>NC_090437.1:1046384682-1046987598 GCF_031143425.1 Pleurodeles waltl | reverse complement strand
ATCTTCCAACACAAGTCCCAAAACACCCACATTGATGCCAGCATACTTCTGGCCTTGACCTGCATGCACCCATATTGCATACCACATAAGTGTCACGTATATGGAGTACAACTTATGGGGCTAGATGCTGGGGGACAGTTACCCATACAGTCCTACATGTACATTACAATACGGGATGCACAATTTTGTGCGGAAAACTGATGCATCACTGTGTTGTGGGAATTAGGGTATGACCCAGTGACAATTTACTGACACTGGAGACCTTCCAAGTCACATGTGGGCCAACATGTGGCTAGTAACCACCTTGTTCACACGCTTCTTCCTATTGCACAGCACAAGACTCCCAAGATATGACTCTCTGCCTGTGAATGTCTAACCCTTGCACAGAACAACATGTCAACATCTAGTCAAGTAATATCTCTGATCACGTGCCAGCTCATCATATCCTGCAATGAGTGCAACATACAAGAGGCACTCACAGGACAGCTGCAATCACTACACAAGACAGACATTAATACACTTACTGGATAGGTCTGGGTCCTGAAATAGAGCCACTTCCCCCCATGGTATAAGGGGCAGGTCTACCTGTAAGACATGGAAAGGAAATATATGCTCAATGTCAGATCACTGTACAAACGTGTGGACAACATATCACAGGGTGTAACATTTTACATGAGTGAGCAAACCATGAGTGAGCAAACACCACCAACGGATCCGACTCGCCAAGCGCGCCCACTTCACAGAACGCCTCAACAACAACGCCCACGACTGCAAAGAACTCTTCTGCATCGTGAAGGAACTCTCCAACCCTAACGCCAACGTCAACGACGTCCCTCCCTCCCAGAAACTCTGCGACGATCTCTCCACCTTCTTCCACCAGAAAATCGCAGCCATCCACGACAGCTTCAACACCGCACCTCCGCCAGACCCCACCCCGACGACTCCTCCCACACCTGCCGCCTCACCACCTGGACCCAAGTAGACGCCGCCGAAACCCTAACAACCATGAATTCCATCCACTCAGGATCTCCCACGGACCCATGCCCACATCACGTCTTCAACAAAGCCGACGCCACCATCGCCCCCAAACTCCGCAAGATCATCAACCTCTCCTTCAACACCGCCACCTTCCCGGACTGCTGGAAGCATGCAGAAATCCAACCCCTCCTCAAGAAACCCAAGGCTGACCCCAACGATCTCAAAAACTTCCGACCGATCTCTCTCCTCCCTTTTCCAGCGAAGGTCATCGAGAAGATCGTCAACGCGCAGCTCGCCCACTTCCTAGAAGACAACTCCATCCTAGACCCCTCACAATCTGGATTCAGACGAAACCACAGCACTGAGACCGCACTCCTCGCCGCCACAGATGACATCAGACAACAAACGGACAACGGCGAAACCTCAGCCCTCATCCTCCTCGACCTATCAGCCGTTTTCGACACAGTCTGCCACCGCACCCTGCTAACCCGTCTCCACGAAGCCGGCATCCAAGACAAAGCCCTCAACTGGATCTCATCCTTCCTCTCCGACAGAACCCAGAGAGTCTGACTCTCACCCTTCCGCTCCAAAGCCACCAACGTCATCTGCGGCGTCCCCCAAGGCTCCTCTCTTAGCCCAACATTGTTCAACGTCTACATGGCCCCCCTCGCACAACTGGCCCGTCATCACAACCTCAGCATCATCTCCTACGCCGACAACACCCAGCTCGTCCTCTCCCTGACCAAAGATCCGCTCACCGCCAAAACCAACCTCCACGAGGGATTAAAATCCATCGCCGAGTGGATGAACAACAGCCGCCTGAAGCTCAACTCCGACAAAACAGAAGTCCTCATCCTATGACGCACCCCTTCGGCCTGGAACAACTCCTGGTGGCCCACCGCCCTCGGACCCCCACCCACCCCAGCCAGCCACGCACGAAACCTCGGCTTCGTCCTCGACTCTGCCCTCACCATGTCCAAACAGATCAACGCCGTCTCCTCTTCTTGTTTCAACACCCTCCGCATGCTCCGCAGGATCTTCAAGTGGATTCCAACAGGAACCAGGAAGACGGTAACTCAAGCCCTCGTCAGTAGCAGACTTGACTACGGCAACGCACTCTACACAGGCATCCCAACAAAAGACATCAAATGACTCCAACGCATACAGAACGCATCTGCCCGCCTGATCCTCGACATACCCCGCCGATGTCACATCTCCCCTCACCTGAAGGACCTCCACTGGCTCCCTGTGGATAAAAGGATCACCTTCAAACTCCTTACCCACGCACACAAGGCACTACACAACACCGGACCCACCTACCTAAACACCAGACTCAACTTCTACGTCCCCACACGTCAACTCCGCTCCGCCAACCTCGCCCTCGCCATCGTCCCCCGAATCCAGCGCAAGACCTCTGGCGGCAGATCCTTCTCCTTCCTCGCCGCCAAGACCTGGAACTCTCTCCCCACCTCACTACGCCAGACCCAGGACCTCCTCACCTTCAGGAGACTCCTCAAGACATGGCTCTTCGAACGCTAGCAGCACCCCCATCCACCCCCAGCGCCTCGAAACCCTGTCGGGTACATAGCGCGCTTTATAAATTCACTGATTGATTGATTGATTGATTGATCCTGCATGTGGGCACTCCAACAGACATACCACTGCAAACTCATATTGACACTGACACTCCAGTGAGTGTTAGACATAAATCTGTATACATGCACTGGGCCTAGCAATCAATTGGTGCTAAACCCGACTACAAACATTTGTGGCTAATCCATTTCAGATGGTACTCCATGCCATGATTTGTATTTGAGTGACAATTTCAATGGCACTTCCCTGGCGCACTGCAATACAAGTGACTCAGGTATTGTGGCTGGTGCATCAAGGGACACTGAGTTACTGTGTGATGGACATGTGGCTCAATTTTCAGTCTGCAATTATCATGCATTCAGTGGTCCATGACAGATGTGGCAAAGTTGCATGTAGGTAACAAATGCCCCATTGGCAGTGTCCCCTAAGCCGTGCATGCCCCCTTTGCTAACATAATGGACAGGGATAATGTGTGTGTAATGATGACAATGTTTCGCTAAACATGGATTGGCCACTTTGCTGTCCTGATACTGTGAAATGTGGTATGCTGACAGTGTCTTGCCTGATCATCATTGACAGAACGCATGGGCACAGGTGTTGGTACCTGAAATGTGTGACTAAGGGCCACATGTATGAAGATCAGGTTTTGTGAATCACACATTGCGAGACTTAGCAACTCGCAATTTGCGAGTAGGATAATCTGAGGTACAACACTGTCAATTAGACTGTTTGCAAATCACAAATGGGGTAGCAACTGACTTTTAATGAGTAGGTCTTATTTTGCAAACCCCTTGGAAATGGCCGCACTCACAGGGATGCTGGCCTGCTGGGCTCAGCAGACCACTATGTCTGTGAATGCTTTCAAATAGAGATGTATATTTATTTTAAAAATGTAGCATTATTTCGCTAAGGGTGAACAGAAAGCATGTCAAAAACCAATATTATAACTTCAATATGTTTTTTAAAGCAGAGAGTGGTCCGCATTGTTAACATGTATAGACATGTGGACTACACCTCAGTACTAGAACAAAAACAGTTTGTTCTACTTCCATTCAACAATGCAAAAAACATTGCATGCAACACGTCAAGACATCTGCTACTGTCACTTAGGAACATTCTACTGAACACATTTGTCAATGCGATACTCACCAACAGGGCCACCGGAAGAAGCAGCTGGATGTGACGGATGAAGTAGAATAGGATTCAGGCCCGGCACAGAGCTCTCTTAAAGAGTGTCCCATGCTGCCCCTATCTTGGCCATGCACCCTGGATAAGATCCTTTGATGCTGTGGCAGGTGATCCGGTGTTCAGGGGCCCTTTGCAAAGTGAGAATAAAGCGTGGCTAGACCTGAATATGGCAGGTGTCTCAGCATCTGTTTATAGAACTGAAAACACTAGGGGGGTCATTCCAACCCTGGCGGTCGGTGTTAAAGCGTCGGCCAAACCGCCAACAGGCTGGCAGTAAAAAAAATGCAATTCCGACCCTGGCGGAAACCGCCAACAGAGACCGCCACTTTAACACACCGCCCGCCACGGCGGGACAAACAAACAGTGCAGCGGTCACCGCCAACAGACAGGCGGGAGACAATGTACCGCCCACCCTATCACAACCCACCAATCTGCCACCTTTTCTGGGGCAGTAGCCCCGCCGATAAAAACACGGCGGAAACAGACATTTTAAAAATGGAAAACGCTCACCTCCATACACCCCACAAGGAATCTGGACAGCATGGAACCTGAACTGCACATCCTACCAGCCATTGTCTTCCTGCTCCTCTACCAGGAGCACGAACGCCGGCGCAGAAGACAACGGTCAAGGGGAGGCAAAAAATTACGGGGACACACATATGCGACACACCCACCCTCACCCTCACCCACTACAACACACACATCAATGCATAGCAACACATCACAGTTACACCCCCAAACCCCCCGGAAGAATGCAAAGGCAAAAGGAAATGATTATAAATATAGAATTATATTGTAAGACTGAGTATAAAATATATCACACATCTATAACTTAATATACATAAATTGTCCAGTCCGATATGTCCATCAGCCATTGTTCATGGGCCACTGGGCCAAAAGACATGGGCAAAGCCCACACAGGATACCTGCCTCCAACGGAGAGAACACTGCAGGGGCATCAGAAAGGAAAACTACAGGCACCTCAGGGGGAAGGGAAGGGGGGGCACCTCAGCCAGATGAGTCCACGACGCCAGATCCACGAGGGGCCTCCGTGGCCACTGTGCCATCCTGGGGAGTGCAAAGCCACAGTCTCTCAAGTCTCTACAGTGGGTGGGGTGCCCACTGTGCCATCCTGGGGAGTGCAAAGCCACAGTCTCTCAAGTGGATAACAGTCTCCACTGGTACTGGAGGCGGACTAGTGCCCAGAGTGCTTCGTGCAGCCCTGCCTGACACAGATGCGGGCCTGCCCCTTCCGCCAATGGGCCAGCGGTGCTTGAGATGAAGGGCCCTGTTCAGCGGTGCTTGAGACGGCAGTGCCCTGTTCAGCGGTGCTTGAGATGAAGGGCCCAGCGGAGCGGTGCTTGAGATGAAGGGCCCAGCGGAGCGGTGCTTGAGATGAAGGGCCCAGTTCAGCGGTTCCTGAGATGAAGGGCCCTGTTCAGCGGTGCTTGAGACGAAGGTGCCCAGCGGAGCGGTGCTTGAGATGAAGGGCCCAGTTCAGCGGTGCTTGAGATGAAGGGCCCAGTTCAGTGGTGCTTGAGACGTCAGTGCCCTGTTCAGCGGTGCTTGAGATGAAGGGCCCAGCGGAGCGGTGCTTGAGATGAAGGGCCCAGCGGAGCGGTGCTTGAGATGAAGGGCCCAGTTCAGCGGTGCTTGAGACGGCGGTGCCCTGTTCAGCGGTGCTTGAGATGAAGGGCCCAGTTCAGCGGTGCTTGAGACGGCGGTGCCCTGTTCAGCGGTGCTTGAGATGAAGGGCCCAGCGGAGCGGTGCTTGAGATGAAGGGCCCAGCAGAGCGGTGCTTGAGATGAAGGGCCCAGTTCAGCGGTTCCTGAGATGAAGGGCCCTGTTCAGCGGTGCTTGAGACGGCGGTGCACTGCGGAGCGGTGCTTGAGATGAAGGGCCCAGTTCAGCGGTGCTTGAGATGAAGGGCCCAGTTCAGCGGTGCCTGAGACGGCGGTGCCCTGTTCAGCGGTGCTTGAGATGAAGGGCCCAGCGGAGCGGTGCTTGAGATGAAGGGCCCAGCGGAACGGTGCTTGAGATGAAGGGCCCAGTTCAGCGGTGTTTGAGATGAAGGGCCCATTTCAGCGGTGCTTGAGACGGCGGTGCCCTGTTCAGCGGTGCTTGAGATGAAGGGCCCAGTTCAGCGGTGCTTGAGATGAAGGGCCCAGCGGAGTGGTGC
This sequence comes from Pleurodeles waltl, assembly GCF_031143425.1. NCBI lineage: Eukaryota > Metazoa > Chordata > Amphibia > Caudata > Salamandridae > Pleurodeles > Pleurodeles waltl. The sequence continues at coordinate 1,046,981,659 of NC_090437.1, read as the reverse complement.
TTGAGATGAAGGGCCCAGTTCAGCGGTTCCTGAGATGAAGGTCCCTGTTCAGCGGTGCTTGAGACGAAGGTGCCCAGCGGAGCGGTGCTTGAGATGAAGGGCCCAGTTCAGTGGTGCTTGAGATGAAGGGCCCAGTTCAGTGGTGCTTGAGATGAAGGGCCCAGTTAAGTGGTGCTTGAGACGTCAGTGCCCTGTTCAGCGGTGCTTGAGATGAAGGGCCCAGCGGAGCGGTGCTTGAGATGAAGGGCCCAGCGGAGCGGTGCTTGAGATGAAGGGCCCAGTTCAGCGGTGCTTGAGACGGCGGTGCCCTGTTCAGCGGTGCTTGAGATGAAGGGCCCAGTTCAGCGGTGCTTGAGATGAAGGGTCCAGTTCAGCGGTGCCTGAGACGGCGGTGCCCTGTTCAGCGGTGCTTGAGATGAAGGGCCCAGCGGAGCGGTGCTTGAGATGAAGGGCCCAGCGGAACGGTGCTTGAGATGAAGGGCCCAGTTCAGCGGTGTTTGAGATGAAGGGCCCAGTTCAGCGGTGCTTGAGACGGCGGTGCCCTGTTCAGCGGTGCTTGAGATGAAGGGCCCAGTTCAGCGGTGCTTGAGACGGCGGTGCCTTGTTCAGCGGTGCTTGAGATAAAGGGCCCAGCGGAGCGGTGCTTGAGATGAAGGGCCCAGCGGAGCGGTGCTTGAGATGAAGGGCCCAGTTCAGCGGTTCCTGAGATGAAGGGCCCTGTTCAGCGGTGCTTGAGATGAAGGGCCCAGCGGAACGGTGCTTGAGATGAAGGGCCCAGTTCAGCGGTGTTTGAGATGAAGGGCCCATTTCAGCGGTGCTTGAGACGGTGGTGCCCTGTTCAACGGTGCTTGAGATGAAGGGCCCAGTTCAGCGGTGCTTGAGATGAAGGGCCCAGCGGAGTGGTGCTTGAGATGAAGGGCCCAGTTCAGCGGTTCCTGAGATGAAGGTCCCTGTTCAGCGGTGCTTGAGACGAAGGTGCCCAGCGGAGCGGTGCTTGAGATGAAGGGCCCAGTTCAGTGGTGCTTGAGATGAAGGGCCCAGTTCAGTGGTGCTTGAGATGAAGGGCCCAGTTAAGTGGTGCTTGAGACGTCAGTGCCCTGTTCAGCGGTGCTTGAGATGAAGGGCCCAGCGGAGCGGTGCTTGAGATGAAGGGCCCAGCGGAGCGGTGCTTGAGATGAAGGGCCCAGTTCAGCGGTGCTTGAGACGGCGGTGCCCTGTTCAGCGGTGCTTGAGATGAAGGGCCCAGTTCAGCGGTGCTTGAGATGAAGGGTCCAGTTCAGCGGTGCCTGAGACGGCGGTGCCCTGTTCAGCGGTGCTTGAGATGAAGGGCCCAGCGGAGCGGTGCTTGAGATGAAGGGCCCAGCGGAACGGTGCTTGAGATGAAGGGCCCAGTTCAGCGGTGTTTGAGATGAAGGGCCCAGTTCAGCGGTGCTTGAGACGGCGGTGCCCTGTTCAGCGGTGCTTGAGATGAAGGGCCCAGTTCAGCGGTGCTTGAGACGGCGGTGCCCTGTTCAGCGGTGCTTGAGATAAAGGGCCCAGCGGAGCGGTGCTTGAGATGAAGGGCCCAGCGGAGCGGTGCTTGAGATGAAGGGCCCAGTTCAGCGGTTCCTGAGATGAAGGGCCCTGTTCAGCGGTGCTTGAGATGAAGGGCCCAGCGGAGCGGTGCTTGAGATGAAGGGCCCAGTTCAGCGGTTCCTGAGATGAAGGGCCCTGTTCAGCGGTGCTTGAGACGGCGGTGCCCAGCGGAGCGGTGCTTGAGGTGAAGGGCCCAGTTCAGCGGTGCTTGAGACGATGGTGCCCAGCGGAGCGGTGCTTGAGACGGCGGTGCCCAGCGGAGCGGTGCTTGAGATGAGTGTCCTGGTCAGCGGATCCGGCCCAGGCATGGATGTCACTCGCCACCTGACATGTGGCTGGCGGGGCCTTCCTACCCATCTGTCTGGTGGCTTGCGGGGCCCTCCTGGCTGCAGTACCGGGCCTGTGTGTGTCCTCCTGCCGACCTGGGATGGGGCTGGTGGGGCCCTCCTGGCCAGCTGGCCTGCTGCCGGACTTGTCGGGCGTGCTGCCCTTCCCACCCTTCCCTGCATGCTTGTGGCCCTTTCCCACCTTTAGCGGTGTGCAAGGTGGCACCTGACTTCCTGCCGGAGCCAATGTAGGGATTTTTGTCCCTGGGGTCTTTGGTCGCTGGCGCCCGGCAGTGGTAATCTTAGGATGCTCTTCCGGTGTTGGGCTGGCCGTGCCTTGGCTCCTAACTGAACTGGATGCCCTTGAGGGTGGGGGACTCCACAGTCCATGGACAACAGTCTTCACTGGTCCCGGTTTTGTGGTGGCTGAGGTGCTGATTGGAGTCTTATGAGATGGACGGGGTGGGGGAGTTGTAGGAAAGAGGTCAAGTTTGGAAAGGAAAAGCAATTTGGAAAGAGGGGGACGGGTAGGTGTAGTGGGTAAGGGAGTGGAGGAAGAGGATGTGGTTGTAGGAGTGTGAAGTCTGGTGTCTTTGGGTGCAGTTGCTTGGGCTGGAGGCTGGAGTGAGGTGGATGGCTGTTGGGTGGGTGGCTGCCTGCGTTTGTGTAGTTTGGAGGAGGGGGTGACAGACACACTTGGAGAGGACACAGGGGACATGTAAATGGTAGTGGGGTTGGTGACTGCACGTGTGCGGAGTGTTCTTGTGGGTATGCTGATGATGGACGTAGTGTGCTGATGATGGACGTAGTGGCTGAAGATGTTGTGCATGCAAGTCTGAGTGGAGACGTCACAGGGAGGGAGGAGGGAGACGAGGAGGAGGGGGACACAGTGGAGGCAGTGGGTGTTGGTATGTCTGCATGTGGATGTTGCTTGTGTGAATGCTTGTGTGATGTGTGGTGCTCATGTCTGGATGAGCTTCCCTTGGGTGTTGAGGTGTGTGCATGCTGGTCTGTAGGTGTGTCTGGGATAGGCAAAGGTACAGGGGATTGGCTCTGGGTGGAGGAAGTTGGAGGGGGAGGCTAGAGACAGGGACAATTTCTGCCGTCAGTACTGAGGCCAGAGCGTTGAACGATCGCTGATGGGCAGCCTGACCCAAATGAATGCCCTCCAGGTATGCATTACTCTGGTGCACCTCTCTTTGTACACCCTGGATGGCATTCAAAAGGGTAGACTGCCCAACAATGATGGTCCTTAGGAGGTCAATGACCTCCTCACTGAGGGCAGCAGGGGCGACAGGGGCAGGGCCTGAGGTGCCTGGGGTGCCTGGGGCGAAGGAGATGGCCACCTTCCTGGGTGAGCGGGCACAGGGCAAACGCTAAGGGGCTGCTGGGAGGGCGGTGCTGGTGCGCTGGGTGGCGGCTGTACCTGTTGTTGCGGGGGCACGGATGTTGCCGCCACCACAAGGGAGCTCCCTTCAGAGGACGAGTCGCTGTCACTGACATCAGCACGAGTCCCCGCTGTGGAGCTCCCCTCGCCCTCCGTCTCACTGGTGAAATCCGATTCTGTTGCATGGCCCGCCATGGCCATGTGAGATGCAGCTCCCTTGTGCTCCGATGCCACTTCTCCTCCGCCTGATGATGCTAATGCACACATGAACAGGAAGACCACAAAAAAGGGGGGGAGGTGAAATAAAGACATGTTGAGTGCATGGATTACTGCTACTGTTGGCGGACAAGACAGACACAGAAGCCCCCTGCACTACGCCGCGCACTTGGGGTCCACTACGCAATCCGTGGGACATGGCCTACAAGCCTATGGATGACAACTGCACACATAGATGACACAGGGCCATGGATACCTGTACTTGGCACCCTACAGAGGTGGGGGGCGGGGGCACAGGGCCATGCCTTACGGAGGGGCCTAGCCTACAGAAATCGCCCTGGCCTAGGGATACCCACAGCCCTCCTCCCCCACCCAGACACCTCCACTGCGCGCAAAGTCAGCAGAATGTATTTGTACTCACCCCCTTGTGTCTGCTGTGATGTCCTCACGCGCCCATCCAAATCGGGGTAGGCCACCGCCAGGATCCGGGACATCAGGGGGGTCAAATGACGACTGGCACCCCTCCTACGTTGGGAGGCCGTCCCCAGCTGAGCCTCCGCCGTCTTCCTGCTCCAGCGTCGGATGTCCTCCCACCTCTTCCGGCAGTGGGTGCCCCGTCTGTTGTGGACCCCCAGGGTCCGGACGTCCTTGGCGATGGCACGCCAAATCGCGACTTTCTGGTGGACGCTGACCTATGTGACATGTACAGGGAGAGAAAAAGTGTCATCACCTTCTGCATGCTCGATGTGAGTGGCCCCCCATCCCCACCCTTGCCATGTGGCACATGCTCTCATCTGTCGTTTGATGCATGCCTCAATCGCTCCCCTCCCCACCATCTTTCATCCACCCCACTCAACCCAGGCATTGCCCACTAAGCATGGTCCCAGTGTACTTACCTGTTGGTCTGGAGGACCGTAGAGTAGCGCATACTGGGGGAGAACCCCATCCACAAGTTTCTCCAACTCCTCCGCAGTGAAGGCAGGGGCCCTTTCCCCAGTCGCATGAGCCATTGTCTCTTCCAGACCGAGGTCACAGCAGCACTTGCAGTGTACGTCCTCTCCTGTCGAAGATCAGGTATCGAGTGATTAAGCAGATAGAAAATGGCGGTCACGCCCGCGGCCGGACGTACCGCGGCAGTGCGTACCACGACCGCCGGCGCACATCGTCATTGGCTCCTGAGACCCATAGGGTTCAATGTTAACCAATGCGGCTTAGCGCCGCGGTCTTCGACCGCCTACCGCCGCGGTGTGCCACGCCAGCGCATTGACCTCACATCCCACTGTCGCACTTCACAGGTCAGGCAGCCGCCATTTCAAGGGCCCACATGGCCTAATTACAAACTGCTTCACACATACCTAGGCCATGCACCAACACTCATACAAGCCATTCAATGCATTGGGTATCGTGTTATGTGCAAGCTGTGGTTACGTACCTGTGGGTTGCTTGACTCTGTGCTCGCTGTTGTCCTTCATAGGCACCGTCCGCTGGGACATGCGAGGAGATGGAGGAATCTTCCCGTGTACAGACTGCTGGTGGACCTGTCGACAATGGAGGAACGACATGTCATACTGACATACAGGCTTGACCGAGGCACTATACAGGAACTGTGTGCCCAGCTGGAGCCAGACCTGATGTCACCCATCCGCCAACCCACAGGGATCCCCCCTCTAGTGCAGGTGCTGTCAGTACTCCATTTCTTAGCAAGTGGGTCATTTCAAACAACAGTGGCCATATCATCAGGGATGTCCCAGCCTATGTTTTCCAAGGTGTTGTCCAGAGTGTTGTCTGCCCTGCTGAAACACATGCGGAGCTACATCGTTTTCCCTGAGATGGGGGATTTGCCTACAGTGAAGGGTGATTTCTATGCCCTTGGACATATCCCCAACATCATAGGTGCCATTGATGGGACACATGTTGCTTTGGTCCCCCCCAGCAGGAGTGAACAGGTGTACAGGAACCGGAAGAGTTATCATTCCATGAATGTACAGATGGTGTGTTTGGCTGACCAGTACATCTCCCATGTTAATGCCAAGTTCCCTGGGTCAGTGCATGACGCCTACATCCTGCGGAATAGCAGCATCCCGTATGTGATGGGTCAACTCCAGAGGCACCGGGTGTGGCTATTAGGGGACTCTGGTTACCCCAACCTGTCCTGGCTACTGACCCCAGTGAGGAATCCCAGGACAAGGGCAGAGGAACGGTACAATGAGGCCCATGGGCGGACTAGGAGGGTGATCGAGCGAACCTTTGGCCTCCTGAAGGCCAGGTTCCGGTGCCTCCATATGACAGGTGGATCCCTAATGAACTCACCAAAGAAGGTGTGCCAGATCATCGTGGCGTGCTGTATGCTTCACAACCTGGCTTTGCGCCGCCAGGTGCCTTTTCTGCAGGAGGATGGTCCAGATGGTGGTGTTGTAGCAGCTGTGGAGCCTGTGGAGAGTGAAGAGGAGGAAGCCGAAGAGGACGACATAGAGAACAGGAACACAGAAATACGGCAGTATTTTCAGTGACACACAGGTAAGAGTAGACACCGGCATATTACATTTACTTAATGACTCCTACCTCTCTACTGTCTGACTTTTTCCCCCAGTGTATGGTAACTGTGTTGTGACTTTCCCTTCCGTTTTCAGAGATGTGGGCCCCACTGCATGACATCTGCTTTGTTTCCCCATGGACTACAGCTGTGTGACAGCGGTTTGTTGGCATCACAATGTGAATGAACATTTTGGCACGGTCATGTCTAATACATTTGTTCTAAATCACAGCCAGACTCCAGATTGTTTTGTGCAATAAGTGTTTTTATTCAAGTGCTCTAAATTGGATGGGATGGTTGCAAATCGGTGAGGGGTGATGGTGGAGGATTGTCCATGGCAGAGTCCAGACTATCAGTTTCACAGGTGCATTGTCCAAATGCCTGTGGGAAGTGGAGCAGGGGCAGTTTAAGGTTGGACAGGGTGACAATGTGGGACAGTGGGATGACAATGAGGGCGGTATCCTTTGCTGGCGGGGGTCTTGACATCTTACTCTGTCTTCTTCCTGGATCTCAGGGCCCGCTTGCGGGGTGGTTCTCCTTCTGCAGGGGGTGGGGTTCTGGTGGCCTGTTGGTCTTGTGTCGGGGCCTCCTGTCCACTAGCGCCGGCGGAGGTGGTAGGCAGTTCTTGGTGCATGCTAGTGTCAGGGGCCCTTTGAGGTGCCACAGTGTCCCGCAATGTCGTGACTACCTCATTCAGGGCCACTACGATGGTACCCATGGCGGAACTGATGTTTCTTATTCCTCCCTGAACCCCATATACTGTTGCTCCTGCAGAAGCTGGACCTCCTGAAACCTGGAGAGGACCGTCGCCATCGTCTCCTGGGAGCGGTGGTATGCTCCCATGATGGAGGAGAGGGCCTCGTGGAGAGTGGGTTCCCTGGGCCTGTCCCCCCCTGTCGCATAGCAGCCCTCCCAGTTCCCCTGTTTCCCTGGGCCTCTGTCCCCTGGACCGTGTGCCCACTACCACTGCCCCCAGGTCCCTGTTGTTGTTGGGGTGGTGGGTTAGCCTGGGTTCCCTGTAGTGGTGGACACACCGCTGATTGACGTGTCCTGAGGACAGAGGTATGGGCCCGCTGGGTGGGTGCTGTGCTGGTGTTCCCAGAGGGGGGAAGGTCTACTGTGGCCTGCGGCTGTGTGAGGGGAACTGACTGTCCCGATGTCCCCGATGGACCGGGCTGGTCATCTAGATCCAGGGAGACAGAGCTGCTGTCCTCACTGTGGGCCTCTTCTGGGGGTGGAGTGGACATTTGTGGACCCTCCTGCGCGGTGACGTGGTGTTCGGGTCCTGCAGGGGTATAAAAGTATGGTTATTGCTTCTGTGTGTGTCATAGCGTGCAATGGGTGGGTGCCCGTGTACCCCAGTGCTGGCATTCCTTTGTGGGGGCTGTTGTGACAGTGGTTGGGGGGGGTTGTATGTGTATGTGCAGTGGGCATGCTTAGGTGATGGGTGTCCATGCTTTGTGGACGCATGCAGGGCTAGGTGTTGGGATGGGTGGGTTGTGATGGTGAGACAGTTGCAAGGAGTAGGTGTGATGGGGGTGAGGGTAAGGTTGGGGGTATGAGTTGGCATGCAGGTGGGGTGGGGGGAAGAAGTAGTTAAGATTTGCCTTACCAGAGTCCATTCCTCCGCCTACTCCTGCGAGGCCCTCAGGATGCAGGATGTTCAAGACTTGCTCCTTCCATGTTGTAAATTCTGGGGGAGGAGGTGGGGGTCCGCCGCCAGTCTTCTGCACCGCGATGTTGTGCCTGGATACCATGGAACGCACCTTCCCCCGTAGGTCGTTCCACCTCCTCCTGATGTCGTCCCGATTTCTTGGGTGCTGTCCCACAGCATTGACCCTATCCACTATTCTGTTCCATAGCTCCATCTTCATGGCAATGGTGGTGTGCTGCACCTGTGCCCCGAACAGCTGTGGCTCTACTCGTACAATTTCCTCCACCATGACCCTGAGTTCATCATCAGAGAACCTGGGGTGTCTTTGCAGTGCCATGGGGTGGTGTGGGTGATGTGTAGGGTGGATTGTGTGGTGCTAAGTGTGGTGATGTGTATTGTTGTGTTGTGTGAAGTGCGTGCAAATATTGCTGGGTGACAGTGAATTGGGCGTCTGGGTGCTCGGATGTCTTTTCTCGGTGCGTGTTCACGAATCTCTAGGAGTGGAGGTTTGTGGGTGATGTGGGTGTGTATTTTATATTGAATTGGGTGTGTGGGAGTGGTGTGTGTATGTGTCTCAGGTGTGTGTATTTTTAATTGTCCAATGTGGTTGTATTTTGTAAGTGTGTGTGTATTTTGAGCGCTGCGGTGTGTACCGCCAATGGAATACCGTGGTTGAAAGACCGCCGCGTGGATTCGTGTGTCGTGATAGTGTGGGCGTAGTTCTGTTGGCGTGACGGTGGAGGTTTGGTCATAGCCAGTTTCTCGCTGCCCTTTGGTGTGGCGGACTTTTGTGGATGTCTGTATTTTGGCGGTTTGCCTGTTGTGGGTCAGAATGACCGTGGCGGTTTACCGCGGCCGCGGCGGTGTTATGGCGGTCTTCTGAACGGCGGTAAGCGCCTTTTACCGCCGAGGTTGGAATGACCACCTAGAAAACTAACTGACATAACTTAGGAGGAATATGAAATTCATGTCTGTTAGAAATGGGGTCTCTAGTTGGCAGAGGTATGGATCTGTGTCCAAATAGGGACCACCATCCTAGTCAGGGTAAGTGACACACAATCCAAATTATCCTATGCCCACCCTCTGGTAGCTTGGCACTGAGCAGTCAGGCTTAATTTAGAACAGAATGTGTAAAGTATTTGTGCAATAAATCATGCAATAACCCAGTGAGAACACCACTGAAAGACGCCACACACGTTTAGAAAAATATAAGATATTTATCTGATTAAATTCAGGTCAAAACTATCAAGATTTGATAATCACAAGTTGAAATACCACTTTTGTAAAGTTAAGAAGAGTCCTTAGTTCTTAAAAGCAACAATTGTCTCTTGCAAGTACAAAGTACCTTGTTTGCGTCAACTGTGCATCAATTTCGGCCGCACAAGGAGATTCCATGCAGAGATGAAGTCTTTGGCCCTGTGACTTCAGGAACAGGAGGCAAGCTTAATCCAAGCCCTTGGAGAGGACTTCTCTGTAGAGCCACAGGCCAGCAAGGCAGCAGGGCAAAAGCAAGGCAGCAGTATTTACAACAAAGCAGTCCAGCGGAGTCCTTTGGGCAGGCAGGCAGCTTCTCTTGGCAGGTTGCATATTCTGGTGCAGAGTGTCTGTCCCAAGAAGTGTCTGTCTTGGTAGGGTCAGGGACCCAATTTATATACCCAAAAGTGCCTTTGAAATGGGGCAGACTCCAAAGAGTGGTTTTGAAGTGCACAAGGTCCCTTTCAGTACAACCCTGTCTGCCAGGGTCCAGGTTTGGGGTTTGGCAGTTCATTGTGTGAGGGCAGGCCATTGTCCTTTGAAATGTAAGTATAAGGCCCTCCACAATTCCAGCCCAAGAAGACCCATTCAGTATGCAGATGTATGTAGGTATGACTGAGCATCCTGTGTTTGTAGTTGTCTGGGTGGAATACACAATGGAGTTGTCAAGAAGCCCAGGCCAGATGTGGATTGGAGACAGGTGGTAAGGTATAGAAGGATTTGAGTGCAGAGAAATGCTCACTTTCTAAAAGTAGCATTTCTAAAATAGTAATAATAAATCCAACCTCACCAGTCAGCAGGACTTTGTATTAACATTCTGGCCATACTAAATTTGACCTATTTACCCTTTTCTAATCAGAATCTACCACTCAAACAGATTTTGAGGGTAGCCCTAATGCTAGCCTATGAAAGGAGCAGGCCTTACAGCAGTGGAAACACATTTAGGAGTTTTCCAATACCAGGACATATAAAACACACAGATATATGTCCTGAATTTGACCTACACAGCACCCAGCCCTTTGGATTACCTAGGGCCTACTTAGGGGTGACTTATGTGTAGAAAAAGGGGAGCTTAAGGCTTGTTAAGTACTTTTAAATGCCAAGTTGAAGTGGCAGTGAAACTGCACACACAGGCCTTGCAATGGCAGGCCTGAGACATGGTTAAGGGGCTACTTTTGTGGGTGGTACAACCAGTGCTGCAGGCCCACTAGTAGCATTCAATTCACAGGCCCTGGGTGCATGTAGTTTACTTTACTAAGGACTTACAAGTAGACCAAATATGCCAATTGGGTATCAAGCAATGTTACCATGTTTTAAGGGAGAGAGCATATGCACTTTAGCACTGGTTTAAGTGCACAGAGTCCTAAAGCCAGCAAAAACAGTGTCAACATGTGGAAGGAGACAGGCAAAAAGTTGGGGGTGACCACCCTAAGGCTGTCCGGTCTAACAGTATGTAAATCAGTTTGCAATTGAACATAGCAGAGGGACAATGATGGCACACAGTGCAGCTTGAGGTAACTGGTTCTGCTCTCAAAATGATAATCTTTTACAAAACCCTTCAAAAACTCATTCCTCCACTCACACTTTCTCATTATCTCAGGTTCCCATGTATCCAGTTTATATATTATGTATATTTTGTTTATACTGTCTTCCATGTGAGATTGTGGAAGCAGAGCCATCATTAAATAACCAGGGTGCCAACCTTTTACTCAAGCATGGAAGTAATTGTGGAGCTGATTCACATCTTAGAAATGTGGTTATGCTCCTAGTTCCAAGCTTTAAGCCTCCCAATTGCAAAGAGTCTATACAATTGTCTCAATAAAAACAAGAGTTATCACAGGAACAACAGGAACAAATAACAAATGTACCATTTATTGAAAAATATATTGAAACCTCAATCACAAGAGATCTCCAGGTCTAACAAATGAAGCAAAAGGTAAGCTTGTGGACACATTTCTGAATGCTTGCATTTGTGTACCATCTTACCTCACGATTCAAACGTAGCACAACAGTAGGATTGCAACTTTCTATTCCTGCCTTTGAGCTGTTAATCTCCCTAATCACTGAGCAAAAAAAAAAATTAAAAAAAATGGGAGGCCTTATTTTGCTCAAGATCAGCACCTACTTTAAGCCTCAAGGAACAGAGAGCCATCATGATGAGGCTTAGCAAAACAGTGCTATTCTCAACACTGCATCAAATGGGCCAATAGATAAACAGGCTTCTACACTAGAAATTGACCAAAAGAAATTTAAAGGAGAAGAGGATGTAGTTACGTAGATCTAAAGGCAGCATAAAAGTGCCACTATTGTGAATTGGTTAAAATCAATAACATCACTAGTCATATTACATTCTGTTACAGTTCTCAGAGAGTGAATTTAAAGCTGAGAAGGCATGCAATCTGATGGAGTGCCAGTTCATTCTGGTGATCACCTGCATTGTGAAAAGAGCAAGCTGGCCATTTGTTCTAACTTTGAACAAAGAAGATCTAGCCTTTCTATAATCATGTGTTGTGCTTGAGCCATGGATGCCCTTTGTCACTAATAAAAAATATTTATAAAGTAGGGGCCACATGTGTGTGTTTTTTTAGCAGTCTCAAGTGGTCTGTTTTGCAGAATTGGGCTGTTTGTGACCACAAAAAAACATTTTGGAATGTTCAAGCTCTATTTTGCTATTCTGTAGTTTATTACCGAATTGCAAAAAAGGTTTGCGATTTGGTATTAGGACAGGGTATGTTAAGGGCAGCCTTTCCTAATAGCAACTACCAGGACATTGCGTGAATGTTTTGCAACTGAAATGCAGTAGCAAACCACTCACAGCTTGCCGCCAGCTTCAAGTTGGTGGTAACCCATTCGCAAATGCGAAGGGGTCCCCAGAGGACCCTTTCTCCTTTATTAAGGTCGGTGCAAAAACTTTTTAAGTGCAGGCAGTAGTCCCACGGACCACTGCCTACTCTTAAAAAATTAAAAGAAACCTTTTCAGTTTGCTTGTTGAAACACATCCTGTTTTCTTTCAAGGAAAATATGCTTTTTTTTTTTTTTATTGCTCTATTTAAAAAGCAATCACAGACATAGTGGTCTGCTGTGGTCATCTCTGTGATTGTTGACCATTCCTAATTTGTCGCAAATTGTGACCTACCTCATGAATGTTGTTGAGGTATGTTCATTTGCGACCCACTGGGAATCGCTAAATGTATCTGAGACACAAAAGTATATTGCTGTTTGTGATTTCCTAATTGCAAATCATAATTATTCACTAGTAAATACTGCTTCTTTCACCTGACACCGCTGCACATCCAACTTCACTACTTATGACATGGATCTGCAAAACGTGAGATGCCGTACCTAGGGCACTAACCTCTCAGTCACTAAAACTGACTATCCAAACAAATATCCTCCAAGAAAATACTTAGCTGACGTAAATGGAGAAATAGATATTCTTGAAGAAGTAGTGGCCTGATGCACCATAGTTCATCAACCTAAATCAGAATTTGAAATCTTCAACAACCCATTTTAAACTGGATGAAGTTTCCTCAGTTACGAAATTAATTTTAACGGTCTGTAAAAAATATTAAAAAGAAAACAAAGAATGCATACTCCCTACAACAAGGCAAGCTTTTATTTGTAATAGTTTCAATAAAAGAACTACTCATCTCAGTAATATGATACAAAATCTCTTTGTTCACTTATTATATCTCATGTTTCAAAATTAAGCAGGGACAATTTGAGGGAATATATTAAGATTCAAAAGTCAGATAAGTATTCTGACAAATAAGGAAAAAAAAGGCATAGACTGACTGAGTTCCACAGAAAAGAGGTGTTAGAAAATTAGCTCATCAGCTCAGGGGATGGGGTGCGAGTCAGTTTTACTGACCGCATTGAGACCTCAGTAGTCCACACAGAACCGGAGTTCTGGGGTGGCACCAGGAGCAGCAGCCTTTGGGACCAAGACTGGATCAAGGACTGCTAGAAAACTCAATGACCCCTAGGTATTACATCTTAGACACCTCATTTTTTATGGTAGCCCTGACCTTATCAGTCACCCTGTAAACCTTCTGTTTAATGAGTGGACTGTCCCCAGTGTCCACATCATGTGTACACAAGTGTGTGACACCTAGGATCAAGGAGAACAGGGAGGTAAACTGACCTAATACCTGGTGACTGTCCCTTTGTTGTTCTGAGGTCAGGGCGGGGGAGAGGTTCACTTCCTCCACAGACCCATCATTTTCCTCAGCAGACAGGATATGAGGAAGAGGCTCACTCTCTTCCTCTACCCCATCATATGTTGGTAGGAGCATGGACAATTCAGTCCACTGAAAATGGGGTTTGAACCGGTTCACATGCAGGACCTCAATGGGTTCCTGGGAGTTCGCAAGTTCACCAGATAGGTGACTTCGCTCCACCACCTCAAATGTGCCAGTCCACTTGTCCTTGAGCACCCTGGGCTCCACTGGTTCCATCAGCAACACTTTTTGCAAAGGCTGAAACTCGACCAGAGCGGCATTCTGGTCATAGCACTGATTCATGTCTGCCTGGCTTGCTTCCAGGTTCTCTTGTGCAAGAGCTCTGATGCGGGCAGTCTGGTTTCTGAAGGCCAACATGCAGCTAAATACATCCTGGGGACCTTTAATGGGAGCTTTCTCTAAGCCCTCCTCCACCAGACTCAAAGGTCCCCTAACGGTGACCATACAGTAACTCAAAAGGACTAAATCCAAGCCCTTTTTGATGCACGTCCCTTTAGGCGAACAGAAGGCATGACAAGAGGATGTCCTACTTTTACCTCAAGAGCTCTGACAGGCCCATGATCATACCTTTCAAGGTGCAGTTGAATCTTTCAACCAGATCATTCCTTTGGGGGAGGTAAGGAGTAGTGAACTTATACAGTACATCACACTCCTGCCACAGAGACTTCATATAAGTAGATATGAAGTTGGTACCCTTATCAGATACCACTAACTTGGGGAACCCCATGCAGGTAAAACCCCCCCATCAATGCACGACCCGCCACAGGGGAAGCAATTTACCTCAGAGGAATGGCTTCTGGGTAACGGGTGGCATGGTCCACCAGGATGAACCTGTTGCCCATGGCTGTCTTGGGATCCAGAGGCCCCACAATGTCAACACTGACCCTTTTTAAGGGGGTACTGACCACTGGAAAAGGTTGGAGGGGAGCCTTACATTTCCCCCACTCTTGCCACTTGACTGACAAGTCTGGCAAGGCCTGCAATGAGCATCTGAGTGCCTGTGCTTTAGGAGCCAGTAATAGTGGGTGACAAGCTGTTCATATGTCTTGTCCTGACGAAATGTCCAGCTAAAGACACATCATGAGCCATACCCAGTAGGAAGGCTCTGAAGCACTGGAGTAACACCAGCACATGGTCTGACCCAGGCTCAGCAACTGTAGGCTCACTATACAGGAGGCCATCCTCCCTACTAATCAAGTGAGATCCCAGCTCCTTGCCATCTGCCTGGTCTGCAGCCTGCTGCTGCAACCCTCTAGAGTAGGGCATATAGTCTGTGCCTCACAGAAGGCCTCCCTGTGACAGGTCATAGAACCCCCCAGCTCAGCCACCTGTTCCCCTGTAGGTTCTGAGGCATCACCCTCAGGCTCTGCCTCCTCTCGGACAGTGGGAACTTCTGGTGCCCGTTTCCCACACCACTTTCCCTTCCTCTTTTTGGTGGTCGACTGGGCCACTGTTTCAGGCTCCAGGGACTCCTGACCACCCTGATGGGCTGCCATTGACCTGGTGGATATGCATACCCACCTAGGCAGACCCAACATCTCCAAGTGTGAAATGTGTTCCACCTCCTTCCAAGGGGAATCCTCCAGGTCATTGCCAAGGAAACAATCCACAGGCATGGTTGGACTCACAGCTACCTTCAAGGAACCTGAGACCATCCCCATTCAAAGGGAACCTGTGCCACTCTGCACAGGCACTCTGAGTTATCCACTGCAGCTACTTGGTGAAGTACATGGGGATCGATCTGCTCTTCAGACACCAGATGACTCCTCACCTCCACCCTCTGTCCATTAATGGTCACCTACTGCCTGTACTTGTTAGTGTTCTCTGGCACTAGGGTTCTCTGGACCATCTCACTGTCCCCTAGTGAGACAAGGGTCATCTCAGCTGGCTCCCACCCACCTGTAACCAAATCCTCCCCAAGCGCTACACTAGCCAAACCCTGGGACTAAGCACCACTAAGTGGGTGTTGGTATACTCTTGGGGCATTTGGGGTCCCGCCTCACATGACCCTGCTGGTCCCATGCATAACACTTACTTGGGAGATCTCCTTCCACATGTTTCCCTTTGGAGAACCATGGCTTTTTTTCACTGGGGGGTGCTGGGAATCCTTACCCTTGGAACTAGGTTGGGGCCCTTTAGAGACCTACCCCTGTTTACCCTTACCCCTCTTTCTTCTGAGAGGGACTCTGCCCACCCTTGGAGTGATCTCCCCCATACCCTTTCTGGACCCTTGTGCTCGCCCAGTGGTCTTCTCCCTGTGCAAGCTTCCTGGGGTCAGTCAGCTTGCTGTCAATTAGGTTCTTGAGTGACCCTTGACCCAAGGGTAGGTCGCTCCCCCTGCTGCTGCAGCTCCTCCAGCTCCTCCAGGTTCCTGAGTTCCTGAGACCCACCTAACAGTAAGTACCCCCCACCTCCCAGCCCCTCGCTCTGCCCCGCGCTACTCACCCTCTCTCCTGCTTCTTTTCTTCTTTTCTTCTTCTCTGCTCTTCCTCCTCGCTCCTCGTCTGTAATCTTCTGCTGTACTCTTCTTTTCCCCGTCTTCTCTCTTCTTCTCTTCTTCCTCATCTTCTTCTGTGGTCTTCTGCCTTCTGTTCTTAGTTTTCTGTATCTTCTTCTTTGTTCTTCTGTGTTCTTCTGTGTTCTTCCGGTCTTCTGTTCCCTGTTCTTCTGGTCTTCTGTTCCCTGTTCTTCTGGTCTTCTGTTCTTCTGTTCTTCTGTTCTTCCGGTCTTCTGTTCTTCTGTTCTTCCGTTCTTCTGTTCTTCTGTTCTTCTGTTCTTCCGGTCCTCTGGTCTTCTGCCTTCGGCTCTTCTGCCTCCTCCGCCTTCTTCTCCCCGCGCCTGCCCTCCTGCTCCTACCTCATCCCCCTCCCTCACTCGCATCCCCCTTTCTATCTCCCCTATCTAACCCGTTCACTATCTACCTCCCTCACTCCTCCTATCTACCTATCTCTCTATCTCTCTATCCCACTATCTAATCTCCCTCACTCTCCACCTCCTCCTATCTTCCTATCTCTCTATCTATTTCCCTATCTATCGATTTCTCTATCTATTTTCTCTATCTACTTCTCTATCTTTCCCCCCCTTCCCACCACCCCCTCTATTACCTATCTTCCTATCCTCTCACTCTACCTCTCACCCTCACCCACCTCTACAACCCCCCCTCCCCTATCTTCACAACCCTACTCCTATCTTTCTCCCTAATCTCCTAAACCTCCTAACACTCACCCCCCTCCACCCTTAAACCTGCCTCCCCCAGCTCTTCTCACTCTACCTGTCCCCCCCTCCCTCGCGCTTTCCCGCCGCGACCTCCTGCACGCCCCGCCCCCAGCTCCCATTCGCCCCCAGCTGACCCCTCCCCCCCCTCCTACCTCATATGGCGGCCGCTGCGCGACAGTGGTAGCGACCCTTGACCCAAGGGTAGGTCGCTCCCCCTGCCGCTGCAGCTCCTCCAGCTCCTCCAGGTTCCTGAGTTCCTGAGACCCACCTAACAGTAAGTACCCCCCACCTCCCAGCCCCTCGCTCTGCCCCGCGCTACTCACCCTCTCTCCTGCTTCTTTTCTTCTTTTCTTCTTCTCTGCTCTTCCTCCTCGCTCCTCGTCTGTAATCTTCTGCTGTACTCTTCTTTTCCCCGTCTTCTCTCTTCTTCTCTTCTTCCTCATCTTCTTCTGTGGTCTTCTGCCTTCTGTTCTTAGTTTTCTGTATCTTCTTCTTTGTTCTTCTGTGTTCTTCTGTGTTCTTCCGGTCTTCTGTTCCCTGTTCTTCTGGTCTTCTGTTCCCTGTTCTTCTGGTCTTCTGTTCCCTGTTCTTCTGGTCTTCTGTTCTTCTGTTCTTCTTTTCTTCCGGTCTTCTGTTCTTCTGTTCTTCCGTTCTTCTGTTCTTCTGTTTTTCTGTTCTTCTGTTCTTCCGGTCCTCTGGTCTTCTGCCTTCGGCTCTTCTGCCTCCTCCGTCTTCTTCTCCCCGCGCCTGCCCTCCTGCTCCTACCTCATCCCCCTCCCTCACTCGCATCCCCCTCTCTATCTCCCCTATCTAACCCGTTCACTATCTACCTCCCTCACTCCTCCTATCTACCTATCTCTCTATCTCTCTATCCCACTATCTAATCTCCCTCACTCTCCACCTCCTCCTATCTTCCTATCTCTCTATCTATTTCCCTATCTATCGATTTCTCTATCTATCTATTTTCTCTATCTACTTCTCTATCTTTACCCCCCTTCCTGCCATCCCCTCTATCTTCCTATCCTCTCACTCTACCTCTCACCGTCACCCACCTCTACAACCCCCCCTCCCCTATCTTCACAACCCTACTCCTATCTTTGTCCCTAATCTCCTAAACCTCCTAACACTCACCCCTCTCCACCCTTAAACCCCCCTCCCCCAGCTCTTCTCACTCTACCTGTCCCCCCCTCCCTCACGCTTTCCCGCCGCGACCTCATGCACGCCCCCGCCCCCCAGCTCCCATTCGCCCCCAGCTGACCCTTCCCCCCCTCCTACCTCATATGGCGGCCGCTGCGCGACAGTGGTAGCGACCCTTGACCCAAGGGTAGGTCGCTCCCCCTGCCGCTGCAGCTCCTCCAGCTCCTCCAGGTTCCTGAGTTCCTGAGACCCACCTAACAGTAAGTACCCCCACCTCCCAGCCCCTCGCTCTGCCCCGCGCTACTCACCCTCTCTCCTGCTCCTGCTTCTTTTCTTCTTTTCTTCTTCTCTGCTCTTCCTCCTCGCTCCTCGTCTGTAATCTTCTGCTGTACTCTTCTTTTCCCCGTCTTCTCTCTTTTTCTCTTCTTCCTCATCTTCTTCTGTGGTCTTCTGCCTTCTGTTCTTTGTTTTCTGTATCTTCTTCTGTGTTCTTCTGTGTTCTTCTGTGTTCTTCTGTGTTCTTCCGGTCTTCTGTTCCCTGTTCTTCCGGTCTTCTGTTCCCTGTTCTTCCGGTCTTCTGTTATTCTGTTCTTCTGTTCTTCCGGTCTTCTGTTCTTCTGTTCTTCCAGTCCTCTGGTCTTCTGCCTTCGGCTCTTCTGCCTCCTCCGTCTTCTTCTCCCCGCGCCTGCCCTCCTGCTCCTACCTCATCCCCCTCCCTCACTCGCATCCCCCTCTCTATCTCCCCTATCTAACCCGTTCACTATCTACCTCCCTCACTCCTCCTATCTACCTATCTCTCTATCTCTCTATCCCACTATCTAATCTCCCTCACTCTCCACCTCCTCCTATCTTCCTATCTCTCTATCTATTTCCCTATCTATCGATTTCTCTATCTATCTATTTTCTCTATCTACTTCTCTATCTTCCCCCCCTTCCCGCCACCCCCTCTATTACCTATCTTCCTATCCTCTCACTCTACCTCTCACCCTCACCCACCTCTACAACCCCCCTCCCCTATCTTCACAACCCTACTCCTATCTTTCTCCCTAATCTCCTAAACCTCCTAACACTCACCCTCCTCCACCCTTAAACCCCCCTCCCCCAGCTCTTCTCACTCTACCTGTCCCCCCCTCCCTCGCGCTTTCCCGCCGCGACCTCCTGCACGCCCCGCCCCCCAGCTCCCATTCGCCCCCAGCTGACCCCTCCCCCCCTACCTCATATGGCGGCCGCTGCGCGACAGTGGTAGCGACCCTTGACCCAAGGGTAGGTCGCTCCCCCTGCCGCTGCAGCTCCTCCAGCTCCTCCAGGTTCCTGAGTTCCTGAGACCCACCTAACAGTAAGTACCCCCCACCTCCCAGCCCCTCGCTCTGCCCCGCGCTACTCACCCTCTCTCCTGCTTCTTTTCTTCTTTTCTTCTTCTCTGCTCTTCCTCCTCGCTCCTCGTCTGTAATCTTCTGCTGTACTCTTCTTTTCCCCGTCTTCTCTCTTCTTCTCTTCTTCCTCATCTTCTTCTGTGGTCTTCTGCCTTCTGTTCTTCGTTTTCTGTATCTTCTTCTGTGTTCTTCTGTGTTCTTCCGGTCTTCTGTTCCCTGTTCTTCCGGTCTTCTGTTCCCTGTTCTTCCGGTCTTCTGTTCCCTGTTCTTCCGGTCTTCTGTTCTTCTGTTCTTCTGGTCTTCCGGTCTTCTGTTCTTCTGTTCTTCTGTTCTTCTGTTCTTCCGGTCCTCTGGTCTTCTGCCTTCGGCTCTTCTGCCTCCTCCGCCTTCTTCTCCCCGCGCCTGCCCTCCTGCTCCTACCTCATCCCCCTCCCTCACTCGCATCCCCCTTTCTATCTCCCCTATCTAACCCGTTCACTATCTACCTCCCTCACTCCTCCTATCTACCTATCTCTCTATCTCTCTATCCCACTATCTAATCTCCCTCACTCTCCACCTCCTCCTATCTTCCTATCTCTCTATCTATTTCCCTATCTATCGATTTCTCTATCTATTTTCTCTATCTACTTCTCTATCTTTCCCCCCCTTCCCACCACCCCCTCTATTACCTATCTTCCTATCCTCTCACTCTACCTCTCACCCTCACCCACCTCTACAACCCCCCCTCCCCTATCTTCACAACCCTACTCCTATCTTTCTCCCTAATCTCCTAACCCGCCTAACACTCACCCCCCTCCACCCTTAAACCCCCCTACCCCAGCTCTTCTCACTCTACCTGTCCCCCCCTCGCGCTTTCCCGCCGCGACCTCCTGCACGCCCCTGCCTCCCAGCTCCCATTCGCCCCCAGCTGACCCCTCCCCCCCTCCTACCTCATATGGCGGCCGCTGCGCGAATGCGCAGCGGGTGCGCGCAGCGGGTGCGCCGCTGGCGTGCCGGATGCGCGCCAGAGGCAAGCCCGTCTGCGCCTGGCCCGTGCCCAGCGCCACGACCCCTAGTCCCAAGCTCTCCCAAGCCCCGCTGATCCGCTACGACCCCACCACCCTCCACGCCCTCAACCCAGGACGCTCCAACACCTGCTTCCAAGCTCACCCCAAACGCACCCATGGACCCTTCGCCTGCAACTCCTGCAAACGCATCTTCCACCACGCTACTACCACGACCACAAGCCCACGTGCCATCAACCACCTCAAGTGCATCCTAGTCAACGCTCGCTCCATCCACAAACACGCCGTCAAACTCTGAGACCTCCTGGATTCAACAGCACCGGACGTCGCCTTCATCACGAAGACCTGGATGAACGCCTCCTCTGCGCCAGACATCGCCACCGCCATCCCCGAAGGCTACAAGATCTCCAGGAAAGACCGCACCAACCAAGCAGGAGGAGGTATCGCCATCGTCTTCAAAGACTCCATCAGCGTCACCACCTCCACCGAAGACACCCCTCTCGCCGCTGAACACCTGCATTTTCAGATTCGCACCGACCCGAGGACCACCCTGAGAGGATCCCTCTTCTACCGTCCTCCCGGACCACGCGCCCCTTTCAACGACGCCATCGCCGACTTCATCTCCCCGCACGCCCTCGCCTCACCGGAATTCATCCTCCTAGGCGACCTCAACTTCCATCTGGAACAAAACAACGACCCCAACACCACCACCCTGCTCGACAACCTCGCCAACCTCGGCCTCAAACAACTGGTGAACACCGCCACCCACATCGCCGGACACACGCTCAACCCTATCTTCTCCGCCAGAAAACACGTCTTCTTCAGCCACACCTCCGCCCTACACTGGACCGACCACAGCTGCGTCCACTTCACATTCCGACGCGAGACCCGCCACCTCCGCACTCAACCCATCCCTCATCGACAGTGGAACAAGATCCCTGAAGAGCAACTCTTCTCCGCACTAGCCGCCAACCAACCCACCCTCACCACCGACCCCAACGACGCAGCCCTCAAACTCACAAACTGGATCTCCAACTGCACAGACAACCTTGCTCCCCTCAAACGCACGCATCGACAGACCAACCCCAAAAAACCTCTCTGGTTCTCCGACACCCTCAAAGAATCAAAGAAAACTTGTTGCGCCCTTGAGAAAGCCTGGCGCAAGGACCACACCGCTGACAACATGAACGCCCTCAAGAACGCTACCCGCGAACACCACCACCTGATCCGCGCTGCCAAAAGGAACTTCTTCACCGACAGACTGGACAAAAACAGCCACAACAGCAGAGAACTCTTCAGCATCGTCAAGGAGTTCTCCAACCCGAGCGCCAACGCCAACGCTGTCACGCCCTCTCAGGATCTGTGCGAATCCCTCGCCACTTTCTTCCATCGCAAGATCAGCGACCTCCACCCCAGCTTCGGACACCAGACCCAACCAAACACCACCGAACCCGCACCCCCGGCCATCACCCTCAACAACTGGACCCACATCAACACGGAAGAAACCAAATCCATCATGAACTCTATCCACTCCGGCGCCCCTTCGGACCCTTGCCCGCACTTCATCTTTAACAAAGCCGACGACATCATCGCCCCGCACCTCCAGACCGTCATCAACTCTTCTTTTTCTTCTGCTACCTTCCCCGAATGCTGGAAACACGCTGAAGTCAACGCCCTACTAAAGAAACCTACGGCTGACCGGAGCGACCTGAAAAACTTCCGCCCCATCTCTCTTCTGCCTTTCCCAGCCAAAGTAATAGAGAAGACCGTCAACAAACAGCTGACCACCTTCCTGGAAGACAACAACCTGCTCGACCCCTCACAAACCGGATTCCGAACCAACCACAGCACTGAAACCGCCCTCATCTCAGTCACAGACGACATCAGAACCCTGATGGACAACGGTAAAACAGTCGCCCTCATTCTCCTCGACCTCTCGGCTGCCTTTGACACCATCTGTCACCGCACCCTAATCACCCGCCTCCGCTCCACCGGGATCCAAGGGCAGGCCCTGGACTGGATCGCCTCCTTCCTCGCAAACCGTTCACAAAGAGTTTACCTCCCTCCGTTTCGCTCAGAACCCACCGAGATCATCTGCGGCGTACCTCAAGGCTCATCGCTCAGCCCGACACTCTTCAATGTCTACATGAGCCCCCTCGCCAACATCGTACGCAAGCACGACATCATCATCACCTCCTACGCCGACGACACCCAACTTATACTCTCCCTCACCAAGGACCCCACCAGCGCCAAGACCAACCTACAAGAGGGTATGAAGGACGCCGCAGATTGGATGAGGCTCAGCCGCCTAAAGCTGAACTCTGAAAAAACGGAAGTCCTCATCCTCGGCAACACCCCGTCCGCCTGGGACGACTCCTGGTGGCCCACGGCCCTCGGCACCGCACCGACCCCCACAGACCACGGCCGCAACCTCGGCTTCATCTTGGACCCTCTTCTCACCATGACTAAGCAAGTCAACGCCGTGTCCTCCGCCTGCTTCCTCACCCTCCGCATGCTCCGTAAGATCTTCCGCTGGATCCCCGGCGACACCAGAAAAACCGTGACCCACGCCCTCGTCACGAGCCGCCTGGACTACGGCAACACCCTCTACGCCGAGACCACAGCCAAACTCCAAAATTGCCTGTAACGCATTCAAAACGCCTCGGCCCGCCTCATCCTAGACGTACCCCGCAGCAGCCACATCTGCGCACACCTGAGACAACTGCATTGGCTCCCAGTCAGCAAAAGGATCCCCTTCCGACTTCTCACCCACGCACACAAAGCCCTCCACGACAAGGGACCGGAATACCTCAACAGACGCCTCAGCTTCTACGTCCCCTCCCGCCACCTGCGCTCCTCTGGCCTCGCACTTGCTGCTGTCCCTCGCATCCGCCGCTCCACGGCGGGTGGAAGATCTTTCTCCTTCCTGGCGGCCAAGACCTGGAACTCCCTCCCCACCAGCCTCAAGACCACCCAGGACCACTCCGCTTTCCGGAGACTCCTAAAGACCTGGCTGTTCGAGCAGCGTTAACCCCCCCTTTTTTCCCCTAGCGCCTTGAGACCCGCACGGGTGAGTAGCGCGCTTTATAAATGTTAATGATTTGATTTGATTTGATTTGATTTGAGCAGTTCTGGAAAACATGAACTGTACATGTGCTCCCAAGCAATTAAATTGTATAGCCCCTCATTTGTTGCCACCTTACTGTCCTTCATCCAACCATCCAGTGACCTGCAAAAAGAATCAACACATTTCAACCATGTTTGGGATTTCATCTTCTTATAGGACTTAAACTTGTCCTAATACTGCTCAGTGGTGAAACCATACCTTTTAGGTAGGGCATCTTTCATGAGAGAGTAGGTGAGCCCCTGAGGATCCACAAGGATGTCAGAGTATCCCTCCCCTCTACCTCAAAGTGCTTCCACAGACCAGCCGCCCCCATGTGCCTCAAGGACCAGATTCATATGAAGAGCAAACTCATACCCCTTGAACCACAATAATATGTCATCCTCCCTTTTGTAATCCTTCACAAGGTCTTTAGGAATGTGCACCCTCCTCTCAGGCTGCACTGTGATATTGCTGCCACCATTCCTACTGGACCGGCTCATCTGATCCAGTTCCCTCAAGCTAAGCTCATGAGCATGCAGTAACTTATTTTCCTCTATGGCCATTCTCCTTTCTTACATCTCCCTTTGCATCCTACACTTCTCCAGCTCCAACTGGTGAGCTCTTTCTGTCTGACTGTCCTGTAACTCTTTAGCAGTCAGACCATTGGATGACACATCTGTCCTGGGGACTCTCTCCCTGGACAGAGTAGGCCCACCCACTAAACCATTGTTTATGGATTGCACCTCCTCACCCTCATCATCCTCCTCCCCCTGTGTGTGCCACTCAGCTTCATTTGCTGTCACACAGGCCCTCGGTTCCTTCTGCAGCTCCTCCTTCCTGGTTGAACCCTTAATGGGACAGGCAAGATTTTTGCAGAACTGTCTCATCTGAGCAACTGTGTAGCTCTCCAGTTTCCCTAAGTCAAAAGCAGCTCCAGCTGATGCATCTCCAGAATGATGAAGAATCAACAAAAGTACAAGTTCTGAGGCAGAAAAAAGAGTTCCCAATGAAGTTGAAAAAGTCAATTAAAGATCAGCAAAAATATGGAAGTAGGAAAAAACAATCCAAAGAGGGAAAAAGCAAAAACAAGCTATATGTGGTCACGTAATTGTCTGCACAGAAAACAGTAGTTTTCACGTAATCACTGTATGTCAAGTACAAATACAAGTCCAATCCTCACCACTGATCACCAATGTTGGAAATGGGGTCTTCGGTTGGCAGTCAGGCTGTCCAAGCCAGGACCCACACTCTAGTCAGGGTAAATGAGAATCACCCTCAGTTAACCCCCACTCACCCTCGTAGTAGCTTGGCAGAAGCAGGTAGGCTTAACTTCAGAAGCAATGTGTAAAGTACTTGTACCAACACACACAGTAAGTCAGTGAAAACACTGCAAAATGACGCAACACAGGTTTACAAAAATAGATAATATTTATCTAAACAAAACAAGACCAAAATGAAAAATATCCAAGATACACAAGTGAAGATAAGATTTTTTTAAATTATAAGAGTCTTAATCCTTAGAAAACTGTGAGAACGCTGTTAGCACACAAAAGTACCTGGGTAGCCACAAAATAAAGCTGCACGGGCAAGTGTGTTTTGAAAAAAGCCAGCGGTGCATCGACTTCTCAACCGCAGGCAAGAATCTGCAATATTCCTCCTTTGGTCAGGTGGCCGTGCATCGTTTCTTCTCCCTGCAAGAGAGCGATGTGTCAATCTGGATTGACACCTCTGGTCCAGCCAGGCTTTGCATTGATTTTCCACTCCCAGCGATGTTACGTTGAAATATGGTTGCATGGTGTCAAGAAACCGCGCTGCGTGGGGGCTTGCATCGTTAACAGCAGCCACTGCTGTGTTGTGCGTGTTTCTCCAGCCAAATGTTGTCGGTTTTCTAGCTGCGTTGCAGGTGGAGCGTCGATTTTAGCCGCGGGGCTGGCAGCGCATCACTTATCAACAGCGAGGCGGATGGTGCTTTGAAAGTTTCACCAGACTGCAGTCTTTGCAAGGATTTTAAGTTCTTAGCTGCCAGCTTCGCCTCTCAAGGGTTCAGGGACTGAATAGGGCATCACTTGGCAGGGCAAGAGCCCCAACAGGAGGAAAGCTCAGGTCAAACATTGGAGATTCTTCTCAAGCAGGAATGCACAACAGTCTTTGTCCCCTTTCTCAGGCAGAAAAAGCAGCTGCAGGACAGCCCAACAAAGCACAGTCACAGGCAGGGGCAGCACTTCTCCTCAGCTCTTCTCCTTGTCAGAGGTTCCTCTTGATTCCAGAAGTGATCACATTTTTGGGGGGTTTGGGGTTCTCGTCTTATACCCCTTTCTGCCTTTGAAATAGGTCTACTTGAAAGAGAAGTCTCTGCTGTTTACAAGATCCTGCCTTGCCTAGGCCAGGCCCCAAACACACACCAGGGTGTTGGAGTCTCGATTTTGTGAGGGCAGGCACAGTCCTTCAGTTGTAAGTGACCACTCCTCTCCTCCCCTCCCCTCAGCCCAGATGGCTCACTAGGATATGCGGGGTATACCCCAGCTCCCTTTGTGTCACTGTCTAGAGGAGAAGTGCAAATAGCCCAACTGTCAAATTGACCCAGACAGGGAAACCACAAACAGAGAGAGTCACAGAATGGTTTAAGCTAAAAAATGCCTACTTTCTAAAAGTGGCATTTTCAAACATACAATCTAAAAAACAACTTCACTAAAGTATATTTCTCTCCGTTCCCAAAGGGAATCTGCATTTTAATATTTCTTAAATGAAGCCCCCATGTCAACCTATGAGAGAGATAGGTCTTGCAACAGTGAAAACCGAAATTGGCAGTATTTAACTGTTAGGACATGTAAAACACAATACATGTCCTACATTTAATATACACAGCACCATGCCCATGGGGCTACCTAGGGCCTACCTTAGGGATGCCTTACAGGTATGAAAAGGAAAGGTGTATTCCTGGCAAGTGGGTATATTTGCCAAGTCGAATTGGCAGTTGAATACTGCACACACAGACACTGCAGTGGCAGGTCTGATTCATGTTTACAGGGCTACTTATGTGGGTGGCACAACCAGTGCTGCAGGCCCACTAGTAGCATTTGATTTACAGGCCATGGGCACCTCTAGTGTACTGTACTAGGGACCTACTAGTAAATCAAATATGCCAATCCTGGATAAGCTAATTGCAAATAAATGTTACATAGGAACACTTGCACTTTGGCACTGGATAGCAGTGATAAAGTGCCCAGAGTATCAAAAACAGCAAAAACAGAGTCCAGCACATTCCAACAACCTGGGAAACAGAAGCAAAAAATTAGGGAAGACCGCTCCAAGGATGCCAAGTCTAACAAGAAGAATATAGCAAACAGTAAGTTGAAACAGGAAGCGAGGCTGAAATTTGTGTTAAAGCAGAAAAGAACGGTTCTGACTCCAAGACACACTTAAAAAAATAGAAAGTAGCTGGACTACTCAAAAAGCCCATTCTGTGCAAAATATGATTACGTCTGCTGAGGGAGACTTCGGCAACAGGACTTCTAGATCGGACAGCCCTAGTGACAATAGTTCACTACACTCTCCAAGAATTGCTGGTGGTGAATCCTTCTAATTAATGTATACATGTTAAAACTCAAGATAGACAGTTAAATCCTCCAGAAACAGTTTATAGTGGAAAAACACAGAATGAGGGTAACATATCACATTAAATTCAAGCAGTATTCAGACTGCCTTTATCTGATAACTACAACGTCATTCTCGTAATAGATGACAGGCCTTTAGTCTTTAATAGGGATACTCCTCAAGGTGAGGAAGTAAAACAGTAGCATTTTTATCCTTGGTACCTTTAAAACAGAGAACATGCTGTTGGGTCTGCTCACCTTTCTGTAATAGAGACTGCATTATGCAAAGCACTAATGGGTAACAGAATGGCTGTGGATGTTGTCTCATGGTCCCCAACAGCAAAGAAAAAACGCAATTCAGCTGGGAGAAACTAAGTTATGAATACAATTGATGACCTTCGGCAGGAAGTAGAGGAGATATTAAAGCCCCTCAATGCACCTGAACTATCTGTTTCCCCAAAGGCACCACCTTACTCCACACAGGAGAAAAGATCAAGGAAGAAGGTTCTGAACATGTTCACAAAAAGTACGATTGTGACCTCTTCTACACCAAGAAATAGCACTATGGACCAGAGTAGTGAGAAAATGTTTTTGCCTTGGTCATTCCAGAAGTCACATGTGAAAACAGGTTCTCTGTAGTCTGTACCCAAGGGGACAGGGGGCCGGGGGGAAGAGAGGATAACTCATGGTCTTGATAAAATGCTCATTGTGCCCTCAAATGTTTATAAATTAGTGGAGGTGATTCTGGTGCTGAGGGATGAGGTATGGGCCTTGCAATTGATTGCAAAGGTTTTGGAGAACAAAATCAGTGAGGTCATTATGTTAAAGAGCCCTTCAGGGCCTGGACAAACTGAGGGGGGTCACAGGGTAGACGTGTCCCCATGAACTCCTAGCTCTCCCAAGACCTCTTTCTCCTTTCGCAATACAGGCTCCTGTGACACCGTGACACAGCAAATTCTCCCCTCCCCATACAGAGGAGATTTGGGGAACGCCCACATACGAAAATGCCCCAGAAGAAGGGAAGGGGAATGGTGGATGGATACCATCAGCAGTGGCCCAAGATATGATTTTCTTAGAGGCCCAGGTACACGCAGCAGGTTATTACATAGGGATCATTATGCCTCTCATAAATCCCAACCTTCCCACTGTTTAGTGGGAGGGTTAGGGCCTAATAGAAACCAGCCCATAAGCCCACCCCTCACAAACCAGGTCCAGATCTTCTTAACCCAAGTCCTGAAAGTTACTCAAGGGTATAGAGAGGGCCAGGATTCACTAACCAGCAAAGTTATATATTAGTTCCTGAATGTAAGGTGTTATTTGATCATTAGGAGTAACATTAAGAGAAATACAGATCAAATACAGGGATGGCTTAGAAGTACTGTATGTCTCCAGATTAAAAGACCAGAGTGCACATTGCCATAGTATCCTGGGTGAAAACGATTGACTGGATAATATTGCCATTGAGGAAAGCCTGCAGACAGTTTATCTACTGGGACTCTAGAATCCGAGCCCATGGGAAGTGTGAGGCTTAGTATAGTGGGTGAGTGCCATAATGTAGCAGGATTCATTGAGATTAGCTCCCTAGTGGAAAGTAGAGGGGCAACCTTCTGCTGACTTCTAACTGGTCTTATAGAATCTCAATATTGGAGTGGGCTCATGTTGTAGGCGACCTGGAAGCAATCACTGATCACACTCACAACTTAATTAAAATGTTGATCTGGAATGTGGATGAAAATGGCGATGACATATGCCTCTTTCAGGAGACACAGAGTACATCAGGAATTGGTATACTTCATTTTGTGTCCATGTGACCCAGCCATCTAGGAGAAGACCCTCAGGGGATTTGGCAATATGGGTAAGGACAGAACTGCAATGCTCAATAAGAGTACTTCCAGTCAAATCCCAGGATGGGCTGGCAGTTAGGGTTGTTTTCGTTGGTGGTAACTTATTGATGTTGTTCAATATGTACAACCTGGTGGATGATAGCAATGATGAAACCAAAGCCATAATCTTACTGAAGGACTTCCTTTTACAGTAGAAGGGCAAAGGGGAGGTTATTGCAGCTGGTGACCTTAACTCCATGTTTGACCCACTAGTGTCCACTGTATTAGATTCATCAGCTGAACAAGACTCATGCCCTCATAATGAGGCTGGCTTTTATCAGACCACCGCATTACAAGTTGTGGGATTCAGCAGTGCAGTTGCAACAATGCGGCTGGAGGTGAGCACCTCCAGTCCGGCGACAGGCATCGGCATGCCGACTGGATTACAAGGCTGCAGACTACCAGGCTTTCTGTGGCTTCAGCCCACCATGAAAACCATGACAGAAACGCACCCGGCGACAGAAAACCTCATTCCTGTCGCCGGCATACACATGCAAACATGTTCCCACACCTCCATGTACCCCCCACCTGTCCACATACTTACAGACACCACCCACCCCTCCACACACTTCCAAACACCTCCCATTCGTACACATCCATCCAAACACCCCCACCCGCTCTCTCACTGACATAAACACACCCGTGGTTACACATATGCACCCCCTCTGCAAACATTCACACACCCTCCCACCGTCACCGCATGCATACACTCACCTGCTCTCCCTGTCTACTTACACAAACTCATGCACATTCACACACACACCCACAAACACTTCCCCACCTCCACATCTGCAAACTCACTCACCCCCACCCGATCCACATACAATCACTTACACACGCACCCCCATCCACAGTCATTCATACCCCACACCCTCTGCATTCATGCATACCCTCACCCCTCCACGCACACATACATTCACAAACTCCCCCTGCACATATGCACACCTGCACACTCCCCTCAATCGCACACTTGTACACATGAACCCCTACCCACTCGCTCACAATCACAGACTCAGACACCCACATTCGTACACACATACATGCACCCAGACACCCACATTCACACACATACATGCACACACTACATAGATGCACCTAACACTCCCCACCTCACCTTTCGGACAATCACCTTACCTTTTCTGGCGAGCTGGTGGTCCGGGAGGGGATGGGTCCTGGCGGTTTTGCACCACCAGCATCACCACGCCAGAAAGACTCCGTCAAGCCTTTACGGCTAGTAAGATGTAACATAGTCTTGTTGGTGTGGTGGTGCTGGTGATGCACCCACCTCTTCAATTACGTCAGCCAGGCCGACTGAGTCTGACTTCCACCCATAAATGGGCGGAAGTCCTCCAAAGCCTCCCAATATGGCGGTCTGTTGGCTGCAGTGCCTTCGGCGGTCTTTCAAAAAGACTGCCGAAGTCATAATGAGTGCCTCATAATGGAGCATCCCTCCTATAGAAATACAACAGGTGGGATAAAAATGATTTTCCACTTGTCATTCTCTTACAGAGTGAACCTCAAATACAGGCTCAATGTCCTCCAATGCTAAAAGAGGAGCATGATAGAAAAGCTATCTTAGATCAGTTACAATATCAGAATATTATGCCACCTTATAGTTCAACAATGAGTACTCTTTTTCCTGGTATAAACACTGATGGCTCCTGTAGAATAGTCTTAGATTGTAGGAATTTAAACTCACACATACTCAAAATGTCCATAGCACCACAAACCTGGTGAATAAAAATTGTAAACTATCTTTGATATTTTAATTGGTTTGCCAGTAACAAAATAGCATCAGAAAGTGGTATCAAACTCCTTTCTCTAAGCCATGTCATTCAACACAAGATATGCAGTGATATTGACATCATGATGGCCTGTCATAATCTGCAAGAAGAAAAATGCAGTTGAACTTCTCAAACCACAGGTAACAGTAAAGTTCTATCGGGAATGCGATCTTCATTCAGTAAAAATAAAACAATTAACCTGATGATCTACATTATAAGAAAATACATTCATGTAGCAAGTCAGAAGTAGGACCATGATGGTATTATGTAACTGTAAATAAACAAATAGAAATCAAGGAAAAAACTGTGGTGTTGTGTGACTGTGGAATGTGTCAGCAAACCATCTATTTCAAACTCAGAAACATTTTCATAAATGTTTATGTTTCTGAAAGGGCATAGTTTCAATTCATGTTGACTCAGTTGGGGCTTCATAGTGGACTACAGAAGTAGGTGAATCTGTTGGAATTACCTAATTTGAATACTCAGGATCCTCCATGCAATCTGGCATGTGGTGTAAAGCTAGAGACACAGCAGACTTGAAAGCTCCCAGATTTGGAGGCAAGCTATTATCATCACTGTACTCTTCCATTGGTAGCTTTGTTGGAGCAGGAAGAGGATGTGAGGTTCTACTCTAAAGGGTTTTTGGTAGGTGAGGTATTCTGCTGAACAGAATCAGCCACATAATGGTTTTTAACATGAGCAACTGACAACACTTTTTTTTTCGTGGTACCAGATAACAGAGGCAAAAATACAGTTTTGTGTCTTCTTCCCCAAGAACTGGTATGGGTGATCTGTAGGATGGTCCAAATACTTGCTTATCGGGAATCTTTTCTTACACTAGATCACCTATTTTTAGGTATCCACACATCAGCAGCTTTGAAGAACCTTCTTTAGCTGGTGGTGGGTTCGGAAGACTTTAAATTAGATAGCTTGTCTTTGACCTTCTGAAAGCTCCGTAAAACAGTTAACCTCTGGTCCGGGTCAATCATTTGCTCTTCCACCACCTCTCTAGGATTATATAGGTCAGATACATACCTAGCTACTCCTAAGTGCATCCCGTATGCATTATGATCACCTAATACTCCTTCAGGCCAATAACTAAAGCTATCTGAACCCCATACTGATTATATTGCAAACTCAGTCCTCCACTCAATACCCTAGCAGTCAAGGCTTGGTTAATTATACCATTTGTGTGCTCTAATAACTCATTGCTCTGTGTGTGAAAGGGATGCGAGTAATGCAAACATACTCTCAGAGTAGACATAGCATCCCGAAATGCCTCTGTGACAAAAGGAGGACTATTGTTTGAATGAAGGGTGCCAATGGCAACTACACAAGCCAAGCCTTTTCTGACTGATCGAGCATCAGCATTTCCTTCTGATCAGACTCATATGAATCAGAAGCATAGATCAATAACAAGCGATGCTTACTTATCTTGATTAGGCAATTAGATGTGGCAAATATGATTGAGATAAATCATACCAAAAGGGTGATTGGAGATAATAAATGGAAGCTGCGCTGGTCTTGAAAAGATGGGATGTTTACATTATTGTACTGTAGCGCATAGTTTTTACATTGCATAGGTAAAGAAGGCCCCCTATATTTGCTGATCATTGCTATGGTAGCATTAATGCCAGCGACAGAAGCTAACCGCTTGTGAGCTGTTTAAATTAAATCTAACCAAACCTGCTCATTAGGTATTACTTATCTCCTGCTCCAGGTAAGTACAACACTAGAGTGTTATCTGAACTGAACCTGTAGGAGTATTTACAGGGAAAGCCATATGGAGGCTTTTCATCCTTAGCAATTGCTTGTATTCCTACCAGAATATCTGTGTTAATCTTTGTTTGAGATGTAGTTACCACTGATTGTTTAAAAGTAGGACCTACCTCCTTTGCATCTAAGATGGCTGTGCAGTTCTCTTTGAATTCCTTCAGTTTTATGAGCAAAGGTGTGTTGAACATAGACAAATGAAAGTGTGTCTTGTAAGACTGCCACCTTCCACCAGATCTGTTTATTTTGTATTGATTTCCCCTTTCAATCTTTGAATCCAATCAGGCACATTGCTGAATCAACATTTGTAATCTTGAACACAGAAGGACAAATCAAATACTGTTAGTGTGGGCAGTGTTGGATTAAGCTTCTGCAGCACTAGTGACAAGACATTAATTTTTGTGAGTTATATAGTGCAATAATCGAAAGTGTTAGTATTTATGTATGCATTGGTGCCAATTTGCTACCTACAAAAATGTCCTGCAGTACAGGTTGACCTGAGAAATATTTCTATTTATTACCAACCACAGGCTGTGCAGAGCAATCTGTACAAAGATGCTCTGATACTTCTCAATGAGTAGGACATTAAAAGTTGGTGGTATGTTTTGTATGTAATCAGAAATTGTTGAGTATAAAGCATGAAATCATAGTCAAGGTTTACATCAACTACACTTACAGAACAAGTGCACTGAACCCACTGCAAGTGTTGTGTGTGATGCTTAGGTATACCTGCTTTTGCCACTAATTCCAGTGATAGGAAGGGGAGAAACTATAGCTGTAACCTGAGGTGCTAGGAACAATCCTAAAAAATGTGATTTGTTTATTTATCCCAGAATTCTTAACATTTTATTTCTAACATGTCTACTTGGTGTACGTTCAAGATAGCTGCGTGTTTTCAGTCTATTGTTTTCTGATACATGTGTGTGAAAGCCTTAACCAGCGTTAAGAAATTTTGTCAGGGCTTCAAACTTTACTAACACATTTAGGTCTGCAAGTTTGCACACGTCTGTAAAACATCAGGTGTAAGACATTTGCCCTCACTGGATAATTCATACCTGAGGAGAATCACAGTCAAGTTAGTGATTTTCAGGGCCATATTTATACTTTTTGACGCAAAACTGCGCTAACGCAGTTTTGCGCCAAAAAAATTAGCGCCGGCTAACGCCATTCTGAAGCACCATGCGGGCGCCGTATTTATTGAATGGCGTTAGCCGGCGTTAGTCGACCGGCGCTGCCTGGTGTGCGTGAAAAAAAACCACGTACACCAGGCAGCGCCGGCGTAGGGAAAAATGGCGTTTGGGCGTCCAAAAATGGGGCAAGTCAGGCTGAGGCAAAAAAATCGTCTTAACCCGATTTGCGCCATTTATTTTTGGCGCCCAGACGCCATTAACATGACTCCTGTCTTAGCAAAGACAGGAGTCATGCCCCCTTGCCCAATGGCCATGCCCAGGGGACTTCTGTCCCATGGGCATGGTCATTGGGCATAGTGGCATGTAGGGGGGCACAAATCAGGCCCCCCTATGCCACAAAATTATTATTTTTTTTAAACTTACCACAACTTACCTTTTCTTCCCTGGGATGGGTCCCTCCAGCCTTGGGTGTCCTCCTGGGGTGGGCAAGGGTGGCAGGGGGTGTCCCTGGGGGCTTGGGAGGGCACCTCTGGGCTCATTCTGAGCCCACAGGTCCCTTAACGCCTGCCCTGACCCAGGCGCTAAAATCCGGCGCAAATGCGGGTTTTTTAGTCCCGCCCACTCCCGGGCGTCATTTTTGCCCGGGAGTATAAATCCGACGCAATAGCATCAGAGTCATTTTTTAAGACGGGAACGCCTACCTTGCATATCATTAACGCAAGGAAGGTGTTCACGCAAAAAAATGACGCTAACTCCATGAACTTTGGCACTATACGCGTCTAACGCCAAAGTATAAATATGGAGTTAGTTTTGCGTCTAATTTGCGTCGAAAAAAACGACGCAAATTCGGCGCAAACGGAGTATAAATATGCCCCTCAATGTTTTAAAAGATCATTTTGTAAGCATCTGTGGTCAGAATTATCACTATTCGGTCCACCCTAGTCAGATGTGTATTTAAATCATCATTGGTGATGTGAAGGTCATCAATACAAGGTAGAGGTTGCAAGATTTCCATAACGCATGCTGCAAATTAATGGGGAATATTCTAATATCCCATAGGCAATGGTTTGAAAATTGAAATCTGTTAAGTATAAACCTATTGTTTACAAAATGGAGTTTAAATATCAACAGGGGTATTTTATGCTGTTATGTTATGTGTATTCATAAAGCAAACTGTCATCTTGGAGGATATCCTGGTGCTGCTGTAAATGCAAGTGGTAGTCTTACTGTTGCCAAACATGTCGGCATTAAACCTCCATTTTTTGTAAATAAAACGCTTAAAATGTAAGGGGCCACATTGTAATTGCCGGACCTATTAACGTAAAGAAAATCATGTCAGCCTATGGAGTGGTCAGCCTTATCACCAGTTTTGAGTAGGCGCCAAGACCTTCACAGTTAGAGATAAGGAAAAGGCTAAACATAGTCAAGGAATGAAAGCATACTGACTACATACAAAATGCCATGGTGTTCATGAAAATGAAGTACAGTTGTAACTAATGGGGCGTCTCCTATGAGTAACAAAATCATCTCTCTACAAGCAATATATTCATTGCCCCTAGTCAGATCCTTCAATTTGGCTGTAAATCAAATTAATTTAGCCAAGAAGTGAATAATCTAAATGAAATTAAAGTACAACCTGTTGATACCCCCAAAAGAAAAGACCATGCTTATGGTGGAAGGAAAACAAAAATCATATGAAACTCTCCATTTGGCAGTCATACAGAAGGCCAGTGCAACACCCTCTTGTTCATAAATCACAACTCAGGCCTTCTTTCAATGGTAGATGCAAACACCATACCCTGATAAAGAATATACTGGCCGGTTTATAAAGCAATGCACCCCCATCACTGAGTCACAGAACAAACTATTGACACTAACTATCAAAATATAAACGCTAAAGGTCCCAGCCATAGGAACAGTACTACTAGCTCCAAACATGGTACAGAAGAATTGGCTGAGCCACAAAATCTTGACTCCTTTTAAAGTAAAAGGATAGTGACATGCAGGAAGGGTCCCCACAATCCACCTATGAAAGAAGCAAGGATGTAATTCAGGTTAGAAACTCACACTTTTCTCACTATTAGTAAGGATACAAACCTGCTGAAATCTGATCTTCATGAATTTACACTACAAAAAAATATAAAATAGTAACAAAACAAGTGACCTACATGAATAGTAGTCCAACCCATTTCCTGGCAAGGTTAAACTTCTCAGGCTATGACTATACTATTCTTTTCATCCAAGGAAGCAAGTGGCTAAGACTTAATGTACACATAATCACAACATTTACATTACAAATAACAACGGTATCCTAATGAAAACAAAGCCTCTATTTTTCTCAGGCTTTTATTATATCCTACATAGGAGCAACATTCTGAGGCTAATCAAAGCTGCCAAAGATATAGCTAGGATAACATTGCAATATCTTCTTGAGGTTAGTTTTATGGAGCAATGTGAAGATTCTCCAGGCCAACCAACATTGTGGACCTGAGGCAATCTAGTGAATAAAATACTTACCCAGGAGGCTATCCTACTTAAATGGGATGTTAAAATCCATCGTCCACCCAGCAAAATGTAACTTTCTATCCTAGTACCAGTTGATCTAAGGCCAGATCAAAAAGAATCTATAGGTTGAACGGGTTATCAAGCTATAATTAGTCCTTTGCACAGCCCAGCCTGAAGGAGGAAGCATCAAAGCTAAACGTGAAATTACAACTAGCAATTGGCAGAAAAGAGATTTTTAACTATGCAAATGTTAGTAGAAAGAATCTTCCAATGCAGGATGATGGGAAGCGGTGAAGCTTTAACTAACCATCTTGGAAGATCCTACAGGGATCTTTCAAGAAACAACACAACAAGTAGCTGCTGTGAAGACCTAGCAAAATGTCATTGTAACTTTTACAACCAGCTGTTACTCTGCATAAATAGAACATAGCGGGCCTAAAGAGAATGCTATAGGATCCTAAATGATTTGTTTTAACTTAAAACTATGAGCTGTGCTGCTGCCTGGATATTCGGGCTTTTGAATACACACTGATGGATGTATATCTTTTAACTATATTGCCACAGTCAAAAGTAATAAAGGGAGATAAAAGAAGGCACTAGAAAACTGAATCTAATCTATGCTGGCATGGAATTCATTTACTACCCTTGATCTATGAAGAAAAATTAACTAGATAAAGATCAAAAGTGATTCTTTTTTGTGAAAAATGTACAATGTCCACTACCCTCAAGCAATATGACAGAGGGCTAGACATTTCTATGAGGGAGGCTGAAAGCATATATTACAAAGAATAACACAAGGACAAGGAAAACATGTTATCCAGCTACGTGAAGATTTCAACATCAGCCTTAATGCCAGAATGGTTGATTGTGTCGTATTAGAAGAGGACAGTGCATGGGGAATCCCCAATACACATTTTCATCAGCTTGGATGTACTAAAAGAG
Organism: Pleurodeles waltl; assembly: GCF_031143425.1. Lineage (NCBI taxonomy): Eukaryota > Metazoa > Chordata > Amphibia > Caudata > Salamandridae > Pleurodeles > Pleurodeles waltl. Next base: position 1,046,945,027 of record NC_090437.1, on the reverse strand, counting down.
CTGATGAAAGATATGGCCAGAAAATACTTCATACACTATGCCCTTATTAATCTTGACACTTGGCAAAAAGTAAATGATACGAATGTCCTTCCTAGGTCTGAAAGTGGCTACCACCAGCTTTCCATCCAACTTCCCTTGCCTCAGCTGCACTCAGCTGCACCTGAAAGACCTCCACTGGCTCCCCGTGGACAAAAGGATCACCTTTAAACTCCTCACCCATGCGCGCAAAGCACTACACAACTCCGGACCGGCCTACCTGAACCACAGACTCAACTTCTACGTCCCCTCCCGCCAACTCCGCTCTGCCAACCTCTCCCTCGCAATCGTTCCCCGATTCCAACGCAAGACCTCTGGCGGCAGATCCTTCTCCTACCTCGCCGCCAAGACCTGGAACTCCCTCCCGACCCCCCTGCGCCAGACCCAGGACCTCCTCACCTTCAGGAGACTCCTCAAGACCTGGCTCTTCGACCAATAGCAGCACCCCCCCCCCAGCGCCTTGAAACCCTAACGGGTACGTAGCGCGCTTTAGAAATTTACTGATTGATTGATTGATTGATAGGACCCTGCCTACAAGGTCCCCAGTGCCAGATATGTTTCCCCAAATTGCACAGTTGTTTTGCACAATTGCCAAACTCTTTAGCTACCACTGAATGTCTCTAGTAAATGGTACCCCTTGCGCCTAGGGCCTGGTGTACTAAGGAAGGTCTCTGAGGGCTGCAGCACTAGTAGGGCCAAACCCAGGGAGCCCTCACCAAACCCATACACTGCGGCCATTGCTGACTGTGTGTGTGTTGGTGCTGCCTAAACTGAAAACATGACCTGTCACACACCCCTGTGTCACTGCATGTGGCAAGTGTAAGTCACCCCTAAGACAGGGTGCATCAAGGCACATGCGAGGGCATATCTGCCTGAGCAGATATTTCCCTGCTATGTCTCTTTAGATTCTGAGACCTAGTAAGTGTACAGGGAAGTCATTTTAATCATATGTGCTGGGCACATTACAAGTTCCCCAGCAACACAATGGCTTCTCTGAATCCTGGGATGTTTGGTGTCAAACATCTCAGAATAATAAACCCTCACTGACCCCAGTGATGGATTTTTTAATACATGCACTCACAGAGCACCTTAGAGGTGCCCCATGAAAACCTACCAGTTACTAGTGTGCTGACTGACTGGTCCTGAACACTTCAGTTACCACAGGTGCATTTATGTCCCCACCAAGGTGCCAGCTGAGTAGTTTTAGTCCCCAAACCTCATTCCCAGATGGAATGAAAGAAATTAAGTTTTGTGTGGACTACAGGTGTCTCCATGCTGTGAAAAAATCAGATGTTCATCTAATTCCTAGGGCTGATGATCTTATTGACAGGTTAGGGGCAGACAAATATCTCAGTGCTATTGGTCTCATATCAGTGTACTGACAGATAGGTCTGACCCAGAGAGCAAAATAGAACTCTGCATTCTCAACTCCTGAGGGGTATTATTAGTTAACTGTTATGTCCTTTGGTCTAAAGAATGCCCCTGTCACCTTCCAAAGGTTGGTAAATAAAGTTCTGACTGGGTAAGTCTTTAGTGCAGCATATCTAGATGATATGGATGTCTTTAGCTCGACTGGCAGGATCACCTGATCCACCTGGGCAAGATCCTTGAGGGTCTGATCAGGGCAAGCCTCACTATCAATGCAAGTGCCAGATTGGGGAAGGCCAGGTTGTATACGTGGCCTGCCTTGTAGGTGAAGGCCAAGTTCAACCACTTTAAGCCAAGATCCAGACAATTCTAGACTGGGTAGCTCCAACAACCCAGGCTCAAATCAGAGCATTCCTTGGCTTGACTGGATTCTATAGGAGGTTTATGAAAGGGTGTAGCTCAAAAGGGGCCCTTTCACAGAACAGACCTCCAAGAAAATGCCTAAGAAAAGAAACCTGAACAGTGAGCTGACAAAAGGCTGCTGACACCCTGAAAGAAGCAATGTGCTCAGCACCCGTTCTCAAAGCTCCAGATTACACCAAACAGATGCCTCTGAGCATGGGATAGAAACAGTCCTGTCCAAGATCAATATTGATGGCCATGACCAATCTGTGGCTTTCATTAGCAGGAGGTTACCCTCCAAAGAACAGTATTGGAGTGCCATTGAGAGTGAAGCCAGTGCTGTGGTATGGTCCCTGAAGAGGCCATACTTGTTTGGCTCTCACTTTCTTGTTCAGACTGACCAGTGGCCCCTCAGATGGCTAATGCAGATGAAAGGTGAAAACCCCAAACCGTAAAGGTGGTCCACCTCTCAACAGGCAATGGACTCCACAGTGAAACACAGCCCTGGGACCGAACATGCCAATACAGATGGCCTTTCCAGGTTCTTCCTCTTAGAAGATGAAGACTCTCTAGGGGAAGATTAGTTTCATCTTCTTTTGTTTGGGAGGGGATCATGTAGGAAAGACCCATTTTTGACAAGGTTAGCCCCAAATTTACACATGGTTTTTGATGTGGTTTTGACTGCTAGTACACTGTGTCCCTGCCAAACAGGTCCCTAGTGCCAGGTCTCTTTCCCCAAAATTGCACATTTGTTTTGCACAATTGGCAAAATATTTAGCTACCACTGTAAGTCCTTAGTAAACGGTACCCCTGGTACCTAGCACCTGGGGTTCTAAGGAAGTTCTATGAGGGCTGCAGCACCAGTCGTACCACCCCCAGCGATTCATCACCAAGCCCAAACAATTCTGCCTTTGCAGACTAAGGTGGTCATTACAACCCTGTCGGATGGTGTTAAAGCAGTGGAAATACCGCAAACAGGCCGGCGGACAAAAAAAGGGAATTATGACCCTGGCGAAAACCGCCAACAAAGACAGCCACTTTAACACTTCGCCCGCCACGGCGGTACAGACAAGCAGCGCGGCGGACAGGCGGAAGACAATGTACTGCCCACAGTATTACAACCCGCCAATCCGCCACCTTTTCCGGGGCGGATTCACCATGGATAAAAACACGGCGGAAACAGCTTTTGCTATGGGAAAACACTCACCTGAACATATCCCACGAGGAACGAGGAATCCATGGAGCCGGAACTACAAATACTCCCTGCCCTTGTGTTTCTGCTCCTCTACGACCAACAGCTACGTAGGCACCGCAGACAACAGTGAGTACTGCACCTACCACATGGGGGAGGGGGAAGGCAAAAGTTAGGGGGACACACATCAAACACCCCCACCCTCGCATATTACAACATACACACCAATGCATTCACAGAAATCACAGTAACAAACCACAATCCCCCCGGAAGAATGAATACACAAAGCGAAAATCGGTCAAACTATGTAATGTGCCAATATACATGTCATACAAAAATATACAGATATATACTTGAAAATCAGTCAGAATTATATACAATACGAGAAGTAGTGCAGATATGTACATAACAATGTCGGTGCACCATCAGTCCAAAAATGCATGGACGAGGCCCACAAACGATACCTGACCACAATCGGAGAGAACACTGCCGGAGCATCAGATAGAAATACTACAGGCACCTCAGGGAGAAGGGGGGGGGCACCTCAGCCGGATGACTGCAAAGCCAGATCCACGACGGGGCTCCATGCCCATTGATGTATCCTGGGGAGTGCAAAGCCACAGTCTCTCAAGTATCTACAGTGGGTGGTTTGCCCACTGTTCAATCCTGGGGAGTGCGAAGCCACAGTCTCTCAAGTCTCTACACGGGGCTCCATGCCCATTTATGCCATCCTGGGGAGTTCAAAGCCACAGTCTCTCAAGTCTCTACAGTGGGTGGTTTGCCCACTGTTCAATCCTGGGGAGTGCAAAGCCACAGTCTCTAAAGTCTCTACAGGGGGCTCTATGCCCATTTATGCCATCCTGGGGAGTGCAAAGCCACAGTCTCTCAAGTCTCTACAGGGGGCTCCATGCCCATTTATGCCATCCTGGGGAGTGCAAAGCCACAGTCTCTCAAGTCTCTACAGTGGGTGGTTTGCCCACTGTGCCATCCTGGGGAGTGCAAAGCCACAGTCTCTCAAGTTGATGCAGGTCTCTACTGGTACTGGGGGGGACTGGTGCCCAGACTGGATGAGTCTCCCCGTGAAAGGTCGTGTCCTGTCACTGTCCCAGCTGCACATGGGATAAGGATGCCTGATGTGGCGGTCATTTCATTCCTACCCGGTGCATTGCCCTGTTCAGCGGTGCTTTGACATGGTGGTCTTTGCCCTGTTCAGCGGTGCTTTGACATGGCGGTTCAGGACTGTTCAGCGGTGCTTTGCCATGGAGGTTCAGGACTGTTCAGCGGTGCTTTGCCATGGCGGTCTTTGCCCTGTTCAGCGGTGCTTTGACATGGCGGTCTTTGCCCTGTTCAGCGGTGCTTTGACATGGCGGTCTTTGCCCTGTTCAGCGGTGCTTTGACATGGCGGTTCAGGACTGTTCAGCGTTGCTTTGCCATGGCGGTTCAGGACTGTTCAGCGGTGCTTTGACATGGCGGTTCTGATAAGGACATTGGTGTGTGGCATGACGTTCTCTACACTGGACATTGGTGTTTGGCATGACGTTCTCTAAACTGGACATTGATGTGTGGCATGACGTTTCATCATTGCCCAGCGGGGCTGTGGCAGCCGGGGCCCTCCAGGGCACTGACTCCGGCGGTGGTCTCTGGTCGACTGACGATAGTGGTGCCCTCCTGGGCACCTACTCCGGCAGTGGCGGTGGTCTCCTGACCAGTGACGATAGTGGTGCCCTCCTGGGCACTTACTCCGGCGGTGGCGGTGGTCTCCTGACCAGTGACGATAGTGGGGCCCTCATGGGGTGGTGGCGTGGTCTCCTGACCAGTGACGATAGTGGGGCCTTCCTGGGCACTTACTCCGGCAGTGGCGGTGGTCTCATGAGCAGTGACGATACTTGGGCCCTTCTGGGCTGTGACTCTGGCGGTGGTCTCCTGACCAGTAATGATACTTGTGCCCTCCTGGGTTGTGACTCTGGCGGTGGTCTCTGGATCAGTGACAATACTTGGGCCCTCCTGGACTGTGACTCTGGCGGTGGTGTCTGGACCAGTGACAATACTTGTGCCCTCCTGGGCTGTGACTCTGGCGATGGTCTCCTGACCAGTGACGATACTTGTGCCCTCCTGGGCTGTGACTCTGGCGGTGGTCTCTGGACCAGTGACGATACTTGGGCCCTCCTAGGCTGTGACTCTGGCGGTGGTCTCTGGACCAGTGACGATACTTGTGCCCTCCTGGGCTGTGACTCTGGCGGTGGTCTCTGGACCAGTGACGATACTTGGGCCCTCCTGGGCTGTGACTCTGGCGGTGGTCTCCGGACCAGTGACGATACTTGTGCCCTCCTAGGCTGTGACTCCAGCGGTGGGCTCTGGACCAGTAACGACGGTGCTGGCGGTTGTGTCTCGACCGCCAGAAATGATGGCGCACTTCTCCGCCGTGACACTCACAACAGCCTGGGCAGACTTTCTCTGGCCCTTCCCCACCTTTGGTGGAGTCACAGCTGACTCTCCAATCCCCTTGGAACCCATGTCAGTTGTTTTACCACCTGGAGTCTTAACACGGTCCCGTCGTCCACTCTCCAATTTTAGAGCCTTTACAGGGGGTGGGCTGCCAATGCCTTGGCTCCGGGTCCCACTGCCTGCCCTGGTGGACGGTGCACTCCAAAAACCTTGAACAGGCACCACTGGTATTGGAGGCTTTTTGGCTGAGGCGCTACGACGGGACTGATGAATTGGAGGGGGGTGGGGGCAAAAAGGTCAACTTTACAGAGGGACAGTTTCTGACGAACACTGGGATGGGTAGCTGGAGGGGGTCTGGGAGTGGAGGAAGAGGAGGTGATTGTCGGAGATGTCACTTTAGGTGTTTTGGGTGCAGGTGCAGGTACTGGAGGCTGTCGTGATGTGGATGGATGTTGGGTGAGTGATTGCCGGCGTTTGTGTATTTTGGGAGGGGGCTTCACAGACACACTGGGAGAGGACACAGGGGACGTGTAAATGGCAGTGGAGGTGGTGAGTGCAGGTGAGCGGCTTGTGGTGCTGGGTGTCCTGGTGCGATTCATTGTGCCTGTAGATGTGGTGCATGCAGGTGAGTGTGTAGACGAGACTTGGAGGGAGGAAGGAGAAGAGGAGGAGGGGGACACAGTGGAGGCAGTGGATGTTGTTGTGTCTGTATGTGGGTGAGGCTTGCGTGAGTGCTTGTGGTGTGTGTGGTGCCTATGTTTGCTTGAGCTACCTGTGTGTGTTGCCTTGTGTGCATGCTGGTCTGTAGGTGTGCTTGGGATGGGCTGGGGTACAGGAGATTGGGTCTGGGTGGAGGAAGTTGGAGGGGGGAGGCTAGACACAGGGACAATTGCTGCCATCAGTGCTGAGGCCAAAGATTGCAGGGTTCGCTGAAGGGCAGCCTGACCAGAATGAATGCCCTCCAAGAATGCATTACCGTGTTGCAACTCTTGTTCTATACCATGGATGGCATTCACAATGGTAGACTGCCCAACAGTGAGTGACCTCAGGAGGTCAATGGCCTCCTCACTGAGGGCAGCAGGGGTGACTGGGGCAGGGCCTGAGGTGCCTGGGGCGAAGGTGATGCCCACACTCCTGGGTGAGCGGGCACGGGGTGAACGCTGAGGGGCTGCTGGGAGGGCGGTGCTGGTAGGGGAGGTGGCGGCTGTACCTGTAGAGGTGGGGGCCACAGGTGGTGCCGCCACCACAAGGGAGCCCACATCGTCGAACGAGTCCGTGTCGCTGCTTGGTGATCCGGTGGCTGACGTGAAGCTCCCCTCGCCCTCTGTCCCACTGGTGCATTCAGAGTCCGTGGTGTGGCCCTCCATGGCCATGTGGGATGCAGCTCCCTCGTGCTCCTGTGCCACTCTACCTCCGCCTGTTGATGCTGATGTACAAAAGGACAGGGAGAGCAGAAAAAGAGGGGGGAGACAGAAGAAAGAGGGTTTTAGTGCATGGCATACCGCTACCATTGGAGGACAAGACAAACGCAGATGCCCCCTGCATTATGCCATGCTCCTGCCCTCTGCACATACAATTTCTGGGATATGACCTACATGGCAATGGTGGACATCGGCGCACATGGATACCACAGGGGCAACTATTCCTCGACTTGGCACTCTGGTGAGGTGGGGTAGAGTGCCACATGGCCTACATTACGGAGGGGCCTTGCCTACCGAACTCGCCCTGGCCTAGGGACACCCACAGCCCACCTCCCCCACCCAGACACCTCCACTGCACGCAAAGTCAGCAGAATGAGGTTGTACTCACCCCCTTGTGTCTGCTGTGATGCCGTCAAGCGCCCATCCAACTCCGGGTAGGCCAACGCCAGGATCCGGAACATAAGGGGGGTCATGGTGCAACGGGCACCCCTCCCACGTTGGGAGGCCATCCCCGTCTTCTTGCTGCAGCAGCGAATGTCCTCCCATCTCTTACGGCAGTGGGTGCCCCGTCTCTGGTGGGCCCCCAGGGTCCAGACCTCCTTGGCGATGGCACGCCATATATCCCTCTTCTGGTGGGCACTGACCTACATGACATGCACAAGGAAAGAGGAACAGTCAATACCAACGGCACCGTCGTTGTGAGTGGCCCCCTCCCTACTCTGGCCATGTGGCCCATTCATTCCCATGCATTGATGTTCTATGGACTCTGCCCCCTTCCCTCTACCAACCAGCCCTCTCCACCCAGGCATAGCCCATACAACGTGCTCCCAGTGTACTTACCTGTTGGTCTGGAGGACCGTAGAGTAGCGTGTACTGGGGGAGGACCCCATCTACCAGTTTCTCCAACTTCTGTGCAGTGAAGGCAGGGGCCCTTTCCCCAGACGCAGCAGCCATCGTCGCTTCCAGACCGAGGTCACAGCAGCACTTGCAGTGTAGGTCCTCTGCTGTCAAAGGTCAGGTATCTAGTGATTGAACAGATAGAAAATGGCGGTGACGTCCGCGGCGGTGACGTCTGCGCTGGTGCGCATCATCACCGCCAGCGTACCTGCTCATTGGCTCCTGGGACCCATAGGGTCCAATGTTAACCAATGCAGCATTGCGCCGCGGTCTACGACTGCCTACCGCAATGGTGTGTAACGCCAGCGCTGTTACCCCACAATCCCATTGTCCCACTTTAGAGGTCAGGCAGCCGCCATTTCAGGGGCCCACATGGCTTCATTTACTACTGCGTCACACATAGCTAGGCCTACACTCAACACACATACAGGAAGGGTTTTGTGAGTGATGTAGTCTTGTGTGTGACTGTGGGTACATACCTGGAGGAATAATGACTGGTTCTTCGCTGTTGTCCTTCGAAGGCACCGTCTGCTGGGACATATGAGAAGATGGCGGAATCCTCCGGTGTACTGACCACTGGTGGACCTGTTGACAATGGAAGAGCGACATGTCATCATAACCTACCGGTTTAACCGGGCCACAATCCATGAACTATGTACCCAGTTGGAGCCAGACCTGATATCACCAATCCGCCGTCCGACTGGAATCCCCCCTGACGTGCAGGTGCTGTCAGTGCTCCATTTCCTTGCAAGTGGTTCTTTTCAGACAACAGTGGCCATGGCATCAGGGAGTCCCAGCCTATGTTTTCTAACGTGTTTTCCAGAGTGTTGTCTGCCCTGCTGAAACACGTAAGTAGATACATCATTTTCCCTGAGGTGGAGGATTTGCCTCCAGTGAAAGGTGACTTCTATGCCATTGGACATATCCCCAACGTCATAGGTGCTATTGATGGTACCCATGTAGCTCTGGTCCCCCCCCACAGGAGTGAACAGGTGTACAGGAACAGGAAGAGTTATCATTCGATGAATGTCCAGATGGTCTGTTTGGCAGACCAGTAAATCTCGCAGGTAAATGCTATGTTCCCTGGCTCAGTGCATGACGCCTACATCCTGCGGAATAGCAGCATCCATGATATGATGGGTCAACTCCAGAGGCACCGTGTATGGCTCTTGTGGGACTCTGGTTACCCCAACCTTTCCTGGCTTATTGACCCCAGTGAGGAATCCCCGGACCAGGGCAGAGGAACGGTACAATGAGGCCCATGGTCGGACTAGGAGGGTGATCGAACGTACCTTCAGCCTCTTGAAGGCCAGGTTCAGGTGCCTCAATATGACAGGTGGTTCCCTATTTTACTCACCGAAGAAGGTGTGCGACATCATCATCGCCTGCTCCATGCTCCATAAATTGGCTTTGCGACGCCAGGTGCCTTTTCTGCAGGAGGATGATCCAGATGCTGGTGTTGTAGCAGCTGTGGAGCCTATGGAGCCTGTGGAAAGTGATGAGGATGAAGCTGATAAAGAAGACAACGACAACAGGGAGTCAGTCATACAGCAATATTTCCAGTGAGACACAGGTAAGAACATTTTCATTTTTAGCATTACATGAACTTTCACACGTCTACCTCTATCCTGTTTTTCGATTTAAGTCACTATTTGTTAACTGAGTTGTACCCTTCCATTAAGGTTTCACAGGTGTGGTTACCTACGTGTCAACTGCTTGCATCCTTCAAGGGCTTGTGATGTGTGACATAGGTATGTTAGCTTTAGAATGGTACACCCATTATGACACTGTCATTGAAAATACATTTTTACTAAATCACAGACTGACTCCACATTGTTTTGTGTTTCAAGGGTGTTTATTGAAGTGCTCAGAAATGGGATGGGGTTGTAAAATGAGGATGGGGGACGGTGGAGGAATGTCCATGGCAGAGTCCAGTCTATTAGTCTCACAGGTGCACTGCCCATATGGGCGTAGGAAGTGGAGCTGGGGCAGTTTCAGTATGGACAGGGTAACAAAGTGGGACAGTGGGAGGACAATCAGGGTGGTCTCATTTCCTGGCGGGGGTCTTGCTATCTTGCTCTGTCCTGTTCCTGGTTCTCAGGGACCGCTTGGGTGGTGGTTGTCCGTTTGCAGGGGGTGGGGTGCTGGTGTGTTGGTCCTGTGGCGGGGCGTCCTGTCCACTAGCGCCGGCGGAGGTGGTGGGCATTTCATCGTCCTGGCTAGTGTCAGGGGCCTCTTGGAGTGCCACGGTGTCCCTCAAGGTCTGCTGTATGTCCTTCAGCACCCCTACGATGGTGCCCAGGGCGGAGCTGATGGTCCTGAGCTCCTCCCTGAACCCCAAATACAGTTTGTCTTGCAGGCGCAGTGTCTCCTGCAACTTGTCCAGAACCGTCGCCATCGTCTCCTGGGAGTGGTGGTATGCTCCCATGATGGAGGATAGGGCCTCGTGGAGAGTGGGTTCCCTTAGCCTGTCCGCCCCCTGTCGCACAGCAGCCCTCCCAGTTCCCCTGTGTTCCTGTGCCTCCGTCTCCTGGACCGTGTGCCCACTGCCACTGCCCCCAGGTCCCTGTTGTTGTTGGGGTGGTGGGTTACTCTGGGTGCCCTGTAGTGGTGGACACACCGCTCATTGACTTGTCCTAGGTAGGCAGGTTTGGGCCCGCTGGTTGGGTGCTGTGCTGGTGTTACCAGAGGGTGGAAGGTCGGTGTTGGGCTGTGCCTGTGCAAGGGGAACCGACTGTCCCGAGGCCCACGATGGTCCAGGCTGGTCATCAGGATCCAGTAGGGCAGAGCTGCTCTCGTCACTGTGGGCCTCTTCTGGGGGTGAAGTGGTGTTGTCTATCAATCAAAGGCATTTGTATAGCGCACTGCTCACCCGGAGGGTCTCAAGGCGCTGGGGGGGGGGGAACGCTACTGCTCGAACAGCCAGGTCTTGAGTTGCTTCCTGAAGGCGAGATGGTCTTGCGTTGTCCGGAGGTGGATGGGGAGGGAGTTCCATGTCTTGGCTGCCAGGTAGGAGAAGGATCTTCCTCCGGCGGTGGCTCTGCGGATGCGGGGGACGGTGGCGAGAGCGAGGCTGGCGGAGCGGAGCTGGCGGGTGGGCTTGTGGAAGGTCAGGCGGCTGTTGAGGAACTTGGGGCCCAGGTCGTGGAGGGCCTTGTGTGCATGGGTGAGGAGTCGGAACGTGATTCTTTTGTTGACGGGGAGCCAGTGCAGGTCTCTTAGGTGTTCGGAGATGTGGCTGTGTCGGGGGATGTCCAGGATGAGTCGTGCTGAGGCGTTCTGGATCCGTTGGAGTTTCTTCTGGAGTTTGGCGGCGGTGCCGGCGTAGAGGGCGTTCCCGTAGTCCAGCCGACTGGTGACGAGGGCCTGGGTGACCGTCTTCCTGGTCTCGGTGGGGATCCACCGGAAGATCTTTCGAAGCATGCGCAGGGTGTTGAAGCATGAAGATGAGACGGCGTTGACTTGTCTGGTCATCGAGAGGGAGGAGTCCAGGATGAAGCCTAGGTTGCGAGCGTGGTCCGTTGGCTTGGGGGTGGCTCCCAGGGCGGGGGGCCACCAGGAGTCGTCCCAGGCGGATGGTGATGATCCCAGGATGAGGACCTCCATCTTGTCTGAGTTCAGTTTCAGGCGGCTGTTCTTCATCCATTCGGCGACGTCTTTCATCCCTTCGTGTAGGCTGGCTCTGGCGGCGTCCGGGTCGCTGGTGAGGGAGAGGATCAGCTGGGTGTCGTCGGCGTAGGTGATGATCTTGAGGTTGTGTTGACGTGCGATGGTTGCGAGGGGGCTCATATAGACGTTGAAGAGGGTGGGGCTGAGCGATGACCCTTGTGGAACTCCGCAGATGACTTCGGTGGCCGCTGACCGGAACGGGGGGAGGCGGACTCTCTGGGTTCTTCCGGCGAGGAATGAGGTGATCCACTCCAGGGCCTTCTCCTGGACAAAGAAGAGTTGCACTCACAGAAAAGGAAAAGAAGAAGCAACTGACCATGCTGGACTGCCTGCTGACCACAAAGGACTATGCCCAATAAGCCAAATTGTTCAGCCTTCAATAAAGACTCAAGTCTCCCATGAGCAGCTGACCTGCTCTGCAACAAGAAGCTCTAAGGAAACACTTTGCAGCTGCTTTAACTCCAAAGACCCTGCACCTGAAGTGACCACTGCACCTGACGTCCATTTCCTGACAGGAAACTAACCAACTATGCCAATCCTGGTCCCCAGCTGCCCAGAGACTGAGTCCAGTGTGGTCTAATCCATCTTGAACTTACCCAAGATGCCTGCAGCCTCTGCACGCAGGCCTCCTCTCCCATAGCCTTGTGGTGAGAGGAAACCGACACCTCCAGCAACCACTGCACCCGTCGCCCCTGACCCCATCCGAGGTGGTCTCTGGTGGCAACAGCATCACCTGGCTCTTAAGAGCTCAAGTCCACCCCGCCAAACCCCTTAATGATGCCTGCAGCATCAACATGCCTGACTGCCTGAACATGAGTGGTCCCAGATGAGAAAACCCAACACCTAAAACACCTGTGCATCCGTCACCCCTGGGCACAGGAGAAGAGCACCAAAGATGTACCTACCTCCCTGAGCACCCCAAGTCTGCTACCTACCTGCTTGATGCTCTTGATTGTCTTCCTAGCCAGAGCCTTCAGCCTGTTTATTACTAGATCCAACTCCAATAGAGAACCACCGGGCACCCGATGCCTTACTGTCCCCCTGCACCTGACTGCCCCTGTGCTGCCTGGGAGACATGTTGGTGTGGGCCTGATCAGGGCCCAGTACTTCTTTTTGCTCAACCTCGTAAGTCATGGTTAACCAGGTGTTTGCTGAACATTGTTTTTCTTTCATAGCACAAAATTGAGAGAACTCTGAAAATTGCTCTGTGTTGATTTCTGAAAACTGCAAAGCATTGATGCCTAAAATTCTGTTTACCTGATTTCGAAGTTCTTGGGTTTGAAACATATATAAAAAGAATTGCTATTTTTATGAATTGGCCTTGGAATTATTCTTTGATTGTGTGCCTCAGATATTGCTTCAGTGAATACAACAAATGCTTAGCACTACCCTTTGATAAGCCTAACTGCTCACCCACAATACCACAAAATATAGCATTAGTTGTACCTACTTTTCCCTCTCCAAACCCAACTGAGGATCCACTGGACTCTCTACGCAGTGTTCTTCATTTTAGTACACTACATAGAAAGGAGAGCTAGTTTCCTGCAGTAACCCATATTTACCACCATCCCGGAGATCAGCTATAGTGGTTTTAAGTACATGATAGATAGTGGTCTTGGTTCTGAAAATCATCACCCTTTTTGACTGCTACCTGCCGTAGGAAAATATATGAGACGTTTCTTCTGAACCAACTGATGGCGTGGCTGCAGAATAATGATATACTATCAAGATATCTGGTGGGGTTTAGACGTTCTTGGCCACGAGTCTATACTTAATCTTTGTGACCTACAATCAGTCCGAGAAAGTCCCTTGTATCTGTCTTTCATCAACATAAAACTCCTCTGATCCAGAAGTTAGGAACCTCTTGTCAATGGTGCTAACAAAGATGGGCATTCTGGGATATCCTAATGCACTGATGCTTCTCCATCAACATACTACATCCAGGATTAGATATGGGAAGGCAACCCATTTTACCTAACATACTGGGGCCAGACAGGATGCTCGGGTGCCATTCCTCTTTAACGGATATAGGTGGTCATTCTGACCGCGGCGGGCGGCGGTCCCCGCCCGCCATGCGGTCACCGCCGAATGACCGCCCCGCGGTCAAAAGACCGCGGCGGACATTCCAACTTTCCCCCTGGGCCGGCGGGCGCCCTCCAAAAGAGCGCCCGCCGGCCCAGCGGGAAAGCCCCTGCAACAATGAAGCCGGCTCCAAATGGAGCCGGCGGAGTTGCAGGGGTGCGACGGGTGCAGTGGCACCCGTCGCGATTTTCACTGTCTGCTAAGCAGACAGTGAAAATCTTTGTGGGGCCCTGTTAGGGGGCCACTGCACTGCCCATGCCAGTGGCATGGGCAGTGCAGGGGCCCCCAGGGGCCCCACGACACCCGTTCCCGCCAGCCTGGTTCTGGCGGTGAAAACTGCCAGAAACAGGCTGGCGGGAAGGGGGTCGGAATCCCACGCCGCCATGGAGGATTCCCTGGGCCAGGGGAAAACCGGCGGGAAACCACTGGTTCCCCTTTTCTGAACGCGGCTTTACCGCCGCGGTCAGAATAGCCCAGAAAGCACCGCCAGCCTGTTGGCGGTGCTTCCGCTGCCTCCGCCCTGGCGGTCAGAGACCGCCAGGGTTGGAATGAGGGCCATAGAAACAACATCATAGATTGCTTACTTAATTTGAAGCTGGAAACTCCACAGCTGAGTGGGCAGTATCTCTTTGCTGATTGTGCTATTCTCCTAGTCCATACTGAGCTGTTGATGCATCATCTCCTAAAGGGTTTGAAATATACCGTCAACAAAACTAACCATTAAAGCAATTATGTTCTTGATAATGAAAGAGACGATTTTGTTAAAATGAGCGTTCCCTGTCAACATTATTTAATGTTTTGACTCTTTCGGTATCAGATTCAACAATATGTTTACTTGGGCCCACCCAAGGGTTGAAACTACACAGATCATGAAGCTTAATATTGTTGGCTCTTCACTACAAACGCAGGTTTGTGAGTTATTCAATCAAGGCAATAAAATTGTGTTCAGTACTTTTGAGGGCGAAAGTTTACCAACCAAAACTTGCATATCTACCTAATATCGTAATTCGACTTCTTGATAACTAGGTTTGAAAAGAATGCTATTCAAGACACGCAGAGAACATTTTGAGAGAGATTGGGTGTAGAAATTACTGGGAGAGCTAAGGCTATACACGATTGCACAATATTGAAGGAAGATAATACTGACACGGCTAGAACACAACTGCCGAACTGTATGTGCCCTCTGCCCACTGTATCTGAAAATCATATCTACATTTGCACTTCTGCCCACTGTATCTGAAAATCATATCTTCATTTGAACAGATGTTGGAAAACGTTCTAACACAAGGACAATTCTGACTTGAATGCCTGTGAGTGGGGTGCAACTGAGACAATTATTCCCTTTATCTTTTTTCATCAATTCACAAGGGCTTCCTGACAATGTTCTGTTGCTCAAACAATATGAGACAAGACCAGCAGCGAGGCAATGGCTTTGTGCTAACGGTCAGAAGTGGTGCACAGCTACCTCTTTGTTGCAGTACACACACACACACACATATATATAGATATATATTGCTTGCTTGCTGACAATGAGATGATCTTCAGGGAAATTCAGCTATTTATGAACAGAATAAATGGCTCCTTCTTAGGTTCTTTCATTGCCTGACTGTATATAGTTTAATGACAGTTTGATAAGTTTCATTTTTTGATTTATTTGCATTGATGTTCTCATGTATATTGCATGTCTTTTAGCTGAGTCAAGAAAATAAGCATTTAGACCTTGAGATATGTCACTTATCTTCCTCTGCTGTAGCTTTGTCCTCCATCTCATTCTCAAAACTCCAATTTGGTGTGCAGTTATTTCAGTCATTTCCTATCCTGTAGCTCTCCCTTCACCATCCTATCTCGTCTGTGATTAGTCTCCAGCACCCCTTTCCTTCATCTGTGTATAATAATGTATTGTACAGATAATAAAATCCAATACAAATAAGCAAAGCAAAGCAAAAAACAATGAATAACAATCGAAAATAAGTACCCTTAAAAACAGAGTTCAAGCTAAAAGCACACCATAAATTGCGCATGCAACATATTAAAAGACAAACCACCCAACCTGGAGCCCCGCATAAAACACAAAGCAATATACATAGGCACCGTCCTAAAATGCATGGTGCATAAAATAATAATTGCACCTCATCCTAACCAATAACGGACAAAATGGCAAGAGCGTGGAAGTGTTCCAACTAAACGTGTTCATTGCTCGAAGTGTCATTACATTTAGATCGTGCAAGATCCCAATCACCCAACCTTAGGGCCAAAAAGGCCTTTTCCAACCAAAACCTGCATGTGCAAGAACAAAAACTGGAGGACATACCTGGCTTAAAAGAGCCAATTACTGCCCAGGCATGCTTTTGATGGACAAGAAGAGAACGGTCTGAGTGATAAGAGTACAATTGAAGAAGCCTTTTAATCTCTGATTTAAACAAGGAGTAGGGGGGATTGCTTTCCCAAAGATCCCCTGCATCCAATCGCCATTTACATTCAACCAAAAATTGGGAATAAATGCACGTTTGGTTTTAGCCCACTAATTTCTTGCCACAGGACTGCCTCCAGGTGGCTATCTGAGGCCTGATGCAGTTTATAACACAGCTTCAAGAAAACGCCAGTTTCAACTGAAACCAAATCCGGAAGCCCGAACTCCAGCTGTACCTGCGCGGGTGATGCCAGGTGCGGAACATGAAAGACTCTTTAATACATTTTATTAACCAACCTATTTAATAGGCACAAGCCTTTGCCCAAAATAATTTCTTGACCCAACGAAGTGGTAATCTTGGCTCTCATGACTTCCATTAGGAGCAGAAGGGTCGGCCCCTTTAAAACTTTAGCTAATTTGGAAAAGGCCACCTGCAAGGCCACAGCTTTAAATTCGATTTCCTTTTTATGTTTAACAAAACTGCCCCTGGAGTCAAAATTTACCCCTAGGTATTTGTAGGACTGACCGGAAACAATTTTATGGTTTTTATAGTACCAGCTGAAGCCAGAGTGTTTTTTCCTCCCAAAGGAGACCACTTTTGTTTTCAACAAGTTAACTTCTAATCAGTTTGCGGAAGTATACATTGCGAGTTGGTTAATCAACCGTTGAAGGCCGATCTTAGTACAGCTAAACAAGGCTAGATTGTCGCCATGAAGCAGGTGACTAAGCCTGAAGCTATCAATCTTAGGGGGATGAGAATTGATGGCGTCAAGAGATGTTGACATATCTGCAATAAACAAATTAAAGAGAAGAGGAGCAAGTACACAGCCCTGTTTCACACCACGAGTGGTAGGAATTTTCCTAGATAGGGAGCACCCATCGCCAAGCTTAATACGGACCCAGGTGTTAGTATGGTGTTCAATAATGGCACCCAGGAGTACTGAAGGGATGCCCCAACTTTGCAATTTGGCCCATAGGGCACTCCTAGGGATCCGATCGAATGCTGCCTTGAAATCCACAAAACAGCAATTCAGCATCAGGCCTGACCAGATCGCCCTATCAATCAAGACAGAAAGTGCTAATAAGTTGGTTGAGGTGCCTGAGCCAGCAGAGAACCCCATTTGGACTATGGGGATTACACCTTTCGATTCAGCCCAGGCACAGAGATCCTGCAGCAAAAGGCTGGCATAGAACTTAGCCTCATTGTCCAGCAGGGCTATCATCCTGAAATTGGCAGGATCTGACCTTGAGCCATTTTGTATAAAGGATGAAGGATGGCACCACGCCAGGACTCAGGAATTGTGTTAGAACAAATTTGCAAAATGATTGGCCCAAAGGAGAAGATCCTGTTTGAATAACACCTGTGGAAGACCATTGGCGTTGTGGGCTCCAAATTGCTTAGCCCTTGAGATAATATAGGGGAGGCGTAATTGGAAGGACTTCCTTACTCCCTGCGAGGGGATTAGATACCCTGTAGATGAGGGACACATTTTAAGTAAGGCTGGAATAAATCAATGGACCCCCTCATCCAATGATTCAGTATCCTGCTTGCTATCGGAGAAATGGGTGGTCAGGTAAGATGCCCATGCTGCTTCTGAAATGTCAACAACGCCCGTGCCCCTTTGATTACTGTTTAGGTTATTAATAAGGGACCAAAATTTCGTGGAGTTTAGATCTTTGCTTGCGCTTAAAGGTTTAACCCAAAACTGACTGAGATATGTCTGATAGTTGTCATAAACAGCCTTCCTATAATCTTTCCTCAGTTGTTTACATTCAATAAATAGACACTCAGAATCGTGGCTTTTCCTGATTGCCCTTGCTAGCCTATTCCTTCATCTACTTTAGCTGTCTATGCTCTGTATCCTCTCACATTTCCTGTAGTTCTCCTGTTCACCTCTTCAGCCGGTATCATTGTATACTTACTTACAGACGAATTATATTTGTAGGAAAGTACCATCTTGCCTGGCATGTTACCCCCATTTTTACTTGTATGTATGTTTGTTTTTGCCTGTGGCACTGGGATCCTGCTAGCCAGCACCCCAGTGCTCATAAAGTGTGCCCTGTATGTGCACAGTGTGTGGTGCCTAACTGTATCACTATGGGTCTGCTAACCAGAACCTCAGTGCTTATGCTCTCTCTGCTTTTAAAATTGTCACTGGAGGCTAGTGACTTATTTTACCAATTCTGATTGCCACACTGGAACACCCTTATAATTCCCTAGTATATAGTACCTAGGTACCCAGGGTATCGGGGTTCCAGGAGATCCCTATGGGCTGCAGCATTTCTTTTGCCACCCATAGTGAGCTCAGACAATTCTTACACAGGACTGCTACTGCAGCCTGAGTGAAATAACGTCCACGTTATTTCACAGCCATTTTGCACTGCACTTAAGTAACTTATAAGTCACCTATATGTCTCACCCTCACTTAGTGAAGGTTAGGTGCGAAGTTACTTAGTGTGAGGGCACCCTGGCACTAGCCACTAGGCACCTTGCCCCAACATTGTTCAGGGCAATTTCCCCGGACTTTGTGAGTGCGGGGACACCATTACATGTGTGGCCTATATATAGGTCAATACCTATATGTAGTGTCACAATGGTAACTCTGAACATGGCCATATAACATACCTGGAATTGGGGGGACAATTCCATGCATCCTCGGGGCTCCAGCATAGAGCCTGGGTACTGCCAAACTAACTCTCCGGGGTTTTCTCTGCAGCTACCGCTGTTGCCAACCCTCAGAGAGGTTTCTGCCCCCCTGGGGCTTGGGCAGCCCAGTCCCAGGAAGGCAGAACAAAGAATTTCCTCTGAGAGAGGGTGTTACACTCTCTCCCTTTGGAAATATGTGTTAAGGGCCTGAGAGGAGTAGCCTCTCCTGGCCTCTGGAAATGTGTTGAAGGGCACAGATGGTGCCCTCTTTGCATAAGCCAGTCTACACCGGTTCAGGGATCCCCCCCAGCCCTGCTCTGGCGCAAAACTGGACAAAGGAAAGGGGAGTGACCACTCCCCTGACCAGCACCTCCCAAGGGGAGGTGCCCAGAGCTCCTCCAGTGTGTCCCAGACCTCTGCCATCTTGGTTTGAGGACACAATGGAGACCTCTGAGTGGCCAGTGCCAGCAGGTGACGTCAGAGACCCCTCCTGATAGGTGCTTACCTCTCCCTGTAGCCAATCCTCCTCTGATGGCTATTTAGGGTCTCGCCTGTGGGTTTCTCATCAGATAACGAATGCAGGAGCTCACCAGAGTTCCTCTGCACTTCTCACTTCGACTTCCGCCAAGGATCAACCGCTGATTGCTCCAGGATGCCTGCAAAACCGCAACAAAGTAGCAAGAAGATTCCCAGCAACATTGCAGCGCCTCATCCTGCTGGCTTTCTCGACTGTTTCCTGGTGGTGCATGCTCTGAGGGCTGTCTGCCTTCACCCTGCACTGGAAGCCAAGAAGAAATCTCCCATGGGTCGATGGAATCTTCCCCCTGCCAACGCAGGCACCAAATTTCTACATCACTGGTCCTCTGGGTCCCGTCTCATCCTGACGAGTGTGGTCCCTGGAACACAGGAGCTGGATCCAAGTGTCCCCGACAGTCCAGTGGCCCTTCTGTCCAAATTTGGTGAAGGAAAGTCCTTGACTTCCCACGCCAGACAGTAATCCTGTGTACTGCGTGAACTGCAGCTGCTAGGGCTTTTGCAAGACTTCTTTTGTGCACAGCCTAGCCCAGGTCCCCAGCACTCCGTCCTGCATTGCCCAACTTGCTGAGTTGGACTTTGACTTCGTGGGACCTTCTTTTGTTGTGCTGAGACAACCGCCATGCTCAGATCTTCTGAACGCCTGTTCAGGTGCTTCTGTGGGTGCTGTCTGCTTCTGCGTGGGCTCTCTGTGTTGTTGAGCGCCCCCTCTGTCTCCTCCTCCAAGGGGCGACCTCTTGGTCCTTCCTGGGCCCTGTCAGTACCCACAACCTTCAACCGTGACTTTGGCGCTAGCAAGGCTTGTTTGCGGTCTTTATGTGTGGAAACAACTCTGCATCCTCCAGCACGCCGTGTGATAACTTCTGACTAAAGGAGAAGTTCCTGGCACCTTCCTTTGTTGCAGAATCTTTGGCTTTTTCCACCCAGCAGCAGCCCTTTTGCACCTCCATCTGGGGTTTAGTGGGCTCCTGCCCCCCGGACACTTGCGTAACTCTTGGACTTGGTACCCTTCCTTTGCACATCCTCAAGTCCAGGAATCTGTCTTCAGTGCTTTGCAGTCCATTGTTGTCTTTGCAGAATCCCCTATCTAGACTTTACTGTCTTTCTGGGGTAGTAGGGTAACTTTACTCCTACTTTTCAGGGTCTTGGGGTGGGGTATTTTGGACACCCTTAGTGTTTTCTTACACTCCCAGTGACCCTCTGCACACTACACTAGGCCTGGGGTCCATTTGTGGTTCGCATTCCACTTTTGGAGTATTTGGTTTGTGTTTCCCCTGGGCCTATTGTTTCTTATCGCATTCTATTGTGTTTTACAGTGTTTGCACTCCTTTTCTAAGTGTTTTACTTACCTGATTTTGGTTTGTGTGTATATTTTGTGTATATTACTTACCTCCTAAGAGAGTATATCCTCTGAGATGCTTTTGGTCAAACTGTCACTAAAATAAAGTACCTTTATTTTCAGTAACTCTGAGTATTCTGTTTCTTATGATATAGTGCTAAGTGATATAAGTGGTATAGTAGGAGTTTTGCATGTCTCCTAGTTCAGCCTAAGCTGCTCTGCTATAGATACCTCTATCAGCCTAAGCTGTTAGAACACTACTAATCTACTAACAAGGGATAACTGGACCTGGCACAAGGTGTAAGTACCACAAGGTACCCACAATAAGCCAGGCCATCTTCCTTTCAATATTGAACGTAAAACGTAGTAAAGATAAAAGTGGTGAATACAGGTTGTGTGGCCAGTGTAGCGTGTGTGCTAAAAAAGACCAAAAGAAGGAGTGAGAGGCTTGAATGGTGGATGGGATGGTTTGTGACAAATTGGTCAAAGCCAAACATTAGAGCAGAACATGCATGGGAGTGAGGAAGGCAAGAGCAGTTTCCCAGTTTTCACAAATTCTGTAATATGCTCCAGCAACACAAAGCTCCAATAAAACATGTTTGAGAAAGGTATTTTAAAACAAAGCAGGTGCAAGTAGACAGTACACACTGTTGTTATTCAATAACTATCGAATAATCAAACTGAACTAAAACATGTACAATACCTGTTTTGAAAAATACATTGTTCTGCACAAAAACAAGTTAGGATGTTTTATGCTTGTGAGTTCGCAGTCCTGTAACCTTAATATGAAGTGCTGATCTTCTCATCCACATAAGTCACAGAGAGCTTGGAAAGGTGAGAAAAGCCCTATATTTAAATCATTAGCATTCTCATCCGAAATTCTGTAAAACACTAAATTGATTTTAATATATACTAACTTTATTTTATTTTTTTAGAAATATAGAAACCACATTATATGCTGAAGAATTGCAAAGACATAGAAAAAATGTAGTTCTGCATGCCATCAGTATCTAGAACAAGTTTAAAGAGTTTGACAATCTTGGTTTGATTTTATTTCATGCCATGTACACATTCTTGATCCAACAGTAGGTTCTATGCAATCTGGTTGCAAGATATAAGTAAAGGGGCTTTCTTTACAAGGTCGGTGAGCATGACGGCGCAGCAACTGCCTTGCTGAGCCACCCTGCACCACCGGGAAAGGGCAGAAATGCTCTGTATCTACACGATATGGTGCATTTCTGTCCTTTCCCCCTGTGCTGGAGCACAAAGTACTGCCATGTGCCAATGTAGGCACGCTTGCACCATGGTGCAGGGGTGCCTGTGCTGTGGGGATGATTGTTTTTGTGCACAAAGGGACACTTTCCTGCACAAAAACAATCACAAGAGGTGTTTTCCTCTTTCTATGTGTGCTGCAGAATGTGACACACATCGAAAGAGGATAAAACGGGGAGGAATAAATATATTTCTTTCCGTTGTGTCACTCACACACCACCCCTGAAGTGGCATAGGAATTTGACACAGACTTGTAAAGCTAGGAATGTGTCAGATTCCTTTAGGTTTCATGCATGTTGCATGGGAACATCCCAAGCATTAATGGTGAAAGGGGTCCATATTTCCACTGCCATGAAAAGCCACACAAGGTGGCTTTTACATGACCATGTAAATATGGGTGGGCACAATGTGCCACCGGAGCGTAAAAGGTAATTTCACTCCAGTGGCGCAATATGCCACTGACAATCGAACCCCAGAGGAATCTAGGACCTTCACATTTGCACCATTGTTTTTATTTTTTCTCATCTCATTCACCTTTCACCTGGTTGATGTTATGCTAATATATTTGACTTTGGGTTACCCAACATAATCTCAGAAGTGGTGGTTACTGGACACACGGGGGTGCATGTGCAACATCTTGGAATATAATATTTCTCACAGGATTGTTGTTTAGGATCATGATACAGAAAGGAGTGTGCATGAATATTGGCGGGGTAATTGTATTATCTACATGGCGATGAGGCAACATGAATTCCACTGAATTGTGGAATATGATTTCCTGAGACGGAGCTTGCTTTGTGGAAAACATTTTTGATGCCTGTGTTGGATGTTCAACTCCTTGCAGTATCAAGCAGAGAACGGCTAAGTTCTTTTTCCAGAACTTATGCCACTCTGGCATTGGATCAGACCGATTTTCGAAATCATATACCAGTCAAAGCACTAGTTCATGGGAAACAGATTAGGATCATTAAGTAAGGATTTAAGTATAATAGTGTAATTCCCCGAAAGGAATATAGATGACAAATGTAATCGTCCACCTGTTCCAGTTAATGTACTACATAATTCACATTGATTAGGAACAAAGAGGAAAATCAGGAGAAGGTAAAAGACATCAGAGTCACTGGTTCAGAATGGAGCCAGCAACTGCCAAAGGTTTGTCTGAGTATCACTGTTCTGATATCTTTAGTAAAGAGGCAAGGAAACAGCATGAGACTTAATGAATCAAGCAACACTGAGGGCCGGATTCACGAAGGTAAACTTACACTATTGTGTAAGTTTACATTTTTTTTTTATTCACTCACATTTTATAGCAAGTTTACAACTGCAGAGACTTCACAGTCAGGGCAGAGAACTCCACTCATAAAAAATAGGCATGTAGTATCTTTTTAAACCCTTCGCTGCCAGGCCTTTGCCACCTCATGTGCCAAAGCTTTTTTTGGCTATTTGCAGCACTTCACGTTTAGGCCCTCATAACTTTTTGTCCGGATAAGCCACCCACACCAAATTTGCGTCCTTTTTTTCCAATACCCTAGGGATCATAGAGGTTCCACGAGTTTGTGGGTTTCACTGGAGGAGCCCAAGAAATTTATGAATATACAGCAAATGTTTTTATTTTATTTTAAATGGGAAAAAAGGGCTGCAGCAGAAGGCTTGTGGTTTTTTCCCTGAAAATGGCATCAACAAAGAGTTTGCGGAGCTAAAATCATCATCTTTCCCAGCTTTCAGGAACAGGTAGACTTGAATCAGAAAAACACATTTTTCAACACACTTTTGGCCTTTTACTCGGACATGCCCCATTTTTACTATTTTTTGTGCTTTTAGCCTCTTTCCAGTTAGCGACACAAATGGGTGTGAAACCAATGCTGGATCCCAGACAGATGAACGTTTCCTAAAAGTAGACAAAATTCTGAATTCAGCAAGGGGTCATTTGTGTAGATCCTACAAGGGTTTTCTACAGAACATAACAGCTGAAATAAAAAATATTGAAATTCAGGAAACATCCAATTTTCTCCATGTTTTACTCTATAACGTTTTCCTGCAATGTCAGATTTTCAAAAGCAATATACTGTTACATCTGCTGGTCTCTTCTGGTTGCGGGGATATACAGGGCTTCTAAGTTCATCAAGAACTCTAGGTACCCAGAGGCAATAACTTGCTGCACCTTGCAATGGGTTTTAATTGTATAGTGAGTATACAGCAATTCATTTGGTGAAATACAAAGAATAAAAAATAGGTATAAATAGGTATAAAGGAAACCTTAGTAATTCCAAAATGGGCACAAGATAAGGTGTTGAGAAGCAGTGGTTATTTGCACATCTCTGAATTCCAGGGTCCCCATACAAGCATGTGAATTACAGGGCAATTCTCAAACAGACGTCTTTTTAACGCACTGTCTTTCATTTGGAAGGAAAACGTGTAGAGAAAGGCAAGGGGCAATAGCACTTGTTCTGCTATTCTGTGTTCTACCAAGTCTTCAAAACAAATGGTATCTCACTTGTGTGGGTAGGCCTAATGCTCGCAACAGGAAACACAACTTGGACACGTTACATTTTTACATTGAAATCTGAGGTGTTTTTTGGACAGTACCTAGCTGTGGATTTTGGCCTCTAGCTCAGCTGGCACTTAGGGAAACCTACCAAACCTGTGCATTTTTCAAAACTATACATCCATGGGAATCCAGGACTGGGTTACTTGTTGGGCTTTCACCAGGTTTTGTTACTCAGAATCCTTTTCAAACCTTAAAATTTGGGAAAACAAAGCACCTTTTCCTCACATTTTGGTGATAAAAAGTTCTGGAATCTAAGAGGAACATTTCCTTCCACTCAGCATTGCCCCAAAGCTCTTGATAAAACTGATACCTCACTTATGTGGGTAGGCCTAGTGTCCGCAGCAGGAAATGCACCAAAACACAACATGTACACATAACGTTGACCTATTTGTTGCAAAGTGCCTAGCTGTGGATTTTGGCCTCTAGCTCAGTCAGCACCTAGGCAAACCTACCAAACCTGTGCATTTGTGAAAACTAGACACCTAGGGGAATCCTAGATGGGGTGAATTGTGGGGCTCTCACCAGGTTCTGTTACCCAGAATCCTTTGCAAACCTCAACATTTTGCAAAACGAACACCTTTTCCTCACATTTCGGAGACAGAGAGTTCTGAAATCTGGAAGAAGCCACACATTTCCTTCCACCCACTAATGCCCCATGTCTCCTGATAAAAATGCTACCTCCCTTGTGTGGTTAGGCCTAGTGCCTGTGACAGAAAATGCCCCAAAACACAACATGGACATAGCACATTTTCCCAAAGAAAACAAACCTGTTTTTTGCAAAATGCCTAGCTGTGGATTTTGGCCTGTAGCTCAGTCGGCACTTAAGGAAACCTACCAAACCTGTGCATTTTTCAAAACTAGACACCTAGGGAAATCCAGGATTGGGTGATTTGTGTGGGTCTCACCAGGTTCTGTTACCCAGAATCCTTTGCAAACCTCAAAATCTGGTAAAAAAACACTTTTTCCTCAAATGTCGGTGACAGAAAGCTCGGGAATCTAATAGGAGCCACAATTATCCTTCCACCCAGCACTGCCCCAAGTCTCCCCAAACAAATGGTGCCTCACCTGTGTGGGTAGGCCTAGGGCCCGCGAAAAGAAATGGCCCAAAGCACAACATGGACACATCACATTTTCCCAAAGAAAACAGACTTGTTTTTTGCAAATTGGCTAGCTGTGGATTTTGGCCTTTAGCTCAGCCGGCACCTTGGGAAACCTACCAAACCAGGACATTTATGAAAACTCGACACCTAGCGGAACCCAGGATTGGGTAACTTGTGGTGCTCTCACCAGGTTCTGTTACCCAGAATCCTTTGCAAACCTCAAAGTATGGCAAAAAAACACCTTTTCCTCACATTTCCATCATAGAAAGTTCTGGAATCTGAGAGGAACCATAAATTTCCTTCCACAGAGCATTCCCTCAACTCTCCCAATAACAGTGGTACCACACTTGTATGGGTAGGCCTGGTGCCCACGACAGGAAATGCCCCAAAACACAGCATGGACTCATCACATTTTCCCAAAGACAGCAGACCTGCTTTTTGCAAAGTGCCTATCTGTGGATTTTGGCCTCTAGCTCAGCTGGCATCTAGGGAAACTTACCAAACCTGTGCATTTTTTAAAACCAGACACTTAGGGGAATCTAAGATGGGGTGCCTTAAGGGGGTCTCACTGGGTTCTGTTACCCAGAATCCTTTGCAAACGTTGGCGAAAAAACACTTTTTCCTCACATTTCGGTGACAGAAAGTTCTGGAATCTGAGACAAGCCACAAATTTCTTTCCACCCAGCATTCCAAGTCTCCCCATAAAAATTGTACCTCACTTTTGTGGGTAGACCTAGTGCCCATGACAGGAAATGCCCCAAAACACAACATGGTCACACACAATTTCCCAAAGAAATCAGACGGATTTTTTGCAAAGTGCCTAGCTGTGGATTTTGACCTCTAGCTCAGCCGGCACCAAGGGAAACCTACCAAACCATTTTTTTTAAACTAGACACTTAGGGGAATACAAGATGGGGTGCTTTGTGGGGCTCTCACCGGGTTCTGTTACCAAGAATCCTTTGCAAGCCTCACAATATGGCAAAAAAACACTTTTTCCTCACATTTCGGTGACAGAAAGTTCTGGAACCTGAGAGAAGCCACAAATTTCCTTTCACCCAGCGTCCCCCCAAGTCTCCTGATAAAAATAGTACCTCACTTGTGTGGGTAGGCCTAGTGCTCGCAGCAGGAAATGCTCCCAAAACACTATGGCCCTCATTCTGACCCTGGCGGTCGGCGGAGAGACGGCGGTCGGACCGCGAACAGACCGGCGGTATTAAAAATGGCATTCTGACCGCGGCGGTCCCCGCCGCGACCGACCGCTACTTCTCCACTCCGACCGCCGCGGCGGTCATGACCGCGGGGCTGGAGTTTGCGCACTCCGGCCCGGCGGTCGTCCCAAGACCGCCAAGGGTATTATGACCCTGCCTACCGCCGCGGTTTCTTGCGGGCGGGAACCGCTGTGCGAACCATGGCGGTAAGCACTATCGGGGCCAGGGAATTCCTTCCCTGGCACTGATAGGGGTCTCCCCCACCCCCCACTACCCACCCGAGTCCTCCCCCCACACCCTCCACCCCCCTGCCACCCCCCAGAGGTGGTACGAACCCCCTCCCCACCCCCACCCCGACATGCACATACATGTACCGCGACATGCACACACCCCCAACATGCACATATACACACCCCCTACACACACATACACAACGGGGACACATACCCGCACACATACATGCCGACATGCGCACCTGCCGAACAGCACACATTACCCATAGACACAGCAGCACCCCCCGCCCGCATACACGCACTCACACACCCCCTCTACACACTCACACGCACACCCCCATGCACGCCCACATCACACAACACCCCCCCACCCCCTCCCCTCACGGACGATCAACTTACCTTGTGCGTTGGTCCTCCGGGAGGCGACGGGAGCCATAGGGACGTGACCGCCAACAGAAGACCGCCAACAGAAGACCGCCACACAGAAATGTGGGTCGTAATTCTGTGGGCGGTGTTCTGCTGGCGTGGCGGTGGAGGTTGACCAGTCTCCACTTTCCCGCCGACCGCCAGTGTGGCTGCTGGCGGTTTTCCGGCGGAACGCTCCCAGCGGTCAGAATGCGCACAGCGGCACACCGCCGCGGTCGGCGGTCTTCACCGCGGCGGTAACTCAGCGGTCTTGCGAAAAGACCGCCAAGGTCAGAATGAGGGCCTATGTAGACACATCAAAATTATCATGTATAAAATCATCTGTTTTTTGTTGGAGAAGGGCAGATGCGTTTTTGGTCCTGGGCTCAGCAGCCATCTCAAGAAATCTACCAAACACAGACATTTCTGAAAACTAGACAGCCGAGGAAGTCCAGAGAGGTGTGACTGGCGTGGATCCCCTTTTTTTCTTACCCAGAATCCTCAGCAAACTTCAAATTTAGCTAAAAAATCTGATTTTTCCCACATTTCTGTGTAGGATCACTGCGCCAGCACACATTTACTACCAACCAATGTTCCCCTCAGTCTCCCGATAAAAATGATACCTCACTTGTGTAGGTGGGCCAAGTGCCTGTAACAGGAAAGAGCCAAAAACATGTTGAAGATGAGAGGGAACCAAAGCAGGTCCAAAAGGGCAGTTTGGAAAAAAATATTGTTAGGACCACAAGTTAGACAAGCTCTCATTGCCCAAATGTAAAACCAAAAACCAAAATAATCAAATGTCCTCTTGCCTGCCATTGGGATTAGATCTTTTAGTGTGCTGTTACCCCCTTTAGTTGGGGTGGGGGCATAACCAGGCCCATACTGGTTGGTAGCCACCACCCCACATTTTTTTTTTTAATTCCCTGGCTTCTAGTAGTCCTTCTGCCACCCCAGGTATTGGATCAGGAGTAATTGCCCCATCTGCCCACCAGTGGGCAGAACACATGTGTCCCCATTTGTTTGGGGTGGGGATATGGCCATACCCCCAGACTCTTTTTTGAAAAAAAATCTTCCATGGTGTTTGGTGGGCTTTACAAAAATAGGCCGATCTGCCCCCAAAGGGGGAAGAATTGGCCTATAATAAATTTCCCCCCAGAGGAGCGACCCTTGCCTAAGGGGTCACACCCCTTGTGTGAAATTGATGCAAAAAAATATCCCTGGTGTCTAGTAGTTTCTTCCCCACCTGGCGGCAGATTGGCCTAAGAAAAAATAGCCGATCTGTGTCCAAGGTGGTCAGAAATGGGCTAAAATAAAGTCTGATTGTGCGCTGATGTTATCATTCATCACTGGGGGGGTGCAAGGGTGGAAGGGGAAGTGATTCCCTTTCCAGCCCTGCCCTTGAGGCCCTTGGGGGAGCTCTAGCGCCTCCCCCTCTAATAGGACATAATGGTTACGTACGTGGCACCTAGGCGCGCCACCCCAGACGTAACTATTGCGTCCTTAACACCGAAGGGGTTAAGTGCAGAGTTCTCTGTTCTGACTGCAGAGTTACCGGACTCATAAACATATTAATACATCCGAATTTGTGAATTCTAAAACAAACGTAAACTCACACAAAAGTGTAAGTTTACCTTTTTGAATCAGGCCCTGAAAGTATCACACCCGTTCAGTTATACCTTAGCTCTTGCTCTTGGCAGGCATGCTATAACTAGCCCAACTCCTATCAGGAATCCAGCCTGGAGCTTTACAGCTAATGAGCAGATTCTGGACTACCAGAATGGAGCAAGGCAGGTGATTGGAAATGTTACTGCAGGAGCTGATACAAAGGCCACTGACGTACTGCCAAGACTGAGAGAAGCATTATAGTTCTAGTATGGAGCCCACAGTGGTTAGGAGGCAAAAAAATGTATAGGCATAAAAGGATAAATGAAGACCAAAGGGCAGATGATAAAGATCAAAAGGGGCTGGGGCAAGCAGGGAGATGCGATTGTTAAAGGTAAAAATAACAAACAGTGAAGAATTACAAATGTTGAGTGAAGAAATAATGTAAGTACATCAAAGCAACCAGGAGATATTGCCAGAGTCCAAACCATTGCCAGGCTGCAGAAGTCCTACACACAATCAAAAAGTGAAAATAAGCGCATTAGAAGTGCACAGAGCACGTTTGCCAGAACAGGCTCCTGTATGATGGCATTATGATGGGATGTTTTTTCTAACTTCCTACTAGGGTTCGACTAATATTTGTGAAACCATATAACCAACGGGCACCCTGACATCTGTCCTACCCTCGGACACCACCATTCAGAGTCAAATGTCATTGACTGTGGCGTGGACCCTTAAAAATATTTTGCATCATAAAGTAATGAGCCCAGCTGTTCTTGTTGATTTGATGCACACTACCATCACTTTTGTTACATGTGTGTATCACGTTTTTGAGAGCACCAAGAATGTTTTATTCATTGACACCCACTGTATATTTGCAATACATTCTCTGTTTGTATTTGCTGATACATTTCATTTGGAAGTGTTAGTAATTGTTCATTATTGGGATGTAAGAGCCCCCATTGTTTTTTCAGTGTCTACTTAACACAACACATTAATTTTTTTTATTAGGTAGAATGGATTAACCTAAATAGTCTGAATGGGCTAGAACACAACTCACCATTGACATTATAATGACCAAAGTAATCTGAAATATCTTTACTCCCTAACCAATTGACTTACTGAGAAAGTTCTTAGCCAAGCCTTAGACTCAAGTCTTAAGAAGCTGGAGGGATAGAACTCGAGTTTGCATATAATTTTGTAGGAAATGGCAGTGGCAAACAAGAATCAAAAGAGGGAAATTCGAAAATGATGGCTATCGTTACCGGTAGCATTTTACTTTTTAGAGATACAAAAAAAGATGAAAAAGATTACTCATCATTGTGATATACATATATGTGATTTCCCAAGGACTAGAAAATCACAAGCTCTGGCCACCTGACCTCTATCCCAACTTTGGCTCTTAAATTCCAGGTCCTCTGACCTAAAACAGGCCTTTTAGGACCTCCTTCCACACCTCCTTGGGCCCCCAGCCTCTTGCCCTTTGCCTCTTGTTATACTTTTGCTCCCTTACTCCTTTACACTCTTTTCCCTTTGGCCTCTTTTTGCTCTTTGGACTCTTTCAGCCCTTTTAGTTCTTTGCCTTTTTCCGGTCTCTAGTTGGCAGTGGTTTGCACCCTGTCCAAGTACGGACCCTCACTGCAGTCAGGGCAAGGGAGTCACACTGCTAACATATACCTGCTCACCCCCTTTGTAGCTTGGCACAAGCAATCAGGCTTATCTCAGAGGCAATGTGTATTTGTACACACAGTAACAGAGTAAAAACGCCACAAAAGTACTCCACACCAGATTATCAAAATACCCAATATTTATCTGGGTAAAGCAAAGACCAAATGACAAAAATCCAACAAACACAAGTAAAGATACAAATTTTCAAAGATGAAAACTTAGTAAAGCACTTAGAAACACAACAGCTCCAACTGGGGCTATCAAGGTGTCTTGACGGAGTCATTCCCAACAGTCTGATACCACTCATAAGCAAGTGCAGGCCGGTCACAAAGGGGAGGTGAGGCATTGCTGGAACCGGTGCAGTGTTAGTTCCTTACTGCTACTGGGGAGGTGAGGCATTGATGCCTTACTGCTAGACAGCAGAGGTGAGGCATTGGTTCCTTATGTTTGCAGGGGAGGTGATGCAGCGTTGGTGGTGAGGTATCAGTTCCTTCCAACAAGGTAGTGTTGATAAATCCCAGCAGGACAAGATGTGAGGCATCGACTTTGCGGCGTCATGATCACATCACGGGGTCACTGGTGCTGCGCTGAGCTGGAGCTGGGTGCCACAGATGTCGGTGACATGGCACTCTGGACTCATGCTGTGGCAGGGCTTCAGAGGCAGTTGGCAGACATTGAGCCTGCTGCACCGATCGCAGTTGTTGCACTCAGCGACAACCAGGCTCTGGTGTAGGTGGCAGTGTGAAGTCAGACAGAGCGCCGGTTTCAAAGTCACTCTGGATTCAATGTGGTTGGCTACTTCTTGGTTGCACCAGAGCTCACTCTTAAGGGCCCAGGAACAGGATTTCACACCCCTTGGCAAGTCAGGACTCTCAGCGAGAGAACTCATGTGCCCCTGAGACTCTTAACATGAGGTAAGATCAGTCCAAGTCCTTGAATAACCTTTAGACGCAGGATGTAGAAAGTAAAGTCCAGTCCTTTCACTCTCAGGACAAAAGCAGCATGCAGCAGGCCAGCACAGCAAAGCAACAGGCAGAGTGGCAGTCCCTCCTACAGCACCCAGCTCTGCTTCCTGGCAGAATGTCCTCAGTTCAGAAGGATTCTAACTTTGTGGGGTCCAAAGTCCAATTCTTATACCCATTTGTGCCTTTGAAGAAAGCAAACTTCAAGAGAAGCCCTGCCTTTCCTGCCCTGGCCCCAGACCTACTCCAAGGGGTTGGAGACTGCTTAGTGTGAGGAGAGACAAAGCCCTATTCAAGTGCAAGTGTGAGCTCCTCTTCCCACCACGCTAGCTCAGGAAGACCCTTCAGGATATGCAGCCCCCTTTGTGTGATTTTAGTGAATTCACAAATAGCTTAACTGTCATCCTGACCCATACATGTATTCCACAACCAGGCAGACGCACAACATGGTTAAACAAGAAACTTCAGATCTTCTTCCCCATTTTTAGACCTTCAAATGTGTGCCAAAGCTAATCCCATCTGTGCCTGTCCATTCACCGACATGGTGCTTGTCCTTTGGCCATCGACCTGGGCCCCAAATACCACTACTCAGTCCATGAGTTCCTCTTGTTAACTCTGGCTGACTTTTCCACTCTGGAGGAGATCCACTCCCACTCGGACATTCCAAAACTTCTCCTATCCCACTTGCCATTTCTCCTGCACTGCCCACAACATTTTCTCCAATGAAACTCACCACTCAATCTGATCTGTGGAACCCATCCCGAGGACCACCAACTCCGTTCACACCACGCAGTCAGCTGCCTCCTCCTTAAAAGTCATTCTCTGGTCAAGCATTCCATTAAAGTCTAGGACCATCTGGACAACCTCTTTCCTGACCTGATCTTCCTCATGTAAACTTGGTTCAACCCTGCATAGCCCCGAACACAGCCATCACAATTTCTCCTGTTGAAATTACAAGACATGACAGAGCCAACTGGAAGTGACATAACCATCATGCACAATGAAAGTAGCAAATTCATAAACACCACATAGACACAAATAACTGGATAAAACACCTTACCATCACAATGAACATCACCAAGACCACCACCATAGACAGCACCCTCCTCTAGCTACTGATTTGGCCCAGAATAAAGGTCAGCCCCCTATCACTGAATTCATCACCCCATGGAAGTTGAAATACAATGCTTTCACCCTACTGGATGACCTTAATTTCCATCTTGAGGACCAGGTGGACACCTACAACGCTGATCTCATAGAAGACCTCTGGATCCTGGGCCTCACTCAATGAGTTCATGTCCTCACTCACTTAGCAGGTCACCTTTTCTACCTCATCCTCACCAACTTCTCCAGCACCATGGTGGACACCCCCACCCCTCTCACCTATATAGACCACTACCTCATCCATACATATTTCCAACTACCCAACCAGTTTAAATATTCCAACTTCCATGCCAACTGGGACTCTGAACTCCTCACCCATAGTATCCCAAGCCTATAGGCCTAACCTACATCATCTCTAATGACAATGAATCGAAGACCACCTTCACCGGCTCTCCTGCTCCAGACCAAACAAACTCCAAACCCAGGCCACCTTTCCATGCAACCTAGTACTCTGAGGACCACCAATTGACAAATCACCACTGCAAACATGTGAAATGACAATGGTGCTTCACACAAGACACCATAAAGGCTCCTTCATACATGGTAACTCTCTCAGACCCCTCCCACACTATACCCTCTCAAAAGGAACAGACCTCATCTGGATGCTGCTTACTTCCATATTCAACCGCTTACTCTGCACCAACACCTTCCGACATACCTGAAAACATGCCACCATACTACCCTATCTCAAGAAACCCTCAGCCAATCCAATGACCGTGGCAAATTACACACCCATATTTCTCCTACCATACCTTGCAAACATTCTGGAAAAAGTGATCAACCCATGCTTTGCCCAATAACTTGTGACCAAACAGTTCCATGGCCTTTCACAATTAAGCTTTAGGGCCAACTGCAGTGCAGAGATGTCCCTCGTTGCACCACAAATGATATATACTTTGTCACTGACAAGGGAGAAACAGCACCCTACAACCCACTTGACTTCTCTGCAGCCTTCAACACATTCTCCCACCCCAATCTCCAAGGCCTGTATCCAGAGTCCTGCCTTTCAATGGATCTGCTCCTTCATCACTGAATGTTCTCTATTGGCCAGCCTCACCCCTTTGGAGTTCAACACCACTAAACTGATCTGTGAAGTGTCACAGGGCTCTTCCCTGGGTTCCACCCTTCTCAACATCTACATGGCCCCACTTGCCGCCATTTTCCGATCCCATGGTCTCATATGCAGTTGACATGGAACTGACTCTCTCTCTCTCTTAGAAGACAGCCTACCACACAATCCAACTTTATCATGTGCATGTACTTATAGCAGACTGGATGAAATGGAGCTGCCTTAAAGTCAACAGAGACAAAACCAAAGTAGTATTATTCAGCAAAGGCAACTCTCTATGGCCCCTGACCTGGTGGCCTAATGATGTTGCAAGGAACCTGGGCATCATAATCCATAGCTAAATGTCCAAAGCTAAATAGGCTGAAAGGGTAGCAGCGATGTGTTTCCACACTCTCAAGATGCTCAGAGAAACATTCAAATGGCTCAACTGGATACCTGCAGGCCTATAATCTAAGCCCTCATCAACAGCAGACTTGACTACAGCAACCCTGTATGCGTAGACATCCCTGCCCTGCTCAGCAATAGACTCCATACAGGTAAAAATGCAGCTCCCAGACTCACATTCAATCTCACTCTTAATACCACAGTCTCCAAACACCTCAGATACATACCTTCCATCCCCATCAAGAAACATGTCACCTTCAAATTCCTCTCCGTTACCTATAAGACAGAACATAGCCTAGGCCCTACCTATGTCAGTGACTGCATGCACTTCCACACCATATCCAGATACCTCAGATAGGCTGGACTTCCCCTGGCCCACATTTGGGGCACGAAAATGGATGGACATGCCTTCTCCCACATTGTACCCATAACCTGGAACAAGCTCCTCCCACATCAGAGCAGCCAGCTCACTCCTCAAATTACAAGAAAGCTGAAACCTGCGCCTTACAAATCTCAATACTAAAGCATAATTGTTAGACATGACAGCCTTAGGGTGGTAGGGTGGTCGCCCCTAACTTTTTTCCTGCTTCCCTCCACTTTTTAGAGGCTGTTTTTGCTGGTTTTAAGAGTATGTGCACTTTACCACTGCTAACCAGTGCTAAAGTGCATATGCTCTCTCCCTTTAAACATGGTAACATTGGATCATACCCAATTGGACTATTTAATTTACTTATAAGTCCCTAGTAGAGTGCACTATATGTGCCCAGGGCCTGTAGATTAAATGCTACTAGCGGGCCTGCAGCACTGATTGTGCCACCCACTTAAGTAGCCCGTTAACCTTGTCTCAGGCCTGCCATTGCAAAGCCTGTGTGTGCAGTTTCACTACCAATTCGATTTGGCATTTAAATGTACTTGTCAAACTCCCCTTTTTCTACATACAAGTCACCCCTAATGTATACCTAGGTTACCCATTGGGCAAGGTGCTGCGTAAGCAAAAGGCAGTACATGTACCTGTGAAATGTACATGTCCTGGTAGTGTAAAACTCCTAAATTCATTTTTACACTGCTGTGAGGCCAGCTCCCTTAGGCTAACATTGGGGCTGCCCTCATGCATTGTTTGTTTGAGTGGTAGTCTGATGATCTGAAAGGAGTGGGAAGGTCATATTTAGTATGGCCAGTATGGTGATACAAAATCCTGCTGACTGGTGAAGTTGGATTTAGTATTACTATTTTAGAAATGCTACTTCTAGAAAGTGAGCATTTCTCTGCACTTAAATCTTTCTGTGCCTTACAATTCACGTCTGGATGGGTTTATTTGACAACTCCCTTGTGCATTCACTCAGACACACCCCAAACACAGGATACTCAGCCTCACTTGCATACATCTGCATTTGAAGTGGGTCTTCCTGGGCTGGGAGGGTGGATGGCCTGACACTTGCATGTCAAAGGACAGTAGCCTGCCCTCACACGAAGGACTGTCACACCCCCTACTGGGACCCTGGCAGACAGGATTGAACTGAAAGGGGACCTTGTGCACATCTAAGCAACTCTTTGAAGTCTCCCCCACTTCAAAGGCACATTTTGCTATTTAAACAGGGCCTCTGCCCCTACCAATTCAGACACTTCCTGGAGAAGAAACTGGAACCAGAACCTGCATCCTGCAAGAAGAACTGCCTGGCTGCCCAAAGGACTCACCTGTCTGCTTTATGTGAAGGGCTTCTGCCCGGCTGTTGCCCTGCTGCCTTGCTGCTTTCTGGCTGTGGTGAAGATGTCCTCTCCAAGGGCTTGGATAGAGCTTGCCTCCTGTTCCCTGAAGTCACAGGACCAAATAGACTTCATCTCTATAAGAAGGACTCCTTGTGCTGCGAAATTTGGCGCATAGCCTGCCAGAAACGACACACAGCATGCACCGCAGTGAAAATTTACAGAGGCTTGCCCAAGGATACAGCATATTTAGCGACTGGAAATTCATTGCACGGCCCAACGGATCGATGCACAGCCGAGCTGAAATGACGCAGCCCGACTTCCATAGAGGAATCGAAGCGGTGCCTGGCGTGCGGTAGAAAATATGACACAACGCCAACCAAATCAACGCAGCTCCTGTGACTTCATCCTGCCAGTGCAGGAAATCCACACATCATCCCCGGGGCATCTGAAAACCCTGCAACCCGAAGTGGATCCACGACTGAGCGCCAGATATTGATGCACAGCCGTCCCTGCATGAAAACTAAACAACGCATCTCCGTGTGCGGCCTGAGAAATCAGCGCACACCCCTTTGTTTCCACACATCTCCTCCTCTGCGGTTCTTTGCAGAGATCTTTCATGCAAACTAGGTACTTTGTGCTTGAAAGGGACTGTTTTTGCTTTTTAAAAGACTTAAGACACTTTACATCACTTTTACAGTGATATCTCAACATACACTTATTGCATTTTAATCGTTTTGACCTGCATCTTATAAGATACATATTATATATTTTGCTAAACACTGTGTGGTGTATTTTTGTGGTGCTATATGGTGTTATTGTATGATTTATTGCACAAATACTCTACATATTGCCTTCTAAGTTAAGCCTGATTGCTCAGTGCCAAGCTACCAGAGGGTGGGTGCAGGATAATTTGGATTGTGTGTGACTTACCCTGACTAGAGTGAGGGTCCTTGCTTGGACAGGGGGTAACCTCACTGCCAACCAAAGACCCCATTTCTAACAATAATATTAAAGCAGTGCAGAGCAAATGGGTACACAAACCTTGGAATGGTAGCTTTGGCTGCTCAAGCAATTCATAAGACTTCTCAGAAATACTCTGATTCCAAAATGTTCTTACACAAAGGCTAGTTATTTGTAAGTCTCAGCTTAAGTCAACTTTGCTTTCACTTTTCGAATGTGATGATCCTTTTGTCCAATAAAAGCTGCAGTTTCTGAAAATGCTAAATATAAATATTCTGTATCCTTGGACAAGCCTTTGTAACATATATAAATATTATTTCTTTCTTAGAAAGTTTGAAAAGTGCTATCCTTTATTTTTTGATACAAAAGCTAATACTTTTCCTTTTACATTACTTTAAAGATAATATCTTCTTTGATTGAAAATGTAAAAGTTTTAATATAGTTTTCAGTTTTTTGGTTACTTGAAAATACTATTTTATTTTGCATCTTGGGAAAACGGTAGCACAACTGAATGGGAAATTCATACTGTGGGCCTTATTTACTAAGTTTTGGCGCACAGCACTGTAGCAAGATCTTTTGCTGCGCTGCCCTGTGTCAAAACAAAAGAGCAGGAATGTGCCATATCTATGAGTTGTGGTGCATTCATGTCCTTGTACCCTGCGCTGTGTGCCGCTGGAACCTCGTAAATGGGGCCCTGTATTTTGTAGCTCATTCACAGTCCATTTCTGCACAGCATATGGAATAAATATTCATTTATTTTTCTTAGTCTGATATGTTTGTCTTCAGTTCCATACTATAGCCTGCAGATAATCCCCTTCTCACGATTTAGGGCCTGATTCTAACTTTGGAGGACGGTGTTAAACCGTCCCAAAAGTGGCGGATATACCACCTACCGTATTACGAGTTCCATAGGATATAATGGACTCGTAATACGGTAGGTGGTATATCCGCCACTTTTGGGACGGTTTAACACCGTCCTCCAAAGTTAGAATCAGGCCCTTAGATCCTGGACAACCAATAAATATACTTCTATTGGTGTATAGTTTGAGTAACTTTCAGGAGTGCATGTCATTATCTGTTATACTAAGGGGCATATTTATGAAAAGAGGCTCTGCACCTAGTGCAGCGTCACTTTTCTTGCACCCCTTAGCGCCCGTCCTAACGCCTCCATGGTAGCACCATATTTATAATACTGTGCACCATGGCAGTATTTAGGGTGACTAGCGTCATAATTCTTTACGCTAGTCCGGCTTTTTTTTAGAACTAACACCTGCAGTTAGCAGGCGTTAAAAAATGCCGATAGAAATGGTGCAAAGGAATTTCATAGATTCATTTGTGCAGTTTTTTCGCCTTCCCTAGTGCTGGAACGCCCCCCTTTGCACACATTATTCTAGTGCACTTTGTAAATATGGCGCACCATTTTTCCCCTTTCAACCCCACATTAGCGTAAAAAGAATTATGCTAATGTGGCGTTGGAATGGGGCAAGGGCTCCACAAATCTGGCCCTAATTGTGGTAACTAAGGTGCAAAAATAGTAGACAGCTTGTTCCCTCAGGTGTCAAATGAGGAGACACGATTTATTGAGATTGAAATAGTTGCACAAATGCACCAAGCCATAAAACCACTAAATTTACCACTTAGAAATGCTGAACAAAGTGCATAGTTTCCTTCGTTTCTGTTCCTTTCATACTATTTTAGCTCTTTAGATTCTAAGATTCTATGGGTCATATTTATACTCTGCTTGCGCCAAATGTGCATCAAAAAGTTTGACGCACATTCGACGCAAACTGTGAACCATATTTCAACTTTGACGCCCGAGCCTGCGGATATCAAAATTCCTCAGTGTGCGTAATTTTTTGGATGTGGGAAACTGCCTTGCGTTAATGACATGCAAGGTAGGCGTTCCCGCCCAAAAAATGACTTTAAGGCCTTTGCGCCTTATTTATACTCCAGTGTCATTTTGATGCACATGAGGGGGCAGGCCTTAAAAAACGGCGCACATCAGGCTGGGTCAGGGCAGGCGTTAAGGGACCTGTGGGTTCACTTCCATGGTCTCTGACCATGGAAGGAGTCCAGAGGTGCCCTTCCCTGCCCCAGGGACACCCCCTGCCACCCTCGCCCACCCCTTTTTAAGTGGCATAGGGGGGCCTAATTTGGGCCCCCCTACATGCCACTCTGCCCAATGACCATGCCCAGGGGACAGAAGTCCCCTGGGCATGGCCATTGGGCAAGGGGGCATGACCCTTGTCTTTGCTAAGACAGGAGTCATTTCAATGGGGGTTGTGTGTCAAAAAATGGCGCAAGTCCGGTTTGAGGCATGATTTTTGCCTCAAACCTGACTTGCACCATTTTTGGACGCACAACCCCCATTTTCCCCTACGCCGGCGCTGCCTTGTTTGAGCCATTTTTTTTTTACTCTGACCAGTCCGCAGCGCCGGCTAACGTCATTCCTTAAGTAAGGCGCCCGCATGGCGCGTAGGAATGGCGTCAGCTGGCGGTAAAAAAAATTCCGCAAACCAGCGGCAGCGCTGGTTTGCGTCAAAAAGTATAAAAATGGGCCTTCATTTTCAGGCAGCGGAGACATTTTCAAGGCCACAATGCTAACAAATGTGTTGACTAAGTAGGCTGGTAAACCACGTTATAAATGTATAATGAAAACGTAGAACAGTTGATACAAAGCTATTGTCCCTGGAAAGCTGGTGTGTGTAAACCTTCTAATATTGGCCTTCGACGGAACAGACAATTATAAAAAAAATCGAGTACAAAATATGTCATTTTCTGTTAGGTTTCTTGCTGCAAAGTGACCTATTTAGATGTCACTATGCACTGTGCACAAATTAGTGTATTGGTACATATAAGGAAAGAGCAATTCCTTTAATACGTATCTGTGAAAAGTGGGTATCACTTGTCCGTGGACTACTCAATATGTAACAAGGACCACCTGTTACACGCACAAGACTGTGGAAAACATAATCAAAAGAACAAGGCTATTGTAGTGGAACTTATTTTAACCAGGGCTATTATCCTGAAAGTCATATATATTTTGTTCAACATTTGAAACAATTAATCAAACAACAAAACAATTAAAAATATAATAGTCACACATTTCACCTAGCAAGAGGGAAATTCAAAACACATATTTAAAAAAATATAAAAATTTATTTAATTAAATATTTGATCATGTATTGCAGATGCCACAAGAATAGTGTGTGAAGAAGTGAATCAATAGTGCTGACGACGCAGTACCCACAAACATCTACAAAAACACACATAGACCAAACAACACAATGGCACAAAACACTTATCCTAATAGTATAATCAAAATAATAAGTCTGTTGGGTAGTTTGAATGTCGAGACTACACCCTTAATGTTCACATTATCTTTAGCAACATGAGAAAGTATTGTGGACTTTTTGATCCCTGACCAATTTGAGGGATCCCATCAGGATGCCATCATCCACCTCACACACCTATGAACCAAATGAGAGGGGAATAAATACTTATCATGTCTTATCTAAATGTCTATCTAAGTAAATGGTAGATAAGCCCCTTATATGTGCAAATTGGCAGGGAGAAGAGAATGCATCCAATCATGCAAAAACTCTTTAGTGTGTTCAAGAACATTTTAGAACATCATCAATAAAGAGTTGGGGAACCAAAATGTAACCCAAGTCACACATGCAAAGTTAGAACCACAAGCATGAAGGTTGTGTTGAAGAGAAAACCCACACCATCCAAAATGTTCATATCACTTAACAGTGGATAAGTTCATCAATTAATTAGATCACACTGGACAAAAGTATGACTCCAAGTGACTTCTAGTAGCTGGAAATACAGCAGACCATAGGGTTAAAACAACACTGTGTAGACAAATGGGACTTCTGTCCTAACATCAATAACTGTAACCAACTTACAAATTATGCAGGTAGCTTGTAAAGTAATCCCAAATGTAACCATTCACCGTAAATACACTGTATAAGGACGAACGATAAGTCATTAGTGAACTAATGCTGGCATAAGTGCTTTTCATACAACAATGTATACATGTAAGTGAGTTACTCACATTAATCAGCATGCAATCCTTCAGATCAGAAATGCAACTATTAGGAATGCAGAGAAATAAGGGTCCGGTCCAGTTGTGGAATAATCCACCTTACAACAATCACATGGTGAGTCTTCCAAGCATCTGGAAGACGCAGAGGATGTGCATTCATTATCTGTGGTGGCTGTCCTCCAGGCTTGAGGCCACGCTCAACCCGTCACCATACGGGGAGTGTGTATCTATCAAAAGGAACAAATCAAAGGTAACATTGCTCATAGGGACCCCCTAGGAGGAATACTGCACAACGGAAACTAAAGGATTGCAGAAATTACTAAATTCCTCAACACCACAGGGAGTTATTATTCTCATATTTTCCTCACATGAAGGACAACATGCCAGTAGCCATGGCCTGTTTTTCCATAAACTAGGTTAGGAGTATGTAACTGTCAAAAGGAACCAGTCCTAAGCTTGCTGCTCACAGGCACGCTGTCAAAGGGTATAATTCACATCAATCACCTACAAACAGTATAGTATAAATGTCTAACTTCACAACACCCTACAAAGATTACACAGACTTTTTTTACGCATGAAAGAATGCACGCCAGAGGGCAAGACAAGAACTGCCATAACTCGTTGTAGCCTGGGAATCCACAGGGGATTTGGAGGGGTGCTTGCCCCCACCCCTCTGAATTAGGTACAGCCTGGTGTGCAGGCTTACATTGCAGCATAACACTACAGCCGCCGTGGACCCTGCCAGAAAAAGGGCAGGATGCTACAGACCATGGCAGATGGGTCACGGTAAGTGAAGGTAGGTCTATGCCCCCCTGAAAAAAATTCTGTGAACACCCATGCACGGGAAACCTTTGCCAAGTATGAAGTCTGCATCTCTCCTAGGGAACCAACCACAAGAGGCACTGTTTACATGGATCTCATTAAAGAGTATATTGTGCAGCGATCACATACATGGAGTATAATTATTGGTGTGTCGCATATTAAGGTCCCTCGCATAAATGGCTCTACTACAGATCACCTAGGAGGGTAAGAACAGTCCTGCACTCCTCTTGAAAGCCTATATGCCAGAGGTCAAGGCCAGTGTAGTCATAGAGATCAGATGCCTGCATCCTGGGAGACGTCACAAATAAGCTAGAGGCAGTCCTGAATACAGGTCTCTAGATAAAATAGAGTAAAGAACAGATCAAAAAGTAACCTTGATGGTGTTTCGCCATATTAATGCAAATAATCTTACAAGTGCAAGCATTCACTACTGATTCACTTCTTCACTCAATGTTTTTGTGGAATCTGAAATACATGAGCAAGTATTAAACTGAATACATTTATATGTGGTTTTAAAATTATATGCCAGGACTTTCTCTTTATCTTGGACAAATGTGTGACTATTATATAATTATACATTTTGCTGTTTTGAAATGTTTAATTCATTTTTTCAGAAATTGTAATAAGTATATACGGCTTGAGATAATAGCCCCAATGTACGTAAGTCCCACTGGACTTTTGAGGTTCTTTTGCTTGTTTGTGGACTAGGCAATATGTTGGTAGGCTGTACAAGCCACTTGGCTACAAAGTTAGTTTTCCACTTTCTAGAAATAGAAATGTTTTATTATGTATGGGCTCCACCCACATACAATACAACATTTGAAATGAGAAACAGTAGAAAGAAATGCTGTAACTGCACTGACAGCGTTTGCTCATTGAATCTTTATTAATGATCATACCTACCTCTGGCTCCATTGCACAAATGTGTACCTTAAAGAAGTTCGTATAACAGTTCAGCCTGGTCAGACATACAATCAATATGAAAATAACTGCAACTGGCAGCAAATAGTGTGTTCAGCATAAAGGGGATTTTTTTTTTTTATTATCTTCATTACAAGTGCTTCAGTAAATATGAGGTATTTACTGTGCTCATAAACATTATAAGCCAGAGAGAGAGGCTTACCTTAACTCAATAAAATACTTTTTATTCTAAGTTGTCATGAAGGCAAATGGAAATTAATGTGTAAATCAATGTTTACTGTACCAATTTGCATCTAGATCAGACTTTTCCCATATATTTTCCGAAATACATTTCACAATCATTTTTGTTTAATGTAAATTTTTATATTCAATTAGTGAGAAAAGAAACCTAAAATCAAGATTATGTTTTAGTATGCCTATACATGAAAATATAAACATTAAGGTCCTCATTACGAGTTTGGTGGACGGGAAGTCCCATCTGCCAAACTTCTGATGGGAAGGTTGCCGCCTTACTAGCTAACTCACCCCTGGCCCCATTACGACTTTCCCACTGGGATGATGGGCAGAAACCAAGGTTTTTGCCTGTCAGCCTAGCAGAAAAGTGTCAGCAACATCGTCGACGGCTTGTAATTAACAGCAGACAGTGCGCATTAGGAAAGTGCTAGGCACGGGGACCCCGTCACTGCCCATGCCATGTGCATGGGCAGTGCAGGCCCCCCCTATGGCCCCTACACCTGTTCTCCACCAGACTTTTCATAGCCATGAAAAGGCTGGTGGAGAAGCACGTTGTAATCAGCAAGGCAGCGCTGCATGCAATGCT
Organism: Pleurodeles waltl; assembly: GCF_031143425.1. Classification (NCBI taxonomy): domain Eukaryota; kingdom Metazoa; phylum Chordata; class Amphibia; order Caudata; family Salamandridae; genus Pleurodeles; species Pleurodeles waltl. Next base: position 1,046,901,686 of record NC_090437.1, on the reverse strand, counting down.
GGCCTGGCTGATTGCGACCTGCACCCGCCGTCAGCCCATACCTGAATCTGGCGGAGATGATAATGTGGTGGTTGGACTGCCACAGCAGCAGCAGTTCTGACCACCACCACAAGTCTGGCGGTGTAGTGACTGCCAGACTTATAATCAGGCCCTAAATCATGTGCAAAATCTATGCAACTGTCTACTCAATAGCTTTCTAAATTTACAAACACTATGACCCTGATTTATACTTTTTGGGGCAGAACTGCACTAATGCAGTTTTGCATCAAAATGTTTAGCACCGGCTTGCATCATTTCTGTGCAGCTGCCGGGCACCATATTTTTGGAATGGTGCAAGCCGGTGTAAAGGGTAGGCTAGTGTAAAAAAAAAGGACATTAGTTGGGTGGGGCTGCTGGTATGGAAGAAGGGGTTTTTTTACCAAAAATTACGTTAGGCATGTTAGAGTAAAAGAAAATGACTCTAAACTGCCTAGAGTCATTTTCTGACGCAAAACCATCCATACCACATGAATCCTGTCTTAGAAAAGACAGGAGTCATGTCCACCACCCCAATGGCCAGCACAGGGAACCAGGGTCCCCTGGGCATAGCCATTGCACCCTGTGCCATGAAGGGGTGCAATTTCAGGGCCCCCTATGGCACATAAGAAACTGTACTTACCTGTACTTAGCTGGGATGGGGTCCCCCATCCTCTGTTGTCCCTCTGGTATGGGTGGGGGTGTCCCTGGGGCCTGGGGAGGGCACCTGCTGGTTTATTCCATGGTGTTCCACCATGGAAATAGGCCCAAAAGTCCCCTAACCACCCTAAACTTGCACCATTTTTTGACCCCTCCTCTCTTCCGTGCACCATTTTTGCACAGGATTATAAATATGGTGTTAAGGCCATAGAGTCATTTTTAGCATGGGAACGCCTACCTTGCATCTTCATTAAGACAAGGTAGGTTTCCATGTCCAAAAATGACTTTAACTCAATACATTTGGCGCTAGATGGGTCTAGCGCCAAAGTATAAATATGGAGTTAGTTTTGCACAGAATTAGAGTTTAAAAAATGACGCTAATTCAGTCCAAACAGAGTATAAATATGTCCCCATGTCTCCTATTTATAGTATTGATATAGTTCTTCTCCGTAACTATAGACGTTCATTTTTCTTAAACACATTATAAACGTAGTAGTGAAAGTGAAGATAGTAACACAGTAAAAAGAAGAAAGAACGCAAAAGAAGAATGGTCTGCGTAATTCAGAGACAAGCTATAGATAAGAGAGGAAGGACAAAGCATGTCCAAAGGACCATCCAATTATATTGAGTCTAAGAAGAGAGAAACCCTCTGTAGCAAACCATCAAAAACATTTAAAAGCGTGACTCCATTATAATTTGCAGGGGCATACTGTAGTACCTCCTTAGTGCTAGAAGTAATTTCGGAGAAACCAAGGCGTACACCTGACTTACTACTAAAATTCACCAGTAAGCCAAGAATACTATGAAAGTAAGACACAGCGAGTCATAATAAATTTTTTATCAATTAGGCCAGAATTGTCTTATCATAGGCCTATGGCGGTTTAATGTTCTGCTCCACAGTAGATCAGAATTAAATTTACTTCTGGAAAACAGTTCCAAGTTAAGACTCCTACCTGTCTAATGTGATTCAACCATGCACAATTGTGACACTTGTTTTCCAGCAAAACATTGCTGACATGTATGTGGTAGCTAATAGAAGATCTAGTAAAGACATGCCGAAATGTTTGTAACATGAAATTTGAACTGTCATATTATGCAGTCAAATAAGCTCACATTCAAGTGAATGTAACATTAGTTCAGAAAATCAGCTCAACATCAAACATCACCTTTGACCCAAAAGGATTATCTGAGTTCAAGTCTTTGTTTTTTAATGGGTGCCGAATGCAAGTCAGGTTGCCATTAGACTTTATATATTGTTGAAAAATTCCACTCCCTCTGTTCTACGTGCTTTAAAAGAAAAATAGCTACCATCCGTACTGACAGCTCTAGTCCCTGTTAATAGTTATAAGTATAGAACAAGGACACAATGTTCATCCAAAATTGGTATCATTAAACATATAGATGTTGTTAGCAATCAAAACGACAACACTTTGCCAGGTCTGAACAGGAGAAATCTGCAATGAAAACTGAGAGTTGAGGTAGGGACTTTGTTGCAAAACGACCAATTCTAATCCCTCTGGATATATTCAAAGATCAGAAGTGAACCTTCCAGGATGAATCAATGCCTGAATTCTACAAATATTGCACGTGCAGCCCCATGCACACCAAGATAAGTGAACATAAGACAAGAGCCATCAAAGCGCTGGCGTAACAAGCCCCTTGCAGCCTTCGTGGTGCGTGGGAGCCCGAGCTCCAGGGGGCCCCCTCAGCACAGTACACTGTGCACGGGTGGCGTGCACCTGGCATGAGAGCTCCCGACTGGAAGGGGGGCCTCCCTGTACTTTGCAAGGGGGGCCCTCAAGTTGTGTTGCGCAAATGCATCAAATGAACTCATACAATCAACAAATAGCTGCATCACATACCTACATTTTGATCCTCGTATTTGAAAATTCTAATTTCACAATGTGATCATTTTGCAATCTCCAAAAAATGACCAGTGAAAGGAAATGCAGACAATATACACAATGTCAATAAAATTGTGCAGTCATTGAGTACAACAATATATAGCAGCATTGACTAAGTTACTCACCAATGTACACTTACGTATCATATCATAAAATTAAGGTCAATTATGTGGCATTCTGCAGCGATATTATCTAGCAATTTTGACATGGTAACACAAAGGAATTCGATGCTTTGTGAAAATGAAATAGTTATAAAGCAGGACTGCTCAGCACGTACAGGAAAGAGGTTTCAACATGTTATTCACGTGGGCTTAATGATTCGCGGCCAAATGCAGAGTAAAGGAAATTGTTAGAAATCTTGCTATCCTATGGTAGACCTGTGAGAATCAGCACCGTCACTGCCAATTTCTGGTGCAAATATTAATCAAACCACAGGAAATCACTCTGTGCAGTAGGGCAGTAACTCAGAGATTACAAGCAGATATTATTACATCTGTTCATGGCTGTTAATTTAGACTAAATTGCATAAAAAACGGCATTAAACCCTTATATCAGAGTCTTTGGTTGTTGCAGGCGTCCTCTCCTTGTCATCACATGACATGTGAGTGCCAAAATATCTTTGCTTGCAATCAAACCACAATCAAATTCATCATGGTTAGTTAATAATTTTGCATTTTATAGTCATTGTGTGGAACATTCAATAACAACTATCACCTCAGGTTTTACTCTTGACACAGGGAGCATCTGCTAGAAATAATGTTACGCTGGATAGCTCTGATACCATACCTGACACGCATAGAGGCTAAAAGCCATTGTACGTTTCGTTTCACTACATTGCAGACATCGACAATCTGGGAAAAACAGTACATTATATCACCTGTTACCTTCATTTTCATAATTGTGCAACGTCTGAAACAAATTACATTTTAAATATAAGAAGTATAATTTTCACATACAACCCATGAAATACATCATTCTTATAACTATCACAATGGATGCACGTGCTATTGTGCAATTGCACCACATGCCACAGCCAGGATACTATCAGACTGGAGACAAAGAATTGCTAAAATGATAAACTAAGGAGACTGTTCTCCTTTATTTCACTCAAGCTATACAACAACGTTTCTATACTCATGAGGAACTCCTCGGCAATATTGCTAATTTATCACAGAGGTGAAGTCGAAACTCTGAGGAACACTACATACAGACAAAATAGCAGTCAAACTGTGCTCTCAGGATTAGGTCCCTCCCTTCAGCCAATCATTGACGGTATCCTTGCCCTTGACATGCAAATCTCGCTGCTGCTTTTAAGCTATGGTTGCACTGTGCAAATACCACATACTAAGATTGTGATGCGGAACAATCACTCTGTTGCCCAAGTGCAACAATATGAGAAAGTGTTAGTGTCAGAGTTGGCATTAGATTTAAAGTTAGGGGTAGGGTTGGAAAATTGCTGGGTTTAGATTTTTATTTTAGGCAAGTGTTAGAATTAGAATATAGATTTTGTTCTTTATTATCTTTGTGGATGTAGTGTAGAAATCACTGTAGTAGTGGAGTGATTGTGCTGTCATTTAGCCACACATTCCTAAAGTCCTGACCAAGTACAATGTAGATTTTGATTGGTATATCAGTAAATCAAATTCACTGGAGTCCTATGGCTATTCTATTTAAACGAGTTAATCAATTCTGTAAAGCTATAGTTATTAATTGTTAGAATACCTTAAAAATAACATACAAATATACACATGTGACACCCCAATAAGATGGATTTGATAAGTATTACTTCTTGCTCACTATGTTACTGCTTTTATTTTGTTATCATTGCATTGAACATTTAAACAAGCTGATAATTATTTACTTATTTTCCAAGCCTTCTGGGAATATTATTTAACAGTTGTTGTATTTTTGAAAACTTCTTTCTCCTCTGAAAGAAAAAGTAACTAGTACTTGAATATCTCCCAAGGGAACATTACATTCTACTACAAATACTTCATCAAAGGCTCAGTTTTGGAATACCAGGTCACACTCTGGTTTTGCAATATTTAGTCATTCACTATAGTGCCTACTTGGTTATTTATTAAGAATGTTCGTCAAGTGCTTCATGTTCTCTTGTGGATATCTCAGAATTTACTATAGGTGTGTCAATTTGTTATTTGGCTGTGGTATCGTGGTTTGAGAAAAAAGGTGGAGTTATATCTGATGTTCTTGCACTGAGACCCCTCCCTGTTTGAGGATCAGCTCTAAGCATGTTTAAAGGCATCTGTTTTCTGCAAGTAGTTTGGTTTGATTCTCAGGATTGAGTTCAAGGCACTTCTTAATATTTGGCCCTGACCTTACAATGATCTGTCCCCATGCTTCATTAATTTGAAATTGTGTTAGGTTCTGAGCTGTGGAATCCTGGATCAAACCTTTCTTGGTGGTGTGCAGTAGAGGCATTATAGTGAAGATACATAGGCCCCTTCCCATTGCAGGCTTTGTGAACTAGTGCAGCAATGCTTGAATGTGAGGGAAAATTTAACACTTTTGTGAAGGTTTGGGAACATTCTGACTGTTGGTTGAATCAATGAGGTACTTAATAAGTCCTGTGGTACTAACATTGCAATATGAAAGATGTGATTACCACTGCCATAATGAACGCAACTCATTGGTTATTCTGCAGAAGTGGGGGGAGTTATTGAAGAATTAAAAACTGCTTGATAAATCCTTTGACTACTTCATTGACTTGGTATGAGATCTGTATCAAAGATAATCCCCAAGTGTCAGTGATATATTGTGATGCACATTGTGTTCTGAAAAATATATCATTATTATTCACATAAAGAAAAAATGGAATAGATATGGAAAACAGTGCTGGAGAGGAAAGGCATGTGTCTTGAACCAGAGTGGAAGGGAAATACTGCAATGAGTAATCAACTTTACAAGGCATTCCAATAAAATAAAATACTTTATAGAATACAAAATAAACTTAGATTATTTTTTATACAGTGAGGTAATTTCCTCACACTTTGAAAATGTTTGCATAGTTTTGGAAACAGCTGGGGGATGGTATTGGCTAACCAAATATCAACTGTCAGTTTGTTGTCAGGTGGAATGAATAACTAAGCATTAATATCAAATGGGTTGAATGCTAATTTCCCACTGTATATCAGCTACCTGTTGTCTTTCTCCTCTAGCCACCATGGTTTGATTAAAAGACACTTGCAAATATATGATGGTACCTATAGGAAGACTACACTTTTTTCTCCTCAGCAGCCAATGCCGATTTTCTTTCTTCAGCAGTCGAGTTCCACTTTTCTACTCAAGAGCAAGGGTAGCCTGCTACAAACTATAAGCCTTCTGCTCCTCTAGCTCTGACAGGCACAAACTGCAGGAGAACACACTCCCTTCCCTAGAAAATGCAGGTGATGCTAGTCCTTGACTAGAATGCTCCTCTAGCATCTGTGCTCCCTCAATGTCACCCTCATTTTCTTCTTCAACTTCACCCTCATTCTCCTCTAAAGTGGACTGTAGCTAAGAGACCTCTTCTCAGGCGCTGAAAGAAATGTGGCAATCCTCCTTTTCAGACTATCTGTTCAACGTCACTCCTCAGCTCTGTCATGCTACGTCTTTCCTTGTTATCCAGAACCATCTCTATTTTTATGTCCCCAAAGAAATATGGCACAAAAATTGAGTGCAAGAAAGAATATAGGAAAAATACAAAATGATTCAATAAAAAATAAAAGCCATTAAAAAATCCAAAAAGTTAATTTTTGCTGTCAGTTTAGAAAGGAAATTTTAATTTCAACTTTTAATAATCACTGTCCTGCATCCCACCATAGCCACCAATGTAAAGAAAGTTGATTATTATTTGGGATAGGCAAGGAACAACAACACTCCTTGTCAGAGTGAACCCTCAAATTTAACCTGAGCTCATCTCCTTGGTAGCTATAGCACATAGCAGACAAGTTAAACTTAGGGAAGTGTGTAAAGTTCTTATGCAGCACCAAAACAGGTATAAAATTCAAAGCACTAAACTAAACAACACTAAACAATAAAATTGCAAACCAAATTAGAAAACGTATTGTAAAATGTATTCAACAAAGTCAGACAAAAAGACAAAAATCCCTGCTACTTAAAAATAGCACCACAAAGCAGCAGGCACCCATGATAGTCTATGGGTACCGTAGACTGAAAACTGGACAGACCAAGTGAATTGGTCTTGGTGAAAGCCCAACTTCATACTGGGACTTTGACTTTGTTTAGAAGAGAAATCCTCCCAGAGTGTGACTCGGCTGAAATTGTGTTAGCCGCCATGGGGCCAAATGCTGGATAACTGAAGGAGTTTGGTCTGCTGCAGTCCTGGAAGTTTATAGATTTCTTGCTTATTCTTTTACGTTTCACTACAGATTGAGACTGTGTCACTTTCTCAGGGGTGCAGGGATCTTTGACCAGTACAAAGCTGAAATCTGGACCAATACTTTTTTGCCGGCTGGAGTCTTACCCCTCTCCCGTCGGGCACTGTCCAACTTCTGGTGCTTAACAGGGGGGGGGGACTGGCTGTGCTGTGGGTCCGTGTCACACTGGCTGCCCTGGTGCCCGGTGCACTCCACATACCTCTAACAGGCACCACTGGTACCGGCGATATTTTGGCTGAGGTGCTAGTACGGGACCTATGAATTGGAGAGGGGGTGGTGGGAAAGAGGTCAAGGTTGCTCAGGAAATGTTTCTTACGAACACTGGCACCACTGGGTAGCTGGAGGGGGTCTGGGAGTGGAGGAAGAGGAGGTGGTTTTAGGAGGTGTAACTTTTGTTGATTTGGGTGCAGGTGCATGCGCTGGAGGCTGTCGTGAGGTGGATGGCTGTTGGGTGGGTGTGTGCCTGCGTTTGTGTACTTTGAGAGGGGGCGTCACAGACACACTGGGAGAGGACACAGGGGACGTGTAAATGGTAGTGGGGGTGGTGAGTGCAGGTGAGCGTGGTGTGGTGGTGGGTGTGCTGGTGCGGGACCTAGTGGCTGTAGTGGTGGTGCATGCAGGTGAGAGTGTAGACGACACTGGGAGGGAGGAGGGAGACGACGAGGAGGGGGACACAGTGGAGGCAGTGGATGTTGCTGTGTCTGTATGTGTGTGATGCTTGCGTGAGTGCCTGTGGGATGTGTGGTGCTTATGTTTGCCTGAGCTTCCCTTGTGTGTTGAGGTGTGTGCAGGCTGGTCTGATGGTGTGCTTGGGATGGGATGGGGTACAGGGGATTGGGTCTGGGTGGAGGAATTTGGAGGGGGGAGGCTAGAGACAGGAACAATAGCTGCCATCAGTGCTGAGGCCAGAGATTGCAGGGTTCGATGAAGGGCAGCCTGACCAGAATGAATGCCCTCCAGGAATGCATTTGTGTGTTGCAATTCCCTTTCTACACCCTGGATGGCATTCAAAATGGTAGACTGCCCAACAGTGAGGGACCCGAGGAGGTCAATGGCCTCCTCACTGAGGGCAGCAGAGGTGACAGGAGCAGGGGCTGAGGTGCCTGGGGCGAAGGTGATGCCCACCATCCTGGGTGAGCGGGCACGGGGAGAAGGCTGAGGGGCTGCTGGGAGGGTGGTGCTGGTAGGGGGGTTGGCGGCTGTACCTGTAGAAGTGGGGGGCACAGATTTTGCCACCACCACAAGGGAGCTTCCATCGGAGGACGAGTCCGTGTCGCTGGTTGCTGATCCTGTCCCCGCCGTGAAGCTCCCCTCGCCCTCCGTCCCACTGGTGTATTCAGAGTCCGTGGTGTGGCCCTCCATGGTCATGTGGGATGCAGCTCCCTCGTGCTCCGGTGCCACTGTACCTCCGCCTGATGATGCTGATGCACACAAGAACAGGGAGAGTGCAAGAAAAGGGGGAGGATGACAGAAGACAGACAGGTTGAGTGCATGGCTTACCGCTACCGCTGGCGGACAATACAGACACAGCAGCCCCCTGCAGTACGCCGCGCTGTTGGGCTCTACTGATGCAGTTCCTGGGATATGGCCTACATGGCTATGGTGGACATCAGCACACATAGATGACACAGGGGCATGTATACCTGTACTTGGCACTCTACAGAGGTGGGCTGGGGTGCCACATGGCCTGCATTATGGAGGGGCCTAGCCTACAGAACTCGCCCTGGCCTAGGGAAACCCACATCCCTCCTCCCCCACCCAGACACCTTGACTGCGTGCAATGTCCGCTGAATGAGAGTGTCTGCTGTGATGCCCTCAATCGCCCATCCAACTCAGGGTAGGCCACCGCCAGGATCCTGAACATCAGGGGGGTCATGGTGCGACGGGCACCCCTCCCACGTTGGGAGGCCATCCCCAGCTGAGCCTCCGCTGTCTTCTTGCGCCAGCGGCAAATGTCCTCCCATCTTTTATGGCAGTGGGTGCTCTGTCTCTGGTGGACCTCCAGGGTCCGGACATCCTTGGCGATGGCACGCCAAATATCCTTCTTCTGGTGGGCGCGGACCTACATGACATGTATAGGGGAAGAAGAGAAGTCATTACCAACTGCACTGTCAAAATGAGTGGCCCACATCCCTACCCTTGCCATGTGGCACATGCATTCACAGTCCTTCATGCTCACAGAACTCTGCCCCCTTCTTTTTTACAACCAGTCCTCTCCACCCAGGCATAGCCCATACAACTTGCTCCCTGTGTACTCACCTGTTGGTCTGGAGGACCGTAGAGTAGCGTGTATTGGGGGAGGACCCCGTCCACAAGCTTCTCCAACTCCTGTGTAGTGAAGGCAGGGGCCCTTTCCCCAGACGCACGAGCCATTGTCTCTTCCAGACCCAGGTCACAGCAGCACTTGCAGTGTAAGTACTCTCCTGTGGAAGATCAGGTATCGAGTGATTCAACAGATAGAAAATGGCGGTCACGTCCGCGGCTGTGCGTATCATCACCGCCAACGCACTTCGTCATTGGCTTCTGGGACCCATAGGGTCCAATGTTAACCAATGCAGTATTGCGCAGCGGTCTTCAACCGCGACGGTGTACAACGCCAGCACTGTTACCTCACATCCCATTGTCCCAGTTTAGAGGTCAGGCAGCTGCCATTTCAGGGGCCCACATGGCTTCATTTTAAACTGCGTCACACATACCTAGGCCTGGACTCAACACACATACAGACAACTTTTTGGATCATGTTTCGTGTTCGGGGGAATGACTGTGGGTACATACCTCTGAGTTGCTTTACTCTGTGGTCAGCTGGGACATGTGAGGAGATGGTGGAATCCTCCGGTGTACCGACCGCTGGTGGACCTGTTGACAATGGAGGAGCGACATTTAATCATCACCTGCAGGTTTGACCATGCCACAATCCAGGAACTGTGTACCCAGTTGGAGCCTGACCTGTTGTCAGCTATCCGCCATCCCACAGGGATCCCCCCTTAAGTGCAGGTGCTATCAGTGCTCCATTTCCTTGCAAGTGGGTCTTTTCAAACAACAGTGGCCATGGCATCAGGGATGTCCCAGCCTATGTTTTCCAACGTGTTGTCCAGAGTGTTGTCTGCCCTGCTGAAACACATGAGGAGCTACATCGTTTTCCCTCAGGTGGAGGATTTGGCTACTGTTGAAGGTGACTTCTATGCCCTTGGACATATCCCCAACATCATAGGTGCCATTGATGGGACCCATGTGGCTTTGGTCCCCCGCCACAGGAGTGAACAGGTGTACAGGAACCGGAAGAGTTATTATTTGATGAATGTACAGATGGTATGTTTGGCAGACCAGTACATCTCCCAGGTAAATGCTATGTTCCCTGGCTCAGTGCATGACGCCTACATCCTGCGGAATAGAAGTATCCCTTATGTGATGGGTCAACTCCAGAGGCACCGTTTGTGGCTATTAGGGGACTCTGGTTACCCCAACCTATCATGACTACGGACCCCAGTGAGGAATCCCAGGACCAGGGCAGAGGAACGCTACCATGAGGCCCATGGGCGGACTAGGAGGGTGATCAAACGCACCTTCGGCCTCCTGAAGGCCAGGTTCACGTGCCTCCATATGACAGGTGGTTCCCTATTCTACTCACCGAGGAAGGTGTGCCAGATCATCATTGCCTGCTTTATGCTTCACAATCTGGCTTTGCGACACCAGGTGCCTTTTCTGCAGGAGTATGGTCCAGATGACGGTGTTGTGGCAGCTGTGGAGCCTGTGGACAGTAATGAGGAGGAAGCAGAGGAAGAAGACATTGACAACAGGGACTCAGTCATCCAGCAATATTTCCAGTGACACACAGGTGAGAAGACATTCTTGCCTACTACAAGTACTTTCACACTTCTACCTCTATCCTGTCTGTCAATTTCAAGCAGTATATGGTAACTGAGTTGTACATTTCCATTACGGTTTCACAGGTGTGGTTACCAAAGTGTGTCATCTGCTTACATTCTTCATGGACTTGTGATGTGTGACATAGGTATGTTGACATTACATTTGAGAACGGATTTTGTCACTGTCATTGCTAATACACATTTTCAAGATCACAGACTGACTCCAGATTGTTTTGTGCTTCAAGGGTGTTTATTGAAGTGCTAAATATTGGAGGGGGGTGGTAAAATGGTGAGGGGTGATGGTGGAGGAATGTCCATGGCAGAGTCCAGTCTATTAGTCTCACAGGTGCACTGCGCATATGGGCATAGGAAGTGGAGCTGGGGCAGTTCCAATATGGACAGGGTGACAAAGTGGGACAGTGGGATGACAATCAGGTTGGTCTCATTTCTTGGCAGGGGTCTTGTGATCGTGCTCTGTCCTGTTCCTGGATCTCAGGGACTGCTTGTGGGGTGGTTCTCCGTCTGCAGGGGGTGGGGTGCTGGTGTGGTGGTCCTGTGGCGGTGCCTCCTGTCCACTAGCGCCGGCGGAGGTGGTAGGCAGTTCATCGTCCATGCTAGTGGCAGGGGCCCCTTGGGTTGCCACGGTGTCCCTCCTGGTGTTCAGTATCTTCTTCAGCACCCTTACGATGGTGCCCAGGGTGGAGCTGATGGTTCTGAGTTCCTCCCTGAACCCCAAATACTGTTCCTCCTGCATGCCCTGGGTCTCCTGAAACCTGGCCAGGACCGTAGCCATCGTCTCCTGGGAGTGGTGGTATGCTCCCATGATGGAGGAGAGGGCCTTGTGGAGAGTGGGTTCCCTTGGCCTGTCCGCCCCCTGTCGCACAGCAGCCCTCCCAGTTCCCCTGTGTTCCTGTGCCTCCGTCCCCTGGACCGTGTGCCCACTGCCACTGCCCCCAGGTCTCTGTTGTTGTTGGGGTGGTGGGTTATCCTGGGTTCCCTGTAGTGGTGGACACACAGCTGATTGACGTGTCCTGAGGACGGAGGTATGGGCCCGCTGGGTGGGTGCTGTGCTGGTGTTACCAGAGGGTGGAAGGTCTGTGGTGGACTGTGCCTGTGCGAGGGGAACCGACTGTCCTGAGGCCCACGATGGTCCGGGCTGGTCATCTGGATCCAGTTGGCCAGAGCTGCTGTCATCACTGTGGGCCTCTTCTGTGGGTGGGGTAGAGATGTCTTGAGCCTCCTGTCTGGTGACGTTGGGTAGTGGTCCTGCAGGGGTGTAAAAGCATGATTATTGCATGTGTGTGTGTCATGGTGTGCAATGGGTGTGTGAACGTGTACCCCGGTGCTAGCATTCCTGTGTGGGGGCTTTTGTGATGATGGTTGGGGGGGTGTTATGGGTATGTGCAGTGGGCATGCTTTAGTGAGGGGTGTCCATGCTTTGTTGTGTCATGCAGGGCTTGGTGTTGGGATGGGTGGTTTGTGTTATTAGTACATTAGTGAGGAGTTGGAGTGATAGGGGAGGGGGTGAGGGTGGAGGTCTGTGATAGCATGCAGGTAGTGTGGGGGATATGATAGTTAAGATTTGACATACCAGAGTCCATTCCTCCACCGACTCCTCCGAGGCCCTCAGGATGCATAATGGTCAAGACCTGCTCCTCCCATGTTGTTAGTTGTGGGGGAGGAGGTGGGGATCCGCCGCCAGTCCGCTGTACCGCGATGTTGTGTCTTGAGACCACGGAACGCACCTTCCCCCGTAGGTCGTTCCACCTCTTCCTGATGTCCTCCCGATTTCTTGGGTGTTGTCCCACTGCATTGACCCTGTCCACTATTCCTCGCCATAGCTCCATCTTCCTAGCTATGGAGGTGTGCTGCACCTGTGATCCAAATAGCTGTGGCTCTACCCATACGATTTCCTCCACCATGACCCTGAGCTCCTCCTCAGAGAACCTGGGGTGTCTTTGCCGTGCCATTGGGTGGTGTAGGTGATGTGTGGGGTGGTGTATGTGGTGATGAGTGTCGTAATGTGTAGTGGTTTGTGGTGTTTTGTGCGTGGATGTTGTGTGGCTGATGGTGTTGTGTGCCTCTGTGTGGTGGGGTTGTCTATGCTGTGCAGTCTCTCTGGCCTTCGTCAAAATGTTTGGTCGTAGGGGTTTGTGGGTGATGTGGGTGTGTGTTTTATATAGTGTTGGGTGTGTGGGAGTGGTGTTTGTATGTGTATCAGGTGTGTATATTTCGAATTGACCAATGTGGCCGTGTTTTGGAGATGTGTGTGTATTTTGAGCGCAGCGGTGTCTACCGCCAATATAATACCGCGGTTGAAAAACCGCTGCGTGGATTCGTGGGTCGTGATAGCATGGGCGGGTTTCTGTTGCCGTGACAGTGGAGGATTTGTTTTCGCCAGTTTATCACTGACCTTTGGTGTGGCGGGCTTGTGTTGGTGTCTGAATTTCAGCGGATTCCGAGATGTGGGTCATAATAGCTGTGGCGGATTTCCGCGGCCGCGGCTGTGTATTGGCGGTCTTCTGCACGGCGGTAAGAGGCTTTTACCGGCAATGTTGTAACGACCCCCAATGTTACTAAACCAATACCTGTTAATTTTACCCTCCTAACAATGCCAAGATACACTATTAGGATTCAAGGATTTCCAAAATGAATTCAAAATATCTGGGGCCCTATTCTCTAAACATCTTTGTCCATTAGTGAGATATACCCAAGAAATCCGTTTACAAACGATATTTTCATGTGATTTACAGAGACACTGCATGTTAAGCAGGCAGCATGTAGAGCATGCAGCTTGCAGAACTACAGAAGCTCCCAGAAGGGTGGTGATTTTTCATGAAAAATCGAATAATATTTTTTTACTATTCACTAATTTCTTCCCTGCAGTGCCTAGATATTGCACATGCATGGTTACGTTGACATGTTTTTACCATGGGCTGTATCATGCTCACCTTTGCACTTAGATACTGGCTTTGAAAGAGCCTTGCTGTAGTTTTTTTTTTTTAAATGTGTGGTCTACAGTGTCTGCTCGGAGTGTTTTTCTGTCTTCATTTTTCAAATCATAAATTATGTTTTCTACATTTAGGAGTTTTATAAATCAGTAAAATCGTAAATCTCATAGTACTTCTCAACAGCTTTGGCCAATAGTTAGTTAAATTAGCCAATGAGCAGTCAATCTGGTACTCTGCTCACCTTCACTCTTAAATGAGTCAGAACAATCATTCTTGCTTTATTTTTATCAACAGGTGTCTCCTGGTATAATCTACCACTTTTCTGCTAGTTCACCCTGAAAGTGGAAATTGCCACACATAAACGAATCAAGAGTTTTGATCCACAATATTGTTTTTGCTTTCCTAATGTTTCATATAAAGTCTGGTTTGTACTGTGCAGTGTTGTGAGGCTATGTGCAGTAGGACCCTTGCAGTTCTAGGCACACTCAACAGAGGAATTATGTAACTTGCTGGAAGGTGTGGTCATTAATGGGAATTATGTAACCAGTGTGCAGTATGTGATGGTATGCTAAGGAATAAAGACATCTGTTATAGAGCTCCGTGCCTGCGTGGCCCTTCCCATGCTTCCAAACTGGGGAGGATGCGACAAACTGGACAGCCAGACAACCTGCATATCTTCTAAGTCTATAAAGGATTGATGATCTTCATTTTCTGCTACATTTTTGGAAACTCCAGTTATATAACTGTATTCTTTTCGAGAATTTGCTTGGATATGCAATAAGTTTGAACTCGAAGTTTTTCTTTTTGTGCATTTAAAAGTTGAAGACCGTGACAAAGTATGAATAACAAAGATAAGTAGGAGCTACAACCTTGCCAAAATGAAGTTTCTGCTACTGTGATAATAACTCTCCTTGTTATTCGAGTAGATGTACTTAAGGAAGGATCAGTGGCGAACAGTTAGTTCCCACACATGCTTTAAATGCTTGAAATCATATTATATATTAAAACAATATACCCGAGGATAATACAATCTATTTGGGTTTACCAACTCATCATTCATTCATTAAGCACAACACGTCAAGGGAATTATTCATATTGTAACCACCCTCTTTGTTTATGGGTGGGATAAGTATAAATCCTGGAAATGAATTTTATTTTTTCAATTCCTTTTCATAAAAAAAGGCGATATCTCGGAATTAAGTGTTTCCAAAGCTGATTTGCAGGTCCTGCAGCAAGCATAATTGGATACCACAGAGGTCAGACTTTGATTCCAAGCTGTTTACTTATCTTCCACCGAGACCAGCCTCATGTGAAACTTCCTCAAAGGGTGAGAGAATCACCATGGCGACTTTTTAAAAATTACCATTATTAAGTCAGACTTGTCAAGTTGCATTATGTATGAAAGCTATCTTAGTTTAACACAAGTGAACTTGAAAAAAGATTTCAACCTGCAAGCTTCGATTCCTTTGATATGAAGTGGCTGCTACATGTTGCAAGTAGCACGAGTTATTTCCTAAAAGCCAACGAGCGTGCAAGTTTCAAAATTCCAAGAGTACAACTGGAAATGTAATCAATATATATAGACAAAGTGGTAGCTGAAATTCTGATGATGATGATAATACTGTTAATACCACTGATGATGATAGTAATAGCATTTGTCTGATATGAATGCCTTAGTTCACGCTAACATCGATTTGGAATCTTTCCTAAGCAAGACATTTTGTTTTGAGGCCTGTAGTGTATTAGTTGAAAAAAATATTACAAGGCACAGATTTCCACTGTCAAATGTCTCATCTTCACACTGCCTCATATATTGTGATTTGTTCGAAAAAAAAACCCTATGAAAAGATAAGATTTACTATTACATTGTGAAGACAAGATATATGCCTGCTCCAAAGACGTACGTGAGTAAAGCACCAAAACATGCGTAGGGCATACAATACGTTTTTTCCGCTACATACTTGTCAATGTTGGTAGCATCAGCAACAGCAACAATTTCAGGCATATTCAGCATGCAATTCCTCCCGACATCAGGAGCTGCATGACAGGGAAAGGGCAGAACCGTGCATTTAAAAAAATAATATGGTGCATTCCTGCCTTTTCCCTGCTCTGGCACCCATTTGGTCCAATTCAGGCACCCTTCCACCATGGTGCAAGGGTGCCTGCGTTGTAAGGAGGAGTGTTTTGTGCTGGAAGGGGCACCTTCCTTCAAAAAAACAATCTTCTGAGGTATTTCCTCGTTCTATGTGTGATGCAGGGTGCACATATAAAAAGAGGAAACAACGAGGAGAAATGAACACATTTCTCCTTGTAATGCCCTACCTTTGGAGGAGTAGCAATTTTGATTGATTCTGAGGTCTGCAATTGTGATAAACTTGGAAATGCATTTATAACCATGGGTGTTATGTTGGAACTCCCACGCAATGCACATGGAATGCCTCCCTGGGGCAGAGTATCTCAACACATCAGTTTGCTGCATTGAGTTACTCTGGCTATATCAAGCCACACAGGGCCACACGTGGTGGCCTTGGATCGGTTGATTAATCGCATTTTGGAATTCCTCTGCTCATAATGTGTGGGGCAAGGAAAATCAAGAATGTTGCGCCAAAATTCTTGGCTTGAGTATAAGACTACTGTATGGCAAATTTGCATAGGAAAAGCCGTTTGGCTTAAGTCAGCTACCATTTCACCTCTGAAAAATTACTAAGCTCATGGCAGAATCAGAGACTTATCACATTATTACCTACAAAAGGTTGATAGGATTAATTAAATTCTATAACATTAACTCTGAAAAGCCAGAGGGCTCGTGGCAAGCCAAGAACGTCAGGACCTTGCCACAAAAGGATGATGTAGTAGATTTATCAATTCAAGCCAGTGCCTTTTGAAGGTCCTTGGTGTAAAGGTACAATCAAGCACTTACCAGAACAGTACCTCTGGGAACAGGTATAGACGTGGCTCATGTCTAATTAGTCTCTATAAGACTTTAGTCATGCAAATCTAAGCTAATCTCTGGACAGAGGAGGGCGGAAACTGTTAGTGCAGAGGTGTCTTCCTTCTGCATTCCTGAGACAGATGCCACAAGTAAGCCAATATGTACTGTGCCTTATGAAATGTTAATTTCAGTTCAAGATATCTCTCAGTATATTGAAAAAATGGTGCATCCATATCAATATTTCTTCACAGCTTTTCCCGTTTTTAAATTAACTTTGAGAACAGCTATCTAGAACCCCTGACCCCATTGGACAATGTGGCCTGCACTGATGTAATCAATGGGTTTTACTCACTGGTAATACTCTCAGTAAGAATAAGGACTTTTATGTGTTTAGAGGTATATTTGACTTAAGACTGCGGTTTGGAGTCCTGCTCTGTAAGTGATCTCCTGGTTAGGTAGTAGTATGGTTATGAAAACATGTCAGAGAACAATACCTTGCTTCTTTGTATGTAGTATTTGCTGGCACAGTGCCTCATACCATAATTCCTGCTAGGGAAGTCTATGAACTGCATAGGGAAATGAATCTCCATCAGTAGTATTTAGTAGCCTAACCCCTGCAACAACAGCAAGCAGCCGCAAGGTATGACATATTTATATATATTCCCCTCCATCTGCACTACCCATCCCCACAATCAAACCCAGACACAGACCACACCAACACTCACATGATAGCCCCACGACACATAGATACAACCCCATACACATTCCGCTAATAACTGCATAGCCTAAAACTACTGAACACACGTTCCAGATCATGCTCATAAATGCATAATCTGCAGTACATATTATGCAGCTCTATACTTCACAGAAGTCAGCATCTACCACAACCTTGTTACACTTTCCATCAGAGACATTGCTCAACCCCACATTTTTGCATATAATATATATTCTAGGTTCCACAGACTGCAGCTTTGCATGCAGTCCTTGCTCATAGGATGAGAGGAGGCCTCACTATCATCCATTATTCTTCCTGGTACTTCATTGCAGGGAAGCCAACAACATTCACCTCCATTGCGCTCCTCACATATGCTCCATTGAAAACATGAAGCTCAAATGGATTTTTTTCCCTTGCCTGATCCACGTCTGACATTCACATATTTTCAACACATTTCTGAAAAATCTTGTGAACACTCATGCTCCATCTAAATCATGCAAGTGCAGGGTGAATCCTTTAGAACAATAGTACCTCAAATATTTTACCAAAAATAAATAAATCTCCAGACAGGAATGAAAGTGGAAGAAAAATAGAACCTTTAATGACCTCATGCTACTGATGTTCTTCCATCTAACATCATAACTAAGCTACCAACAGAAACCACAATAAGCCTTATTCACAAAGGTGAACTTTCACAAACACCCATTTATTAGTAAGTTTAAGACTGAGGAGAATTAGTAGTTGAGGAGAACTTAGGACATAAAAAGATAGGCATGTCTCCTCAGTCACAAATGTACTATTAAATAAAAGTTTGTGCATAATAAAAAAATAGAACATTTACACAAACTTGCAATCTTACCTTTGTGAATCAGGTCCATTTTGTTCAAGAAAATAAATCACTGTATTAAAAACATTGCAAAACCCTATCATCTCTCTCCATGGGCAAAAGAATTGCCATCAACATTGTTTTAATGCAAATTATAATTAAGATCCAACAGCACAGTTAAAACTCTAAGGGCTTTATTTATACTTTTTGGTGCAAAATTGCACTAACGCAGTTTTGCACCAAAAACTTTTGCACCGGCTTGCACCATTTTTTAGCACCAGCTGGGCACCATATTTATGGAATGGTGCAAGCCGGTGCAAATGGTAGGCTAGCTTTAAAAAAAAATGACTTTAGGCATAAATGATTCTGACCAGATTAGCATCATTTTTTGACGCTAAGGGGCATATTTATACCGTGTTTGCACTGAATTAGCGTAAAACATTTTTTTCTCTAATTCAGTGCAAAACTAACTCCATATTTATATTTGGTGCTAGACCCGTTGTTGGAAAATGGGTTATTGGTAGGGCAGGTAGGTACCTACACCTAGCAACAAGCCACTAACCTCCACATAGGTACAGTTAGGTCTCAGTAAATTAATCCCAGCTCAACCCTTGGTAGCTTGGCATCGAGCGTCAAGGCTTAACTTAGGAGACAAAGTGTAAAGCATTCAAATATCACAAAACAGTAATTAAATAAAACACAGAAAACAGTTTAAAAATCCAAAACCAATTTATAAAAATAGTTTATATTTTTATCTTTAAAATGACACAAAAACGATTAAAATCGGTTCAGGGGAACCGGAGATATGAATTTTTAAAGAATTATTACTTTTCTAGCGCTTAGAAACAAAAAGCGCCAATCGGGTCATCTGGTTGCACCTCGACCGGGGCAAAGTCAAACTTTCAGGCCGACCGCAATGGAGCCCTGCACGGCTACAGGTCGCGGGAGGCCTCGGTTAAAAAGTTACCTTCTGACTTAGTCTTTATTTTGAAGTTTTTCTTCACCGGGACGAACCTGCCAGTTGAATCCGACCTCCTGGAGCCCTTGTCCGGATACGCGATGTGGGTTTCCTCGGTGGAGACTTTTACCTTCGGACTTAGTCGTTTTTTCGAGATGAAAATCCTTCGACCGGGGTAAACCTGGATCTTGATCCGACGTCCGTGGAGCCCTTCTCGGATACGATGGCTGGGAGGTCCCGGTCAACTTTTTAAGTTCGGACTTAGTCTCTTTTTTGGATGTTTTTCTTTAACGGGATGAACCACGAAGTCAGGCCGTGTCGCGGTTGAGGCAAGCCGGCTAGAATTTCCGCGGCGGGTCGGTCCCTCTCTGGAGCTTTTTTCCCAAAATTCTCAAATCTTTTCCAAACTTCTGGGGCTTCACCCAGATGTTCTTTTAAGGTTCTTTTGGGGTCCACAGCTCACCCCAAGGGTCCAGAAGTTCTGTGATGGTCCTTGGGGGGTGCGGACTTCAACTCCCAGAATGCACCTGGTGCAAACTCCTTTTTGGCCACTGGACAGTGATCAGCTGGTCGCTTTCTTCAGGAGTTGGTGCAGGGGACTCTGGTTTAGCAATTTTTCACCTGTAGCAAACAGGGAGTCCCTCCTTGAACCAGTTGAAGCCAGGCAAAGTCCTTCATGTGGTGAAGCCCAAGTGTGCAGCTGGTGCAGTCCTTCTGAGTGCAGGGTCCAGGTGCAGGCCAGGGGTCCAGCAGGGCAGTCCTTCTTCTTCTTTAGTTCCTTTCTTGTTGAATTCTGGAGGGGATCTGAGGCGTGGGTGCAGGTCTGCCAGTTTTATCCTTGCTCCTGGGTGAAAAGCAGGGGGGTCCTGGTCCTCCAATCAGGAACAGGGTCGTCCCCCTGTGATGACCACTTCCTGGTAAGTGTGGCAAAAATCCATCCCAAAAGGCAACAGTCTCCAAAAATCCAACATGGCTGAATCTGATTTTTGGAGGTTACATCTGGCTGAGCCCACCCACTGGTGTGGCTAAAAATCATAAACACACCCCTCTCCTGCCCTCTCCTAATCTAATCAAGGGGGCACCTAGTTGTCTGGGGTTGCAGGATGTGGGGGTGTTGCTGGGTGCTGCAAATGTCCTTCTCTGCCTTTGAAGACCAGTTTGGCAGCCCTCCCCCTTCCTGCCTCACCATCTGCTGAGGGGAGATTCTCTCCCCCAAGCACATTCCTTTGTGTGAAGTCTGGCCACTTCACACCTCATCAAGGCAGCCTGGCAGAAGCTGCTGCAGGCTGGCCAATCAGAGCACAGCAGCAAAAACAATGCAGAGCTGAAATTGGCAACTTTTTAGGTAAAGTCTAAACTTTTTACCTGGACAAGTTATATTAAATCCAACAACTGGAAGTTGTGGGATTTATTACAACAATCAATTTGATACCAAATTCTTGGTATGTAACATTTAAGGAGACTTTACAATTTAAAATAAAGTCTGCCCATTCTAGCCTATGAAGGCCATTTACTTCAATGAGGAAAAAACGAATTTGGCTGTTTTTACCTCACCAGGGCTTATAAATCTATTTTTATAAAATCCCTGCTTATAGTTACATGGCACCCAGCCCTAGGGGCACATAGGGCACACCTTAGGGGTGACTTATATGTAAAAATAAGGTAGTTTAAGACTTTGGAAGTACCTTTAATTCCAAAGTCGAATTTGCATATAACTTTAATTTAAAAGCAGCCAGCAAGGCAGGCTTGCTTTTAAAATGACACTGGGCACCTCAGCAATGCACCTAGGTGTGCACCACCTATGCTGTGGTCCCTAAACCTACATGCCCTACCATATACTAGGGACTTATAGGTTGGTTAACTTAGCCAATTATAATTAGCCTAATTTGCATATCCATTTTACACAGAGCACAGGCCCTGGGACTGGTTAGCAGTACCCAGGGCACCATCAGAGTCAGGAAAACACCAGCATAAAGTGGAAAATGGGGGCAAAAAGTTATGGGGCCTCTGCAATCAGCCCTAGTTTCTCACACAACCCCCCCCCCAGCCCACACGCCCAGGAGACTCAGCCCAACCCTGGGAGAGTCTTCCTGGCTTGTTAGGCGAGGAAGACAGTGAAGAAAACTGGCTGTCCCTTTGCAGGGCCTACTCTGCCTTATATCCTCCTGTCAGGGTCACTCCCTCTGGGTAGTGTACCCACCCCAACAATGAAAGGACCCATTTCAAACTGAAACTTCCCTCTAGGGGGGTCTGCCTCCCAGGCCAAGTTCAGTGCTGCCAGGAAGGCTAGCACCCAGCAGAGGCTACTGACAGCTGTCAGTACCCAGAACCACACCCTAAGCTCTCCACTGACAGGTGGCTGAGCTGCTTTAGGGGCAACTTTGGGGTCCTGGCACCCCTCTTGCTGTCTAGAGTGGGGGGCTACCACCTCCTGTGGCAGACACCCTCCTTCCACTCTCCCTTCTGTCAGTGCAGGGGCAACACCCTGCATCTGGACAGCTGCCTGACTACTCAGGACTTCCTTGGGGTCAGGTGAGGCCTCACCAGTGCCAACTCTGGGCTCCCCCCCTACTGGGGCAGAAGGCCTTTGGCTCCCTGGAACTCTCTTTAAGAGTGGCCTACCCTTCCTTTTCTTCTTTCCTTTTCTTGGGGACCCCTGTCTCCTAACTGTAGGGACTGACTCCCCAGGACTTTGGCTTGGGGGGGCGCACTGGGCGACCACCCCATCTGTGACCAGACTCACCTCTGGGAGGTCATTGCCCAGGATACAATCTAGGGGAAGGTCAGCACTGACTACCACCCTAATCCAGTCAAGGATACCCTCCCTCTCTAGGGGCACTATGGCTACAGGTTTGGAGGTGACCTCCCCTGTGGCTATCCTGACTTTCTTTGTCTTTCCTGGGACATACATGTCTGGGGTCACTAACCGGTCACTCACTATAGTGTGACTGGCACCGGTGTCTCTCAGGCCAGTGGTAGGGATCCCATTCACTTGAATGTGGTGGAAGTGCCTACTCCCACCCTCAGGGATCACCAGCTTACCATCTGGTCCTGTCTCCCAGCACAATGCTAGGAGGACTTCATCATCTGAGGAATCCTCCTCTATGGCTACACTGGACAGCCCAGTGCTAACCACCTTCCTTGGACAGGCTGCATCTCCTCTGAAGTGACCTGTCTGCTGACAGTCAAAGCAAGCCCTACTGTCCAAGAGTTTTTTTAACCCTGGGTCTCCCTGTCTCTGCTTGTCAGAGTGGGAGTGGGATTTACTCTCCTCCTTCTTAGGGTTCTGGGGTACAGAGGGAGTCTCTGTGGTGGGCTTACCACCTCCCTCCTTAGGTTTTTGGGGACCTGTCCCCCCCTTCTTGGAGTCTCCCCCCTGGGACTTGACAACCACCCTAGTTCTCAACCACTCATCAGCTGCCTCCCCTAGCTCTCTAGGGTTGGTCTGCTTAGAGTCCACTAGATGCTGGCGTAACCTTTCTTGGATACAATTGGTCAAGATGTGCTCTCTCATGATCAAATTGTATAACCCCTCATAAGTATTTACTTTGTTGCCAATAATCCAGCCCTCTAGTGCCTTTAGTGAAATGTCCACAAAGTCAACCCAAGACTGGGTACTGACCTTCTGGGTGTCCCTGAACTTCATTCTATATTGCTCTGGGGTCAGACCAAACTTCTTGGCTAAGCACCTCTTCATACTAGGGTATGAATCTGCCTCCTCCCCCCTTAAGGTCAGAAGCCTATCCCTCCCTGAGTTGGGAACTAACTCCCAAAGAAGTGAACCCCAGTACTGAGGCTTGACTCTCCTCATCTGGAGGGCCCTCTCAAAGGCCCCCAGCCACTTATCTATGTCATCCCCCTCTACATAAGCAGGAACCACCCCCTTGGGTAATCTGGGGCAAACTACCCCACCCATGGACACCTCAGCTTCTTTATCGCTGCTTCCATCTCTTTTCTCTTTGTATGCCCACTTTTTCTTTTCTAGGGCCAGCTTCTCTGCTTCCAAAGCTATGTATGCTAGCTGGGCCTCCAGCTCTCTTTCTCTGATGGATGGGTTCTCTCCTCCTGAAAGGACCCCCTTCCCACCACTAGCTTTGGATCTGCCCCTAGTGACTGTATTTACTGAGGACCGTTCTTCCTCATCCTCACTTAGGCTCAGATGCCTTCCCTCCCCTGAGTGGTTAGAGCTAGCATCCTCCCTTCTTTCTCCCTCCTCTGGAGCTTCTTCTGACTCTACCTCTTGGGCCTCAGCCCATGCTGTCAGGGATGTGATCAGGATTTGCTTCCTGAGATCAGTGGTTGCAGGCAACCCTCTTTCAATACACAACCCCCTAAGCTGGACTACTGTCAGTGTGGGTAAGCTAGCCAGATCAAGCTCCATGGTTCCCTAGTTTTGTGTCAACAAAAACTTTTTGCAAAAATTGGAAACAAGAATTTAGAAAAATTACAAAAATTCAATAATTGAAATTAATCCAAATTAATAATTAATAAAAAAATTAAAAATTAAAAACAATTTTTGCACTAGGACAATTTAAAGGATTTTTAATTTGTTTTACCCAAAACTGTAACGTGATATTGAACACAAGTACAGGATCCCGTCGCTGCTTCCAATTATGTTGGAAAATGGGTTATTGGTAGGGCAGGTAGGTACCTACACCTAGCAACAAGCCACTAACCTCCACATAGGTACAGTTAGGTCTCAGTAAATTAATCCCAGCTCAACCCTTGGTAGCTTGGCATCGAGCGTCAAGGCTTAACTTAGGAGACAAAGTGTAAAGCATTCAAATATCACAAAACAGTAATTAAATAAAACACAGAAAACAGTTTAAAAATCCAAAACCAATTTATAAAAATAGTTTATATTTTTATCTTTAAAATGACACAAAAACGATTAAAATCGGTTCAGGGGAACCGGAGATATGAATTTTTAAAGAATTATTACTTTTCTAGCGCTTAGAAACAAAAAGCGCCAATCGGGTCATCTGGTTGCACCTCGACCGGGGCAAAGTCAAACTTTCAGGCCGACCGCGATGGAGCCCTGCTCGGCTACAGGTCGCGGAGGCCTCGGTTAAAAAGTTACCTTCTGACTTAGTCTTTATTTTGAAGTTTTTCTTCACCGGGACGAACCTGCCAGTTGAATACGACCTCCTGGGGCCCTTGTCCGGATACGCGATGTGGGTTTCCTCGGTGGAGACTTTTACCTTCGGACTTAGTCGTTTTTTCGAGATGAAAATCCTTCGACCGGGGTAAACCTGGATCTTGATCCAACGTCCGTGGAGTCCTTCTCGGATACGATGGCTGGGAGGTCCCGGTCAACTTTTTAAGTTCGGACTTAGGCCCTCATTCTGACCTTGGCGGGCGGCGGAGGCCGCCCGCCAAAGTCCCGCCGTCAGATTACCGTTCCGCGGTCGAAAGACCGCGGCGGTAATTCTGACTTTCCCGCTGGGCTGGCGGGCGGTCGCCTTCAGACCGCCCGCCAGCCCAGCGGGAAAGAGGCTTCCACGATGAAGCCGGCTCGGAATCGAGCCGGCGGAGTGGAAGCTGTGCGACGGGTGCAGTTGCACCCGTCGCGTATTTCACTGTCTGCGCAGCAGACAGTGAAATACTTGTAGGGGCCCTCTTACGGGGGCCCCTGCAATGCCCATGCCAGTGGCATGGGCACTGCAGGGGCCCCCAGGGGCCCGCGACCCCCCCTACCGCCATCCGGATCCCGGCGGTCCGACCGCCGGGATCTGGATGGCGGTAGGGGGGGTCGGAATCCCCGCGGCGGTGAAGCAAGCTGCGCCGCCGCGGAGGATTCAATGGGGCGGCGGTACACTGGCGGGACCCCGCCAGTGGTGCCGGTCCGACCGCGGCTTTACCGCCGCGGTCGGAATCCCCATTGGAGCACCGCCGGCCTGTCGGCGGTGCTCCCGCGGTCCTCCGCCCTGGCGGTCAAAGACCGCCAGGGTCAGAATGACCACCTTAGTCTCTTTTTTGGATGTTTTTCTTTACCGGGATGAACCACGAAATCAGGCCGGGTCGCGGTTGAGGCAAGCCGGCTAGAATTTCCGCGGCGCGTCGGTCCCTCTCTGGAGCTTTTTTCCCAAAATTCTCAAATCTTTTCCAAACTTCTGGGGCTTCACCCAGATGTTCTTTTAAGGTTCTTTTGGGGTCCACAGCTCACCCCAAGGGTCCAGAAGTTCTGTGATGGTCCTTGGGGGGTGCGGACTTCAACTCCCAGAATGCACCTGGCGCAAACTCCTTTTTGGCCACTGGACAGTGGTCAGCTGGTCGCTTTCTTCAGGAGTTGGTGCAGGGGACTCTGGTTTAGCAATTTTTCACCTGTAGCAAACAGGGAGTCCCTCCTTGAACCAGTTGAAGCCAGGCAAAGTCCTTCTTGTGGTGAAGCCCAAGTGTGCAGCTGGTGCAGTCCTTCTGAGTGCAGGGTCCAGGTGCAGGCCAGGGGTCCAGCAGGGCAGTCCTTCTTCTTCTTTAGTTCCTTTCTTGTTGAATTCTGGAGGGGATCTGAGGCGTGGGTGCAGGTCTGCCAGTTTTATCCTTGCTCCTGGGTGAAAAGCAGGGGGGTCCTGGTCCTCCAATCAGGTACAGGGTCGTCCCCCTGTGATGACCACTTCCTGGGAAGTGTGGCAAAAATCCATCCCAAAAGGCAACAGTCTCCAAAAATCCAACATGGCTGAATCTGATTTTTGGAGGTTACATCTGGCTGAGCCCACCCACTGGTGTGGCTAAAAATCATAAACACACCCCTCTCCTGCCCTCTCCTAATCTAATCAAGGGGGCACCTAGTTGTTTGGGGTTGCAGGATGTGGGGGTGTTGCTGGGTGCTGCAAATGTCCTTCTCTGCCTTTGAAGACCAGTTTGGCAGCCCTCCCCCTTCCTGCCTCACCATCTGCTGAGGGGAGATTCTCTCCCCCAAGCACATTCCTTTGTGTGAAGTCTGGCCACTTCACACCTCATCAAGGCAGCCTGGCAGAAGCTGCTGCAGGCTGGCCAATCAGAGCACAGCAGCAAAAACAATGCAGAGCTGAAATTGGCAACTTTTTAGGTAAAGTCTAAACTTTTTACCTGGACAAGTTATAATAAATCCAACAACTGGAAGTTGTGGGATTTATTACAACAATCAATTTGATACCAAATTCTTGGTATGTAACATTTAAGGAGACTTTACAATTTAAAATAAAGTCTGCCCATTCTAGCCTATGAAGGCCATTTACTTCAATGAGGGAAAAACTAATTTGGCTGTTTTTACCTCACCAGGGCTTATAAATCTATTTTTATAAAATCCCTGCTTATAGTTACATGGCACCCAGCCCTAGGGGCACATAGGGCACACCTTAGGGGTGACTTATATGTAAAAATAAGGTAGTTTAAGACTTTGGAAGTACCTTTAATTCCAAAGTCGAATTTGCATATAACTTTAATTTAAAAGCAGCCAGCAAGGCAGGCTTGCTTTTAAAATGACACTGGGCACCTCAGCAATGCACCTAGGTGTGCACCACCTATGCTGTGGTCCCTAAACCTACATGCCCTACCATATACTAGGGACTTATAGGTAGGTTAACTTAGCCAATTATAATTAGCCTAATTTGCATATCCATTTTACACAGAGCACAGGCCCTGGGACTGGTTAGCAGTACCCAGGGCACCATCAGAGTCAGGAAAACACCAGCATAAAGTGGAAAATGGGGGCAAAAAGTTATGGGGCCTCTGCAATCAGCCCTAGTTTCTCACACCTGTCTAGCGCCAAATTTTGGAGTTAAAGTCATTTTTTGGAAGTGGAAACCTACCTTGCCTTAATAAGATGCAAGGTAGGCGTTCCCGTGCAAAAAATGACTCTATGGCCTTAACGCCATATTTATACTCCCATGCAAAAATGGTGCGAGGGAGGAGGGGTCAAAAAATGGGGCAAAGCTTGCTTTGCCCCATTTTTTAAGACCTGGGTCAGGGCAGGCATTAGGGGAACACCATGGAATTAGCCCACACATGCTCTCCCCAGGCCCCACGGGCACACCCACCCACACTAGTGGGACTGCGAGGATTGGGGACCCCATCCCAGGTAAGTAAGGTAAGATTGCATTATATTTTTGAAAGTGCCATAGGGGGCCCTGAAATGGGCCCCCATACATGGCACAGGGTGCAACTCTGTCCTCTGAGCTGGCCATTGGGGTGGTGGGCATGACTCCTGCCTTTTCTAAGGCAGGAGTCATGTGGCACGGTTGGTTTAGCACCATAAAATGACGCTAATCTGGTTAGAGTCATTTTTTTAACTCTAACCTGCCTAAAGCCATTTTTTGGTGCTAAACACTCTTCTTCTATACTGCCAGCCCCACCCGACTAAAGTCATTTTTTTAACTCTAGTCTACCCTTTGCACCGGCTTGCACCATTCCATAAATATGGTGCCGGCTGGTGCACAGAAATGGTGCAAGCCAGTACTAAACTTTTTTGTGCAAAACTGAGTTAGTGCAGTTTTGCAGCAAAAAGTATAAATAAGGGGCAATATTTTGTAAGTTTGCGCCACTTTTGCATAAAAAAATGACGTCAATGCGGCGCAAAAAAAGTATAAATCAGGGCCTTGGTGCTAGACGGGTCTAGCACCAAAGTATAAATATGGAGTTAGATTTGCACTGAATTAGAGTAAAAAAAATGACGCTAATTTGGTGCAAACAGAGTATAAATATGCTGCAATATATAAATATGCCCCTAAATATGGCGTTAAGGCCAGAGAGTCATTTTTTGCACGGGAACGCCTACCTTGCATCTCATTAAGGCAAGGTAGGTCTCCACTTTCAGAAAATGGCTTTAACTCCATAAATTTGGTGCTAGAGGGGTCTAGCACCAAAGTATAAATATGGAGTTAGTTTTGCACCGAATTAGAGTAAAAAAAAAAATGACACTAATTCGGTGCAAACAGAGTATAAATATGCCCCTAAGTGTTCTTCTCCTCTGCTATCCACTCTTTTGTGCAACATCTCACGATGATCATCCTTCAAAACCCTGTCTCTTATAGACTTCCGTGGCATCCTCAAACCCCTCAAAGTTACCTCTGAAGAAGATATCTTTTTCCAATAAATCATCAAATCCCTCCACAGAGAAGCTCTCTCACCCTTTTCCACATCACTGAGGACGTCTTGAATGAAGCTTCAAGGCAATCCTGATCCTCCTACTCTTGAAGAAACACACTAAACTGTGATGGTCTGCCTAACACTATCAAAACCTCTTATTTGACGAGAAAAACTAGAAATAAGTAATCAAAACTTGACTCAATTACATGAATGCATATAGATTCAAAGCTAAATATTCACACAGCACCAAGCAACTTCGATTCGAGGCCAAACTTTCACACAAAACCAAGCAACTCTGATTCACCTAATTCACCCTCAAGTAACACATCACCCAGAAAATCAAATCTGTTTTATATCATCTATCGTGGCTTAATTAAGTGCACCTATTCCTTTCAGAAAACTACTTCAAAGCTGTTGTGTGGGGACACTGTCCTTCTTGTTATCCTTCCCAAATTCTACACTGATACCTATTATTATAATCCTACTTGCAAGAGCATGTCTCATCAAGAGCTTGATGATCATACCCTCCACCAGCATTTTCAGTACCAGCTGCATCATCTACAAAGCCATCACAAACAACATATGCTACATGGCTCTCTAGCTTGCCATTACTTGTGGCCCTCTGCACACTTGCACTCTGAGCAAAGAATTGAAAAAGTCAAGAAATGTAATATGGCTTTTCCAACAATGCAATCAGGATCTCATAAAACACCCTCATATATAGTATATATTAGGATGCTTCAAACCAACTCCAACTTGAGAAACACCTGAAGACACACCTCTTCCAAAACAACATCATGATGCAGTAACAGTTGACTCTCACTCGAAAACCTTTTACCCCTTCAATCACACATTGATTGTATCTTTGTTATTGACTCTACACAGAACTCTTATGTCTTTGTAGGAGGTTGTGCTATACAAGTACACATACCTAGACACATACATATGTGCATACAGTTGGACTGGAATGGCTCCTATCTGGTACACGTTCATGCACATCTGCCCTGATGAACCCCATGGCACGTAAAACTAGTATACTGAGTTTCCTTTGTACTCAGCACACATGAAATCCTGCAATCTTACTGGAGTCTGTTGTCAAAATTGACCACAACACCGAGGGCCTGGCTTTGGGGCATAACTCTGAGGTCAGGAGGGTTGCCTAAAGTGTATCTTCTAAAGTGGACACAATTGTCAATTGTAATGTACTATGAGCCATGGTGACAGAATCCCATTTTTGAATAAATAACATTGGGCAGGCCTTTGTGTCTGAATTAAAGTGAAATTGCAATGGCTACAGTCCTGCTAGTGCATAGTTCAACATGAATGTCATATCAAGAACCTGCTCTGAAAACCTTGAGTGTATGTCACACTCATGTATATGTAAGGTGAATGATAGCATGTATTGTGGTACATTTGGGTTTAGCCTTTGGTTTGTATTCCTTCCTGACCTGTCAGTGATCTTTTGTTTAGATATTAGTATTGCTATACAAGCATGTTAGAAAGTGATACCTTGCTTCTTTTTATGTAATATGGTCTGGCATATTGTCTCCTGGTGGTGACACAATATTACCTTGAGTTTACACATCATACTGGAAACCTGTGGGTCTACACTAGGTCTGGAAGATCCCTAGCCTGCTTAGGGAGGAGAAGGTGCACTTTGACCTGAAGCAGTCATTTGCCCAAGGCAAAGCCTTGAGGGACTGATTCCTGAGAAAGGAGAAGCAGAATGATTCAGAGCATGCCAAGGAGAAGCAGAATGGTATGAAATCATGCCCAGAGTTGTCCTCAGTGTGCCGGGGGTTCCCAGTCCTCCCTGTGTACCCAGGATGACATGAACCTAACTTACTATTGTGCCTAGCGCAGTTACCCCCTCACCCGAGAAGACCTAAGGGATTTGACTAACTCTGCCTTTGGTCCACTCCAAGGACAATGGTCCTTCATTGCGCCGGAGGAAAGAATAGTCCTGCCACAAGTACCAGACCTGCACATTCTAAGTACTTTCATCTGTGCTGAAGCAGCTTTCATTGGCCTGAATGAGATAGAGTGAGACACAGCTATCTGAATAAGCCTCCGAGACAATGAGTGCATTTGTTCACACTGTGCAACTAAAGACTACACACCAAAGCTTGCAGATCCATTGTGCACTTCATTCACCTAGGATAATGCCAAAAGCCTAAAAAAACATTGACTGATAAGTTGACTAATAGATTCTGCTGCAACTTTGTTGATATTCCTGACATCCACTTAAGAGAACTGCCTAATCAAAGCATACAGAGTGATCTATGGGTCACATATCTCAGCAAAGCTGCTGCATTTCACCATAGTGATGCTGCACCTCTATTCAAATTGAAATGTAATGTTGCTCATGGTGTCTACTCTAACTGTATACTTACTATTAGTGAATGTATGAATGTAGTTTAAAACATATAGAGGGACCTCTAATATTGGGATGCAAACCGATGTGCACTGTGCTATCGGGAGAGAGTGCTCCAAATACAATGCATTACCTCTGATAACAGGGTGGAGACCTCCTCTTGGAGGGGGATTTTAATACACCTGAAACTAATCTGATACACCTGACACACATTCACTTCTAACATAATGTATACTAGGCATGCCAGAGGATCAGTTTTTTACTCTTCAACTTCTTCATCCTGCATGCAACCCACCAAAAAAGAAGCATGCAGATCTTGTCATAGCAGTGCCCTAAAATCAAATCAGGACTGGCATTAAACTGCAGACGTGGTAGAGAATGGTAAGTTATGTCTGCTCATTTCCCTTTGGACTGTCAGAGAGACCAGATCCTCTGGGTATGCACACGTTCCCAACATGTCCACCACCATACAGCTCCTAGACTCTGATAGAATAATCACAGAGACTGAGAGAGTCCAAGCGGGGGAAAAGGGGATTAGGATGGGAACAGCTGGGAAGGAGACCTGTAGGAAACAAAAGGTTAAACACACACAATATCAAGATTATATCACACTAATCTTAACTAGACTATGATTCTATGCATTGTCATGCTGCAACCATTGACAACTTAAGCATGGACTAAATAACCAGGCCTCAAAACATCTGATTATCTGGGAAGGAATCAAGAATGATTAATACAACTTCTCAAATGAATCTCTTAATGAAAAGTTACACAGTGACTAGGAACATAAGAACCCTCTAGAATTATGTTTTCAAAATCAAACATGGTCTTTTTGCATGAGGACAAGAAAATAATCTGAACATTTTCTGGAACACAATAGGAGTTGTATTAAGGGACTTATTATGCACATATAATGTAACATCTAGAATTTTAACTCTTAGTTTTAAATGCAGAAACATGAATTGCGCACATTGCTTATTTCAACAAGAATATGCAAATGCCATGAAATGATCGCGCACACTGCAAGCGATCTGAAACATCAAGTTTTAAATTGCGGGAATGCATTGCGCGTCTTGCCGATTCGAATGCCACCTTGTAAATGCCAAGAAATGGTTGCGCACAATGAGTATCAAGAGTTAAACACAAGGAATGAATTGCGCGTCTTGCCGATTCGAATGCCACCATGTAAATGCCATGAAATGGTTGCGCACAATGAGTATCAAGAGTTAAACACAAGGAATGAATCGTGCGTCTCGCCGATTTGAATGCCACCATGTAAATGCATTGAAATGGTTGCGCACAATGAGTATCAAGAGTTAAACACAAGGAATGAATTGCATGTCTTGCCGATTCGAATGCCAGCATGTAAATGCCAAGAAATCCTTGTGCACAATGAATATCAAGAGTTAAACACGAGAATTGAATTGCGCGTCTTGCCAATTTGAATGCCACCATGTAACTGCCAAGAAATGGTAGCGCACAATGAATATCAAGAGTTAAACACGAGAAATTAATTGCGCATCTTGCCGATTCGAATGCCACCATATAACTGCTAAGAAATGGTAGCGCACAATGAATATCAAAAGTTAAACACATGGAATGAATTGCACGTCTTGCCGATTTGAATGCCACCATGTAAATGCCATGAAATGGTTGCGCACAATAAGTATCAAGAGTTAAACACAAGGAATGAATGGCGCATCTTGCCGATTTGAATGCCAGCATGTAAATGCCAAGAAATGCTTGTGCACAATGAATATCAATAGTTAAACACGAGAAATTAATTGGGCGTCTTGCCGATTTGAATGCCACTATGTAACTGCCAAGAAATGGTAGCCCACAATAAATATCAAGAGTTAAACACGAGAAATGAATCACGCGTCTCGCCGATTCGAATGCCAGCATGTAACTGCCAAGAAATGGTAGCGCACATTCACACACACAAGGTAAATTCTCTCAACAGGAAAATTAGGCCCAAGAACTCGAATGCCTTCAAAAACCGGTTCGGGGACACAGCCCGACCTCCGTCTTACCGCCCTGATCAAGGATCACCAATACAAGGAAGGGCAAGGCCTGGAAGATCAAAGTAGGCCTCCAGAGCAGGAGCTCAGGAAGTTGCTGCTGCTTTGCACCGGGACCTCTGAATAGTGAGCACGTGGAGCTGGGCTGGCTCCCTTATAGAGAGTCTGACCCAGCCCACAAACCACACCCAGTGATGCTGCAGAGAAAGCTTCTAGAAGGCCCTGGAAAGGGACCACACCCTGACACACTCTGAAAACCTGCAGCAATACATTGCAAATTAACAGTATTTATAAGCACCTTGAATATAATTCTTCATGATTAAACTCTTCAATGTAAAAGGTTAAACAACAGCATATCAGCATAATGCATGAATTAAGTTATCTAAGTGCTAGGTTTTTGCACTCCAGTCGCCCGTAGAGCGCGCACTGCCCTGATGTTGACAGTACTCCCCTCTCCCAGACGCGCTCTAGGGCCTGGCTTGCCTGGATTGAGATAATGAAAGCACCTCACAAGTAGTGGAGCATGCATATCAGATGTGGAAACCCATGAGTTTCTTTCGGGGCCATAACCTTTCCACGAGATTAAGTACCATAGGTTACGCCCTCTCAGTTTGGAATCCAATACCTTCTTGACTTCGTATTCCACTTCCCCCTGTACTATAACTGGAGCTGGATGAGGGCAGACCTTCTGGACTGTCTTTATCAGGAGGGAAGTATTGAACACTGGATGAATACGTAATGACCTTGGTAATTGCAGTTTATAGGTCACAGGATTGATTTGCTGAAGGACAGTGCAGGGACCTATGAATTTGGGATTAAACATGTGCTTTTTCTTGAAGTCTAGATGTCTTGTAGAAAGCCACACTTTATCACCTGGTTGATACTGAGGTCCCTCACAATGTTTCTTGTCGTAATGCTTTTTGTATTTATTGTTTGGCCTTTTTTAAATGCTGTTGAATCAATTTCTGGGTTTGGTGAAGGTATTGAATGGTTTCCGACACAGCTGGTGTAAGAGAACTTTCTTGAGGGATCATAATGGGCAAGATGTCAGGATAATAGCCAAACAAGCCAAAAAAGGGTGTAACACCAGTGGAAGTGTGAAATGAGTTATTGTAGGCTAACTCAGCTAACCAGAGCATTGATGTCCAAGAATGAAGTTCTTTCTCAGCGTAAGCACGCAGGTATTGCTTCAAAGTCTGATTTAGTCTCTCAGCTTGACCATCTGTTTGAGGGTGATGGCTAGTAGATAGTGTGGACATGACTTGAAGTGTTCTGCACCATGTTTTCCAGAAATTGGATGCAAATTGCGACCTTCGATCGGAGAGAATCATTTTTGGCAGCCCGTGATAACGGACCACTCTATTCAGTAAGATGGTTGCGAGTTCACTGGAGGTGGGCAATTTCTTACAGGCAATGAAATGTCCATATTCGTGAGGCTATCTACTACCACAAGGATTACTGAATGTTGTTAAACCACTGGCAGTCCTGTAATGAAGTCTAAATAGTTGTGTTTCCAAGGTCGACATGGAGTTGGGAGTGGATGCAACAACCCTTTCGGTTTTGAATGACTTGTCTTGATGCAAGCACAGACTTCACAGTTGTTTACCATTGTTTTGACATCTTTTGTCAGAGTAGGACACTAAAAGTAGCGTTGGAATAATTCAAGAGTTTTAGGACTACCTGGATGACCTGCCATAGGTAAAACATGCAACCAATGAAATACTAACTTGCGAAGCATGGTAGTGGGCACGAACAAGTGAGCATCATGGAAAGGTAGTTCTTGATTGATTGACCTTTTGGGATCTGCTTGAGCCCATGTCTGCCATTTCTCAATGGTGAAGGAATTACGGATGTCATCAAAGAAATCTTCAGTTTTTATGATGCATAGGACTTTGTCTGGAACAATGATAGCTCTGGAGGGTTGGACTGCAGGCAACATGGTAGACTCTTTGCGGGACAAGACGTCAGCTTTGCGATTGTCTTTACCAGGACTGAAAGTTACCACAAAATTCGGCAAAAAACAACATCCAGCGTAATTGCAGAGGAGTCAAAAGTCTGGCTGAACTCATGAACTTGAGAGTGCGATGATCAGTATATACTGTGACAGTGTACTTGGCACCCAACAAATGATGTCTCCATTCTTTAAAGGAGTTACGAATCGCCAGAAGCTCTTTTTCAGCAATGACATAGTTCTGTTTGCCTTCTTTCAGCTTTTGAGACATGTAAGCCACAGGATGAAGTTGGCCAGTGTCTTTGCTTCGTTGAGACAAGACTGCACCAATTGCCACATCTGAGGCATCGGCTTCCACTATGAAGGGACGATCCACATCAGGGTGAGTCAAGACTGGGGCAGTGGAAAAAGCTTCTTTCAAAGTTGAAAAGGCTTGGTCAGCTTCTGGGGAACATATAATTTTTTCTTTCTTTCTCAATAACTTAGCGATTGAGGCCACTGTTTGAGAGAAATGGTTTATAAACCTGCGGTAAAAGTTTGCAAACCCCAGGAAACATTGTGCATCTCGAACAGTCTTTGGAGTGAGCCAATCAGATACGGCTTGTACTTTCTTTTCTGTCATAACCATACCTTGAGGAGTAAGAATAACCCCTAAAAACTCAACTGTGGTAAAATGAAACTCACACTTGGTTAGTTTCCAATTTAAATGGTGCTTTCAAAGGGTTGCAAGATTTTTCTTGACATGTTGCACATGTTTGTTTTCATTGTCAGAGTAGATCAAAATGTCATTGATGTAGACTATTGCAAATATGTCGAGATACTCTCTAAGAACGTCATTCAGGAAAAATTGAAATGCTGCTGGAGAATTAAACAGACCAAAAGGCATGATGGTGCATTCAAAGAGGCCATATCTTGTCTTGAATGCTGTAGACCGAGCTTAGTGTAGATTTTAGCTTTCTTGACTTGTTCCAGCAAGACCGGAATCAGGAGCAAGAGGTATTTATTCTTGATGGTGACCTTGTTCAAACCCCTATAGTCAATACAAGTTCGAAGATCTCCATCCACCTTAGGGACAAAAAACAAAGGAGAGGCTGCAGGAGACTTATAGGGGCGGATGAAACCATTCTCCTAGAATTGATCTAGATACTTTCGTAAATGTTGATTTTCATGTTCTGATAGGGCGTATACACGACAGCTGGGGAGTATCGCACCTGGGATTAGATCAATTTGTCAGTCATAAGGTCTATGAGAAGGCAAGTTTTCTTCTTCTTTTTCATCGAATACATCTTCATAGGATGAATACTGCTTGGGCAACTTAACTTCTTTCTCCGCTGCAGTGGCAATGTAAGAGTTGAAAACTTTGGTTACTTGAGACTTTTGGAAGCATTTTTCTTTACATAGAGCTGATGAGAACACAACCTTTCATTCTGCCCAATTAATCTCAGGATTGTGATTAGTTAACCAGGGTAAGCCAAGGATAATTCCATATTGAGGAGCATGGATCATGTCAAGGATGAGTTTCTCTTTATGTTTGCTTCTTTGGTTCTTCCCCTCACAGATCACCGACAAGGGGACAGTCTGAAGAGTTACTTGGCGTCCAGTCAAGAGTTTTGTATCTACGGCTTGTATTATTTATGGAGTCTTCTTCTCGATGCATGGGATCCCCCATGCGCGGACTAATTGGGCGTCAACAAAGTTCCCTGGTGGCCCCAGAATCTACGAGGGTCTTCTTGAAATAGTTCTTTTTCTTTACTTAATCTTTTATGCCCAGCTTGAGATGTCTAGATTGTGAAGGGTCCACGGTGACACCCAAGAGCAACCCTTCTTTACATCTTGGGTGATTTAGTTTTCCAGCTCGACTTGTGCATTGGCTAAAATTTTCTGGACAGGACCTTGTTTGCTCTTTGGTTTGATTGGACATTCTTTGGAGAAATGACCCTTGCGCCCGCAATAAAGACATTGTCCATTCTTTCTGCGTAGGTCTTTTTCGTCTTTGGTCAAAGGCCTCCTGACTGTTCCAATTTCCATAGGTTCTGGCATTCTTTCTTTCTGAGATCTTGATTCCTTATTATCGTGAACATGCCAGGAATATTTCTCAGTCTTTTTGCGTGTTCCCCTTCGTTCTGCTAAACGATGATCCAGTCTCAAAACTGGGTTTATCAGGTCTTGACAGTCTGTAGGCTGCGGGTCTATTTGAGCTAGAATATGTTTTAGCTCCTCCTTGAGTCCCTTGTAGACCAATGCCGCTTGCTTTTCTTCAGGCCAGGATGTCTCGGCTACCAGCAGATTCAAGTTAGCAAAATATAACACTAGATCCTGGTTGCCTTGTCGCAAGTCTAATAATTCACGATCTGCCGACAATGTCACAGTTCTATGATCAAATACTTGTTCAAACTCACAAACACAATTTCTCCAGTTGTAAAGCAGGGGACTGTCTTTACGCACAAGAGGCATAGCCCAGGTAGCTGCATCTCCAGTCAGGTATGATAACGAGAAAGCCACTCTGGATTGGGCATCAGGGAAAGTTTGTGGTCGGCAGGTAAAATGTAATTCCACTTGAACCAGAATAGAGTATCATAGAGTGCAGTGGTGTAGACTGTAGTGGTACACAGTAGAGTACAGCAGTATAGAGTGCAGTACACAGAGTGGTGGAGAGTACAGTGTTGTAGCATAGAGTGCAGTGATATAGAATGCAGTGGCATACAGTGTAGTGGAGTATAGTAGAGCCCTGCAGAGCACAATGGAATGGTATAGAGTATAGTGGCATAGAGAGCATGGGTACAGAGTACAGTGGATTTGTGTAGATTGCCGTGGTGTACAGTAGAGTATTGCAGATGAGAGCACATTGATGTAGAACACAGATGCATGGAGAAGTGCGGAGGCGTAGAGTAAACTGAGTTAGAATACAGTGGTGTAGAGTGCAGTGGCTCAGAGTAGAACAGAGTGGGGTGGCTTAGAGTAGAGCAGCGTGTTATGACCTAGAGTTAACTTTCACAGAGTAAAGTGGTGTAGATTAGAGTGCCTTGGCATACAGGAGAGTGGCATACAGTATAGTGGCATATAGTGCAGTCACATACAGGGCATTTGCATAGAGTAACGTGGTACAAAGTAGAATAGAGTGATGTGGAGTACAGTGGTATAGATTGCATTGCAATGGTGCAGTGTAGTGGGTTAGAGTACTCTTGGTAAGAGTAGAGGACAAAGGTGGAGAGTGAACTGGCATAGAGTGCAGTGGTGTAGAGTGGTGCAGAGTGCAGTGGCATAGAGTAGAGTGTTGCAAAGAATACAGAGTATCATAGAATTCAGTGATGTAGAATAGAGTGGTCTACAGTGTATGGCGTATATTGCAGTGACAGAAAGTGCATTGGCACAGGGTGCAGTGGTAAGAGTAGAATGCAATAGTGTTGAATGTGGTATCATTGAGTAGAGTGGTGCAGATTACAGTGGCATGGAGGGCAGTCAAACAGAGTACAGTAGTGCAGAGTAGAGTGGTATAGAGTGCAGTGGGGCTGTGAAGAGTGACGTACAGTGTAGCAACATAGGGAAGAGTTGAGGTTGAGAATAGCAGAGGAATGGCATAGAGTCTAGTGGTGGTTTAGTGTGTTTTCACCTCAGTAGCCAGATTAAATTAGCTATAACCCATCCTTCTACTCCCCACTCTAATTTTTACCTTTCACTAACACTGCAGTATTTTCCTGATAATTTCAATAATGTATTGTACTAAATTGTAAATGGTGTTAAAACATATAAATTAAAACAAATAATTTTCCCTACCTACAGAGTCTACTAAACTGCCTCATGTCTAGGCTTGGGCCTGTAGAGTAACTAAGAGACTCAGCTAAATTCCACAGTTTTCCGAGTGCAGCAGAATTCCGTTATGTCACTCTGCTCATGCTGGTTTTTAGCATCAGGAGTGTGTGGGAAACTGTGAAATCAATATGAATGGCACCACACATTGTATCAAAGGGTGCTACTTTTTTCTGCCGCTCGAGTAGATTTTCCCCTTAAGCTGCAACTTTCTCAACACGAGTGACAGCTTTCTCAATATGAGAGGTAGTGACCTGCTGCAACCACCTGCATTCAGAAATCACACTGTGAGGCGGTCTAGTGCTTAATTTTCTCATGCTTCCCAACTTAATGTTGGCAAACTGGGTGCAAGAAAAAACTCTGCCACGCGGCGGTTGGAGGAGTGTTTCTGGAACTCAGCTGGAGGAGTGGACATTTTCACCCACCCTTACTCACGTCTTCCTACATATTGAAAAAAGACTTATAATCTAGATTTCACATGCAAACACAGAATAAGGGCAAACTGTGATCAAACGCTATAGCTGCCTTTGCATGTTGCAAGGCCTTTGATGAACACATAATATTGTGTTTCATCATCAACATGTATTGTGGTATGGCACAAATGTATCAAGGTGTACCACAGACCAATACATCACTAAGATTTTGCCCTTTGCAACTTAAAAACTATTGAATCAATTAGTTTAAATAACGAAAAAATACTCTTTTCACACCAAAATCTACATTCATGCCAACTTTCAAACAAATCTGTACAGCCATTTTGTTGCTAAGTCTGTTTAAAAAGTCTATCTATCTATCTATCTATCTATCTATCTATCTATCTATCTATCTATCTATCTATCTATCTATCTATCTATCTATCTATCTATCTATCTATCTATCTATCTATCTATCTATCCATCTATCTCTCTCTCTCTCTCTATATATATATATATATATATATATATATATATATATATATATATAAATCCACACAAGAAATGCTCACAACCGTGCTCCAAGCGGCCCTAGAGGGGTGATGCGTTACAACCGGCAGAGCACTCCGGTTAATTGTATTATATCACGAATCCAAACTCCAAAGGAGAAAACGCACGCTCAGGAATTCAAAAGTAGAATTGTTTATTCAACACAACGCGTTTCGGCTGACAAGCAGCCTTGATCACTTGTATAGTTCAACCAATGTGCTATCCTTTAAATACCATCTTGACAACACCATAAAAACAGGACTAAGTAATTATTTTCGTACAAGTAAAATATCCTAGAAGAGATTTTAGATGGATGACATAAACAAAACTGACTCAATTAAGAACTGATTCAATTAAATAAATATATAAATATATATGTACACAGCCACATAACTTATTATTTCACAAAATTATCACCAAGTTATTAAGTAGTAAAAAACATTATAAATATATATAAATATGATTGTACATTATTCATATCTGTATACATATAAAAATCATCATAAATATATAAATATAAGTATAAGTATAATTATATTATTTAGAGTATCATCAGGGTCTCTTTCCCTTTTCTCCTTCACCTCTTTTTTTTATATTTCTTTCTATGATTTCATTCTGCTTAGTACATAACACACATATATATATTTTTTTGGTGTTATATCTTCTACATATATTACTATACTCCTAAGATATTTAACAATATCAATATTTTCACTTTTCATCCAAAATCATAATGAAAAACTTGTCACTGTTTTTTTGTGTGTAGTCAATAACCATGTAGAGGAGTAGGTACTATTAAATTAAAAAACTATCCAGACTCCAACCTTTAGAAAAAAGTGATAAGAGAAAGTACAAAAATTACAAAAATAATAAAAATTACAACATTTACAAATATTTTTTTGCAAGAATTAAAAAAAAATATTGACATAAATTCTTGCTGCTCATAATAAGAAAAGTCAGTACTTTAATTCCTCATAACTTACTGAATTCATTAATCATCACACAAGTGAGTATTGAGTTCTTCACCAATATTCAATCCTCTCGGTGTCTTAGTTTCTTAATCCACAATATATTTGGATTCTTTTTTCCGTAGAATTAGCTCTCTATTGCCACCTCTATGTTGTGCTGGCACATGTTCGATACCAAAATAGGATAATAAGGTGGTATCAGAATTGTGGAAATCTTGAAAGTGTCTGGCTACAGGGTAACGTGGATCCTTTGATGTAATCGCACGCATATGTTCAAGAATACGTTTCTTTACAGCATGTTTCGTACTACCTACATACCAAAGATGGCAAGGGCATTCTAATATATAGATAGTAAAAGGAGTACTACATGTCAAAAACTGTTTAATTTGTCTCTTCATTCCTGGTTTACTAATAGGGTAATAATACACATATATATACTCACTGAAAAAGAAAAACTTAGGGGCATATTTAAGAAAAGTGGTGCAGCACACAATGTAGTTCCACTTTTCCTGTGCACTTAGCGTCCTCCTAATGCCACCATGTGTGCAACATATTTAAAATACGGTGCACCATGGTGGTAGTTAGGGAACTAGTGTCAGATTTTTTTACTCTATTCTGCATTTTACAGGATTAGTGTAAAAAATTCTGACACTAATTTTGCCGAGCACCCAGAGCTCACTGTAATCAATAGAAGCCTCCTTTTAACACTTGCTCTGAGCAAGCGTTAAAAGTGCAGAAAAAAATGGTGCTTAAAATCTCTTGGATTTCCTTGCACCATTTTTTGGGCCCTCCTAAGGGGGAAAAGCCCCCTTTGCATACATTATGTCTGGCGTAGGCATAATGTAGCACAAAAGTGCTGCAAAGTGGTGCAATGCATGCATTATGCCACTTTGCAAATATGGCGCAGCATTTTTGGCCTTATAACGCCACATTAGCATAAAGCAATTATGCTAATATGGTGTTCAAATGGCACTAGGGGCTTTTAATATTCCCCTAAAGGTTACTGGGACTTTACAGTTAGGTTCAGATTTTGCATGCACAAAAATCATTTGTGAGAGGATGGTTCTGACCATCTGGTCCGCCCTAATTTTGACCACCTGGTCTTTTACCTTGAACTGTGAGGGAGCTTCCTAGTCAGGGACTCACCCACAGTTAACTCATGGAAAAATGGAATGTATGTGTATATCACTGGTGCCGCCTTGCTGAGGCAAGGCTGCTTTGGTGCAGCAAAAGTAGGAGGCACCGAGCTGGATACATGTGATCATGTGTGCACACAAATGTGCACACATGTGAGAGCTGCACAGGAAGGATTCCTTCCTGATCATCATTCCTGTTTTGCGCTGCCCAAGAACTGTGCTTAGGCAGCCTGGTGCAGAAGTAACTATGCAGAGTGGTTGGTGAACTGGATGGGTTTACTCACATAAATGATAGCCAGTGTGCTTACTGTCTTTTCACTGTGGGGGCACTCCATTAAATGTCAATGGGAAAGGGTGGCCTAGGGCATAACTCAGATTCCCAAGACCCCCTGGAGACCAGATTCACACCAATGTACACTGTAATATGTATGAAAAGAATGATGCAGTAGGATAAAAGGGCATACTTACACAACTAATGGATCATCCGGGGATGTTATATTTCTCTGGCTCAGCTCAGGATTAGGGCAAGTTACTGCTCTGTCCAGCTGCCTGAGCAGGGCCTTACATCAATCATTCAGCTGTTATTCCATGCCAGGAGTAGGGTGGAGAG
The DNA here is from genome assembly GCF_031143425.1 of Pleurodeles waltl. Taxonomy (NCBI): domain Eukaryota; kingdom Metazoa; phylum Chordata; class Amphibia; order Caudata; family Salamandridae; genus Pleurodeles; species Pleurodeles waltl. Next base: position 1,046,859,567 of record NC_090437.1, on the reverse strand, counting down.
GCCCTGGAAGGAATGTCAGGGAGGAGGGACTGAGAGCACATGTGGTAACTAACTCCTGGGAGACGCCATTTTGAGCTATCCCAGAAGGAGGGGACAGGGGCAAGGAGGGTGATGTGGCACATCTGGATAGGCTAGAGGTGCAGGCCTGCTAGACACTTCCTTCCCCACTTAAAAGGTCCTGCACAGGGGAGAGCTATCCCTCTTGGTTGTGCTTCACTACTGTACACTGGGACTGCAGATGGGCATCATGGGCAACTGGAAGGAAGAACCGACTGACTGCCCTTTGGAGTGTGGATTTCAGGCCCAGTGAGGTACATGCCAGGGCTAGGTAAGCTGGCCCGCTTAACCCCCCCTAAAGATTATTTGGGGGAAAGACTGGGCTGACACAAGGAGAGTGTGCCACCCAGAAGAAAAGGAGGGCCCCCAGAAGAAAGGCTGGCACAGGGAGTCAGTGGGACTGGCTCCCTACAATATGAGACCCTTCTAGGCCAGGAGGCCTAATCAAAGTTCTCCTGGTGGCAAGGGCTCGTTCCCAGGAGAAAAACGACACCAAGATCATGAAAATCATACCTTGTAGGCCTGAGATATCCTAAGGAGAAGGTCTGTGACCTTGATTATTTCTGAGAGAGCCGCAATGCGCGTGGGACTACGCCACTGCTCTGGTCAATGCCTCCAGAGTGGGCCAGTGCCTGGTGGCTGCCCCCAAGAGGAAAAGGAGCTGGAGGAGTGCCGTTGTACCCCCCTGTGGCACAACAGGGGGCCTCAGACCCCATCCTGGGGCCAGTGAAGCCTGGCCCATTTATGAAGACAAGCAGGAGTGCTGTCACGCACCCCCATGCATGATAGTAAAGTCAGGGAATGCCATTGTGCTCCCTGTGAAGATCCAGGAAGGGGGCCCGAACCTCATCCTGGGGCCCTGCAAAGAAGGATGGCTGGAAGGTGCTGCTGGCTGTGGAAGGGGCTGGCGGCCAAACAAGTAGTTAGGCTGTGCTGTTGCACTCCCTGTGAAAATTTGTCCTGGGACCCATCCTGGGGCCTCCACAGAATCAAGGTTTGGGTGGCACCATTGTAACCACTGTGAAAATGGCCTGAGGGGACCCAGACCCTATCCCGAGGTCCCGGGAAGCGGAGGAAGTTGTGAAGCTCCGCTACACTCTCCCCAAAGGTGAGGAGGGGCCCCAGACCCCATCCTGTGCCCTAGGATGCAGAGGAGGAGGACGGAGTGCCATCACACTCCCCCAGGCAGCCCGTCCGACTGCAGCCACTGCACGCATCTATCCACAGACACCAAAGAAAGGGCTGGCTCCCGCGGCAGCACCTGGAGGTGCTGGCTGTTTGGGGAGCCGGTGGGGGCTGCCAGGGGTGGGCTCCCTGCACCACTCCCCTATGTGGGACCGCATACCTGGTGTGAGGGTGTACGGGTGTGACCAGGCACCTTCAGGATGGGCACATCCAATCCAGCAGAATCTCAGCTCTCCCCAGAGCAGTGGGAGAGCCGCTCATCTTTGCTGGGCACCTCAATGGCTTTTGGCTCCTCGCCAGCTTTTGGTGGTCCCAGGAAGCTGGGGCCACCATCACCTAAGTGCCCATGGACAGAGGGAGCTGCAGGAGCAGTGCATCCTCCCCCCAGTGCAGTTTATGTCCCCACCCTACATTGGGTGGGACAAATGTATTATAACCTCCCAAGGGTTCCAACACAAAGTGAAGCACAAGCTTGTTTAACTTTTATTCTTTGCTTTGGGGAATGTGTTCTCTGGGGGTGTAGGATGGTATTACACTATGTTAATTAGGAGCAATCTGAAAGTAATCTGACAGCAATCTAAAAGTAATCCTCCTCTCCAAATTGTTCGAACATGTTTTTACATGTTCCTTGTTGATGCTGATTTGGGTAATGAGACTGACAGCTACCTCTTATCCACCTAGATGTGCTTAGCTGCAGGAGTTAGGTGCTCTCACTCCAACTTATAGTCAAATATTGCAATAGGATACAAGGAAAGATTTTTCCATGTGGGTTCTTGGATTATATTTCCGCTTGGGGGAGACAAGAATACTTACACCATGTCATCCAAGAGTACTTCTCTCAGGTTGTGTCTAGCTGTAAATTATTGCATAGTATTGAGAACTGTGTGTGTAATAATCGTACTTTTCCTTCATCAGAAGAAAAAGCACAGGCTGGACAATCGTTTATTGAGTGTTATGCATGAGTGCTCGTAAATGGGGATTACTAGCCCACACTACCTCCCTTGAGTAAGCCTTGGAATGCTCTGCAATGCTACCCTATGAGAGTCAAGGGCTACAATGGAGAGTTTTGTTCCAAGTGGTGGTCGTGTGCGGAGCCATTCCTTTACAACTAATGACTCACCTTCCGACATCAGTAAACTATTATTCATGCCCTAAGGTAGCTATAATTTGCAACGTCTCCATGCACAGTTTTATTGCAGATGTTGCAGTTATATTATGAATGATGTCATAGAAGCTGTAATTACTGATGTGATTTGTAGGATAAATAGCAGTGCATTGAGAGGGTGTGCGTTACACTCACTTAGGTGTGAAGTTATAGTTTCTTGAGATAAGTATAACTCTAACTGTTGAATTTTTATGGTTTTGTGTGTACCTGTATAAATTCTAAACCTAACTATAATGTCCCTGTAAACGTTTTTTGGTGAATTCCTAAGTTTGTTTTCAATTCTGTTTCCTAACTATAATGTCTCATTAATCTTTGTTTTTTTTTAGTAAATTTTGAGTTTTTTTATGTAAAGTAATATTAAATTACCTTACGTAAATTCAACCTTTGTCATGTGCAGTCAAGGGCCCTGCAGCCAACCCCCATAGGCACCAAACCCCGTGCCATACACAGACTATGGCTGTGAACAGAAGGGGTTGACCGCCAGATCTGGTCTGTGGCCAGGCCCTGTATCAAACCCAACATAGCCACTCCACCCATGCCATGCACAGCCTCTGGCCATGCACAGTAAGGTTTGACCCATGGCCTGGCAAGTGGCAAGGCTCTGCAACTAACCCACATAGGCACCCACCACTGTGCTATGAGTGGCCTTAGGTCATGTGTGGTGGGGATTGGCCGTACTGCCTACGCTGCCGCCAGGGCCTCTGGTCCTCCTCCATATTCAGGCAAACCCAGAGGGGGGAACACAGCCAATCTCCCTGGGCCAAATTTGGTCCTGGGACCCCATCCCCTGGGGCCCATCTCAATACTAAAAGGGGAGGGGGCAATGTGGCCCCCTTTCTGGCCCAGTTATCACCCCAGGGACTGGTGCTATCAGTGCCCGGCTGTTAGAAGATGTTTCTAAACATCTGGTCTGCCCTGATAATTTCTTTCACTTTTTGACCACCTGGTGTTTGACCTTTTACTGTGAGAATGCCTACTAGTCAGGGACTCCCCCACAGCTGCTAAAGAAAGGCTGCTCTAGCGTATCAAAAGTAGGAGGCCCTGGGTGGGCCACATGGGATCACTGGTGCACACATGGGTGCACCCATGTAAGGGCTGCGGGGGGAGGGATCCTGGCATGCACAGCCCAAGAACTGCGCTCAGGGAGCCTGGTGCAGAATGAACTATGTAGAGTGGTTGGTGACCTGGAGTGTGCCTCATGAGATGGGTGTACCCAGGGGAGGGATAGTTAGGGGCATATTTATACTCCGTTTGCGCCGAATTTGCGTCGTTTTTTCGACGCAAATTCGCCGCAAAACTAACTCCATATTTATACTTTGGCGTTAGACGCGTCTAGCGCCAAAGTTCATGGAATTAGCGTCATTTTTTTGCGTGAACACCTTCCTTGCGTTAATGATATGCAAGGTAGGCGTTCCCGTCTTAAAAAATGACTGCGATGCTATTGTGTCGGATTTATACTCCCGGGCAAAAATGACGCCCGGGAGTGTGTGGGTCAGGGCAGGCGTTAAGGGACCTGTGGGCTCAGAATGAGCCCAGAGGTGCCCTCCCCTGCCCCCAGGGACACCCCCTGCCACCCTTGCCCACCCCAGGAGGACACCCAAGGATGGAGGGACCCACCCCAGGGACATTAAGGTAAGTCCAGGTAAGTATATTTTTTTATTTTTTTTTGTGGCATAGGGGGGCCTGATTTGTGCCCCCCTACATGCCACTATGCCCAATGACCATGCCCAGGGGACAAATGTCCCCTGGGCATGGCCATTGGGCAAGGGGGCATGACTCCTGTCTTTGCTAAGACAGGAGTCATTTCAATGGGGGATGGGCGTCGTAAAAAAATGGCGCAAATCGGGTTAAGACGATTTTTTTGCCTCAGCCTGACTTGCCCCATTTTGGACGCCCAAATGCCATTTTTCCCTACGCCGGCGCTGCCTGGTGTACGTGTTTTTTTTCACGCACACCAGGCAGCGCCGGTCGGCTAACGCCGGCTAACGGCATTCAATAAATACGGCGCCCGCATGGTGCTTCAGAATGGCGTTAGCCGGCGCTAATTTTTTGGGCGCAAAACTGCGTTAGCGCAGTTTTGCGTCAAAAAGTATAAATATGGGCCTTAGTGTGCTTACTATATTTTTACAGTAGGTACACTAGTACATGTCAACATCAGTGTGCTTACTGTCTTTTCACAGTAGGGACACTCCATTCAATGTCAATAGGAAAGAGTGGCCTAGGGTGTAACTGAGGTCCCCTAGGGCTCACAGAGACCAGAGTCGCACCAGTGTACATTGTAACATGTATGAAAAGAATGATGCACTAGGTTACAAAATCATAGTTGTACATTTTATGGGTCATCCAGAAATGTAATCTTTCTATGACTCTGCTCAGGATTAGGGTCCATTACTGCTCTGTCCAGATGCCTGAGCAGGGCCTTGCATCAATCAGCCATCTGTCAGCCCCTGCCAGGAAATGGGTGGAGATACCCTTAAAGGAATGCTAGGAAGGAGTGGCTGAGTTTTAGAGCACATGTGGCCCAAGCTCCTGGACAACACCATTTTGGAGCTATCTAGAAGACTGTGCAGGAAGGAGGGGACAGGGGCAAGGAAGTGATGTGGTGTGTCTGGCTTGGCCAGAGGTGTAGGTCTGCTGGACACTTCCGCCCCCACTTAAAAGGTCCTGAGAGAAAAGCTCTCTCTCTTGGCTGTGCTTCCATGCTTAACACCAAGAATGCAGACGGGCATCATGGACAACTGGAAAGAAGGCCAGGGCCAGGTAAGCTTGCCTCTTTACTCCCCCTGAGGACTAGTTGGGGGAAGGACTGGGCAGGCGCAAGGAGACCGCGCGCCCAGAAGGAAAGGAGGGCCCCCAGAGGAAAGGCTGGTGCAGGGAGTCAGTGGGACTGGCCCCTATCATCTGGGACCCTTCCAGGCAAGGAGGCCTAAGGAGAGTGCTCCTGGTGGCAACGGCTCATCACCAGGAGTGAAACGACACCAGAACCACCCAAATTGGCCCTTGAAGAAATCTACTTCAGAGCGAGCAGTGAAGTATCTGGGGCTCAGCCGCTGCTCTGGTTGATGGCCCGGGTTGGGCCAGGGGAGCTGCCCCCAAAACAGAAGTAAAGTTGGGGTTGCCATTGCGACCCCTGTGAAAACCAAGAGAAGGCCCAAGACCACATCCCGGGGCTCCACAGTAAAGGAAGATGGGAAGCGGCATTGTGCTCCCCGTGAACATGGAGGAGGGGGGCACCAGACCCCATCCCGGGACCCCTTCAGGAAGAGAAGTCGGGGGACGGTGTTGCATCCCCCCTGAATATGGCCGCTGGCAGAGGGTAAGCCAGCGGCCGAAGACTAAGCTATGGAGTGCATCGCGCTCCCTGTGAAGATTGTCCTGGGGCCCCGGATGTCATCCCTGGGCCCCACCTGAAGACCAAGTTGGGGGGTGCCGGTGCGTCCCCGTGTAAGCAGCTAGAGGGGCCCGGACCCCATCCTGCGAATAAGGCAAGGCCCGGGAGCACCATCATGCTCTCCGGAGCGGTGAGGGGGGGCCTTTGACCCTATCCGGGGTCCCCAAAGCAGCAGGAGAAGAAGGGGAGTTCAGTCGCACTCTTCCCAGGTGGCCTGTCAAGCCATCCAGCAGCATGTGTCTGCCCATAAGAGTGGACGGACACCAAAGTTGAGGCCGTCTCCCGCCCCAGCACCTGGAGGTGCTGGCTCTGCGGGGACCTGGTGGGAGCGGCCAGGAGTGGGCTTCCCGAGCCGCTCCCCCAATACCACTCACCTGATGGGGGTGTTCAAGTGGGACCGGGCACCCCGCACAGATGAGGGCAGCCAGTGGTGGGCTTCCCTGTTGCCCTCATCCCAAAAACATGGCATAAGGCAATAAAAACAAGTACACTACAAAAAGGAAATGAAAAGAGGCTCTCCGTGGCAGAGCCACTAATTAAATATGCATATGGCCCATAAGACTTTGCGGGCATAGGGCCTCCAGGACACCTTATTCAGCTCATGATGGCCCCAGCAAGATGGGGCCAACACCCACAAGTACCGATTGTCAGGGGGAGCTGCAGGAAAGGCGCAGCATCCCCCAGCACCAAGTTTATGTCCCCCACCTAAGTAACTTAGGTGGGGAAAAGGAAATATAACCCCACCAAGGGTTACAAGTAAATGTAAATCACTAGTATATTAGAATTTTTGTTCTTACTTTCTGTGATTGCATCTGCTAGGAGTGTAAATTGATGTTAAACCACAATAATAAAATATATGAGATTACCCCAATATAATCCATAAATAATCTAAAAGTAACTCCAAAATAATCTTTATGGTTTAAAGTATTTAATTGTGTCTTGAGGTGTTCTTAGTGATACTGAGTTGGATAATAAGACTGATATCAATTTTTTGGTACATTAATTATATATGTTTATTGTCAGGCTTTGGTGTTTCACTCTATATTATAGACAAATGTCGTATTGGGATGCCAAGGACTGGTTTGCCATGTGGGTGATTGGATTATATTTCCCATTGGGGAGGCATGAGAGATTACACAATGTCACCCAGGGCCATATTTATACTTTTTGATGCAAAACTGTGCCAACACAGTTTGCGTCAAAAAGTTTAACGCCGGCTAATGCCATTTCTTAGACTTTGACGCTGGGCGGCATGAACCACTGGTTACAATTGTTTTTTTTTACCCAAACCAATGCGCCACATGTTAAAGAAGAAAAACTTTAACGCTGCGAAAATGACTTTAATCCGGTTTATGAGTTCGCAAACCGAATACGCGCCTTTTTTTGCTGCAATAGCATCAAAAAGCAGCGCAAACACAGCAAAATGTGCAAAGGAGACCCAAAATGGATCCCAGAAGCTATGAGAGCCCCAAGGAAGATGACAACTGACCAGGAACCAGTCAGGAAGACCCACACAAGACCCAGGAGAGGGAGAAGAAGAAAAGGAAGAGTCAGTTCAGTGCAGAGGAGCATGAAATACTGGTGAAAGAGGTGACAGAACACCAGCACCAACTTTTTGTCACCTCTAAATTGCCAATTGGGAGGAAGAGGAAATTTGGCAACAAATTGTCGATAAGATCAACAGTGTGGCCGAAGTATGGAGAACAGTCACCGAGTGCAAGAAGCGCTGGTATGACTGCAAGCGCAGGACCAAGGAAAAAATTGCAAGGAACAGGAAGGCAGCACTGCAGACTGGAGGTGGGAGACCAGCACCGCAGAAGGCCCTGGACCACATGGAGGAGATGTGGCAGTCGTCATCTCAGAGGAGATCGTCACAGGGATTCAAGAACAAGACAGTGCAGACTACCAGGAAACAACACAGATGCAAGGTAAGTGGCATGGGGCACTAAAATGCCTAATTGTTAACTGCAAGCGGGGGGACATACCTACTACACAATGCATGTAAGCCATGATAATCAGGAAGTGGAAAGGGTAAAGGGGCACGCCATGAAGGCATGGGCTGTGCAGGTCAAACCTAGGGCACAGCACACACTGCACCAAAAACCTTTGCTTCGGAGTATGCTGCCATGCCAAGGCTGTTGGAAAAGCAAAGCCAGTCGAGGAGGGTAGGGTACAACGTAAAACTGGCATGCTGTCACACAGCAGCTGGTATTGTCGCTATATGAACTAGGGCTCAATTACCAGTCTCAGGCCATATCTGCAAGTGGTATTTAACATTGACAACAACTGCCACGACCACCTCTGCTGTGTGTGCAAGTCAAGTAGCTAATGGCGATTATGTGCCTATGGATCAAACACACCGAAATTAGAGGGTTCAGGATGACAACGTTATCAAGCCCCTGTAAATAATAAAAATGTGCAAATCCTGTCAAATGCCCATGTCCATAGTCGCTACAAACATCAGGTATTGTTATAAACATTCTGAGGTAAACAGCACTAATGTCATACCCATGCTGCACATGTCAGGGTCTACCCTGTGCCTGGGTAACAATAGCTGCAATGCCACCATGCAACATCTCAAGTGTCATAGTGCTAACACAACAGCATTTGGGGGAGGACTTATGTGTCTAGCTAGTGAAACACACCCGCACAGTCATAAGAGGAAATGGAACACTGCTAGGACCATCAGTGCAATCCAATGTAGCACACATTCCCCAACATCAGCAGTATACAATACCAATGCTGACACCCGTATCGTGCCATGCCAATGCTATACATAGTATATGTTATGTCTCAACAACATATCGGTGGATGTGAAATATCTGAGACTGGGTCAGTTCGAGAATTTGAAGTGTGGTGCAAGTGCCATCAGAATACCCACAGACATTGCAATGCTACACCATGATAATGGAAGTAGACGGAGGGTTGAGTAGGACAAGAAGGTGGCAACATAAATTTTGGCCAGAACCTACACCTAGAGGATGTGAGGCAGACAAGTCCCCAAACTGCCCACTCTACATGTGACATGCAGGTGGGTCATAGGCCTGTGAGAATGCTAATATTAATGACAGGATCAATGAACAAGAACCAAGATCACAATGTGCAAATAATAGCAAGTCAGGCACGTCACATTACAAATGCCACAACAGAGACACACTAATTGTACAATATCTCATTGCAGAGGACGAAGACTTTCCTGGGGATATGCCTGTCCTGGACTTCCCTGATGACATGGATGATGAGCTGATGTCCTTGGAACCCTCCAGACCCGACCTTCAGTCACAAGAAGGAGCACAGAAGTAGCAGCCATCAAAGAAAAACCACCCACCACCCTAGCTGTACAACCTGCCAGCTCCAACCCAGATGAGGACTCTGAGGACACTGACACCAGCTTTGAGAGGACTGTAGTTGGAGTACAGCTGGAGCTGGCCAAGGAGGTGCAGGTGGGAATGCAAAATATGGCAGCCAGCCTTGAGGGGGTGCGTTTGTGCATGATGTCATCTGCAGAACAGGCAGCAACCATGCAAGCGCGAACATCTATCCTGCAAGAATTTCAACAAAGTGTAAAGGAAATCAGCACTGCAGTAAGGGAGTTGCCACAATACCTCCCACACCAAACCTTTCACTGCTTGCACAAATGCAATAATGACACCCTCAGGACTGACCTGGCTGCCTACCACAGTGATGTAGCTGCTATACTTAAGAGCCAGCAGCTCCTCCTTGCTGCAGTACTGCTCTTAATAGCTCCACAGTTAGCAGTTACCAGGATTTCTGAGTCCACGTCTACAAACACTGAAGTGTGTGTTGCCCCTTCAAATCCACCACCACCAAGGGCAGAGGAGACGACACACACATCAGAAGAAGAAGACGTGGAACAGATCACCTTCACCTGTAACAGTACCCGGTACCAGAAGTCCATGCCAAATGGGCAATTTTATCCTCGGTCCTGTGCCTGTTAACATGCTAGTTTTGCAACAGCTGCTCACATGCACTGTTTACTTTGACACTATGCTCTGTGATTGTCTCACACTACCTCACTGGCAAATCATGTTCCTCTGCACTGTATGATACCTCACCCCAGCATGTCCAATGACATGTCCCATTGCACCTGTGTAGTATCAAAATCGAATGTGTCACACTAATGGACTCACAATCCTGGACTATGTAAATATTGCACTACAGCACTTTAAAATAAATAGCACTTACACAACCACTTTGTCTCTGTGTAATGAAACACATCAACTATGTAGGAGATTGGTGATGCATGTCACATGTCAATGGCCATAGCATGTCAAGACAACTGCCTTGAAAGATTGTTGGCTGAGAACTATGCACTGGGCTCTGGACTGTATCATTGTCTGCACTTCCTGAGGGTTATTTCTGAAGTAAATGGAAAACTAACAGTATAATGCTGTGTTGGACTGAAAAAGTCTGCTTCAAGGGATGTTTAAGCAGGAAATCAATGTGTTCAAAATTCCCTTCTAGAAAATCTTAATGTATGTGACATCTGACTATAAACTTTCATCACACACACACACACACACACCATACAGCAGGATTTGATGTGTAAGGGTGTATGGACAAATATGTGACCTGGCAGTACAATGTAAGAAATTATAGCTATGAGTTATGCATACAATAATACATAAGATTATGATATCACTCACCTTATCATGGTTGAAATGAACATCAGGCTGCAGGCAGACGTACCACAGTGCCCAAGATTCCAAATCAAGGGGGTCATTCCGACCCTGGCGGTCCATGACCGCCAGGGCCGGGGACCGCGGAAGCACCACCAACAGGCTGGCGGTGCTTCCCGGGCCATTCTGACCGCGGCGGTAAAGCCGCGGTCAGAAAAGGGGAACCAGCGGTTTCCCGGCGGTTTTCCCCTGGCCCAGGGAATCCTCCATGGCGGCGCTGCTTGCAGCGCCGCCATGGGGATTCCGACCCCCTTCCCGCCATCCCGTTCCTGGCGGTTTTTACCGCCAGGAACAGGATGGCGGGAACGGGTGTCGTGGGGCCCCTGGGGGCCCCTGCACTGCCCATGCCACTGGCATGGGCAGTGCAGGGGCCCCCTAACAGGGCCCCATAATGACTTTCAGTGTCTGCTTTGCAGACACTGAAAATCGCGACGTGTGCCACTGCACCCGTCGCACCCCAGCAACTCCGCCGGCTCCATTCGGAGCCGGCTTCATCATTGCTGGGTCTTTCCCGCTGGGCCGGCGGGTGGCCTTTTGGCGGTCGCCCGCCGGCCCAGCGGGAAAGCCTGAATGGCCGCCGTGGTCTTTTGACTGCGGTGCGGTCATTCGGCGGTCCCCGCCAGGCGGGCGGCTACCACCGCCTGCCGCGGTTGGAATGACCGCCCAAGTCTCAAACAATGACTGATTGAAAACACACATCCAAACTTAACAACATAGCAACCTTGAGTGGTGGGTGTAAGGGATGGCAGATGCATTGACAAGTAGCTTTGGTGTAGCTGCCAATGCGACAGCTCAATTGGAAGTGGGGATAACCATGTCAATAATGGGATTTGATTCGGGATGGAACACAAATGCTAATACTAAATTGACACTGTTCACCCATGCCAAGGCACTGATCCCCAAGCATATGACAAATACTTTAAAGGAGTACCTAAATATTTATTTAACAGTAAAAAACGTATACTAAAACTAGGGGAAACACCTTAACTAACCTAACCTATCCTAACTACACATTACCCACAACTGGCCCTAACTACCCTAATCTAAACTTACTCATCACATTTAACTAAACACTCCAAACATCAACCCCCACCCCCTTTATATGACAGGACACATGTAGGACAACATATAATAACCTAAACACATACTATCCTATCCTAAACAAATATATGATTTTGGGGATTTTTTTATTTTTGTATATATATATATATATATATATATATATATATATATATATATATATATTTATACACAAAAACCCCAACATCATCCCCCACCCACAAATAAAACACATGTAAAAATATAATCTCCTCCACCCCCAACCCACTTGTACTAACTAATCTAACAGCCTATTCTAGACTAACATTAAACCCCCTAAACCCACAAAATATAAGAACCTGGAAAGAGGAGGGAGGGGAAGAAATCATGGCTGAGGATCCAACAGTTACAAGTTTGTCCTCCGCAGGATCTACTTTATCCCACACAGTCTCCTGCTGTTGCGGGACACCTCCTGCTGCAACCTGTCCAACCTGCACAACATCCGTTGCATATCACGTTGCATGTTCCTAAATTCCGAATTGTCAATGACTGCAGCAGGGGTGGTCTGTGTGCCACTAGTGGATGGTTGTGCAGGTGCTGGTGCCATGCTTGGAGAGGGAGGTGCAGGAGCTGCTGTTAGTGGTCCAGGAGTGGATGATGTCGAGGGACCTGCAAGGGTGGCTGTCATTCTTGGTGCCACTTGGGTCGGAGTGGTGGTGCTGGTGGTGGCGGCTGGACATGGATGGGCCCCCTTGGGCAAATGCCCTCCAGACCCCTGTGGCTCTCTCATGGCGATAACGCCATACCATGTTGCGGAAACCAGACTCCACATCCAGAATGTGGCGGTAACGCATCGCCCTCCTCTGGAATTCTCGGTTCTGATTGGCATCCATATAGTCAGCTGTAAAAAATAAGAAAGCCAAACATTAGTTACATCATTGTGTGATACATCTACTGATGATATTAAAATACTTCCTCAAAATTAGCTTAAACAGCCCAATTCACAGTACAGATGATAGATTGCCCCTGAGGAAGTACATGCCAACGCAGCCTTCACATCTCCTATCTAACAGCAGAGCAATGATCAAAAATGTGTGTACCTACTTAAATGATCTATGCATCATTGTTCTACCATTAGTCACATAACAAATGCTGCAAGTAGTCCACATGTGACAGGCCAACTAATGACTATCTTCTGGATGACAATCAAGGCCCACAAGATCTGTGATTTGTAAATGATTTTCCAGGATGGTATTCAGTTGCTAATCATGAGGGGGTAACCTAGGTCGGAATGAATGAATGTTGGAATTACATGTCTGTCTTCTTTACTGGGATCCTCAGACCTAGGTACACATATTTCACAACCCTAACACTGTGCCTCAGGGGGTGATGGACATGCAACACATACTTTCAAACACCAAGGACAGCCAGGAAGCTGTGGACAGCTGTCCATGAGTTTAGTCAGTCCACCACAGGTAAGGAGGGCTTCCAACTAGGATAGACACAAACATTGGACAATCACATACACATTTATGTTCCTAATTGCGGACAATTGTCCACATCATTTGCTCCCACTAATAACCTTTCCAAAAACACGCACATAGATATAGACACCCATCTGGGCTTGAGCTGCTTGCCCACCTATGACATTCTACTCAAGTGCCACATAAACATATCACAGCCTTGTAGAGCTAGATGGGAAGTCAAACATACAGTCCTACATGTTAATTAGTTAACAGGGAGGCTCAAGTCTGTGGGTAATACTTTGGCATCCCTGCTCTGTGTGAATAAGGGTATGACTTGCTAACTAAATCATGAAAATGGCTACCTCCAAAATTTTCATTGGCATAAATGTAGCAACTAATATCACCATGTTCACCTGCCCATGCCTACAGCGCAGCACTAGATTCCCAAAATATGACTCTACGCCTCTGAATGTCCAACTCAAATATAGAAAAACAAGGCAAACTCCAGTCAAGTCACATATCAGATCATGTGCCAGCACAACATACATTGCTATATGTCAGACACACAGGAGTCAATCACACAACGGCTGCAAACACAACACAGAACTAACATATAAACACTTACTGGATATGCCTGGGTCTGCAAATCGAGCCACTTCTCCAATTGTGTAGGGGGCTGGTCCACCTGTGAAACATGGAAGGGTGAAATGTGCTCAATGTCTGCGCACTGTACAACACTTGGAACAAAAAATTACTCTGTGTGGCATTATATATGATAGACTAGCACCTCAGGTATGTAGACATCCCAACAGACATATCACTGCAAACATGTATTGACCCTGTCACTCCAATTGGTTGCAGATTCATTCATAGAGGGTACTCCATTTCTTCATTTGTTGTTATGAGAGACTTGCAAAGAATTCCTTGTGCACTGCAATACCATTCACTCAGGTATTGTGGCTTGTGCATCAAGGGACAATCAATCACTGTGTGATGCTCATGTGGGTTGAGTTTAGCTCATGAATTATTGTACTTTCTAGGGTCCATTAAATGTGGGCCTGTGTTGTCTGTAGGTTACAAATGGCACATTGCCAGTGTACCCAGAGCCAGATATGCCCCTTATGACACCATGATGGCAGGGATCCTGTGTGTTACTTGATGACAATCTTACGCTAAACATGGATTGGCCATTTATCTAACTCAAAAAAGCATCTGTGACAGAATACATGGGCACAGGTGTAGTCACTGCACCTAAGCTATGTCACTCATTGCCCTGTGTACATATATTGGGGATTGTAAATCACAGTGTGCCACATTCATCATCTTACATTTGCCAGGTTGGGTGATCTGTGTGTATACAAAGAACTGACACTGTCCCCTAATTGAAACATGGTTTAGCAAATGTCCTACTGTGGCAATCTTGATCAGGTAGGCCTCGATTTGTATGCACCTTGTGAATGGCAGCAGTCACAGGAATGTAGGTCTGCTGATCTTAGCATACACCCATGTCTGTGATAGCCTTCATACTGGGAAGTTAACTATTGTACATATGCTCACTAGATCAGCAGGGGTGTACCAAATGTAAACTAGCAAACTATTTAATCACTTTATATGTATGATGATGCGGTCAGGGGTCCCTTGAACAACATCATGCAAGTAATGATTTGTGACCATGCATTCACCAAGTTCAGGAATCCCATGATGACCATGAACTTATGAGAATTGCATGGCTATAAAGTGACACAGATGGCAAATGCATCAGCTCTGTTCCAGCAATTGTGCCCAAGGCAAATTAAAAGACACAGGAACAATGATCAGAGGGCCTGATTTTTCTTTTCTTCAATTTGTAGCATTTGCTTCATGTTTTACACTACAGCTATGGAAAGTAGCACCCAACACTTAGATATTATCCCATGTGCATTACTTTGGCATCCATTTCTAATTTAAATGCTGCACAAACCAAGTCAAAGTATCAGCCTAAAATATTACCAGAGGTTAGGAAGAACTTTGTACGTATGGCCAGGAATACAGTTCAGACATGTATTCCAAATTGGGGACTACATTCATTCCTTGCGTTAGCAGGTGAAATACATCTCATTCCTGGTACACTCACAGATCATGAATAAAACATAAGTTTGAACAGCATTACCATCATCTATTGATGTCAAAGCACCACTAATTTACAAGATCAAGTTGTGTTTTCTAAGTTTGTAGCAAATATTGTATAAATAAGGGCCACTGTATATTTAACTTGCATTCCACATGTCCACAAACATTGCATGCAGCATGTCAACAAATCTGCTACTGTCACTACAGAGCATTTAAATGTGCACATTATTCTGATTTGTACTCACCAACAGGGCCACCAATCACCACACCCAGGTGGTCCAGCAGGTCTTGCTCTCTGGCAACAAGGTCAGCCCAGCGATGCTTGAGTTGGTGGTCGTTGCGCTGTGTGTTGAATATTCGCTTCAGATGGTACAACACCTTGGACCACCTGAGCCTCCTCGCCTTCGCGTCATACCACTGTATCACCCTGCCACCAGCCTCTAATTCAGAGGGAGGAAGTGGCACACCAGCCAAATGAATGCCCCCAGCTCTTCCTCACCCATTCTCCCCAGAGGTGGCCTACCCAACATGACAGAAATACGAGGGATAGGAAAGGGTAAAGAGGAAAATACAGGGAAAGGAGGGAGGAAAATGAAACTGAAATAACACACAAACAGCCCAACAATACCCCAACTAACAATACCCACTACACACTCCCAACGGTACAAAGACAAACTTAGACACCAAAAAAGACAAAAACACACTTACACTGAATAACTAAGACAATTACAAAAACAACAGATGCCAATTAGAATGGCACACAGGAGACAAAAGCTCAAATTAGACAGACAGAACTCTCAGCACAGCCACACAGTCTAGAAGAATCACAGACTGCAAAGTGAAAGTACACCCACTGTACCATTTCTGTAAACAGGATATCCTATTACATCACTTCCTGTCTCAAATGTGGTGCGTTTTTATTATGATGCGTGAACATTTTATAACACTTACAGGCTTTGTGTAAAAAAATTTGGACGCAAATGCTTAAAACTTCCCCCGCATTCAAAGTTCAATATATTTTTCATTGATAACCAATTTCATGGGGTTCAGTGTAGGAATTACCGCTAGGGGTGCAGTGTAGGAATTACCGCTAGCGACCAATGGATGTATAATAGCTGTGAATGTCATTTTTCCAGCATATGCATCTTTTTCGACACGTTGCGTCAAAATATCTGTCTTTAACTGTGTTTGTGTCATTTCTTTCATTTTTAACATACATGAATGCTGTAACTATAAAGAGATAGGTTGTTTGGGCCTACATTGTGTGTTCCAGTGTTTGGGCACATGTGGTAGACCACACTACTGCGGACGATAATACTTGTGTTGTTGTGCCGGATTAGCACTCCTAACTGATGCAACAGCGACCCAAACATTTGGAATATAAATTGGTATTCCCTAGTTTGAGCAGGTGGTGCATCAATAGAGGATAAAAAGGCTACGCAACTTAATACATTCACTCATTGCCTGTGTGTTTATGTCTGTGAATTGTCTATTTCAATTGTTGTTGTGCCTCTGTGTGACTGTCACAAGACGTGTTTTGAATAATGTGCTTGTATACATGTGTTGTAAATGTGGATAACCATCAGATGCCATTCACTGTGGTACATCAGTCAGGATATGTGTTTGTCATACACGTAGCATCTAATGCTGTGTGAACTTCCCTGACTTTGGGGACAAAACATCTCCCATGACAAACTATGCAAAGGATAGATAGAGGACAGTTGATAATGGCAATGTTACAAGGGTAAGCCATCACATGTACTGGAATGTCGGATGCCACTTCCTGGTCCCTTGTTTGTATACTACCCATAAGTCAGGCATTTGAAAATGCTAGGTAGGTACAGTGTTTGTGACACAGAGTCCCAAAACCAATCCAAAAATGTAATGTTACACCAGCTTGAGTCATATGAATGACCTATGTTTCTCCTGTGGCTGTGGAGGACCAGCAGACCATGCTGCATGTGTTCACATATTTCCAGTGGTTCAGTGCACAAGGTGTCCAGTTCAAGTGTGTGGCCATGTGTACCCTGTGTCAAGATTGGCCTCCATGTTGTCACAGTTACGTGCAGGTCTAGTCATGAGTCTGTGGAGCCATTCCCTGCATTAACAGAGTATCCTTCAAAGTAGAATTGACCGAAAGCCAAAGAGAAATTGATGACACACCTGGGGATAGTCCAGCTATGGCACTGCAGAACGTTTATGAGGCTGACAACAGGGCAACCTTGCTGTGCTCACAAACTTAATGGATCAGTAATGTGAAACAGGCAGGTTTCATCAAAACATTTGTAGACAGGGTGGCCTCTAAAATTTCCACTGTAACAGGGAACATCGGTGCCTTTGTGCTGATTAATCTCACAGCTAGACACCACGCAAGCACCATCAATGGGTTGCGGGCAATGTGAATCTGTGTGTGGACCATCAGGGCACAAACATGTTTTGTCTTTTCCTACACATTAGCAAACATTGTTTGTTGTGCTGGAGGCCCCGTACCAAATCAATGCATACAGCCATTGTCACTGTTTGTCACTCATGCATACATGAAACCCAGACAAGGGGTGGGGCCTGGATTAAGCTATTTGAATACATGTCCCAGACCATGATACGATAATTAAACTGATTACACTATACAGTCTACTTGAGGACTCAACGTAGACTTATCAGACACAATACCTCAGGAGGAAAGAGAGGGCATGGAAAGCAACTATGAGACAAATGTAGCCACAGGGAACCTCTATGGTAACACAAAGACAGGAACCAATCAGGCTAACAGGATGCAGGCTCTGTCAGGAACAAACATGAATAAGGCAAATAAATACACAGTGTGCAGACTCTGACTGGGAAAAGCTGGAACAACACTGTGGGAACTAAAAACTGTATTTGTGCTGTGGGCTGCAAAGTTACAATATAACCCAAGGCCTGTATTACACAAGTAATTTATACGGAAATGCACAACAAGGATATACATAAAATGGCAGCTTCTAAGCAGTTCCAGCCAGCAGCAATAGCAATGCAGGTTCAAATGGATAGTCTGCATGGAAGTGCTCACAGTTGTGTGCAGCTTCAGTCTCTCACAAGTCCTGTAGGTGAGAATCAAGTTCAAAGGGCCAACAGTACCTTTCACATGGGAAGCAAAGGACATGTGATTACAGGTCCTACAGACTACCAGGCAGTGCATTATTGGACCTGAAGTCTATGCAGACAGATGAACTATAACTATGGCATGCCATACTAAAGAGGGAAGCACACAGGAGTCAGAATGGGATTCTGGGTGTGTGTAGATGAAGGTTATCAGGATACAAATAGTACATTTACAGGCCCCCTAGAGAAGGGTGGGGAGAGACTGAAAACATGGCAGTAGCAGGGCTTAAAACCTGGGAAGGCATGTGCAGGGCATGTCTTGTGAGAAATAAATGTCAGACCTGGGGCACTCGTGCTATACATTTGCAGTTTACATAGGCTTCTTGTCACACATGCTCCTTGCAGAGATAGCTGATGTCACACTAACTGCTGTCAAGGGTGTGGTCATACATTCCTGTTAATAATAAAATTGCACATCCACTGCCTCATGTATGAAGCACTTTTTTACCTTATAATTGGTGGTATTGTAGTTGTGTGTCATATGCTGCAATGAACCATGTTGGCCACATGGATGTGTGTCATAGCTTTGCTCCTCTGATATTGCCCTTCAAATGTGAAATAGACAGGATATATGTCATTAACACTGTGTGTTATGTTGGGTGTACATTCATACCCATCAAATGTGATGTGGCTTTATCAGTATCCCAATCTGTATTTCTGAAAGGCTCCTTGAGGCTAAACTCTGACTATGATTCCTAGGGATCAAGTGATGCATGTAGGAGGCTGGCCTGGCTTGTAGTAGGAACCAAGGGGTACGTACACTCTGTACCAGGTTCAGTTATCACTTATTAGTGTAGAAGAGGTGTTTCTAGCAGCTTAGGCTGATAGAAGGTAGCTATAGCAGAGCAGCTTAGGCTGAACTAGGAGACATGCAAAGCTCCTACTATACCACTGGTATCATATATACAATATCATAAGAAAAAACAATACACAGATATACTAAAAATAAAGGTACTTTATTTTTATGACAATATGCCAAAAGTATCTCAGTGAGTACCCTCAGTATGAGGATGCCAAATATACACAATATATGTACACAATACCAAAAATATGCAGTAATAGCAAAAGGAAGTAATGCAAGCAATGTATAGTCACAATAGATTGCAATAGGAACACATAGGTATAGGGGCAACACAAACCATATACTACAAAAGTGGAATGCGAACCACGAATGGACCCCAAACCTATGTGAGCTTGTAGAGGGTCTCTGGAACTGTAAGGAAACAGTGAGGGTTAGAAAAATAGCCCACCCCAAGACCATGAAAAGTAGGTGTAAAGTGCACCTATATTCCCCAGAGAGCACAGAAGTCGTGATAGGGGAATTCTGCAAGGAAGACCAACACCAGCAATGCAACCAATGTGGATTTCCGGACGAGAGTACCTGTGGAACAAGGGGACCAAGACCAAGAGTCGCGACAAAGTCGAGATTGGGCAGATGCCCAGGAAATGCCAGCTGAGGGTGCAAAGAAGCTGCCACTGGATGGTATAAGCTGTGGATTCTGCAAGAACGAAGAGGGCTAGAAACGTCCCCTTTGGAGGATGGATGTCCCACGTCCCACGTCGTCAAGAAGCTTGCAGAGGTGTTCACACGCAGAAAGACCGCAAACAAGCCTTGCTAGCTGCAAGGGTTGCAGTTAGGGTTTTTGGATGCTGCTGTGGCCCAGGAGGGACCAGAATGTCGCCACTTGCATGAGGAGACAGGAGGCGCCCAGCAAGACAGGGAGCCCTCACAGAAGCAGGCAGCACCCGCAGAAGTGCTGGGACAGGCACTACGAAGAGGAGTGAACCGGAGCTCACCCGAAGTCACAAAAGGAGATCTCACGACGCGGCAGGACAACTCAGGAGGTTGTGCACTGCAGGTTAGAGTTTCGGGGACCCAGGCTTGGCTGTGCACAAAGGAAATCCTGGAAGAGTGCACAGGAGCCAGAGCAGCTGCAAATCACGCGGTACCCAGCAGGTAAGTCCTTGCCTCTAGCGTGGGGAGGCAAGGACTTACCTCCACCAAACTTGGACTGAAGAGTCACTGGACTGTGGGAGTCGCTTGGACAGAGTTGCTGAGTTCCAGGGACCACGCTCGTCGTGCTGAGAGGGGACCCAGAGGACCGGTGATGCAGTTCTTTTGGTGCCTGCGGTTGCAGGGGGAGGATTCTGTCGTCCCATGGGAGATTTCTTCAGAGCTCCTAGTGCAGAGAGGAGGCAGGCTACCCCCACAGCATGCACCACCAGGAAAACAGCCGAGAAGGCGGCAGGATCAGCGATACAAGGTTGCAGTAGTCGTCTTTGCTACTTTGTTGCGGTTTTGCAGAAGGTGAAGAGAGAGATGCAGAGGAACTCTGACGAGCTCTTGCATTCGTTATCTAAAGAATTCCCCAAAGCAGAGACCCTAAATAGCCAGAAAAGTAGGTTTGGCTACCTAGGAAGGAGGATAGGCTAGCAGCAAAGGTAAGAGCCTATCAGGAGGAGTCTCTGACGTCACCTGCTGGCACTGGCCACTCAGAGCAGTCCAGTGTGCCAGCAGCACCTCTGTTTCCAAGATGGCAGAGGTTTGGAGCACACTGGAGGAGCTCTGGGCACCTCCCCTGGGAGGTGCAGGTCAGGGGAGTGGTCACTCCCCTTTTCTTTGTCCAGTTTCGCGCCAGAGCAGGGCTGGGGGATCCCTGAACCGGTGTAGACTGGCTTATGCAGAGATGGGCACCATGTGTGCCCATCAAAGCATTTCCAGAGTCTGGGGGAGGCTACTCCTCCCCAGCCCTGACACCTTTTTCCAAAGGGAGAGGGTGTAACACCCTCTCTCTGAGGAAGTCCTTTGTTCTGCCTTCCTGGGCCAAGCCTGGCTGGACCCCAGGAGGGCAGAAACCTGTCTGAGGGGTTGGCAGCAGCAGCAGCTGCAGTGAAACCCCGGGAAAGGCAGTTTGGCAGTACCCGGGTCTGTGCTAGAGACTCGGGGGATCATGGAATTGGCATTGGGGTGACAATTCCATGATCTTAGACATGTTACATGGCCATGTTCGGCGTTACCATTGTGACGCTGTACATAGGTAGTGACCTATGTCCAGTGCACGCGTGTAATGGTGTCCCCGCACTCACAAAGTCTGGGGAATTTGCCCTGAACGATGTGGGGGCACATTGGCTAGTGCCATGGTGTCCACACACTAAGGGGCATATTTATACTCGTTGTTTTTTTTGACGCAATTCCGACGCAAAACTAACTCCATATTTATACTTTGGCGTTAGACGCGTCTATCGCCAAAGTCCATGGAGTTTGCGTCATTTTTTAGCGTGGACACCTACTTTGCGTTAATGAGATGCAAGGTAGGCGTTCACGTCTAAAAAATTTACTCCGAGGCATGTGCGTCGTATTTATACTCCCGGGCAAAATTCACGCCCTGGAGTGGGCGGGTAAAAAAAAATGACGTACGGCCGCTTTTGCGCCGTTTTTTAGCGCCTGCAAAAGGCAGGCGTTAAGGGACCTGTGGGCTCTGAAGGAGCCCAGAGGTGCCCTCCCATGCCCCCAGGGACACCCCCTGTCACCCTTGCCCACCCCAGGAGGACACCCAAGGCAGGAGGGACCCATCCCAGGGACATTAAGGTAAGTTCAGGTAAGTCATTTTTTTTTTTTTTTTGTGGCATAGGGGGGCCTGATTTGTGCCCCCCTACATGCCACTGTGCCCAATGACCATGCCCAGGGGACAGAAGTCCCCTGGGCATGGCCATTGGGCAAGGGGGCATGATTCCTGTCTTTGCTAAGACAGGAGTCATTTCTATGGGGGTTGGGAGTCGAAAAAATGGCGCAAATCGGGTTGAGGCGAAAAATTTGCCTCAGCCTGACTTGCCCCATTTTTTGACGCCCAAACTCCATTTTCCCCTACGCCGGCACTGCCTGGTGTACGTCGTTTTTTTCCACGCACACCAGGCAGCGCCGGCGGCTAACGCCAGCTAATGTCATTGATTAAATACGGCGCCCGCATGGCGCTTCAGAATGGCGTTAGCCGGCGCAAATTTTTTTTACGCAAAACTGCGTTAGCGCAGTTTTGCGTCAAAAAGTATAAATATGGGCCTAAGTAACTTAGCACCCAACCTTTACCAGGTAAAGGTTAGACATATAGGTGACTTATAAGTTACTTAAGTGCAGTGGTAAATGGCTGTGAAATAACGTGGACGTTATTTCACTCAGGCTGCAGTGGCAGGCCTGTGTAAGAATTGTCAGAGCTCCCTATGGGTGGCAAAAGAAATGCTGCAGCCCATAGGGATCTCCTGGAACCCCAATACCCTGGGTACCTCAGTACCATATACTAGGGAATTATAAGGGTGTTCCAGTATGCCAATGTGAATTGGTGAAATTGGTCACTAGCCTGTTAGTGACAATTTAGAAAGCAGAGATAGCATAACCACTGAGGTTCTGGTTAGCAGAGCCTCAGTGAGACAGTTAGTCATCACACAGGGAACACATACAGGGCACACTTATGAGCACTGGGGCCCTGGCTGGCAGGGTCCCAGTGACACATACACTAAAACAACATATATAGAGTGAAATCTGGGGGTAACATGCCAGGCAAGATGGTACTTTCCTACAATGCATAAATAATTACCCACAGCATGATTGAGTGATGAAGTGAGGTGTTTAATGACATATGGTAAGAAAGTGGTGATGGTGAGTAGAGTTAAAAGAAGTTTTGTACAATGTGTTGTCTCCGACGCTATCCTGCTGCAGTGTTTGGATGGTACCCCTCATGTTGATGGACATCATCCTCCTCTTCCTCCTCTTCGGGTATTTGTGGCTCTGGTTCATAGAGGGAAATGTTCCTCCTTACACAAATGTTGTGCAATTTGGCACAGGTCAAAATGATCTTGCAAACCATTTCAAGTGAATATAAGAGGCTGCCTCCGGTGATGTCGAGGCACCTGAATCTTGACTTCAGGATGCCAAAAGTCCTCTCTACCATGGTGCATGTCCTCCGATGTGCCTCATAATAGGCACGCTCTGCTGCTGTGCTTGGGTTTGTAAATGGGGTCATGATCCATGGCTGGATCCCATACCCCTGATCAACTGAAACAGAAAATGAGTGTAAAAATGTGGATGTTGGTTGCACCTTGATGATAACTTTGCATGGCAGTTGTTATCTTGTGCCATCTGTGACTCATCTTTGTTTGTGTTTTTGTGTGGAATCCTAGGCTTCTAGGATGTTCTATCAGCATTGGGTTGTTTATTTATCTAAACTGGAGTTTGGCTGATTGACCAGATATCAGCAGTATATTTGCAAACTTGCCGTTCATTGTGTATCTCCCATGCATTATTTCATGTGAAAGAAGTGTCCATGGTGGTCATTACAACCTCAGTGGTCTTTTTGCAAGACCATAGAGGGACGGCCGTGCTCAAGACCGCCAGTGCAGGTGGTTTTCCACTCGGTGAATTATGACTGCTGGCAGCCCTCCGTCCTTTTCCAGACGGAGTGCCGCCAGCAGCCATACTGGCGGTTGGCGGGAAGTGGAGGTTGCTCCACCTCCACTGTCCCGTCAACAGAACACCGCCCACCGAATCACGTTCTGTGATTCGGCATGGCGGTGTTCTGTTGACAGGGTGCTGTTGGTAGAACAGCCCCCATGGATCCCTTCACCTCCCGGATGATCAACGGACCAGTTAAGTTGATCGTCTGTTAGGGGAGGGGGGTGTTGTGTGTTGTGTCCATGAATAGAGGTGTGCGTTTGAGTATGTAGAGCGGGTCTGTGAGTGTGTGTATGCAGGCGGGGTATGTGTTGTGTTTGGAAATGTATGCGTGTCTGTCTGTAAGTATGTCTGAATGGATGTATGTGTGTATGTCTGTATGTGGGTGTGCGTGTATGACTGTGTGTGTGGCTGTTGGCATGTTTGGTGATGTGTGTGCGGGTATGTGTGTTGGTGGTATATGCATGTGTGCGTGTACGGTGTGTGTCTGGGTTGCAATGTTAGGGGTAGGGGTAGGAGGGGGGTCCTGCCACCTTTATGGAGTGGCAGGGGGTGGGGTTGTGGGGGGAGGAAGAGGGGGTGGGAGAGACCCCTTTCTGATAGTGCCAACCCCATGAAATCCATGGCGGTCAGCCGGGTCGTGATACCGCCGGCAGTCTTGTGAAGGCCACCAGGCTGGAAACCCAAGTCTCCAGCTCAGCGGTCATCTCCGCCCTGGCGGTCGGATTGGAGAAGTGGCAGATTACCATGGCGGTAACCGCCATGGTCATAATTCCATTTTTTTTACAGTCAGGCTGTGGGCGGTAAGACCGCCACTTCTCCACCAACCGCCAGGGTCGTAATGAGGGCCCATGTGTCTTCACTGGAGGTGACATGATACTTCCACACACAGAATCGATTCCACTGCGGTAGTAGCACGGTTGCATTATGTGGCCTGAAAATCCCATCCAATTCAACAGATGTAATAGCATGTGAAAAACAACAGTGAGGCCCTATGATTTGGCCATAAGTGTGCACCACTGAAGTGTTGACAATAACAATGCACAGATATCCCATGTGTGACAAGTTCTTTGCAAACCTATTTTTGTGCCCTCATTGAGTTGGCTCATGTGCAAACATGTACCTACACTACTGAACCTGCTCCAGGTAAGCTGGCTAACTTGGTTGTGGGGGTAAAGGTTTAATTGTCAGAAGGTCCATATGCCTGTACATCTGTTGGGTACATGTGTAATTGTCTCAATCCGTATGTGTAGCAATGTGCCCTTTGCAATATTGTCGCATCGATATGTGTTGTTTGCACAGTACAATTCCTCATTGGTAGCATGCAATGTCACCCCAGGAGTGATGTGAGATGTTGGTACTGCCTCAATGATTCCATGCCACCTTAATTAGAGTCAGCATCATCATGCTATGTGTCTCATGGTATTTGATATGCAGCGAAACACATTACACACCCATTACACAGTATGTATTGCTTGGAAGGGTGTGTGATTGAGTGTTATTGATGTGATATTGAAAGGTTCATCTTCCAAGTTGTACTGCCAGTTAAGGCCATGTCATTGTCATTGTGTGGTTTTAAATTGGCCCCTTTTGGCTCTGGAGTGGCATGTGTTGTTATTTGCATCTGTCATTTGTCCATAGGTGTGTATCCCATTGGGTCAGGATATCAAACATGACTAGCAGTGTCACAACCTCAGTGTCTTCCTGCCCACTGTAGTGATGTATATGTTGTGTGTCCTACAGGGTTGCTGTGCAGTGTGTATCTAAGTAGGTTTCTGTACTTACCAACAAGTAGGCCATTTCCATATTGTCCATCCTGGAAGTGTTGATTGATGGTGCAGTGGCGGAAGATGAATGAATCATGTACACTCCCAGGATACTTTGCCACAATGTTGGTGATCAATCCACGGTAATCCACAATGGCCTGCACATTGATGGAGTGTGTGTGCTTCCTGTTGCAGTATAGATGCTCGGTTGCAGCAGGTGGCACAATCTGTACATGTGTGTAGTCGATGGCACCAAGCATGTGTGGGAAGCCGTTGATTTGGTAGAAGCCCTGTTTGGTCTCCTGCTGCTTCTGCTGTGTGTTGGGGAAGCTAATGTGGTGGGGTGTGAGGGAGATGATGGCATCCAGTACCTTGGGTAGGAAGGAGAATGATGGCTGTGAGATCCCAGCAACCAGGACACCAGTAGTTTGAAAAGAGCCACTTGCCAACATGTGGAGGACAGCTAGCAGCTTGGTCCCTGGTGGAATGATGTGTGGTGTGTGCAAGCTGGGTGCCAACTGTGGCTCCATATGGCGCAGCAGCTGCTGTATGGCTTACCAGTTTAGTCTGTACCTCAGGATGATGTCATGTTCCCTGAGGCCCAGAAGGGTTATCCTGGTCTGGAATATCCTCTCCTACCTTCTGCGCTGCCTTTGGGGTCCCTGCTGGCGTGGTGGACCCTGCTGCTGTTGCTCCTGTGCTCTGCGTCTTCGTGCATGCTGGATAAATAGCACCTCCATGTCTTCCTTTAGGATCTCTGATGTTGCTTCTGTGTGTTTTCCTTAAGTACTGGTGTGTTTGCCCCATTTTAACGCCTGCCATGACCCAGGCATTAATTTTTTACGCAAATCGGGCTGTGTGCCATTTTCTGACTCCACCTCCTAGCCGTGCAGGATTTTTGCGCGGTTGGATAAATATGGCGCATGGGTGTTTAAGTAATTTTTTTAACTGGAACTCCTACCTTGCATGTCATTAACGCAAGGCGGTTTCACGCATCCAGAAAATGACGCATACTGCGAAATGTTGGCGTTCGCGTGGCTGGGTGTCAAAGTATAAATATGGTGTTAGGTTTGCGCCAAATTTACGTCAAAACAAATTCCGCAAATCCAGCGCAAGCAGAGTATAAATATTCCCCCCAGTGTACACTTTTGTGGACTGTGGGGGGATGCTGAATTCCCCTGTAGTCCCTGCCAGCTCCTCGCCTCCAGCGGGAGCCAGCATTGCTCTTGCATGTTTGATCAATTGTTTAATCTATGTTCCTGTCCGCTTGACAGCCGGCAGAAAAACAGATGAAAAGTCCACACCTAGTGAGTGGGATAAATTTTCCTGCTTCCGTCTGCTGGGACCAGACTTACTGTTTTCTCTCCCTTGGTGGGAGATGTCAAAGTTCCTGCCAAATGCCAGTAACAACTATGCGTCGAGGATGGGCACCTCAGGACACAGGGAGCTGGCTTTATAGGGTGGCAGTCCCCAGGCCATTGATGGCTCCAGAAGGGCCATACAGCAACCCCTCCTTTGTTTTTGTTTGCTTTGTTCAGGCCAGCCCCAGGGAACTGGTGGTCCCCGGAGCTGATTATGGCCAGGCCCATCCCCCCTGGAAACATTTATGAAACCCTGGTGAGTTGGTGTTCCCCAGGGTCCTATTGGACTAATGAGGGACTCCACATGGTGATCACCTCTTATTTTGAGGCCTAGCTACAGCAAGGTGGTGGTATCCGGGGCCATAAATGGCATTTGGAGGGGGGCAAAACATGTACATTTGACCTAACCCAAAAGAAGGCGGTCCCTGGGACTGAGATCAGTCATGGGGAGTGGGGCAGCGTGCACCCCTTCCCCAATCTCTTGATTTAAAATTGCCCCAGGAACTGGCTCACCCAGGAGCTGACTTTAAACATGTATTGAAGGCTGTGCGGGTTTTATTTCTTTGAAGTTGCAAATCCTCCACGATTTTCATGGCTAAAGTTTTGGCTTCTACGTGTTCCCAGGAGGGCACCACCACTAGGAATAGGGGGTAACCACCAACACACAGGCGGAAGTCAATGTACCGCCCACCACATTACAACCCGCCCATCCGCCAGCTTTTCTGGGGTGGTACCAACACCATCAAAAGCACGGCGGAAACAATACACAGAACGGAAACCACTCACCTCTCGACAATCAACAAAGAAATAGGACGCCATGGATTCCAAACTACAGGTGTTACTGATGTTGGTGTATCTTCTCATCTACAAGGAGTACAAACGGTGGCGACAATGACCAACGACACACAGGGAAGGGGGGGAAAAGAGAGCGACACACACACACGCAACACCCCCACCCTCACCCCAACACCATACATACAAACACATGCAACAACATTACATATACATCCCGTAACCCTCTGGAAGAACGCAAGGACAAAAGTGATTGAGTCAAATAAGTGTCATATTAGAAATAGTCATATATACGTTACAAGTTCAAAAACAGTATTTACAATATATACAATATGCAGATAAGGCTGTACATTGTCCACTCATAATGTCCGTGGGCCAAAGGGCCATATCAAATAGGCCAAGCCCACACTTAACTCCTGCATCAATACGGAGAGAACACTCCAGGGGCATCAGGTCGAAAACACACAGGGGGACAGGGAAGGGGGGGAACCTCAGCCGGAAGATGGGACAACGTCACTGCTCCGGGAGGGGGCTCCATGCCCACAGCGATGTCCTGGGGAGTGCAAGGCCACAGTCTCTCACGTCGGTGGTTTGCCAACTGCCTGGTCCTGGGGAGTTCGAAGCCACAGTCTCTCAAGTGGGTGGTTTGCCCACTGCCTGGTCCTGAGGAGTGCAAAGCCACAGTCTCTCAAGTGAATGCCTTTCTGGGTCTGGAGGGGGCTCTGTGCCCAGTCTGCTTCATCCTGCCAAGGATAGGGTGAGTGGATGCATTTCTCCACTGGTTCTGGAGGGGGCTTTGTGCCCAGTGTGTTTCATCCTGCCAAGGATAGGGTGAGTGGATGC
Organism: Pleurodeles waltl; assembly: GCF_031143425.1. Taxonomy (NCBI): domain Eukaryota; kingdom Metazoa; phylum Chordata; class Amphibia; order Caudata; family Salamandridae; genus Pleurodeles; species Pleurodeles waltl. The sequence goes on along the minus strand of NC_090437.1, from coordinate 1,046,831,113 downwards.
ATTTCTCCACTGGTTCTGGAGGGGGCTTTGTGCCCAGTGTGCTTCATCCTGCCAAGGATAGGGTGAGTGGATGCATTTCTCCACTGATTCTGGAAGGGGCTTTGTGCCCAGTGATGCAACACTTGGGGTGTGGCAGTTCACAGTCCCTCACCTGGGTGTCTGATCCACGAGATTTGCAGTGACCATAATGCATGATAGTCCATGGAGGCAGGGATAGAGTCTATCCGGCGGAGGCTACGTCTGCACAGTGGTGGTAGTGCCGGTGGAGGTGCTGCCAGTGGTGGCGGGAGGCTCCAGACCCTCTCCTACAGCTTCAGGCGGCTGCCTACTGGGGCTGCTGCTGGCAGTGGTGCTACTGTCAGAGGTGCAGGTGGTGGTGCTTGCGGCGGGGTTGCAGCAGTGCTTGAAGTAGTGCAGGTGGCGGTGCTGGCCACAGTGCTGGTGCTGCATGTGGTGGGGGTAGGCTCCAGCCCTTCTCCTGCAGCCTCAGACAGTTGCCCACTGGGGCTGCTGCTGCTGACAGTAGTGGTGCTTGCGGTGGTGCAGGTGGTGGTGCAGGTGGCAGTGCTTGCGGCAGTGTTAGGGGCGGGGCTGCTGGCAGTGCTAGCTGCAGTACAGGTGGCAGTGCTGGTTGTTGTGCTGGTAGCCACCAGGCCTTCACCTGCAGCCTCGGACAGCTGTAGTGCCTTGCCTTGTGTTTTGTGTCCCTTCATCACCTTGGCAGATGGTGGTGTCACCTTGGGTCTGGCAGCTGGAGTCTTTGAGGTGGCCTTGCTGGGTGGTTGTGGCTCCTTCACTTTGCTTGATGCTGTCCCCTTCTTCACCTTGCCAGGTGGCAAAATGAATTTTCCCTTGGCAGGGGTTGGTGGCACACTGGCTGGGCTGATAGGTACCCCCTTTGATCCTCTGACAGCTGCAGAAACCACAGTGGCAGTGGAGTTGGTGGCTGAGGTGCTGGGTTTTGGCCACCCTGGCTCAAGGGGAAGGACATAGTGAGGGGTAGGGAAGAGGTCAATGTTTGCCAGGAAAATCTTCTTAGGGACACTGGGGCGGGAAGAGGGAGAAGGTCTGGGAGTGGAGGAAGAGGGAGTAGTTGCAGGAGGTGTCTGTCGGCTGAGTTTGGGTGCAGGTGCATGGGCTGGATGCTGTTGTGAGGTGGATGGCTGTTGGGTGGGTGGGTGCTCGTGTTTGTGTACTTTGGGAGGAGGGGGTCAGAGACACACTGGGAGAGGACAGAGGGGACGTGTGCATGGAAGTGGGGGTGGTGACTACCAGTGAGGGGTGTGTAGTGATGGACGTGCTGGTGATGGAGGTAGTAGATGAGGATGTAATGCATGCAGGTGTGAGTGGAGATGCTACTGGGAGGGAGGTGGATGAGGAGGAGGAGTTGGACACAGTGGAGGCAGTGGATGTTGGTATGTCTGCATGGGGATGGTGCTTGTGTGAGTGCCTGTGAGATGACGTTTGGTGCTTGTGTTTGCCTGAGCCACTTCTGTGTGTTGATTTGGGTGAATGCTGGTCTGAAGGTGTGCTTGGGATAGGCTGGGGTTGAGGGGATTGGGACTGGGTAGAGGAAGTTGGAGGGGTTAGGCCAGAGGCTGGATACAGGGACAATGGCTGCTATCAGTGCGTAGGCCAGAGCCTGAAATGCTCTCTGTTGGGCCGCCACGCCAGAGTGAATGCCCTCCAGGTATGCATTTGTTTGTTGCAAATGCATCTCAACACCTTGGATGGCATTCAGAATGGTTGACTGCCCAACAGTTAGGGATCCCAGGAGGTCAATAGCCTCCTAACTGATGGCAGCAGGGCTGACTGGGGCAGGCACTGAGGCGGCTGGGGCCAAGGAGATGTCCACTCTCCCTGGTGAGAAGGCAGGGGAAACACGCTGAGGTGCTGCTGGGAGGGCGGTGCTGGTAGGGGGTGGCGGCTGTCCCTGTTGTTGGGGTAGGCACAGAGGTGTCCGCCACCATCAGGGAGCTTCCATCGGAGGAGGAGTCGCTGTCTGTGGTGTCTCCTGTCCCCATCATGGTGCTCCCCTCGCCCTCCGTCCCACTGGTGCCCTCACCGTCAGTGGATTTAGCCTCCTGGCCCATGTGGGATGCAGCTCCCTCCGTCGCCGGTGCCTCTGCTCCTCTGCCAGATGATGCTAATGCACACAAGGACAGGGTGGCAAAACAAAAAGGGGGGGAGACAGAGCATACACTTGGTCAATGCCAGAAACAACACTAATGTTGACGTACACAACTCACAGGGAACAGCCCTATGCACTACTCCATTCACTACCAGTTACAATGCCAGTCACCAGCCCATGGGGTACAATGTCTAACGCCATCAGCTGCACACCTGAAACAAGCAGGGCCCTGACCAGTAGTAGATGTCCACTAACACTATTGGGTTTGGAGTGCTTCAGAGCCTGCACAACAAGGGACCTACCCTGCCATGTTTTCCCTGGCCTAGGGGCACCCACAGTCCACATCCCCAGCCAGGTAAAAGCTTAACACGCGCAAAGTAATGAATCAGAATTTGTACTCACCCCCTTGTGGCTGCCGTGATGCCCTCAAGCGCCCTTCCAACTCCGGAAAGGCCACCGCCAGGATGCGGAACATCAGGGGCTTCAGGGTACGATGGGTACCCCTTCCTCATTGGGAGGACATCCCCAGCTGGGCCTCCGCTATCTTCCTCGCCCAGCGGCACAGGTCCTCCCACCGTTTGCTGCAGTGGGTGGTCCACCTGTCAAAGACCTCCAGGATCCGCACCTCCTTGGCGATGGCACGCCAAGTACCCTTTTTCTGATGGGCGCTGACCTGCAGGAAAAAGATAACAGGAAAGGGAATTAGTTAACCGTCTGGACCGTCAAACTCATGGCCCACCATATCCTTCCCATCCCCTGACCCACATACATTGACCACCATACATGGAGCACTCTGGCCAGGACGCCTCAGCCCCCCCTACATGTGGCTTACATACACAGCACTCCATAGAGTCATGGCCCACGCATCATGCGCACAGTGTACTCACCTGTTTGTCTGGAGGACCGTAGAGTAATGTGTACTGGGATAGGACCCCGTCCACCAGTCTCTCCAACTCCTCCGCAGTGAATGCAGGGCCCTTTCCCCAGACACATGAGCCATTGTTGCTTCCAGACACAGGTCACAGCAGCACTTGCAGTGTAGGTCCTCTCCTGTTGAAGGTCAGGTAGCAAGTGAGTGAAGAGATAAAAAATGTCGGTCACATCCTTGGCGGTGCGTACCGTCACCGCCGGCGTACATCGCCAGTGGCTCCTGGAACCCATAGGGCCCAATGATAACCAATGCGAAGTTGCGCTGCGGTCGTCGACCGCCTACTGCAACGGCGCACAATGTCAGCAAAATTACCTCATTTACACTTGTCTCTCCTCAAAGGTCAGGCAGCCACCATTTCAGGGGTGCACAGGCCGTGGCACCTAACTGCGTCACAGCAGACATTGGCACAGCAACTGACTCTCGGATTCACATGCTGGTTCTGTAAATGTAGAAATGCTTCATTATTGCACTAGACGTGTGATTCTGACCCTCTGCTCACCGTTTTCCTCCCTAGGCTTCAACTGCTGAGGATGAATATGAGATGGAGACATCCTCCAGTGTGTAGATCCCTGGAGGACCTTGCGACATTGGAGGACAGACACATTGGGCCTCATTCTGAGGCCGGCGGGCGGCGGTTGCCGCCCGCCTTGCAGGAACCGCCATATGGCCGCTCCGCGGTCGAAAGACCGTGGAGGCCATTCTGGCTTTCCCGCTGGGCTGGCGGGCGACCGCCAGAAGGCCGCCTGCCAGCCCAGCGGGAAACCCCTTCCCATGAGGAAGCCGGCTCCGAATGGAGCTGGCGGAGTGGGAAGGTGCGACGGGTGCAGTTGCACCCGTCGCGAATTTCAGTGTCTGCTAAGCAGACACTGAAATTCTTTGTGGGGCCCTCTTACGGGGGCCCCACGACACCCCATACCGCCATCCTGTTCCTGGCGGGCGAACCGCCAGGAACAGGATGGCGGTATGGGGTGTCGGAATCCCCATGGCGGCGCAGCAAGCTGCGCCGCCATGGAGGATTCCTGAGGGCAGCGGAAAACCGGCGGGAGACCGCCGGTTTTCCTGTTCTGACCTTGGCCAAACCGCCGCGGTCAGAATGCCCTGCGGAGCACCGCCAGCCTGTTGGCGGTGCTCCCGCCGACCCCGGCGGTCCTTGACCGCCGGGGTCGGAATGACCCCCATTATACTAGCATACAGACTTGATCAGGCCACAATCCAAGAACTGTGCGCCCAATTGGAGCCAGATCTGATGTCACCTATCCGCCAGGCCACAGGTATCACCCCTCTAGTGCAGGTCCTGTCAGTGCTCCATTTCCTGGCAAGTGGTTCCTTCCAAACAACAGTGGACATGGCATCAGGGATGTCTCAGCCAATGTTCTCCAATGTGATGACCAGAGTGTTGTCAGCCCTGCTTAAACACGTGCACAGCTATGTTGTATTCTCCCAGGTGGAGGATCTGGCCACAGAGAAAGCTGACTTGTATGCCCTGGGACATATCCCCAACATAATTGGTGCCATTGATGGTACACATGTAGCATTTGTTTCCCTCCCCCGGAGAAATGAACAAATGTTCAGAAATAGAAAAAACTATCACTCTACTAATGTGCAGATGGTGTGTTTAGGGGACCAGTACATCTCCCATGTGAATGCCAAGTATCCTGGTTCTGTGCATGACGCCTTTAACTTGAGGAATAGCAGCATCCCATATGTGATGGGCCAGCTCCAGAGCCACTGCGTGTGGCTAATAGGTGAGCCCAAGGTCCCCACCCAGTAAATGTTGATGTCTGGGTATGGGGTTGTCCCTAAGGGTTAGTGTGTGTCTAACAGTTGTCCCTCAATATTTGCAGGTGACTCTGGTTACCCCAACCTCTCATGGCTACTGACCCCAGTGAGGAATGCCAGGACAAGGGCAGAGGAACATTACAATGAGGCACATGGGTGAAAAAGGAGGATAATTGAGAGAACCTTTGGTCTCTTCAAGGCCAGGTTCTGGTGCCTTCATCTGACAGGAGGATCCCTGTAGTACTCACCCAAGAAGGTGTGCCAGATCATCATTGCATGTTGCACAACCTAGCCTTGAGATGCCAGGTACCTTTTTTGCAGGAGGATGAGCCTGGAGATGGTCTTGTGGCAGCGGTGGAGCCTGTGGACGGTGAGAAAGAGGAGGCAGAAGAAGAAGATGTGGACAACAAAAGTAACATCATACAGCAGTACTTCCAGTAACACACAGGTAAGACACTGTAACCTCAGTTTTCTGTTGGGCATTGTACATGGCAGCCTAATTTCCCTATGTCTGTGGCCACTTACTGTACCCTTTGGCATCTCTATTTTCAGATATCTGTGGCCCACTCTGGCTCCTGGTATGTTTACTGGTGCCTACTAAAGGTCATACCAATGTATATATAACTGTACATATGACTTGCAATGTTTTCAGACTGCTGTACTAATACATATTTCAATCATTTGACAGACTCCAGATTTGTATTTGTTCCAAGGGTGTTTATTTAAGTGCTCATACGTAGAGGGGGATGTGCAATGGGCTGGGGTGATGGTGAAGGAACGTCCAGTTAGAGTCCAGTCTCTTGTAATCACAGGTGCATTGTCCAATGGGGCACAGGAAGGGGAGTGATGGCAGTTCAAGGTGGATGGGGTGACAGAGTGGGACAGAAGAGTGACAATCAGGAGAGTCATATTTCCTGGCGGGGGTCTTGGCAATGTTTTCTGGCTTCTGCCTGGATCACAGGGACCGTTTGAGGGGTGGTTCTCCTTCTGCAGGGGGTGGTGTGCTGGTGGGGCCTCCCTCATGATGTTGCCCATATCAGCCAGCACCCCAGCAATGGTGACCAAGATGGTGAGGATGTTTTTGAGGTCCTCCCTGAGTCCCACGTACTGTCCCTCCTGCAGCCGCTGGCTCTCTTGCAACTTGGCCTGTATCTGGCCCATCGTCTCCTGGGAATGGTGGTATGCTCACAGGATGTTGGTTAGTGCCTCGTGGAGATTGGGGGCCTGTCCTCCCCCTGTTGCACAGCAGTCCTCCCAGCTTCCCTGTTGTCCTGTGCCTCTGTGCCCTGAACTGTGTGGCTACTGCCACTGATCCCAGGTCCCTGATCGTCCTGTGTTTGTGTGGTTGCCTGGGGTCCTTGTAGTGATGGACACGCTGCTTATTGACGTTTCCTTGGGACAGTGGCATGGGCCCGCAGGGTGGGTGCTGTGCTGGTGTTTCCTGAGTGGGGAGGGTCTGTGGTGGGTTGGGACTGTGGCAGGGTATCCAACTGTCCATCAGTAATTCAGCCATGCAGAGCTGATGTCATCACTGTGGGCCTCCTCTTGGGGGGGGGGACTGGATGTTGCTGGCAACTCCTCTCCGGTGACGTTGAGTGGGGTCCTGTGGGGATGAAAATGCAGTGTTCTTATATCTGTGTGTGTCATCTTGTGCATGGATGTATTTCCCATATGGTTGTGATAGCCCTGTCAGCTTTGCCTTGTGTGCGTGGTGATTTTGTGAGCTATGTGATTCTCTCTAATGAGCATGCTGTGGTGATGGGTGTCCATGCAGGTCTGTGATGGGGGTACATGGATTGTTGTGGCATGCAGGGCTTGGTTTTGGGATGGGTGGGTTGTGATAGTGGGGTATATGTGAGGTGTGGAGTGATGCAGGTGAGGGTAGGGGTAGGAGTTTGTGATGGCATGCAGGTAGGGTGGGGGATATAGTAGTAAAGATTTGACTTAACAGAGTCCAGTCCTCCTGCTACTCCTGCGAGGACCTCAGGATGCATTATCGCCAAGACTCACTCCTCCCATGTTGTTAGTTGTGGGGGAGGAGGTGGAGGTCCACCTCCAGTCCTCTGTACAGCTACCATGGAACGCACCTTCCCCGTAGGTCGTTCCACCTCTTCCTGATGTCGTCCCTTGTTCTGGGGTGCTGTCTCACGGCGTTGACCCTGTCCATGATTCTACACCATGCATCCATCTTCCTAGCAATGGACGTCTGCTGCACCTGTGATCCAAATAGCTGTGGCTCTACCCGGATGATTTCCTCCACCATGACCCTTAGCTCTTCCTCTGAAAACCTGGGGTGTCTTTGGGGTGCCATGGATGTGGTGTGAGTGATATGTGTAGGCGGTAGGCAGCATTTACCACCAGGGTTGTAATGAGGGCCATAGTATCTACGGTTGGGTGGTCATAGCTGGTTGGGTGCAGGGCTTGGCCTGTGACCAGGCCCTGCAAATAACCTCTGCTGCCCACGGCCAAAGGCAGTAAGTGGTTGGATTAATGTATAGTACTGAAAACTACTTTAAATTACATAAAGCATAGAATTTACTGAAAAAACAAAGGTTTCAAGGACGTTATAGTTAGAAAATAGAATTTTAAAAAACATAGAAATTCATTAAAAAAACCTAGGGATGTATTTATAGGCCCCAGGCGCTACAGGAGCGTCACTTTTTGTGATGCTCCTGTGGTGTTAAGCACTGCGCCATATTTACTAGGTGGCATTAAGCCATATTTTGTGGTTTAACATCACCTTGTAAATATGGCCCCTTCCCGTACTGTCTCTTGTTAGTTCCCCCATTGTTTGTAAAACTTCTATGTCACTTATTAGTAAAAATTCAAAGGAGTGCCTCTGGCTTTTTTTTTCTCTTTTGATGACCTAGTTGCATACCAGTATTGCAACTTTAATTTCCTAATAAAATGGAATACATCAATTCTGCTTGATGTATAATCGAAAAATGTTGTGGGACAGAAGGGAAGTCCTAAAGAAATAATTCCTCCTGTATTTTCATAAGAGCAATGTTTGATAAATTTACCACTGTCAAGTTATTCACTGATTTGATGCTGTTTGTCCCCTCATGTAAATTCCCATGGAGCTTTCAATGTCTCTTTGCTTCATTCCATCTCCTTTGTTGCTTCCTTTTCCTCCTCTTCCACAACCTCTGTAACCTTGTGCACCTCTGCCTCCTTTGGCTTTTATTCTCCCTTTTATCATAAGGTTCAACTCCTTTTAAATATTTGATTTTACTACTTCCACTTCTGACTGATTGGAAACATCACTCTCGCTAGTGTCACTGCCAGTAGATGCCTCTTGCATTCCTTTTCCACTGGCCGTTGAATGTGAAGACTCAATTGATGTAATATTCACTGGGGATACTTGTTCTCCTGATCCTTGCATTCTTACATTACTTCGTAACTGGTCAACATTTGCATCCAAAATTCAAAATCCGTCCTTTTTCATAGACAACCTCATCTCTATTAAATTTTAGTTGTTTTTTAGCCATTATTTCTCCCTCCAATTTGTTCAAACGATTATTCAATCTCTCTGTTTCTTTTTCAAATTCTTCAACACTGCATTTTTCTTTTAATGTTTCGATACATTTGTCTATTTCTTGTGATAATGTCTCAACATCTTTCCTAGCATATTTAATTAATATTTTGAGCATTACTAAAGAACAATTATGATTATTGTCCATCCATTCTTCAATCATGTCAGGACCAGGATTAACTATAGTTGGTAAAATAAAAATTCGTAATCCTCTTGGTATTCTGTCACACTCAACATACTTTTGTAATGTAGTAGTTTTCCACCATTTGGCTTGCTCATGTTTAGTTATTTTCCACAAGTTGTCCCAGAGGTGTTTTTTCACACATTCCTCACTTGGACTTTCCGCAACATCAGAGCCTGGTTGTTTACCAATTGTATCTGCAAAAAGTTTATCAGCTGCTTCCTTCCTTCTAATTTCTCTTGTAGCTGCCGTCATGCTTATCCCTGAATCCCAGGTTATGAACTTGTTTTCATATTCTTTTTATATTATATATTTTGATAGCCCAATCAATATCTTTTTTACAACATACGGAGATGCCCTCAGATGATGTATATCTGTTTGACTAACAATTTCTTCATTTTTGATAGGAAGATTTATGGGGGACTGCGATGGGCACTTGTTTCGCCCCCAGATATGCAGGTCTTTACTTGGGCTGGTGGAAGGAGCAGATAGTGTGCAACATCCATCAGTTTGACGAACACGCTGTTTTCTGGGTTCGCTATACTGATGACATTTTTTACATTTGGAATGGTAGTGAAACTCAGGCCTCTGATTTTGTTAAATTGTTGAATGATAATCAATTGAATCTAAGATTTACAGCTCATATTCATGCATCTAGTATTGAGTTTATTTATTTAAAATTGGAAGTCCATTGCTCCAAATTAGTTAGCTCACTGTTCCATAAAAAAACAGCCGGTAACAGTTTATGACATCCTAGGAACCTTATGTACAGCATTCCATAAAGGGAATTGCTTAGAGCTAGAAGGAATTGTAGTGAAGATACAGATTTTTTACATGGAATAGAGATAATGAGGAATAGATTCCTGGAAAGAGGATATCCACGGAAAGTCATTGACAGTGCATGTATAAAAGTAATGGCAATTGATCGAAAAGATGTGTTGATCTCACATGTAGAAACAACAAGCAATGAGAAGCAACCAGTCAGGTTCACTGCAACTTTACATAACCAAGCTTGGGAAGTGAGACGTTGTGTAAATAAACATTAGGACACATTAAGAACAGATGAACATTTAAGTGATTTTATTGGACATAAACCCCAAATGATCTTTAGAAGATGTATCTCACTGAAAGATCAATGATGTGACAGTCTAGTGCAATCAACACAAACCGGTGGACAAACACTTATACAAGGCTTTTTTACGTGTAGTTCATGCAGAGCATGTAAATCTAATAGCAGTTGTTGTGAAATACAGTTGTCTAAACAAATGAAACCATTCATGAAAAGAAAACATTTGACTTGAAACACTGAATATAGTGTGTATGCATTTGGCTGCCCATACGTGAAATATTACATTGTCAGCACAATTCATAAAGCTAAAAAACGAGTACTGGAACACATGAGAGCTGTTAAAAATGAGGATAAACAATATCCAATTGCTAGACACTTTACGTCATATCATCATAAAGACATTAATTTGTTAAAGTTTTGTGTTTTAGACAGTATTCCGATCCACATAAGAGGTGGCAACAGGGAGCAGGAGTTGAGGAGACTGGAATCTAGATTGAATTTGGAGGAGGAGTCTTTGGTGCATCTAGGTTGAAATTTGGAACTGCAGTTTTATTTTTCAGGTGTTAAGAAAAACATTAATTACATGTAATAACCAAGAGGATGGGTGGATTTCATTTTTTTGTGTGTATTTTTTAGGAACATGATATTCATGTTGATTTGTGCTTTTATTTATTATAGGGAGAAGATTTGGCTGTGATTCAAATGTTGAATGCAGGAGAGTTATTATATCTGAACCCTTATATTCGGTCGGTGGAAGTTGCAACAGAGTGGAGTGAACTGCAAAGTAGAAATAGGATTTCCTTTTTTTTTTCTCAATGGGTATTACATTGCTGTAAATGAATGATGAATGATGCTGGGAAATCAATTTAGAAACTGGAATAAAAGGAATGTAGGTGGTTTGGCCACAAGGGAGTTTGTATTTCAGGATATGAGTTGAGATTGCACATCATTCATCGGTATATTAGCCGTGATGAATGATTAGTTTCAGCAATTAAATCAATTTCAATGCATTGTTGATGAACTTTTTGATTAGTATTCAATAATTAAGAACCATTTCATAATGAATATAATTACATTTCTTTGTATGTTTCTATTTAGCAAACTTACAATCTATAATATAAATAAATGTAGTTACATTTATATTGAAGTTGCAATGTTCCAAGATGGTCGACACGTTTCTTTATAGTTTAGGCAAACAAGTTTGTCTGTCTTTTATGTTAATTATGGTGTTGGAGTTCATGGTATAAGTTGGCATTAAGCAACAAATTAATTTCATGTATTTACACCCGTGAGCAAGCAGCGTTAGCTCCGAAACGCGTAGGGTTTATGCTGTCATGTGCTTTTCAATAAATGCTGTGTTTACTGGAGCTGCAGCACATGGTCTGTCTGCCGTTTCATTTTGGAGGTAGGCGACGCTGGTTGTGGATTTGATAGGGTTCGCCACACTACCGCGGGCTCGCCGCACGGAAGTGGCCAGAATTCGGTGATATATAGAGTCTATGGGGGCCATTACAACATTGGCGGTAAAAGCCGCTTACCGCCGTGCAGAAGACCGCCAACTCACCGGCAAGACCGCGGAATTCCACCACGGTCATTAGGACCCAAAGCCCGGAATCCGCCAAAATTTAGACACCCACACAAGTCCGCCACACCAAAGGTCAGTGATAAAATGGCGATAACAAAACCGACACTGTCACGCCAACAGGAATACGCCCACACTATCACGACCCACGAATCCACGAAGCAGTCTTTCAACCGCGGTATTCCATTAGCGGTACACAACGCCACGCTCAAAATACACACACTTTTACAAAACACATCCACATTGGACAATTTCAAATACACACACCTGATACACATACACACACCACTCCCACACACTCACACCACTATAAAACACACACCCACATCACCCACAAACCCTTACGACCGCAATTGTGACTGAAGGCCAGAGAGAGACACTACCCGAACAACACTAGCAGCCACAGGCACTCAACACTATCACTCACATAACATCCACGCACCTCACACAACACACCTTTAAATATCACCTCACACATCACAACACACACCACCCCATACATCACCCGTACCACCACATGGCACCGCAAAGACACCCCAGGTCTTATAAGGAGGAGCTCAGGGTCATGGTGGAGGAAATCATCCGGGTAGAGCCACAGCTATTCGGATCACAGGTGCATCACACCTTCATAGCTAGGAAGATGGAGCTATGGCGCAGAATCGTGGACAGGGTCAATGCAGTGGGACAGCATCCAAGAACACAGGATGACATCAGGAAGAGGTGGAATGACCTACGGGGGAAGGTGTGTTCTGTGGTCTCAAGTCACCACATCGCGGTACAGAGGACTGGTGACGGACCCCCACCTCCTCCCCCACAACTAACAACATGGGAGGAGCAGGTCTTGGCTATTCTGCATCCTGAGGGCCTCGCAGGAGTAGCTGGAGGAATGGACTCTACTAAAACAAATCTTAATTATTACATCCCCAACCCTACCTGCAAGCTATCACATACCCCCACCCTCGCCCTCACCCCCATCACTCCAACTCCTCACACATGTCCCAATATCACAAACCACACATCCCAAACCCAAGCCCTGCATGCAACACCAAAGCATGGATACCTATCACCAAAGCATGCCCACTGCACATACCCATACACCCCCCTAAACCATCATCACACAAGGTCCTACACAGGAATGCAAGCACTGGGGTACACTGTCACCCACCCATTGCACACCGTGGCACACACAGATGCAATAATCATGCCTTTACACCCCTGCAGGACCCCTACCCAACATCACCGGACAGGAGGGTCCAGACATGTCCACTCCACCCAAAGAAGAGGCCCACAGTGATGACAGCAGCTCTGTCCAACTGGATCTAGATGACTAGCCCGGCCCATCTGGGACCTCAGGACAGTCGGTTCCCCTCACACTGGCACAAGCCACTACAGAGCTTCCCCCCTCTGGAAACACCAGCACAGCACCCACCCAGCTGGCCCATACCTCTGTCCCCAGGACATGTCAATCAGCAATGTGTCCACCACTACATGGAACCCAGGCTAACCCACCACCCCAACAACAACAGGGACCTGGGGGCAGTGGCAGTGGGCACACGGTTCAGGGGACAGTGGCCAAGGAACCCAGGGGAACTGGGAGGGCTGCTGTGCGACAGGGGGAGGACAGGCCCAGGGAACCCACTCTCCACGAGGCCCTCTCCAACATCATGGGAGCCTACCACCATTCCCAGGAGACAATGGCAACAGTACTGGCCAAGCTTCAGGAGACCCAACGGCTGCAGGAGGAACAGTATTTGCGCTTCAGGGAGGAACTCAAATCCATCAATTCCACCCTGGGCACCATTGTAGGGGTGCTGGAGGAAATCGTGAACACCAGGAGGGACACTGTGGCACAACAAGGGACCCCTGACACTAGCCTGGATGATGAACTGCCCAACACCTCTGCCGGCGCTAGTGGACAGGAGGCACCACCACAGGACCACCACACCCGCACCCCACTCCCTGCAGAGGGAGAACCACCCCGCAAACGGTCCCTGAGTTTCAGAGCAAAGACAGAGAACGATGCCAAGACCCCCGCCAAGAAATGAGACCGCCCTGATTGTCATCCATTTGTCCCACCTTGTCACCCTGTCCTTCCTTAAACTGCCCCAGCTCCATTTCCTATGCCCCTTTGGACAATGAACCTGTGAGACTAATAGACTGGATTTTTCCATGGACATTCCTCCACCATCACCCCTCACCATTTTACAACCCCCTCCAATATTGAGCACTTAAATAAACACCCTTAAAGCACAAAACAATCAGGAGTCTGTCTGTGAATTCGAAATACCGTATTAGCAATTACAGTGGCAAAATGCTCTTTCAAATGTAATGTCAACATACCTATGTCACACAGCTCTAGTCCATGAGGAAACAAAGCAGATGTCACACAGTGGGACACATCTGTGAAATCGTAAGGGAAAGTGACAACTCAGTGACTATACATTGGGTGAAAATGAAAGATAGTAGAGAGGTAGTAGATTTCAATTAGAAGTAGCAGCCAGTGTTGTCTTCTTACCTGTGTCTCACTGGAAGTATTGCAGGATCACTGTGTTCCTGTTGTCGATGTCCTCTTCTTCTGCGTCCTCGTCTTCCCTGTCCACAGGCTCCACAGCTGTCACAACACCTCCATCTGGACCATCCTCCTGCAGAAAAGGCACCTGTCATCACAAAGCCAAGTTGTGAAGCATACAGCAGCCCACGATAATCTGGCATACCTTCTTTGGTGAGTAGAATAGGGAATCACCAGTCATATGCAGGCACCGGAACCTAGCCTTCAGGAGGCCGAAGGTCCGCTCTATAATCCTCCTAGTTCACCCATGGGCCTCATAGTAGCGTTCCTCTGCCCTTGTCCTGGGATTCCGCACTGGGGTCAGTACCCATGACAGGTTGGGGTAACCAGAGTCACCTGAAAATGGCGAGGGACAACTGTTAGACACACATTAACTCATAGGAACATCCACAGACCCAGACAACTATTCCCACTGTATTGGGTCCATGTCCTCACCTAATAGCCACACCCGGTGCCTCTGGAGTTTCCCCATCACATAAGGGATGCTGCTATTCCACAGGATGTAAGCGCCATACACTGAGCCAGGGAATTTTGTATTAACATGGGAGATGTACTGGTCTGCCAAACACACCATCTGCACATTCATGGAATGGTAACTCTTCTGGTTTATGTGCACCTGTTCACTCCTGCATGGGGGGACCAAGGCTACATGTGTCCCATCAATGGCACCTATGATGTTGGGGATATGTCCCAGGGCATAGAAATCACTTTTCACTGTAGGCAAATCCTCCACCTGAAGGAAAACGATGTAGCTCCGCATGTGTTTCAGCAGGGCAGACAACACTCTGGACAACACGTTGGAAAACATAGGCTGGGACATGCCTGATGCTATGGCCACTGTTGTTTGAAAAGACCCACTTGCTAGGAAATGGAGTACTGACAGCACCTGCACTTGAGGGGGGATTCCTGTGAGATGGCAGACAGCTGACATCAGGTCTGGCTCCAACTGGGCACACAGTTCTAGGATTGTGGCACGATCAAGCCTGTAGGTGATAATCACATGTCGCTCATCCATTGTCGACAGGTCCACCAGCAGTCTGTACACCGGAGGATGCCGCCATCTCCTCACATGCCCCAGCAGACAGTGCCTATGGAGGAGAACAGCGAGCAGAGAGTCAACCAAGTCTGAGGTACGTAAACACAGCTTACTCTGAAAATATTAGCAATTCGAAATTTGCCTGTATGAGTGTTTAGGCAAGACTTAGGTATGTGTGACGCAGTCAAAAATAATGCCATGTGGGCCCATGAAATGGCAGCTGACTGACCTGTAAGGTGGGACAATGGGATATGAGGTAACTGCGCTGGCGTTGTACACCGTCGCGGTAGGCGGTCAAAGACTGCAGCGCAATTCTACATTGGTTAACATTGGACCCCATGGGTCCGAGGAGCCAATGACGATGTACGCCGGCGGTGACGGTACGCACCACTGGGGATGTGACCGCCATTTTCTATCTGTTCAATCACTCGATACCTGATCTTCGACAGGAGAGGACCTACACTGCAAGTGCTGCTGTGACCTCAGTCTGGAAGAGACAATGGCTCGTGTGTCTGGGGAAAGGGCCCCTGCCTTCAGCACAGAGGAGTCGGAGAAACTCGTGTATGGGGTCCTCCCCCAGTACACGCTGCTCTACGGTCCTCCAGACAAACAGGTAAGTACACTGTGAGCATGCTGTGTGGGCAATGCCTGTGTGGAGTGGGGTGGATGAAAGATAGGGGGGTTGAGAATGAGGCGTGCATGAAATGACGGTGAGTGCATGTGAGTCATGGCAAGGGTAGGGATGCGGGCCAATGACTGTGACGGTGCAGTTGGTAATTAGGGCCAGATGTAGCAAAGGTTTTTACCCATTCTGTGTCTATGGGAAAAAGTGTTTGTACATATGGCCCTTAGTTCTCTTTTTCCCCTGTACAATTCCTGTAGGTCAGCACCCACTAGAAGAAGGACATTTGGCGTGCCATCACCAAGGAAGACCGGACCCTGGGGGTCTACCACAGACGGAGCACCCACTGCCGGAAAAGATGGGAGTACATTCGCCGCTGGAGCAAGAAGACGGTGGAGGCCCACCTGGGGATGGCCTCCCAATGTGGGAGGGGTGCCCATCGCACCATGACCCCCCTGATGTTCAGGATCCTGGCGGTGGCGTACCCGGAGTTGGATGGGCGCTTGAGGGCATCACAGCAGCAACAAGGGGGCGAGTACACTCTCATTCTGCTGATTCAGTGCGCATTGTAGGTGTCTGGGTGGGGGAGGTGCTGTGGCTTCCCATCGGCCAGGGCGAGTTTAATAGTTAAGCTCCCTTCTTCAGACAGGCCCTGTGGCACCCCACCCCAACTGTGTACAGTGCCAACTACACCTAGTCAGGCTCCTGTGACATCCATGTGTGCAGAAATCGGCCATAGCCTTGTAATCCATGTACGGTGGATTGAATAGTGGACTCCAAGTGCGCGGCGTAGTGCAGGGGGCTTCTGTGTCTGTCGTGTTCGCCAACGGTGGCGGTATTGCATGCACTCAACATGTCTTTCTTCTGTCCCCCCCTTTTGTGGTCTCCCTGTTCTTGTGTGCATTAGCATCATCAGGCGGAGGAGCAGTGGCACCGGAGCAGGAGGGAGCTGCATCCCACATGGCCCTGGAGGGCGACACTACGGAGTCTGAAGTCACCAGTGGGACAGAGGGCGAGGGGAGCTCCACGGCGGGGACAGGAGCTGACACCAGCGATACAGACTCCTCCTCTGATGGGAGCTCCCTTGCAGTGGCAGCCCTATCTGGGCCCCCTGCATCTACAGGTACAGCCGCCACCCCCCCTACCAGCACCGCCCTCCCAGCAGCCCCTCAGCATTTGCCCCTTGCCCGGTCACCCAGGAGGGTGGGCATCACCTTCGCCCCAGGCACCTCAGGCCCTGCCCCAGTCACCCCTGCTGCCCTCAGTGAGGAGTCCATTGACCTCCTCAGGTCCCTCACTGTTGGGCAGTCTACCATGTTGAATGCCATCCAGGGTGTAGAGAGGCAGTTGCAACAGACCAATGCATACCTGGACGGCATTCACTCTGGTCAGGCAGCCCTTCAACAAGCTTTTCAGACTCTGGCCTCAGCACTGATGGCATCCATTGTCCCTGTCTCTAGCCTCCCCCCTCCAACTTCGTCCACCCAGACCCACACCCCTGTACCTCAGCCTATCCCAAGCACACCATCAGACCAGCATGCACACACCTCAACACACAAGGGAAGCTCTGGCAAACATAAGCACCACACATGCCACAGGCACTCACGCAAGCATCAGACACATGCAGACACACCACCATCCCCGCTGCCCAAGACATGACCGCCAGCAGCAGCCCCGCTGCCCAAGACACGACCCCCGGCAGCCCCGCTGCCCAGGAGAAGCCCGCCAGCAGCAGCCCCGCTGCCCAAGTCAGGACTGCCAGCAGCAGCCCCGCTGCCCAAAACAGGACCGCCAGCAGCACCGTAGGCCAGGAAAAGACCGCCACCAGCTGAACCACTGCCCAAGACACCGCCGCCAGCAGCACTGCAGGCCAGGACAAGACAGCCACCAGCAGAACTGCTGCCCAGGACACTGCCACCAGCAGCACCGCAGGCCAGGACAAGACCGCCACCATCAGAACCTCTGCACACAACACCGCAGGCCAGCGAGCACCAATGATTCCAATGCTACTGAGGCCGCCACGGGCAGGAAGAAGCACTCTGGGCACCAAGCCCCCTCCAGAACCAGTGGAGAGTTACATCCACTACCTCAGTCCTTGGCAGGATGAAGCACTGTGGGCACACAGCCCCCTCAAGAACCAGTGGAGAGTTACATCCACTACCTCAGTCCTATGCAGGATGAAGCACTCTGGGCACAAAGCCCCCTCCAGAACCACTGGAGAAAGGCATCCACTACCTCAGTCCTTGGCAGGATGAAGCACTCTGGGCACAAAGCCCCCTCCAGAACCAGTGGAGAAAGGCTTCCGCTACCTCAGTCCTTGGCAGGATGAAGCACTCTGGGCACAAAGCCCCCTCTAGAACCACTTGAGAGACTGTGGCTTTGCACTCCCCAGGATTGAACAGTGGGCAAACCACCCACTGTAGAGACTTGAGAGACTGTGGCTTTGCACTCCCCATTATTGATCAGTGGTCAAACCACCCAATGTATAGACGTGAGAGACTGTGGCTTTGCACTCCCCAGGATTGATCAGTGGGCAAACCACCCACTGTAGAGACTTGAGAGACTGCGGCTTTGCACTCCCCAGGATTGATCAGTGGGCAAACCACCCAAAGTAGAGACTTGAGAGACTGTGGCTTTGCACTCCCCAGGATTGATCAGTGGGCATGGAGCCCCCTCGGTGATCTGGTGCACTCAACCGGCTGAGGTGCCCCCCCTTTCCTTCTCCCTGAGGTGCCTGTTTTTTTTCTATCTGATGCCCCTGCAGTGTTCTCTCCATCTTGTTCGGGTATTGAGTGTGTTCCTCGCCCCTGCCTTTTGGGCCCAGTGATCCACGGACTATGATGGTGGAATCCCTTGGACTTGTGTTCTTGGTGTATATAATTGTATATAGTGTAAATGTATATATTTGTAAATATTTTTGATTTATGTATTTGAATATATCACAATTAATCAAATCATTTCCTTTTGTCCTTGCATTCTTCGAGCGGGGGTTGGGGGGTGTAATTGTAATGTATCAATATGTATTAGTGTGTGCGTTGTAGTGGGTGAGGGTGGGGATGTTGCGTGTGTGTGTCACTGTTTTTTCCCTCCCCCTCCCCCTCCCCTGTGTCTTAGGTGCGGTACCCACCGTGGTCTTCGCCGCAGGCGTTTGTGCTGCTGGTAGAGGAGCAGGAAGATGAAGGCTGGGAGTATCTGAAGTTCCGGTTCCATGGCGTCCTGGTTCCTCGTGGGGTGTGTAGAGGTGAGCATTTTCCCTTCGAAGCCCTGTTTCTGCCGTGTTTTTGTTCGCAGTGAATCCGCCCCGGATAAGGTGGCAGATTGGTGGATTGTAATAGTGTGGGCGGTACATTGTCCTCCGCCTGTCTGTTGGCGGTTACCGCTGCGGTGTTTGTTTGTGCCGCCACGGCGGTCGGAGTGTTAAAGTGGCTGTCTATGTTGGTGGTTTCCGCCACGGTCGTGATTCCATTTTTTTTTACCGCTGGCCTGTTGCCGGTTTTACAGCCTCTTTAACACCAACCGCCAGGGTTGTAATGACCACCTATGTATATATATATATATATATATATATATATATATATATATATATATATATATACAAGAAAAAAAGAGCAAACCAGGGCACTCCAAAAAAAAAAAAAAAGTCCAAGATGAGTAAAGTTGCAAGAGATATTTTAATCCTTTATGTTGGGAAAGACGAAATGGTACTCAAAGATATTCATGTCCATATGGAAGAAAAAGGCATATGAGAAATCAGAAAACAGCGAACACGTGTTTCGTCCTCACAGACTTTTTCAAGGCTCAGAAACTAGGGTTAGAAGAGAGCCAGTTCATATACTGCTTCTGTTAAATCTCAAATGTAGTTCTATACCTAGGGGAGAAGCCCACAGAAAGATGGACCAAAATGATGAATAATCCAGCCGAATGTACAGTTGTCCCTTGTGATAGAGAGAAACGTAAGCTTCCAAAATAGAGGAACTGTACCGTGGAGTGTATCCGTAATAAAGGATAACACTCAACATGGATGTCTAGTTGGACCCAGCCTGTACTCCTCCAAAATCCGAGAGTCAGGAAAACCAAGTCGGTGTACGCGATCGGATGCAGCGCATGATACCGCTGCCGTAGTATGTGCAACAGGATATATATATATATATATATATATATATATATATATATATATATATATATATATATATATATATATATATATGGCACCATTGACAATTCACCACAAAACTTTCTAAAAATGTGCTATATATTTAACTATTTTGTGCATTAAAAAGGAGTGGTCTGTCAAGTGCAGGAGCCAATAAATAATGGGGGGGCGTCCCAAAATGCAATCCTATGAATTTTCCATAGACTTCTTTGCGAAGGGCTTCCACAAAAACTGCTGAATGGAATTACACCAACTTTCTCATGATGCTAGACCTTGTTCCATCGATTGTGCTTTCTGTGATTTAATGTAAATCCATTCAGTTTTTTTTTCGAAATTAAGGGTAAAAACAAATTGTATAGCTGGACGATTAGGTTAGCGAGATCCTCAAGAATCTCTTGCTGGAGTGCGAGTTTAAAAATGAAGGGTGTTGATTGGCCCAGGGAGCTTTATTTCCTTTGAGCTATCCCACTCCCACAGGAGTTAGACTTCTGCAGCAGTAAGTGCTCTGACTGGCTGCCAGCATCACAAGTGAAATGTTACTGGCAGCCTTCACACGACTCAGGGATTTAGTCCCTTGTCCTGAAGTAAAAACTGAAAAATACTATAGAAGGGGCAGGGTACTGATATGCTGACCTCTTTGGCCCAATGGAGGGGAACCAGAGGGATTCTTCTGGGGCCAAAAACGAAAAGAGATATACAAAACGTTCAGCGTTCCTGCGACCTAAGGTAACTATAACTTGCATCCCCACCTTGCACAGTTTTTTCTTCACTAATTTGACTGCTAATGTTTCATTGATATTTTTATTGATGCTATACAAGTTGTCATGAGTGCTGTAATATCTGGGGTGATTAGCAGTGCTTGAAATCACTATAAGTATAACTGCTGAATTTCTCTAGTTTTGTTCGAGTAAATTCCAAACCTAACTGTCACGTCCCTGTAACCTTTGTTTTTTATAAATATATATATATATATATTCATTTAATTCAACATCCTGTGAGTCTGGCCAAATCACGATGAAAGTTTCAATCTGTCTGCTGAGCATGCTGGGTATTCAGGCCAGAGGTACTCTGCATGCTCAACAGACAGATTGAAACCTTCATTGTGATTTGCCCACAGTCATAGGATGTTGAACCAATGCAGATATTCAAACCTGGGGGCATAATTATACTCTCCTAACTGCACCTTGTGCCACATTAACCTAATTTATTTTGACTTCACTGTGGCCCAACGAGGCTAAAATCCTCACGCCTTATATTGTGCCACCCTGTAACCCTTTGCATTACAGTATGCCTGCACCAGGCAAAGGGGGTGTTCCCCTGTTAGGGAAGCCAGTAAAATGGTGCAAGAAAATATGTGGGATTTCCTTGTGCCATTAATTACGGCACTTTTAACGCCAGCTCAAGAGCAGGAGTTTAAAGGGGGCTTCCATTCTTTAGAATGGGCCCCTATGTACTCTGCAGGAGTAGCGCCAACAGTTTGGTGCAACTCCTGCAGAGTACATCAATAGAGTCCCTAAAAATGACTCTATTGCCCACCACCCTGCGCCATGGTGCACCATATTTTAAATACAGCGCACACATGGTGGTGGTTGAGGGGGGTGCTATGGAGTGCAGGAAAAGTGGCATTGCACTCAGTGGAGCGCCATTTTCCATAAACCTGCCCCCTGGTTTTTTAGTTCCAAAGTCAGCACCTCTGGCCACTATGTCACATCTGAGCCGATTCTTTAACCTTGAAATAAATTCATGTAAGCACTCCATTTTAATGGTGATTTGCACTCCTTTGTCACACTACTAGTTAGGATCGCCAGAAATTCATTATGTCAAATAGCTACACAAGGATGGCTATTTTATAAAATTGTTGGGGTGTAATTACAGTGGACGAATGGCGCTCAGGATACAAGTTGGCCGGGTGTATAATGTTGGGGTGCCTACACAAGGGAAAACACCCATCCCTTGAAGGTTAATGATAAACCAAACAATTGGTATGGACAGTGTGAGGCCCCCCCGTCTAAATATTTATATATATATCCAAAGGTGTGCCCCAATTTTGTTCAAATGGATCAGACCCCAAGTTAAAGTGAGAGGAAAGAAAAGCCCGTGCGTTAGCAAGCATATTTCATGTGTCTGTAACTATGGTAAATAAGCATGCCCGTATCACCAAGTGAAAGTCAAAAAATGTGCTCCAAATTATCAAGTGAGTCACCTAACCACGTACGAATCCAAATTCATGCGACAGTAAAGTCAAATCACTACTTCTCCAATGCACATTCTTAGTGTCCAGTTCCAAACCACCAAATTGTATTTTCCACGTGCTGTATTTAATATGAAATATAAAACTATTACACAACTATCCATCAAATTCAATCTCTTCCTCACCTTTAAGTCGTACCTCATGTGATTTCAAATCAAACCCAAAATTGAATACTTTCCAATTCTAGCTACTGTTCCCCCTATGTCTGTTTAGTGCACAGATTTCACACCTGTTCGGACACAAAAAGGCCCAACAATTCCATTAGATTGCATATCGACTACACCAAAGTCTCTTTGTGATTTAATCCATTTATAGTCACCCATATGTGGCAAAATAACACCCATGAAGTACCTGTCTTAGAAATCCTCACTCACTGTGTGTACGAGGAGCGAAGGGAGAAACCGCTTCCATTCATGCGCTAAATTGAAAAAATAAATACATATGCACACAACGTCCTTAATATGCATCCTTTATAACCTTGAAAATTATAATCAGGAGCCTCACCAGTCCAGAGATGCCTTTCAATACCACTTACCGAAAACCGAGCCAGAAACAACCCGGCGTTCTGCTGCTAAAGAACGCCATGAAGCGAGTACGCGTGTATCGCGTTCCCGAAGCCGAAGTTAAATCGACTTCCGGGAGCGCGAGTCAACCACAATAGAAAACGGACTATAGTCTGTTTCTATAACCGACGGTGTTATAGATCACCAGTACGATCTACAAGGAACAGTTTCTGAAGCTGAAAAAACCTTCAATTAGTACGACTACGCCATTAGACAGTCTTATGATACGAGGTGGGTAATAATCACCCTCGTCATGCACAGAACAGCATACTTCGGCCCCGAATGAATAATACTATTACATGATCTTTAATACTTATTGAACTTAATCTTAGGTAAATTAAATATCCAAAATAACTCAACACCACATTCTGACCGGTGTTTTGATGACTCACTAACTCATAAATAATATCTATTACCAATATAGTGTTATGACTCAACTCACACTTGACCACTGTTGGAGCCTAACAGTTCTCATATAAGCAAAAAGGGGGGAGAAGGAGAAAGGAAAATAAATACTAAAAAGAAAATAAATATAAAGAAGAAGAAGAAAAGAAAGGGGGGGTTTCTAATGATCCAAAATTTGGACTTTTTAAATTGATAATGCTAACATTGACCAGTCCAATTACAGAAACCTTACGTTACAATGTAATGGGAGCTGTTATGGCAGTTGATATCAGTTTGAGAATTTTGATTTATAATTACATTTGCTGTATACATCAATTATAGTTATAATCCAAAACAAAGCATCATAATACATACAGTTTGAAAGTACAAGTAACAAGATTGTTTCTTAATCGCCCAAAAAGAATTCCAACTCCCTATCAGTGTTAAGACCCGACTCCACAGCCCTCAGTCTCATTATCCATAGTGCCTCTTTCCTACGCAGACTTAATTCTCTATTACCACCCCTCGAGTCACGGGGAATATGTTCTATTCCAAAAAATTCAAAACTTTTGTGTATTGTTTGTGAGTTACAAGTTGTAATATGTGCAGTTAGTGGATATCTCACATCTCCATTTTTAAGTAACCGAATATGTTCTCCAATTCTCACCTTGAGTGGGCGTGTCGTACTACCCACATACAATCGAGTACATTTGCATCGAATTATATATATAACATGAGTAGTGTTGTAATTGATCATTGTACATATTTTGTAGATTTTCCCATCTGAGGTAAATTCTTTTAGCTTATGACATGCCCATCTACACACCCCACACCCACCACATTTGAAGAAGCCCCTTGTTTGCACAAATAACCATGTTTTGTTGTGGGGTGACGTAGCAAAAGTAGGGTTTAAAATACTTTTCAAGGTCCTGCCCTTGCGATATGTTGTGGGCACCCTCTCTGATATTAAATTCTTAATCGATTCGTCTTGTGTTAGTATATTCCAATGTTTAGCCATGCATTTAATCAAAATCAAAGAGGCATCATTATAATCTGTAATAAGTCGAACCTTCTTAGATTCATCATTTTTGTTCTTACGATCCTTGGTTTGTAAAGTGTCCTTCCTATCTAGACGTTTGATTCTGGATTGTGCCAGTTTGATCACCTTATTTGAGTGGCCACGTGCCCTCAACCTTCTACCCATGTCATCTACACATTTTGAGCCATACGCCAAGAATTAGCTCAAAATGTGCTGTAATCGCCCCTTTTAGTGTTTCATACATGCGTGGTCGTGCTTCTGTGACCGACTTGAATACTTTGTGGATGTCCGCTCCACCGATGTGGAGGAGGAGAGGTCTGCGCTGTTCTGCTTGGATTTCTGGGGCTTCAAAATACGTTTCCAGGCGTTCTACCCAGACTTTCCACCTTGCCGCTTGCCGCTTGGGTGGGGGGGGCGCCTGTGATGGTGAAGGGCTCCAATGGCGGTACGCCGGCCATCGTGAATGGTGTCAAGTTGAGGTGGGAGAAAGTGGGGCACGTTGATTTCCGGCACTATGTCTGGGCTGGGAGGCAAACAGGAAAACAAAATTCTTGCAGGGGTGGGGCTTAGTTTGTGCGCCTTCCTGTTGTGGCTTGCTGTTATTTCTGTTCCTCACTTTTATATTTTCCTTTTGAGGGGTAGACAATCATTCTATTATTACTCGCGCTGAGGAGTGCGTGATTCCACGGGGGGAGAACAGACAGGTACCTGATCGCGGCAGCATGGCGGCCGCTTTTCACTCCGAGTCGTTGGCGGCGTTGGTCGCACTCGCGCCGAGGAGCGCGTGTTTCCCCAGGGGAGAAGAGGCAGGTACCTGGTCGCGGCAGCCCACCGGCCGCTTTTCTTCCGAGTCGCTGGGGAGGCCAGGCCTGGACTTGGAGTCTTGCACCACTTCTGCTTGCAGCGGGGAACTCGCCACCGTTTTTCATTTGTTTTTGAATTGTCAGTGATGTGATTATTTACTGATGCTTTTTAGTCTCTTATATTTGAGCTTATTTGCCCATGCGTAGTATTTTCGAAAAAAATGTCTATGCAGTTCATTTAAAATTATTGCTCGGACTATTTGTACGTTTGTTGATTGTTTTCAGGTTCAAAACATATCAGTGAATAAAAGAGTTAAAAAATGAAAAAAACATCATTTGGACTAGCATGAGCACCTAGAGAGATAATCTCATACTGTTTGTAAGAAACTTGCGACACGCCATAATATATTAATAAATCGGAATTCTGGAAAAAGTTGAAAAACATAGGTTGAAGCTAAAAGCTAGCAGAGCATATAATTTCTAAAAGACATGTGGATGAAAAACTATTTTGGATACCAGCATATAGCCTTAATAAAGTAGTGCTCCGTAAAGCAGTTCCTGTAATCTCTTTGTACCATAAAAGTGTAAGGAAACGAAACAGTCATATAAGTTCAGTAAGTTGAAGAGCAATGAAAGTGAATTGCATACATTTGTACTTCCATCTTCTCTACAGTTACTTATGAATGAGCACGTTGGAGCAAGAGGACCTACTCTGGCATCTGGGCCCCTTAGAGGAAGGTGAACACATCTCAATTTTCTTTACCCAATAATTTTTTACCACTACCTACTGAAGTGGAGATGTGCTCTTCAGATGCCGTTCGTACTTTGGTATCACATTTGATGCAAATCTTTCTCTTGAGAAGCATTTTAAAAAAACGACTAATGTTTGTTTTAAGCTACTCCGCAGCCTTAGAAAATTGTTGCCAGTATTACCTACATATGTTGTCATTAACTACATAGGGTATCATATCTAGCCGGCTCGATTATTGTAATGGCTCCAAAACTATTTCTGAATAGGCCTCGAAGATACTCTTCTCTAATGCTCTCGGAGAACTGCAGTGGCTCGCCGTGAGACAAAGGATCTTTTTGTAATTTGTGTGCATTGTATGTAGGGCGTTGCAGGGGAAGAGACTAGTACTGCTGCAGCACAGACTGAAAAAATATGTTCCAAGGAGATCTCTGTGTTCTTCCACTGCACATTTTCTGCAGGTACCCAGATTTCTAAGAACTCAACAGGGTGGCAGAGTTGTTTCCATTTAAGCTGCTCATCTCTGCAATACACTCAGAGCCACTCTGAGGGCACATTTAGATCTGCTGAAGTTTAGGAAAGTCCTGAAAACATGGCTATTTTCAAAACAGTAAGGGGCATATTTATACTCTGTTTGCGCCAAATTTGCGTCAAATATTTTAAGGCAAATTCGGCGCAAACCTAACACCATATTCAAACTTTGACGTCTGACCCCGCGAATGTCAAAATTCAGCAGTGTGCGTCATTTTCTAGATGCGTGAAACCGTCTTGTATTAATGATATGCAAGATAGGCGTTCCCGTCCCAAAAATTACTTTAAGGCCTGTGCGCCCTATTTATACTCCTGCTTCATTTTGACGCACAGGAGGGGGTGGGCCTTAAAAATGGCACCCAGCCTGATTTGCGCCATTTTTAACGCCTGAGTGATGGCAGGCGTTAAGGGACCTATGGGCTCATTTCCATGGTCTCTGACCATGGAAGCAGTCCACAGGTACCCTTCCCTGTCCCCAGGGACACCCCCTGGAGGACACCCATGGATGGGGGGACCCATCCCAGGTAAGTATAGGCAAGTATAGGTAAGTAGAGTTAAGTATTTTTTTGTATTTTTTTATGTGGCATAGGAGGGCCTAACTTGGGCCCCCCTACATGCCACTGTGCCCAATGGCCATTTCCAGGGAAAAAAACTCCTCTGGGCCTGGTCATTGGGCAGGGGGACATGACTCCTGTCTTTGCTAAGACAGGAGTCATTTCAATGGGGGTTGTGCTTCAAAAAATGGCGCAAGTCCAGTTAGTGCCATGATTTTTTACTCTAGCCTGACTTGCACCATTTTTTGACGCACAACCCCCATTTCTTCCCTTAGCCTGCGCTGCCAGGTTAAAGTCATTTTGTTTTACTCTAACCAGCCCGCAGCGCCAGCTACCATAATCCATAAATAAGGCGCCCGCCTGGCGCATTGGAATGGCGTTAGCCGGCAGTAAAAATGTTTACGCAAGCCAGCACTGGAACTGGTTTGCATCAAAAAGTATAAATGTGGCCCTAACTGTCTTTACTCTCGCCTTTACCTGCATTATACTCACTCTGTATAAACAATCTGCCTCAGTGGCAGGATACCAGTTTGTTCATAGTTTGCTTTACAAATGCGATATAGTAATATAATAATTGAGGAAGAAAGAACGATTCAAAAGCGGCTGATGTAATGGACTCCGGTTGCCTTATTGCTTAGCTGATGTCCATAAAATTGCATCAATGAGTGAAACATTTTATTACATTGAGTTGATTGAGAGCTGATCACTAACGAAAGTGGAGTGGTGATCATCTGTGCTTCCTGAGTGGCATCTGACCTGTGAATTCCTCAGAGGGATCTGACATTATTCCAGGAGGAAGGGATTTTGCTAGGTCAGGGCATTTGGTGAAGCATCTGACTTAACCCAAAGGATCAGAGAACTTTAAGGAAATGGCACTAGACTTAATCCAATCACTAGCAGACAGATTACTCGAAGCCTAATGTGTCAAGCAGTTTAGCATTTGAAAAGCACCAAGTTAAGGGGACAAGAGAGAATATTCTAGAGCCAGGTTCATAAAGTGCATGCATAAGCAATAACTGGGCGACACACACCAAGTGGCCACTAAAGGCTACACACTTTGTGTGCTAGCTACAGGGTACAGGGTACAGGGTAATCTCTGCTCAAATATGTTTTGCCTGCAGTGATGCTATACTTCATGAATGTTTCAGGGTGATATTACAGGTGGATGTGTATCTAACTCGATTTGGTCAGGCCAAGGGCAAGCAGGGATCACTTGAACACAACTGTGTTGGTTGAGGTTGTATGCCACTGGTGTCATGGGGTGTGTCATACTATGACTCTGCAAACTGGGCCAACTACATCCCTTTCTGCCAGCAGCAGTTCCTCTTAACTCTTTTGGGGATGTTTAGAGAATTCCTTGCAATGCTCCCTATTCCCTCCATCTTTCTGAGGGAGGGGACCAAGTCCACCCTTTTTGAGGTTGCCCCCAGGCACCTTCTTTGACACTCTTTTACTGATCTAGAGGTCAGCCTTATTTCCAAGATCTCTGGGGACAGTAACCTTAAAATTAACTGGCACAACTCTGGAAATCAATTACTGAACATGTGTCCCTTCATTTTCAAATTGTAAAGCCCACCATAATTATTTACTTTGTGGCCCTTCACCAAAATATTCAGCGCCTTACTGGTGTAATCCACAAAATCAACCAATGACTGGTGGAACTGCTTGTGTCTATCCCTGAACCTCAAGTGATGTATTTCTGGGCTTAAACTTAACTTTATAGCAAAGGCTTCCTTCATTGGGGCATATCTCATCCTCTCGAAGTTCTCAAGGGACAATAAAGAGTCTCTCCCTGTAATGGGCATGTGGTTTCGTGTGCTACCCCTCCAGTCTTCCTCTGGGATTCTATGCATACCAAGGCCACCTCATAGTTCATAAATCTTTTCTCAATTTCATCCCCCATCGCAAACCTGGGTATCAGGTGTTTGGGAATGTGGGCACTGTTACCTCTTCTACATACTTAATTGCAACTACCACCATTATCACTGTACTCTTAGACATTCTTTGCCTTCAGGTCCAGTTTTTTCTGGCTGTCTTCGTGAGCCAACAAGGCCTTTTTCTCGACCCAGGCCAAGAATAGCCTTTTCTCCTTCAATGCCATTTTATTTACTCCAGAGCAAGGGTTGCTAGGTACATTTTTGATCTCTCTCTGTCTGTCTTTCAAATCTCACTAAGTCAAGTTGCAAGAGAACACATTGTTCTCTGCCCTGGATAAGTCTGACAACCACACTTATATAAATGCCTCTCATGCCATGGCTCTGGAACCATTGATAGGCCATCCTCGTCCTCCTTCTCTATCTCGGCTTCTGCCTCTGCTCCATCATAATCTTGCTCTTATGTTGCAGACTGTAGCATCAATAGCAAGGTACTACTTATGTTTTTTTGTTTACAATTACTTTTACTGGATGATGTTGGAGTTGGAGTGAATTTTAATTTTGTGCCCCGGTCTATGATGACTAATGATTGGGATTGTCAAATGAAATTAAAATGTGGGTGATATTATGACACAATAGTGTTAGAAGCCTTGTGGTAGTAGTATGCCTGTACTTTAATACAGCAAAACCGATGTATTTATTTTTAAAATACTAATGCGTTTAAAATTTTAACCACATGGACTTATGCAAGCTGCAACCAGAAAAATATCACCACATGCTTATAATTTAAAATGCCCACTACCCTAGATTGAAATGCAGAAAAGCTCTCCTTGTCTTTAAATTGAGATGAACACATTATCTCATCTCCTTTCCTTCAACATTGTGCACATTATTTTTTTTACCAAAGTCCCAAGGAAATAAAGAAATCTTGAAACTAGGCCAGCTATAAACATTTTGTTATTGGGGTTGCACATGATTTTTGCTTCCTTTCAGTCACTTGCTCCATAACATGCTAAATACTAAATCACAGTGCTGTACAATTGATTAATTTTCCATTTAGCAAGTGGTGAAAAAATGTAAACATGTTGAGAATGCATTTCTCAAGATGCCTGTTTCACATGCTGTTTTGTTTTCTGAAAGGGCAGTCCAACTCCACCAGTGTTTAATTATTTGCAGTGCGCACACCGTTCTCACATCTTGGTTATTCAATCTGAAATAATAACACCACTGTGTACAGCGGCTGAGGCTTCTTACTTGTCTGCAGTGTGTGTCACGTTGCAGAAGCACTCGAAGAAGAGAAAGCAACGCCTGCACACTTTCTCGGTACAAACATGAAGACTTATGCAGTCCGTATCTTTGTGAAAACTGCCTAAAGGAAACCTAAAAGAGGATAACCAAAAAATTTGCTAATTGTTGTGCGCTTTAAAACATTTGACCATCTTATGCACTCTTCTCACCCCTTTCTGGCTGTTCCGTCACCGTGCCTGAGCCTGGAGGTTCCCGTGTGCTAAAAAGCCAATTCCGACGCAGCTCTGAGCCCCTTGCCTCATACACCTGACATACTGATGCATTAGCTGACCCCCTTGCCTTATAGGCAGAGTGGATTTAGAACTAAGATGCCTGAAGAACACATTTCAGGCAGGCCGAATCCAGGGACCGGCCAGCCTGTCATGCGCACTTTAAGTACAGAAGGCTGTTCCACTCCATGGCAGCAGCCATGCCCCCCTTCCTTCATGATGGAATTTCCAATACAGGTAATTGCAGCCCCACCAAACACAAGTTTTTAAAAATACCACAAGTTAGGATTCACAGTTAAGAGTATTGTATTTTTATTTACAGGGTGGGTTGTGGATGAACGCAGTGGGTCAATGCCTTCCCTGTGGGTCAATGCCACTAGAGGTGCCCAGGGCCTGTAAATCAAATGCTACTGGTGGGCCTGCAGCACTGGGTCTGCCAACCACATCAGTAGCCCTGTAAACATGGCTCTGACCTGCCACTGCAGTGTTTGTGTGTGTAGTTTTAAACTGCCAATTTGACTTGGCAAGTGTACCCACTTGCCAGGCCTAAACCTTCCCTTTTCTTACATGTAAGACACCCCTAAGGTAGGCCCTCGGTAGCCCCATAGTCAGGGTGCAGTGTGTGTGTGTGTGTAAGGTGGGACATATACTAATGTGTTTTATATGTCCTGACAATTAAATACTGCCATATTCGGTTTTCACTGTTGCCAGGCCTATCTCTCTCACAGGTTAACATGGGGGCTGCCTTTGAATATTATTTTAAAAAGTGCAGATTCCCTTGAGGGGATGGACATGTGGAGTTTGTTGTCTCTGAAATCACCATTTCAAAATATATATTTTAGTAAAGTTGGTTTTGAGATTGTGTGTAGGCATTTTCTTGCTTAAACTGTTCTGTGACTCTGCCTGCTTGTGGGTTCCCTGTCTGGGTTAGTTTGACAGTTGGGCTGTTTGTACCTCTCTCTAGACAGTGACACAAAGGGAGCTAGGGTGTAGCCTGCATATCCTGATGAGCCATCTGGGCTGAGGGGAGGGGAGTGGAGGAGTGGTCACTTACACCTGAAGGGGCTGTGCCTGCCCTCACACAATGCAGACTCGAACCCTGTGGTGTGTTTCTGGGTCCTGGCCTGAGAAAGGCAGGATATTGTAAACAAAAGAGACTTCTCTTTGAATTAGGCCTATTTCAAAGGCAGAAAGGGGTATAAGACGAGGACCCTAAACCCCGGAAAAGTAGATCACTTCTGGAATCAAGAGGAGCCTCTGCCAAGGAGAAGAACTGAAGAGCTGAGGAGAAGTGCTGCCCCTGCCTGTGACTGTGCTTTGTTGGGCTGTCCTGCAGTTGCTGCTTCTGCCTGTGCAAGGGGACAGAGACTGGACTTTGTTGCATTCCTGCTTGAGAAGTGACTCCAAGGGCTTGGAGTAGAGCTTGCCTCCTGTTTTGAAGCTTCAGGGACAGCAAAGGCTTCACCAACCAGACCTGAGTCTACTTGCTGTGGACTTTAGCTTGCCAGAGGGTGCAATTCCAGTTCCTGGGCCCATGGGAGTGAATTACTGGTGAAAAACCAGTCTACCAATGCTGGACAATGCTGTGCGACTTCATAAAGGAAGCCCCTGCCCGGAACAACAACCCCACTTTCCCCGAGGCTGTGGACCTTTCTGAGTGCGAATCCGACAACCCTGTGAGTTGATGCCACTACCCCGGAGTTGCGACGCCACCTGCCCCAAGGCTGTGCACCTCTTAGAAGTCAGAGGACCCTGAAGGCCTCGCGTCGCTGCAATCTCTGATCCTGCCTGACTTAGCTGACACCGGAGTATCATAAGTCCAGCGTCCGTGGCGATTCAACATCATTGCAGCGCCTGAGGCCCTGGGATGTCATTGCAACCCCCTGAGGTCACTCAGAAGCATTGTAACTCTGCCAGACTACACACGTGCTGGAACCAAGGGACGGACTTCCCATTCAACGCTGACTCACCTCCACCGCCCTGTGAAGAGGACCCGACGCCGCTGCACGACATAACAGTCTTCCTGACCTGTGACACCAATACCGCCGCCACATCGGATCCAGTGAAGTCGCTCTCCCCGAATCCATGCACCGGCCTGTTTTCTACTTGTTCTGAAGGTACTGTACCTGGGGGTCAACCGACTCCATGAACGACACCGTTACAACACAGTGTTTTACCAACTTGCAGTGTTTTCACCTCAGATCACTGTTTTCTGATTTTAAGTGCTAAACTCATATTTTTAACTGTACATTGTGGATTTTTATCGTATTTGATCTTGTTTATTTAGATAAAATATTTAATATTTTTCTAAACCTGTGTGGTGTCATGTTGTAGTGGTTCACTGTATTACTGTGTGTGTTGGTACTAATACATTACACATTGCCGAGAACACAATCCTGTGAGTGAAGTTGGAGATGCAAGTGTGACAAGGGTGGCAAAGTGCAGATACAGACCAGACCTTTCTTATTTTGTCTTATTTCCCAATTCCTTGTATGCACCTCATACTGGCAGTAGTACAGTTATGTTTGCATTGAGGGATATTGAAGGACAGTCGACGTACTTCACTTCTGCTGGGTCAAGATTTCAGGTTAGTGCCTCCTAACAGTTGACCATATCTAACAGATTGCCTAGCACAGGTCTCAACCTGGCATAAATGATGAACACAAACCATGTGCTAATGAGCACTAGTTTACAGTTGGAGGTATAGGTGTCTCGAGCTGAGAGTCAGGAACCAAAGTGGTATTTGGAAACTTTTAAGAAGGGAGTAGTTGGGCTCTCTCTTAAAGGGAAATCATAAACGTGTAGTAAGGGAAGATGCTAGATGCTAACCCTACTGTTGAACACCCCTAGCACCTCCTCCTCCAATCACACCACCGCTTCTTCTCCTACAGCAGCACCTCCAGGGACAGGTGTTCACCCCCCCTGTCAAATACTATACATGTGGTGCAGTCACCTCAACTCCCAATGGCAGCCTAAAGAGATTCTATGGTAATTTTGAGGAAAATGCTATTTTTATCAATCAATGTAAATTGCATTTCCTATGCAAACACACAGCGTTTCCAATAAAATACCTTTCATCAAGTAATATCTGAGCACCGGAGGAACGCTCCTTGGAGCCTGTTTGTAACCTCCACGAAACCAGACTTGTAAATCAGTTTCACCATTAAAACCCTACAAAACCCACTCAGCAACAACTGAGACAGCTGACCTTAAGAAGAGGAACTGTCATGAGCATGCACACCAAGACTGTCCAAAGTTGACCTCTTGTTTGAGCTACAGGGACACAACAAACCTCAAGAGGCCTTTTTCTGGCACTCCCAGTTGACCAGTTCTGGATGCTGGCCTCTGCTGAAGGGAGTCTTGAGCCCCAGTGCTTTCCCCAAGGTCCTGGACTCTTGAATAATATGAAAGTGTACTTCTGCTGCCTAACTTTGCAACTCTAATTCTACAACCTGGGACTTAACCCCTTCACTGCCAGGCCTTTACCCATTCAGGTGCCAAGCCTTTCTTTCGCTATTTGGGGCAGTTTGCGCTTAGGCCCTCATAACTTTGTGTACACATAAGCTACCCATGCCAACCTTCCGTCCTTTTTGTCCAACATCCTCGGGATTCTAGAGGTACCCAGACTTTGTGGGTTCCCCTGAAGGAGACCAAGAAATTAACCAAAATACAGTGTGATGTTTTTTAGTTTTTTTCTAAATGGGGGAAAGGGCTGCAGAAGAAGGCTTGCATTTTCTTTTCTCTAGAAAACGGCATCAACAAAGGGTTGCAGTGCTAAAATCACCAGCTTTCCAACTTTCAGGAACAGGCAGACTTGAATCAGAAAACCCAATTTTTCAACATCATTTTGGCATTTTGATGGGACATACCACATTTTTAAAAAATTTTGTGCTTTCAGCCTCCTTCCAGTTAGTGACAGAACTGGGTGTAAAACCAATGCTGGATCCCAGAAAGCTAAACATTTCTGAAAAGTAGAAACAATTCTGAATTCAGCAAGGTGGAATTTGTGTAGATCCTACCAGGTGTTCCTACAGAAAATACCAGCTGAAATAAAAATGTATTGAAATTGAGGTAACAAACTGTCATTTTAATCAATGGTTTACTCTGTAACTTTTTCCTGCAATGTCAGATTTTTTAAATCAATATACCTTTATGTCTGCTGGACTCTTCTGGTTGTGGGGATATATCGGGCTTGTAGGTTCATCAAGAACCCTAGGTACCCAGAGCCAATAAATGAGCTGCACCTTGCAATTGGTTTCCATTCCATACCGGGTTTGCAGCAATTCATTCCATTCAAGAGTGAAAAATCAGTATCAAGAAAACATTTGTATTTCCAAAATGGGTACAAGATAAGGTGTTGAGAAGCAGTGGTTATTTGCACATCTCTGAATTCCAGGGTGCCCATACTAGCATGTGAATTACAGGGCATTTCTCAAATAGAAGTCTTTTTTCCACACTGTCTTACATTTGGAAGGAAAAAATGGAGAGAAAGACAAGGGGCAATAACACTTGTTTTGCTATTCTGTGTTCCCCGATGTCTCCTGATAAAAATGGTACTTCACTTGCTTGGATAGGCCTAGCACCCGCAACAGTAAATGCCCCAAAACACAACGTGGACACATCACATTTTCACAAAGAAAACAGAGCTGTTTTTTGCAAAGTGCCTAGTTGTGGATTTTGGCCTCTAGCTCAGCCGGCAGCTAGGCAAACCTAGCAAACCTGCACAGTTTTAAAAACTAGACACCTAGGGAATCCAAGATGTGGTGACTTGTGGGGCTCTGACCAGGTTCTGTTACCCAAAATCCTTTGCAAACCTCAAAATTTGGCCCAAAAAACACTTTTTCCTCTCACTCCGGTGACAGAAAGTTCTGGAATCTGAGCAGAGCCACACATTTCCTTCCACCAATGTTCCCCCAAGTCTCCCAATAAAAATGGTACCTCATTTGTGTGGGTAGGCCTAGCGCCCGTGAATGGAAATGCCCCAAAACACTATGTGGACATATCAAAATTATCAAGTACTAAACTACAGTTTTTGCGGAGGGGGGCCTGGTTTATTGGTCCTGGGCTCAGCAGCCATATAAGGAAACCTACCAAACACAAACATTTCTGAAAAGTAGACACCCGAGGAAATAGAGGATGTTGTGACTTGCGTGGATCCCCCAATGTTTTCTTACCTAGAATCCTCAGTAAACCTCAAATTTAGCTGTACCTAAATTTTGTTTCACATTTCTGTGTGTGATCACTGCACTGGGACAAATTTCCTACCACCCAACGTTCCCCTCAGTCTCCCGGTAAAAATGATAATTAACTTGTGTAGGTGGGCCAAGTGCCTGTGACAGGGAAGAGCCAAAAACATGTAAAAATAGAGGGGGAACCAAAGCGGGTCCAAAAGGGCAGTTTGAAAAAAAAAACTTTTTAGGATGACAAGTGGAGCAGAATTGATATCGGTGTACATGAGACAATGCTGGGTGGTAGGATTTTTTTGGATTCCTGAAGATTCTGGAAGGTTTATCACAAAAATGTGGAAAAAATGTGTGATTTCCAGCAAAGTTGGAGGTTTGCAGGGCATTGTGGGTAAGAAAATGGTGTGGGGTGCATGTGAAGCACACCAACCTGGACTCACCCAGATGTGTCTATGTCTTGTGGATTTTTCTACATGGCAGCGTTCCAAAGTCTAAAAAGTGCAGCCCTCACCATTCCAAGTGCGACGATTTTGAGAGTTAGCCAAGCTCTCATGGCCCAAATGTAAAACCAAAACCCAAAATAATCAAATGTCCTCTTGCTTGCCATGGGGTAAAATGTTTTAGTATACAGGGGGAGAACTGAAAGATTGTTACTCCCTTCAGTTGGGGTTGGGGCATAGCAACGTCACAAAACAAAATAAAATGATCGACAGAGTGTTGAAACTTTTCAAACACTCACCCCCAGTCACAGATCTGGGTTTAATCCATTGTTATTTTGCTCGCCACGTCACCCCAGTTTGGACCCTGTCATATGCAAATCAGTTTTGACCCTGTTCCCCATGGGACCAGTCCAGCCTCAACTGCTAGGCCAGGTCCTCCCTGGACAGGAACCATGCCTCCTAGGACCGGTTTTTGGGTATCACCCTTCATCAGCCAGACTAGCTTGAATCCAGTGGCACAGCGAGAAAGGGACCCACGTCTGGGCATACCCCTGCCACTTAGGGCACTCAAAGCAACATCACAAAACAAAATAACATGATGGACAGAGGGTTGAAACTTTTTCAAACACTCACCCCCACTCCAGTGGCACAGCGAGCAAAGGACCCACTGGCTCGCTGCAACACTGGATTCAACCTAGACTGGATGAAGAAGGGTGATACCGAGAAACTGGTCCAAGGATGCTTGGTTCCTGTCCAGGGAGGACCTGCCCTAGCAGTTCAGGCTGGATTGCTCCCATGGGGAACAGGGTAAAGACTGATTTGCATATGGCTGGATCCAAACTGGGATGACGTGGCGAGCAAAATAATGGAGGATGAAACCCAGATCTGTGACTGGGGGTGAGTGTTTGAAAAGTTTCAACACTCCGCCCATCATTTTATTTTGTTTTGTGATGTTGCTTTGTGCGCCCTAAGTGGCAGTGGTATGCCCAGACGTGGGTCCCTGGTTCGCTGCGCCACTGGATTCAAGCTAGCCTGGCTGATGAAGGGTGATACCCAGAATCCGCTCCCAGGATGCTTGGTTCCTGTTCAGGGAGGACTTGACCTAGCAGTTTTGGCTGGACTGCTCCCATAGGGAACAGGGTCAAGACAGATTTTCACATGGCTGGGTCCAAACTGGGTTGGCATGGTGAACAAAAGAACGATGGCTTAAACCCAGATCTGTGACTGAGGGTGAGTGTTTGCATTGTTCAGCACTCCGTCCATCATCCTTTTGTGTTGCTAGTGGGTGGGGGCATGACCATGCCCATACTGGTTGGTAGACACCACCACACAATTTTTTTTTTTTTTTTAATATTCCCTAGCATGTAGTAGACTTTCTGCCCCCGGGGTTGTGGATCGGGGGTAATTGCCGCACCTGCCCACTGGTGGGCAGAACAACTTTGGCCCCATTTATTTGGAGGTGGGGTATGGCCATACCCCCACCCTCTTATTTTGAAAAAAAAAAGTCTTCCCTGCTCTCTGGTGGGCGTTCGCCCCTCCTGGGGGCAGATGGGCCTGCCAAAAATAGGCCAATCTGCTACCAAGGGAGGCAGATATGGCCAACAGTAACGTTCCCCCATGGGGAGCGGCCCTTGCCCAAGGGACTGGCCCCCTTACACACACACACTCCAGTCAATCCCTGGTGCCTAAGTGGTTTCTGCCGGCCTAATAGAAATAGGCTGATCTGACCCAAGGGGGGCAGAAATGGCCTAAAAACAATTACCCTCACCCCAAGGTAGCGACCCTTGCCTAAGGGGTCACTCCCCTAATCAATATAAATAAATAAAAAAAAGAATCATC
The DNA here is from genome assembly GCF_031143425.1 of Pleurodeles waltl. Classification (NCBI taxonomy): domain Eukaryota; kingdom Metazoa; phylum Chordata; class Amphibia; order Caudata; family Salamandridae; genus Pleurodeles; species Pleurodeles waltl. The sequence goes on along the minus strand of NC_090437.1, from coordinate 1,046,793,799 downwards.
CCTGGGTCCTAATGGCTCCCACCCCCTGGGGGGGGCAGAAAATACCTAATAAAAAAATTGCCTCCACGGGAGTGACCCATACCTAAGGGGTCACTCCCCTCAGCAATATAAATACAAAAAAATTAAATCCCTGGTGTCTAGTGGCTTCTGCCCCCCCCTGGGGGCAGATCGGCCTAATTAACATAGGCTCATCTGCCCTCCAGGGGGCAGAAAAGGTCTAATAAAAAAATTTCCCCCCAGGTGACCGACCTTTACATAGGTGGTCGCCCCCCTAATCAATATAAATTTAAAAAAAACATCCCTGGTGCCTAATGGCTTCTACCCCCGTGGGCAGATCGGCCTAATTAATATAGGCTGATCTGCCCCCAGGGGGGGCAGAAATGGCCTTTAATAAAATGCCCCCTTGGGGATCGGCCCTTGACCCCCTTATGACAATTAAAAAAATATATATCCCTTGTGTCTATGCGATTGTGATGCAGAAATGCACAGAGAGACATGAAAAGGGAAGGAAATCATTTCCTTCCCTTTTCATGACTCTCTGCCTCTCCTTCCCCCCGTACTGAGGAGAAAGTAGTCATCAGACATCACTGGGGGGGGTCGGGATGGAAGGGGAAGCGATTCCCCTTCAGCCCTGCCTTGGGGGTGTAGGTAGGAGGCCCACGGGGGGAGCACCACTGCTTCCCCCGAGGGCCTATACCAGGATGTAATAGTTACATGTAATGGCGCCTCAGGGCCGTGCCACTGGAAGTAAACATTACGTCCTTGGCGGGGAAGTGGTTAAAGAGAAGCAACATGGGACTTGGACCAGTATGCCAAGACGATCTGACAGGGGTGCATAACCACTGGGCCCAACTTTGCTGTTGCAATGAGATCTGTTAACAACAATCCTTCTTCAGCTCCAGCCTGGAGCCTCTCCTTGCTAAGGAAACCTGAGCTCTGGATGTTCCGACGTTTGGCGGAGTAAGTTTCTATGGCATCACTCTACTTTGCTGTATCACCAGAATCCGTCAATGCCGAACTATCTTCGGCTTCCGTCTAGAACTGCACCTGATGAGGAAGCTCATGCGCTGGAATAATTCTTAAGTCCAACTGAGTAGGTTTCTCCAGCTTTGCCATTAAAGGATAACTCTGAAGACCTCATGAGTGAGAAACTTGAACTTTTCCTGCTCTCAGCTTTTCCATCTTGAAATAAACAGTTTCACTGTGATTGCATTACAACATTGAGCTCCTTCTCTTGACACATGCCTATGGCCTGGATCCGCTGACAGCTTTTAATGCCCATTAAGTCACTAGGTATGAATTTAACTTTTGACTGGAATGCTCTTTGCCTTTGTATACGACACATACTCCATCGCAGCCTCCCATAAAACTCACTTTTGTCCCAGTCTTGCTCAACCAAATGACTGTTGCTGGTGCTTGATGCTTTTTGGTGGTATTTTTACTTTTTACTTTAAACTTTAATAAATGGCTCTAATGATTGGACTTTTGCAATTTTTGTGCCATTTTATTAATTAAAACATACTCTAGATTTCTAAATGTTATGTTGTGTTATGCAACATAAATACTTTTCACCGTGCCTCTAATATTAAGCCTGTCTGATCTGTGACATAGCTACCAGATAGTTGAGCTTGGTTTTGTTATTTCTGGTTCACACTGACTGTGGTTTCTCACCCCTTTCAACTAATAACCTAATTTCCTACACACTCACCTCTGGATCTCTGGAGAACACATTCGTGATCACTTGATCAAAAAATACTTGTTACTGAAACAAAATGGGGTAGTTTGAATACGTTTATACAAATTTTCCAGAGATGGGTGGAGCCATAGTCTAAGGCTTCAGAACCAGTTTTGGACAACTCTCTTTCAAATGTGATTTTCAAGCTGGATCTCTGATACAACCTTTGTGCAAAGTGATGGTTCTCAAAGCCAGTAGCAAAAAGGCTGGCTCCCAGCTATTGTATCCAAAACAATGGCACAATGAAGTGTGAGATTTCTGTGCTTAACTGTCATTAGCAATAAACAATAATCAGAAATAGACAAAAGGGCCCACCCTTGTATACAAATTACCTCACTTTGAAGAATAGAACTGCAGTCTCACATCTCAGCACTACCATCTACCAAATGGGAGTGCTCAACAAGGCCTAACAAGTTCTTTGCATCCTAGGGGCTCATTAAGGCCCAGATTTACTAAGGGCTTGCTTTGTTCTTGTCTTAGGCATGGTGTCACAAGGCAAAACAAGACCTTAACTGAGATTTCTGAAGCCATGCAAAGCCACCTTGCATTTCTCTGCATGGTTTAGTAAATTCAAAGCAATGCAAGGGAGTGCATTTCGCTGCCTCAGCAGCAGTGAGGCATTCTGTGGGTACAGTGAAGCATTCTATGGGTGGAGTGTCAGCATTCCCATGCATCCAACAATAGTTTGTGACACAATCACAGATTTAAAAAGGTCTGTAAACATGGGATTGCACCAACATTTTGCTCATCCCTGACTTAGGCAAATGAGGACATACATATTTATTTTTCCATGATGCTTCCTCTTTGTATGCTTGCTGTATTCTGCAGCACACAACAGCACAGAGACAACTAGACACACACACCACATTCAACCATACATTCCTCATGCACCTCACATCACACACCCCACATTACTCAACACACTCTCACCATCACATACCATACAACACCCATGGCACCACAAAGGCACCCCTGTTTCACTGATGAGGAGTTAAGGGCCATGGTAAACGAAATTGTCAGGGTAGAGCCACAGCTGTTTGGAGCACAGGTACAGCAGATATCCTTTGCAATGACGATGGAGCTATGGCAGAGAATCGTGAACAAGGTGAACGCCCTGGGATAACACCCAAGAACAAGGGACGATGTCAGGAAGAGGTGGAACGACCTACAGGGGAAGGTACGTTCCATTGCAGCAAGGCACCAACTCATACAGAGGACTGACCGTGGATCCCCACCTCCTCCCCCACAGCTCACAGCATGGGACGAGCAAGTACTGGCATTAATTCATCCTGAGGGACTCGCTGGAGTAGCTGGAGGACTGGGCACTGGTAAGTCAACATTTACTACTTATCACCCCCATACCTGCATGCCAACACACCCCCTCACCCTCACTCCCATCACTCCACTACATCCCACGCACTGCACCTACACATATGACTAACCACAATGGCAAGCCCTGCAACCTGCATGGACACGCCTGCCAGCCCTGCATGGACACCCATCAATAAAGCATGCACAGCATAGGGAAACTAACATTCCCACAATACATCACCATACACAAGCAAAAGGTGGCAGGGCAACACCAACAATAGAGGGGAACCCAGGGATGTACAAATGTCAAACACTTGAAGCATAATACATCACTTACATCCTCACAGGTACCCCAGTCAATGTCAGTGGAGAGGAGGTGACACGGTTATCCAGTCCCCCAGCAAAAGATGCCCCCAGTGATGACAGTAACTCTGGACTTCTGGATATGGATGACCTACCTGGCCCATCAGGGACCACTGGACAGCTGGTCACCCAAGCCCACTCACAGACCACCACAGAGCCTCCCCATCAGGATTCAACAGCACAGCAGCCACCCAGCGTACCCACACCTCTGTCCCCAGGACACGTCAATCAGCAGTGTGCCCACCTGTACAGGGACCCCAGCCCACACCTCATACACAAGACAATCAGGGACCTGGTGTCAGTGTCAGTGTCAGTGGGCACACCGTTCAGGGGACAGAGGCACAGGCCAACAGGGACACTGGGAGGACTGCTGTGCACCAGGGAGATGGCAGGACCAGGGAACTGACTCTCCAGGAGGCACTCTCCGAGATCCTGGGAGCCTACCAACATTCCCATGACACAATGGGCCAGATCCCTGACAACGTGCAGGAGAACAGGTGGCTTCAGGAGGGAAAGTATCAGGAGATCAGGGAGGACTTGAAGGCCATTAATATCACCCTGATCCCCATAGTAGGGGTGCTGGCAGACATGGCCAACATCATGAGGGAGGCAACAGCACACCAGCGGGCCCCTACCACTAGCCAGTCCATTGACCATCCCTCCACTTCCACTTCAGCTAGTGGGCAAGAGGCCCCGCCACAGGACCACCAGGCCACCAGCACCCCTCCCCCTGCAGAAGGTGAACCATCCGGCAAACATTCCCTGCGACCAAGACAGAAGTCAGAGACACTTGTCAAGACCACCTCCAGGCAAGAAGGGGAAGGAGCCTGATCCACAGGAAAGAAGGGGAAGGAGCCTTCACCACCAGGAAAGAAGGGGAAGGAGCCTGCACCACCAGGAAAGAAGGGGAAGAGCCCATTCACCCCTGCCAGGAACTACCCATGTACTGGAGGAGACAAAGCCCTCTACTCCAGCGGAGGCTGTCAGGGTGACACCTCCACCACAACCAGCTGTCATCGGCAGGCCCCCCAACAGCTGATGAATTGAAGCCATCAGAAAGCGCAGAGGCTGCCCAGGAGGCTCCTCCAACCACCACTACACTGCAGCCATCAGAAGGAGCAGAGGCTGCCCAGGAGGCTGTTTCACCCATCACCGCACTGCAGCTGTCACTGCCAGCGGACGCCATGTTGGCCATACTCCCGGGGCTGCTGTGTGAGTTGCCCCCTCTAAAACCAGTGGGAAAGTCACCCACCTGACAGACTGTGGCCTTGCACTCCCCAGCACAGAGAAATGGGCATGTTGCCCCCTCTAGAACCAGTGGGCAAGTCAACCACTTGACAGACTGTGGCCTTGCACTTCTCCGGACAGAGCAATGGGCATGGAGCATTCGGCTGAGGCACCCCCCTCCCCCTGAGGTGCCTGCCTATTTTCAAACTGATGCCCCTGTAGTGTACTATCCGGATGTCGTCAGGATTTGAGTTGAGCCTTAGACTGTGCCCTGTGGCCATGTGGGTCCTTTGAACATTGTACATGTGTACATATCTGTTTCATTGACAAATCAAACTATTGATTTTGAATTTGATCTGATTACAATCACTTTAGTCCATTCCTGATGTCCTTGCATTATTCTGCCATTTTTCAGGGACAAATTCTTTTTTATACTCAGCTGGTTATGTGTATCATGTTTGTGTGTGTCGGGTGTGTGTCGTGTGTGTGTGTGTGTGTCACTCTCATTTTCCTCCCACCCTCCCTTGTGTGCTAGGCTTCTGTACTCACCGTCATCGTCTTCATTGGCATTGGTGTTCCAGGTGGAGAATAACGTAGAAGATCATCGGAAAGACTTGCAGTTCTGGTTCCATGCTGGCGTTGTTCTTCCCTGTGTCTCCGATGGTGAGTCTTTTCTCTTCAGTGATGTGTTTCTACCAGGCTTTTGATGGTGTTGGTACAGCCCCAGAAAAGATGGCGGTGGCTGTGTCTTAATATGGTAGGTGGTACTTTGTCTTCCGCATGGCTGTTGTTGGCTACCGCCGTGGTGAGTGTTGTTTTCACCCTGGCGGTTGACATGGTACATTGGCTGTCTATGGGAGTTATCACTGCCATGGTCATAATTTGGCGGGACTTACTGCCAGCCTGTTGGCAGTATTACTGCCACTTTATCACTCACAACTAGGGTCATAATGAGGGCCACAATCTTTTGTGCCATTTGAGGGAAGACTCTGTCATATCACAAAGAGGATTACATGTGTAACCAAATTTGTAGTGTGTGTCATCTAATGTGCATGTCAAATAAATATGCTGGGTGTAACCTTCACAAGTTCAAGAGTCGATTCTTGCCACACCTGAGAGCCATCAAGAATCAAGACAGATGGTGAAGCGTTTTTGGGATGTGCATGAAGGAGACTGCAAGAGTCTGACTTTCTATGGTACTAAACATGTTAAGATAGACTCTAGAAAAGGAGACAGAGCAGTGAAATTAAGAAGAATTGAGTCCAGGATAACTCTATCACTAGGGACAGAGAATCCATGGGGGCATGATTCAGATGCAGAACTACATGTGCATATTTAGGGGGCATGAGGGAAACCTGACAGAACTGGATTAGGTTGATAATGAGATAGTGAATTTGCCATCTGGAGGTCTCCCTATCTGTTTATAGTTAATTATTTGAATACTGTTCTCATATGTGTGACAAACCAGAATTTTGTATTTTTGACAATGAAATGTATTATATATATGGAGAAATAACAGTAAAGAGTGGTGTAATGAGGTATTTGCTCATGTGTGCAGTAATGGGTTGTAAGTTTTGCACTTTGTTGGTAGCACATTGTAAGCAGTTGTCCTTGCAGATTACCCCCTATCACTTTATTTATGGCAGCACTTGGCACTTTATATAATAAGCAATGAGGCATGGTTATGTGCAGTTCAGGAATACTGACAACTACCATGATTGTGCAGTGCACAGCACACGTCATTTTAACATCTGGTAACATTGAGGCGCTATATAGAGATTAACCTGCTATTATGCTTTTAATTGATATATGCTCTTTATTTATGGTACCACTTGGTACTTTATACAACAGACAATAAGGTATGGTTATGTGCAATTCGGTAACATTGATAACTGCCATGATTTTAAAGTGCACAGCACACGTCACTTTAATATCTGGCAACTTCGAGGGGCCAAATACCTGCCATTTTGCATTCTATTTTATATATTTGCTGGCGGAGATATAGAAATCAATTATAAAGAAATGGAGTTTCACTTATCGCAGATTATCATGAAACTTGCTAAATTAGCAATGGAACACCCTTCTCTATAGTTACCAGATGTTATGCACTTCTATTTTCATTAGCGTAGTTTGCATGGCATAAGTCACTTTAATCTTTGGCACTGCATGGGGACATCCTCAGAGATTGATGAATTGCGCAGCAATTGCATGGACTTTACAGATGTGGTTTAGAAACATTGACTATTGCTACAACATGTGGCATGTTTGCATTCAGAGACATATAGGTGTTATATTCAAGATACAGATATGTTGTATAGTATCCAACTGGATATATGCTCTGGATACAGCACATGAGCAAACTGTATAGTGATGTAATCATGTACAATATGCATCATACACGGCAAGGTCCTTCGATGGATACACTCCTTCCTAACTGGCAGAACACAGAAAGTCGGGCTCCTGCCACACCTATCAGAAACCACTGACATCAGCTGTGGAGTACCCCAAGGATCATGGCTGAGTCCTACGCTGTTCAACCTCTACATGATCCCACTCTCCCCAACATCAGGAACCATAGCATGAGTATCATCTATGCTGATGACATCCAGCTAATTCTCTCCCTGACCGAGAACCCTCAACAGCCATGATGAAAATCAGATATTGGGATAGAAGCAGTCGCCACCTGGATGAGGGAGAGATGCCTAAACCTGAACTCTGACAAAATTGAAATCCTCATTTTGGGACCATCCCCATCAGCTTGGGATGACTACTGTGGCCCTCTATACTCGGCAGGCACCCCACCCCTACAGACCACAGTAGAAACCTCAACATCATCCGTGACTCAACACTCACCCTGCCTAGGCAGGCCAACTCTGTCAACATCCACATGCTACCACACCCTCTGACTCCTCCAAAATATCTTCAGATGGATACCAACTGACTGCCGGAAAACTGTGACACACATTCTAATCACAAGCAGACTCGACTATGGCAGCGCCCTCTATGCTGGAACTTCCAAGAAGAACATAAACAAGCTGCAACAAATTCAGAATGCTGCAGCCAGACTCGTACTAGATATCCCCCAGCGAGAACACATCACAGAACACCTTAGGAACCTCCACTGGTTCACCTTCGAGAAGAGGATCAACTTCAAACTCCTTGTACATGCCTACAGAGCCCTCCAGAGCAGCGGACCTATCTATCTCAACAGCCGCATCACCTGGTACTCCCTTTCCAGACCTTTCCGCTCATACCAACTGTTGTTCGCTAACGTACCCCGCATAAAGAAGTCCACAGCTGGAGAAAGATCATTCTCATACTTGGCAGCTAAAGGTTGGAACACCTTACCACCGCACTTCAGATAATTGTCATCAGTTCAAGAAGGACCTCAAGACCTGGCTCTTCAACTGATCTCTGATGACCCTTCCTAGTGCCTTGAGATCTTATGGATGAGTAGTGTGCTGTAGAAATGATTGATCGATTGACAATACCTATTACCAGGATGAATGCCAAGTGAGCACTAATTGCATAATATTACAATTTGTACAATATTTAAATGAAACACTGGTATCTTATCTTTACACCTAGGAATGTTATATCATGCATATTACTCAGTATAGATCAATGATGCTCTTAACCGGTTCTGTGCCTTGGATGAGGTGATCTCGTCCAAGGCACCGGTTCCCGAGATGAGATCACCTCGTCCTGCACCCGAGAACCGGGGGGAGCACTAGCGCTCCCCCCATGGGCCCCCCACCCACACCCCCCGGTCATGGTTGGAAGGGGAATCCCTTCCCCTTCCACCCGACCTCGTCACCCCCCACCCCACGTGACGTCAGCGCGCATCACGCGCTGATTGTCACAGAGGGCCTTCTCCTTCACGCTGGAAGCTCTGCTTCCAGAGTGCTCAGAAGAGAAATGCAAAGCATTTCTCTTCCGATCACGTGGAGGAGGCCCGGAGAGACTTCAAAGGGAAGGAAATGTTCCGTTTGAAGTCTCTCTCAGCGTTTCAAAAGCCAGATTGTAAAGCAATCTGGCTTTTGAAACGCCCACGAGACACCAGGGATTTCTTGTGAAAACAGAAATTGGCATAAGGGAGCGACCCCTTGGGCAAGTGTAGCTCCCAGGGGGAGCATTTTTTTTAAGGCCTTTTCTTCGGCCTATTATTAGGGTGCAGGGGGGGCAGAAACCTTTAGGCACAGGGCTAATTTTTTTTTTTTTTTTTTTTTTTTTTTTTTAGAGGTGGGGAGCGACCCATTAGGCAGATTTTATGAGGTCAATCTGCCCCCAAGGCGGACAGAAACCACTAGACACCAGGGAGTTTTTTTTTCTTCGTGAATTTCACCCACGGGAAGCGACCCCTTAAGCAAGGGTCGTTCCCCTGGGGGGCAAATTTATTTTAGGCCATTTCTGCCCCCCTGGGGGGCAGATCAGCCTATTTTAATTAGGCTGATCTACCCCCAAGGGGGACAGAAACCACTAGGCACCGGGGATTTTTTTGTTGTTGTTGTTTTACAGATGGTGAGCGACCCCTTAGGCAAGGGTCGCTCCCCTGGAGGGGCAAATTGTATTTAGGCCATTTCTGCCGCCTTTGGGAGAGAGAGAGAGAGAGAGAGAGAGAGAGAAAGAGAGAGAGAAATATTTTTAGGAAAGTCCTCCTTTTTGCCCTGGTCACTCCCAAACTTTTTGGACAGATACTGGTGGTTTGGTGGTTACTGACTCTTGACTGTGCCCTGGGTGCTGCATACCAGTCCAGGGGCCAGTGCTCCGTGTAGAGTGGATATGTAAATTAGGCTAATTATAATTGGCAGTATCAACCTACCTATAAGTCCCTAGTATATGGAAGGGCATGTAGGTTTAGGGACCCCAGCATAGGTAATGCACGCATAGGTGCACTGCTGAGGTGCCCAGTGTCATTTTAAAGGTAGGTCTTCCTTGCTGGCTGCTTTTAGACCAAAGTTATATGCAAACTCGACTTTGGAATTAAAAGCACTTCCAAAGTTGTGAACTAGCTTATTTTGACATATACGTCACCCCTAGGGTGTGCCTTAAGTGCCCCTAGGGTTAGATGCCATGGAAATATAAGCAGGGACCTTATAAAAATGTTTTTTAAGCCCTGTTGAGGTACAATGGCCACATTCATTTTTCTCTCACTGTAGTGAATGGGCTCCATAGGCTAAAATGTGGAAACTTTGTTTTAATCACTGGAGTCTCCATAGGAGCCAGATATTTCGAGTTTGATATCAAAGTAATTGTTATAATAAATCTCACAACTTGCCATTGTTGGATTTAATATAACCAGTTGAGCAAAAGAGTTTTAAAACTCTACCTGAAAGTTGCCAACTTCAACTCAGTAATGCCCTTCTCTGGTTGGCTAGCCTCTGGCAGCCTGGCCAGGCTGACTTAATGAGGTATCAAGTGGCTTAGGCCGAACACAAAGGACGTTCCTGGGGGAGGCGATCTGCCTCAGCGGTCTGTGAAAGAGGATGAGGGGAGAGCAGCCAAACTGGTCTTCAAAGAGGGGAGGACATTTGGAGCAGCTCAGGACCTCCCCCATGTTCGGCAACCTCAGACAACTGGGTGCCTTCTTGATTAGATTATTAGAGGCAGGAGAACTTCAAAAGATTTTTTGTGGGGCAAACATTTTTTAATTTGTACTGATGATAACCTATTAGTAAGCATGGTAAGTAAATGCATTACAGATAAAGGGGGTGATTCTGACCCCGGCGGTCTTAGACCGCCGGGGCCAGGGTCGGCGGGAGCACCGCCGACAGGCCGGCGGTGCCCCACAGGGCATTCTGACCGCGGCGCTTTGGACGCGGTCAGTGCAGGAAAACCGGCGGTCTCCCGCCGGTTTTCCGCTGCCCGTCAGAATCCTCCAAGGCGGCGCAGCATGCTGCGCCGCCTTGGGGATTCTGACACCCCCTACCGCCATCCTGTTCCTGGCGGTTCGCCCGCCAGGAACAGGATGGCGGTAGGGGGTGTCGCGGGGCCCCCGTAAGAGGGCCCCGCAAAGTATTTCAGTGTCTGCAAAGCAGACACTGAAATACGCGACGGGTGCAACTGCACCCGTCGCACCTTCCCACTACGCCGGCTCCATTCGGAGCCGGCGTCCTCGTGGGAAGGTCGATTTGCCCTGGGCTGGCGGGCGGCCTTTTGGCGGCCGCCCGCCAGCCCAGGGCAAATCCCAAAATACCCTCAGCGGTCTTTTGACCGCGGAGCGGTATTTTGGAGGGGGAACATTGGCGGGCGGCCTCCGCCGCCCGCCAATGTTAGAATCACCCCCAAAGTGTCTTTATGGATTACCAAGTTGGCATGAAATTTGCATGAATATGTATTCGGCGTTGAAAATCTAGTGGGAAAATCAAATGTCACTACTGACTACTTAGCTTGTTTGCCTTGTGCTGACTGTGATGAAGATTAAATGGATGAGGTAAATGATGACTTGCCTCTTCTTTTCTAGTCAGACGAGTTACATGATATGAGTGCAGTCAGTAAACATCAGTGGGTAGAAGATATAAGTGATAATGTTGATTTTCATTATGTGTCTGATTATATTGTTAAAGGATGGCCCAAAGAAATAATGTCAGAGAACTCGTTGAGACCCTATTGGAAAGATAATGAAGAATTAACGATCATAGTTACTATCATTATGAGAAATTATAAATTGGTACCTCCTTCTGGTGTTAAAGACAAACCTCTCAGGTTTGCTCATACGTGTCATATGGGTATGACTGGAACAAAAAGGTGGCCCAATATGGACTGTGATGTTGAAAGATTGGTACAGAATTGTTAGGTCTGTCAAGATGCTAATAAAACTATGCACAAAGTCATGTCCTTTAACTCCTGTACCGTTTCCAGATGGCCTGTGGCACAAACTTGAAATAGTTTTAATTTGTTCCAATGTACAAATTGACAAAGGAAATGAAATTTGCTATGGTAAGTATAGACTACTACAGAAAAGAGATTGTTTTTGAATTCATGGGCAGTCCTACTACAAGCAATGTTATTACGTTTCTTAACTGTTTTTACCAGATAATGTTTAACTCACAGTATTGTGAGTGACAATGTATCTCAAATCTTATCTGTAGCAATGAACGTATTTTTACAAGCTTTAGGAATTAATCATTGTAGGTCACCCTTATATCATAACCAAAGGTAATGGCCAAGTAGAGGAAGCTAACCATATCATTAAGAAAACCGAGAACTAGAGGCTTTGTAAGATTGTTTGAAGGCTTGCCGTACCATTTCTCACAGCGTTATGGGTGTCCCCCAATTTGAGTTGTTGAGGGAAAGAGTGCCTTTAACTAAACTAAGTACCCATAATGTGCTTAAACCGAAAGGTTCTTGCATTGAAAATGTTCAGAGTAAGAAACATAGGATACAAAAAGCAGTAGTTGATAAATAAATCAAAATGAAAAAATATTAATGCATGAGGAAGGCGGTGCCCCATTCTAAAATAAATGTAGGTGATTATGAAAGAATCAAATGTCCTAGATCCAGTGCTGGTGTAACTAAAGTTAGGGAGCCCCATAGAATTATCAGAACATTTGGGTTGGCTATACGGCTGGAGAGTGGAACATTTTATGTGCGCTTGTGTGCCTTCCAATGTTGCAGGTAATACTAGGGAAGCCATGAATAATGAAGGAGTCACCAGTACCAAACATTATAATGAAAATGTTCATGGGCAAGTGGTGAGTTCCCAAGAGGAGTTGATTTGCAGACCTAAATGGAATGTGGGAATGCCTTCCAAATTCAATGGTTTTGTGATGCTGTTATTTCTGTGAAGAAAGGGAGATGATATAGTGTCTGATATATGCATAACATTATGAGATACAAATGTTTATATGTATATATACTAATGGGCTCTTGTTTAATTCTACCATGTTGAAAAGCATGTGGCACCTCACACTTAATGTGGAATGTTTGGGGAGAGATTGGCGGTTGGGTAAAGGGAAGTGTTGCTATTACTGAAGTGGTGAATAAACCTGCTTGCTGCATTCCCAGGTCTTGTCATTACTATAGATATCACACTTTCATTTGTATTGTTTGGATCTTCTGTGTAAGCTCATCGATCTCCAAAACGTTTGTGTCATCTGCAGTCCTTAACATGCAAGGCTTTGACCTTCTAGTGTCAAGGGCAATTGTTTCCCTTTATTTCATTTGGTAAAAATTCTGTGGCTTTTGTTTCCTGGTGTATTTGTACAGCTCAATTCTTGTATCTGTAAAGTCAGAGGTTGAGGGTGGGCAAAATGTCAATTCTAGGCTGAGGATTCTTTCCTGATTTGGAGTAAGCTTTGTAAGGAAACATTCACAACGAAGGACTTTTTATCATGGGTGTTAAGATTGTGCAGGGCATTTAGGGGCAGATTTATGGAAGGCACCCGTTAACACCCCCCCCACCGCCACCATGTGTGCGCCATACTTAAAATACAGTGCACCATGGCGCAGGGTACGGGGCTATAGCATCATTTCACATGATGCTATTGATGTACTCTGCCAAAATATTGGCACTAATACTGCAGAGTACATAGGGCTCCATTCTAAAGAATGGAAGCCACCTTTTAACACCTGCTCTTGAGCAGGCATTAAAAGTGCTGAAAAACTGGCACAAGGAAATCTCAGAGATTTTATTAGGCCATTTTTCGGGCTCCCTTAACGGGGGAATGCCCCCTTTGCATACATTATGCCTGGTGCAGGGATAATATAGTGCAAAGGATTACAGGGCGGCACAAGGCATGTATGACGCCACCCTGTAAATATGGTGCAGGGATTTCGGCCTCGTTGGGCCAGATTAACGTACAAAATAATGATGTTAATGTGGCTCAAGGTGGCGCTAGGGGCGCAAGGTGCCCCTAATTTTCTGCCTCTGTTCTTGCCTCGTCCTCTTCCTCTTGCCCCTCCTCGTTCTACATGTTCTCTTTGTGGCTCCACTGTATTCTTCTTCCTCCACCTTGATGCATTGTCATGGTCAGAAGAAGGATCCTGGGTCATAGCTGAATTCACTCTCACTCAATGGTCTGGTGGTAGATTTATTTTATAACTCCATAGCCCTGAGATGGTAAAATCTGTTAGTGAAGGTATAGATGCCTGTCCCTGGTGAACTTCTTTTCTTTTCCTTCCATTATTTCTTCATCTTATTCCTGCAAAGTCTATTCCATCTTCTCCATCAACTCCTTTACAGTTCTGTTGATCTTCTCCAGTTCCTTAGAGATCCACTCTATCTTCTCAGATTGCTGCTCCATCTTTCTTCGCATGCTGAGTTAGCATTTCAGTCAGCCTCCCAGAGCACCTTTCCATATTTCAAAAGCATTTGCTAACTAAATTGTCATCTAGGTCTTTAAATGTAGTTAAAATCATGATTCACATGAAATCACTGTACATCACTGTAAGAAAGTGCCCTCTTTCTAGCATGGTTACCCCACTTTTGGCCTGTTTGTCAGTGTTTCTGACTATGTCTACTGGGATCCTGCTAATCAGAACCCCAGTAGTTATGCTCTCTCCCTAAACTTATGGTGTAGGATACTGGGAAGCCTGTATTTCACCCACAATTGGCTTACTGATAAGTCCCTAATATATGTTATTTATGTACCCAGGACATTGGGGTTGCAGGGGATCCCCGTTGGCTGAAGCATATCTTTTGACACCCATAGGAAGCCCATGCAAAGGCTTCCACAGGACTACCATTGCAGCCCATGTGAAATGGTGCATGCACAATTTCACTGCCATTTACACTGCACCAGGTCACTTATAAGTCACCCCCATAGCAGGCCCTTCAGCCCTGAGAGCAGCATGCAGAGTACCTCCATGTGAGGGCACCCCTGCACTAGCAGAGGTGCCCCACGACTTCAATTACCATTTTCCCGGACTTTATGAGTGTGGGATTGCCATTTTAAGTTTATAATGGAAATAGTTCACTATGCTGTAAATTAATAGCGATTAGATTAAGCATAAGCAGAAGACATCTTGTATTTAGCAACTATTGTGAACATTTGGCGGAATCCATTTTGTATTCATAGAAGCCATTTTCTCTGCCACGTGCTCGCCATGTGCTCTGTCCTACCTTTCTGTTAACTACTCTTGAAAATCTGTCTAGTGACAAATGATATTTAGCATCTCCCACTTTCGCACATGCCCAGTAAGATCTGCAGCTGTTAGTAATCAGTAACAGACAGTAATGTGTCAACTAGTCCTTGAAACTGTTAGCCCCTCCTACCTGTCGACTGTGCATTTCCATATGACCTTACATGTATGTAAGTCTTGCTTTTATAATTGTACCACCTTCTTTTAGCCCCTGCGTGGGCATAAAAGGACCATGCTCTCTTAGTTCAGTGTGCTACTTCAAACATCACCGAAGGGTGCTGTTTGAACTGTAGTACCACCTCATGAGGTTTAATAAACTTTGTCTTTTATTTCAGTTTCTGTGCCAACTTCTTCCTATATGGTCTGAGGACTTTGTGCAGAAAAGGGCGGGCCTTGCTGAGGCTTACTTCAACAAATTGGCGCCCGAACAGGGACTTATCGGCGACTCGGACGCCCAACGGATTGGTCGCGACGACGGATTGAGATCTCGCTGCGGACGATCAATGCCTGAGGAGACCCGAGTCTTGGAAACCACGGCGTTTTTCCCTTCTTTCTGATTTGACCATCCAGGTGGCGCCGGTCCTCGACTGAGATTCTTTTTGTTCATTCGTCATGTAGTGACCATTTGGTCAATTTTAGAACTTGGCAGTTGGAACCTGGACACCCTGTGATTGGTAAGAGACGTTTTACGGCACTTGCTGTGGGTTTTGATGCCTTTGTTTGGTAATGAAGATTAGCACTACTTACTGTGGCTCTTGTGTTTTGGGTGACTAGTCAATTTGTGTCCTTTAAATTGATATATAAATTGCAATTTATATAGGCAGGTAATGAGGAAAATTTTCTCCAATTTAATTTTGATTTGAACGGCACCTGCAGTGCTACTTTGATTATAATATTGCATATTCTGCACTATTTTTGGCATGCCTGTTTTTAGCGCACTTCGTAGGATGTGTTGCTTTTGTAATGGTACCAATTTGAGACTGGAAGAATCGCAACCCGCACCCCCAAAGGGGACGCCCAATAGAGATATGTATGTTAAACATGGTCTTTCTTCGATAATATACAGCACATTATGCAATAAATACACTCGTGCGGATCCTGAGTTACGTTGGCCAATGCATGGGTCATTTGATTTGAGAAAGATTCAGTATGTGGAACAATGTATGTGTAAGCGAAAGTCTAGGCAAGATATGTTTGACTGTGTACGAATGTGGGAGAAAGAAGTGCGTGGACGAGTGAAGCATGAGCAAGCCTTGCTTGAGAAAGAGCAGCGGAAGAATGTATATGTGAAAGCATTGGAAATGAGAAAGAAATAAATAAATGACTTAAAGGAACTAGAAGAGAAAGAACGTAAATTACAGGTAACTGGCCAATACACTGTTAGGCAACCTCTCTATCCTATCCTTAATAAACCGCACAATGATTTTTTTATTACTAGATCGCCCTCCACCTCTGTATGTTGTCCCTTCTGCCCCTCATGAGTTAGCTAAGGTCTCCGGTTCGGAGCAACAGAAGATGCGAGACAGTCGCTCTATGTTGCCTGCTGACCGTGTGTCTGAGCTTAGATCTGTTGCTTGTAAAACAATTCGTAGCGTTGTCTCTGCTTCTGAACTTTTAGACAACATGAAAGGGTAGACGGAAAAGGAGCAGCTATATTTTACTGAGGCATTTGGCACAGAAGTTATTGAACTATATTGGAAATATTCTGATGAGTTAGAGCCCGATGATGTAGCAGCTGATCATGAGCAAATGAGTGATGGTCTTTTTGTTTTCTCCCAGGTGGCTGATGCAATCAGGCGTTTGGTGAAATTATGGCCCATATTTATACTTTTTGACGCAAAACTGCGCAAACTAAAAAAATTAGCGCCGGCTAACGCCATTCTGAAGCGCCATGCGGGCGCCGTATTTAATCAATGACGTTAGCCGGCGTTAGCCGCCGGCGCTGCCTGGTGTGCGTTGAAAAAAACGAAGTACACCAGGCAGCGCCGGCGTAGGGGGATATGGAGCTTGGGCGTGAAAAAATGGGGCAAGTCAGGCTGAGGCAAATTTTTCGTCTCAACCCGATTTGCGCCATTTTTTTCGACTCCCAACCCCCATAGAAATGACTCCTGTCTTAGCAAAGACAGGAGTCATGCCCCCTTGCCCAATGGCCATGCCCAGGGGACTTCTGTCCCCTGGGCATGGTCATTGGGCATAGTGGCATGTAGGGGGGCACAAATCAGGCCCCCCTATGCCACATTTTTTTTTTTTTTAAAACACTTACCTGAACCTACCTTAATGTCCCTGGGATGGGTCCCTCCAGCTTTGGGTGTCCTCCTGGGGTGGGCAAAGGTGACAGGGGGTGTCCCTGGGGGCATGGGAGGGCACCTCTGGGCTCCTTCCGAGCCCACAGGTCCCTTAACGCCTGCCTTTTACAGGCGCTAAAAAACGGCAGAAAAGCGGCCGTACGTCATTTTTTTTGACCCGCCCACTCCCGGGCGTGAATTTTGCCCGGAAGTGTAAATACGGCGCACATGCCGCGGAGTAAATTTTTTAGACGCAAAGTAGGTGTCCACGCTAAAAAATGACGCTAACTCCATGGACTTTGGCGCTAGACGCGTCTAACGCCAAAGTATAAATATGGAGTTAGTTTTGCGTCGGAATTGCGTAAAAAAAAACGACGCAATTCTGGTGCAAACGGAGTATAAATATGCCCCTATGTGTTTTCGCAGTCCATTTGCAAGAGGAGAAAAGGGCTGTGGACGTAGTTGCACGGACATCTCAGACCGGCGGGGTGCAAGCTTCCATCTTCGGAACAGATAAGACTATGAAAGTTCACGCAAAACCAATGTGGGAGGCCGCGCCTTTGTATGTTCCTTCTAAAGGATTGGGTACAAGTGATGATAAAACTTCTGTTGATGGTAAGGGTTATTTTATTTATAATTGGGTGCATACTCCTTGGAATAGGGCAGATGTTATGGTACTTAAAACAGCATTACCTGACCCGCAGAAAAATCCAGCCGCCTTTTATGAGGAAGTTGAGGGAGTAATTAGTTCTTGTACTATGACTTTGGCTGACATTGATTTATTTTTCGGATTGATATTACCGCCAGATATGTGGAGAACTGTTCGTAAAATTGATGATCGTGTAGTTTTTGGGGCGTCATGGAAAGTATTAGAACAGATGGACGGGGATAGGGAACCTGCGAAAAAGCCATATCAGTTGATCCTAGATCTTCCAGCAGCCATATTAGTTAAGTTAAAAACGATTGTTCCCCCTAAAAAGATAGATTGGACTGTTTTAGCGTCTTGTAAGCAAAAGGCAGATGAATCAGTCTCTGATTTCTTTGCACGCTTTGAAGAAGCATTTCATGATTTTAGCGGCCAGTTATTGTCAGATGATATGGGCAGACATTTGTTTGTCGATAAATATGTCGCAAATCTGTTACCAGGAATAGCTAGTCATCTTAAAGCTAGTGAAATTTCATGGACTACCTCTACTCCGGTTTCTCTTTTGACTATGGCTCAGTATTATGAACGTCAGGAATTAGAAGCAAAAGGTAGCGAGGATAAAAAGATTAAAGAATTAAAGACGAAGGTTATGTTGGCTCAAGCTTATGGTCCGCCTTTTAGAGGTAGTGATAGAGGTGGACGTGGATCTTGTCATTCTTCTTACACTCATTCAAATTTGTCTGTTGATCAGTGTGCGTATTGTAAGAAATTTGGGCATTGGGCTGCCGATTGTCCAGCACTACGTGTTCAGCAGTGTTCACGTGGTCGGAGACAAATGAGAAATCGCTCAGGATATTCAGGGCCTAGAAGAAGCACGAAGGATCATGCTAGGGTTGATGCTAATGTACGAGGACAGGATGTGTTTAACACTTTTGATAGACGCAACCAATACCAGATGTCTAACTATGTGCAGCCTGATTTCCAAGATTCTGCTTATGCATAGGATTGCCTAGGATGGGGTAAGGAATCAATTGAAGTTCCAGTAGATCAGAGGGGTCCCTACTGATCAGTTTCTGGTTGATACAGGAGCTACTCGTAGTGCCTTGTCTAAACAATTGATTCCAAGGGCTCCCCTGTCTGGCTTAACCATTACATCGATAGGTTTCGATGAAACACCTTCCCCTAGCCCATTGTCACAACCACTTGCATTCCATGTTGACAGATTTACTGCTCCATGTAAATTTTTCTTTCTCCAAATACACCAGACAATATTGTGGGTCTTGATATGCTCAAGTATTTCAGGGCTACAATACGATGCTCTCCGGAAGGGGTGCATGTTATTTTGAATGATAATCATCCTGTGATGGAAAGAGTTTGTCTTGTTAAAGAGGATATTGCATTAGCTTCACTCCCTAGTACTTTGTGGGCTACTTCAGATACTGATGTGGGACAAATGATTATTCCACCGGTACATATTAGTGTCAAGGAGGGAGCTGTATTGCCACGTTTGCCTCAATACAAAATTTCACAGGAGGGCGAAGAAGCACTCACACTAATTGTGCATGATCTTATTGCAGTTGGAGTTGTTGAGGAAGTTCCGTATAATGTTTGTAACAGTCCGATTCTTCCTATTCTGAAAAAGGATACTGATACTAGGATTTACTGATTCATTATTGATTTATGAGAAGTCAATAAGATTGTGATACCACAATATTCTGTGGTATCTGACATCACAACACTTCTTACTTTGGTTCCCCCGACAGCAACTACGTTCTCTGTGATAGACTTGAAGAATGCTTTCTTTTCGATCCCTATTCATCCTGACAGACGATATTTGTTTGGTTTTACTTTGAATAAACGATCATGTAGATTTTGCAGAGTTCCTCAAGTCTATACTGAGAGTCCTAGTATTTATAGTCAATCGTTAAAACGACAACTTGATTCTTTTGTTTTGCCTGAAGGAGTGGCTCTCATACAATATGTCGATGATATTTTGTTGGCAGCTGATACCCCTGAGCAATGTGAAAAGTGCACTTTGTCCTTACTTTCTTTTCTTGCTTCACACCATCATAAAGTGTCACAAAAGAAGTTGCAATATAGTAGACCAAAGGTAACCTATTTAGGTCACCTTTTGTCTAAGGAGGGCCGTGCACTTACATCAGATCGTATTCAAGCAATTTTAGACACACCAGTACCCTCTACTCAGAAAGATGTTCGTGCATTCCTTGGTCTTACTTCTTTTTGTAGGCAATGGATATTAGGGTTTTCACACATTGTCAAACCTTTGCTAGCAATTTTGACTAAAGATACTCCAATGCCCCCCCATGGACACATGAATGTGAGACTGCTTTCCTGCAGCTACGATAAGCCCCTTGTTCAGCACCAGTGTTAGGTACTCCAGATTACAGGAAGCCTTTTGCAATTTACGTACACGAGAAAGATGGATGTGCATTGTCAGTTTTAGTACAGACACATGGCGATAAGCAGCGTCCCTGTGCATATTTTTCAGCAGTATTTAATCCTGTCGCTCGAGCGTTGGCTAGGTGTTTTCGTTCAGTTGCCGCAACAGCTGTGTCAATACGTCACAGTGAAGGGATAGTTTTGTCACATAATCTGTTGGTGTTAGTACCCCGTGCGGTTGATGCTCTTTTAAATCAAACAAAGACACAACATTTAACTAGTACTCGCCTGACAGGATATGAATTGACATTGCTGGCCCTCACATTACACTGAAGAGATGGGCAACACTAAATCCAGCCACTTTGTTGCCATATCCGGGGATTCAGCCTCAGTCACAAGAAACACATGATTGTATATTCCTTACCGAAGAACAGACAAAGGGTCGTATTGATTTACAAGATACGCCCCTTCCAGATGTAGACGGGGAATTGTGGGTTGATGGGTCTTGTTTGAAGTTGCCAGACGGTACGACCTCAGCTGCATATGCAATCACCACAATACACACGGTAGTGGAGACAGCTCGTATACCAAAGAAGTCATCTCAAGCAGCTGAACTAATAGCTTTGACACGAGCATGTGAGCTTAGTACTGACTTATGTGTGAACATTTATACAGACAACCGCTATGCTTTTGGAGTGGCTCATGATTTTGGTTTGCTTTGGAAGGAGAGAGGCTTTCTCACATCCCACGGGATGCAGATAATGCACGGAGAATTAGTGCATAACCTCTTGACTGCATTGACATATCCAAAGAAACTAGCTATTGTGAAATGAAGTGCATACAAGAATGTGACCGATAAGATAGGGCAAGGTAATGCCCTTGCGGACCTCATAGCACGTGAGACTGCGATGCAGCGAAGTACTACTTCTATGTATGTAGTGAAGTCACAAGCTGAACGTTGGCATAATGCTAGACAAGACGTACTAGATATACAGAAATCTGCTTCTGTGAAAGAACGTGAGCAATGGTCTGAAGAAGGAGAATTGGATGATGAGGCGGTTGGCGGAATAAGCAGATGGATAAATGGAAATTGCCTATAGCTTTTGTACAACCTATGGTTCAGATGGCACATGGGCTGACACATGTTGGAGCTTCAACAATAACGAAGTTGCTCACGCAAGTTTGGAAGCATCCAGAAATTTCCAGTACAGCTAAGAGAGTAGTACAGTCTTGTTTGATCTGTTTACAATACAATCCTGGAAAAGGGACACGTACTCCTGCGGGAGGGTTTGCTGCACCAACTGCACCTTTTGAAGTTCTACAAATGGATTATATTCAGCTTGAACGCTGCAACAATTTAAAGTACGTCTTGGTGGTGGTATGTGCCTTCAGTAAATGGATAGAGGCATACCCCTCAAAGGATAATACTGCCATTACCACAGCGATGGTGCTTTTGAAATAATTTTTCCCTAGGTTTGGTGTTTGCAGACTTTTATGGAATGATAACGGACCTCATTTTGTTGGGGAAGTTATTAAGTATGTCCTGAAAGGATTAGGGATCAAGCAGAAGTTCCATGCGGTTTTCCACCCACAATTAGCAGGGTTGGTGGAAAGGTATAATGCTACTTTGAAGCTGAAGTTAGCGAAGATACAGGCTTTCACATCCTTAACTTGGCCGGATGCATTACCATTGGCATTATTGTCTATTAGGTCAGTGCCATACTCTCAAATAGGCCTTAGTCCTTACGAAGTGGTGTTTGGAAGGCCAATGAACATTTGGGGTGTTCCTAAGCCAAATTCTGTATATGAAGTACCTTGTGTCCTGGTGAATGATTATTTGGCACAGTTAACTGACAATTTGGTGTCTATTCATCAACAGGTTCGAGAAGCACTTCCTGACAGATCTACAGGTGAAGGCCATGAACTCCGACCTGGTGACCAGGTGATGATTAAGTCCTTTGAAAGATCAAGCAGTTTGGAACCAAGGTGGCGAGGCCCAGAACAGGTGCTCCTTGCGACAAGGGCAGCAGTTCGAGTGACGAACCGAAATAATTGGGTC
This sequence comes from Pleurodeles waltl, assembly GCF_031143425.1. NCBI lineage: Eukaryota > Metazoa > Chordata > Amphibia > Caudata > Salamandridae > Pleurodeles > Pleurodeles waltl. Next base: position 1,046,771,690 of record NC_090437.1, on the reverse strand, counting down.
CACAGTACTCACTGCAAGAGAGTGCTACCTACCTTGGTGGAACCTGCTGTGCTGACCGATCATCGAGAGATTTTGACTACGGAGAAAGGCCGTGCTATATCATCTGACGAATCTGTGGAGTTTTTCCCGGACCATGCAATTTCTGGAGTGTTGCGATATAATTTGAGACCGAGGAAAGACCCCGTAGTGCTGGAGAAAACTGGTTGAGCTACCGCCCTGGGTTAGTGAACCGGACAGCCTATGTGGCAAGGGGGGGGGGATCAAACATGCATTAGGGTGGTGACACCCATCTTGGCCCATGGTGAAGAAATCAGTGGCTGCCCAGGGATAAGAGCTCCAACGATTGTTTTTAATTAATTTCTGAAAGGGTCAATTATCACTGTTGCTAAAATGAATAACAAACTGATCATTAGTACTATGGGGATTGTTGTTGTTTTGGTGGTTATAGCAATAATCACCTGGTTTGTTGAAAAGAAGGCTCCTGCTTGTGAGTTTTTTGTTGCCACTACTCCAGTACCAGAGGATCACTATTACTTTACACTTCCCTATCAGGAGCAGAAGCACCGTCAATCGTACTTCAATAATACTTTCATTCAGATGTTGCATCATACTCATAATGCTACAAATACTACTAACTGTTGGGTATGTGGAATGATACCTGCGCATCAAAAGAAAGGAGGAACACCTTTCATTCCTCTTCCTTGTTCACACAATGGTTCTTGTCAAGCTTGGTATACGCTTTTGTTTGCATCTGGAAAACGTACAGAGGGCGGACTTCTTTTTCGCCTTAATAAAGTATGCTACCAAGACAAAGATGGGTATCCTCAAGCCATAGGAACTAAATGGGAATGGGAAGAGTATCAACCAGACAATGTTTCAATACCATATGTCTTCACAACTATAAGAGACTCTGACAAGAAAGAACAATTTGTGATTTCTGTTACAAAAACTAAAGCAGATTTATGTACACGTAGCATTGGCCGAATTCCAGTAGGGATAAGTGATTGTACCTTGATTTTAACTACTGTATTGAGGGTGTAAATAATAGTAGTTTTTCAGCTTCACATAATACATATTTTGTTTGTGGTAACTATGGATATTACCAACTACCTGTTGGGTGGTCAGTTGTGTGTTATGTATCTTTTCTATTACCCCCTGTGTTTTTGGCCCCTGCATCATATCACCGAGATTTTAAACTGTTCAATGACATCATAAAAAATACATATAAAAGGACAATAAGTACAAATGAGGTAGACCAAACGGATACTAGCCTGCAACAATATGTTGATTTTAATTTAGGGTTGTTCTCCTTTGTGGGTGCTGCGTTAAACAGTAGGAAAGTCAGACGATTGACTAGGGTTGTTGAAGCTGTTACCAATCAGGCAGCTCTGGCACTTGGGAATATTACTGAGGAGCTCCAAATCGCGAGGATTGTAGCGCTCCAAAATCGTATAGTACTAGATGTGATATTAGCTGATCAAGGTGGTGCATGTCGCATCATCGGTAGTAGTTGCTGTGTTTTTTATTCCAGATCACTCACCTTCAATATATGATGCAATATCTAAATTGCATAAAATTGCTGCAGAAATCCACACAGAGACTGGTACTTGGACTTTTTCTGGATGGTTTTGGGCTCTTGTTTCTGCTTGGGGTTGGAAACTACTGACTATCCTGTGAGTAATGATTGCAATATTTTTCACATGCTGTATCTGTATTCAGTGTGGCCCAATGTTCTGCTCCATGTGTATTACTGCTTGTATGCCTACCAAAAGAAATATTACAGAAATGAAAGCACAACACATGTTAGATAAGGAAATACAAGATGAATATTTAGATTATCCCAGAAAGACGAATGTCTTCAGCTAATGCTGAAAGGGTCATCTGTTGTAATTTAATAGCGATTAGATTAAGCATTAGCAGAAGACATCTTGTATTTAGCAACTATTGTGAACATTTGGCGGACTCTATTTTGTATTCATGGCAGCCATTTTCTCTGCCATGTGCTCGCCATGTGCTCTGTCCTACCTTTCTGTTAACTACTCTTGAAAATCTGTCTAGTGACAAGTTATATTTAGCATCTCCCACTTTCGCACATGCCCAGTAAGATCTGCAGCTGTTAGTAATCAGTAACAGACAGTAATGTGTCAACTAGTCCTTGAAACTGTTAGCCCCTCCTACCTGTCGACTGTGCATTTCCATATGACCTTACATGTATGTAAGTCTTGCTTCTATAATTGTACCACCTTTTTTTAGCCCCTGCATGGGTATAAAAGGACCATGCTCTCTTAGTTCAGTGTGCTACTTCAAACATTACCGAAGGGTGCTGTTTGAACTGTAGTACCACCTCATGAGGTTTAATAAACATTGTCTTTTATTTCAGTTTCTGTGCCAACTTCTTCCTATATGGTCTGAAGACTTCGTGAAGAGAAGGGCGAACCCCTTGCACTAGTAGGCCTTGCTGAGGCTTACTTCAACATGACCAGTGGTTTGCGCCGCCGAGTGTCAAAGTATAAATTTGACGCCTGAGCAGCACAGAAATGGCGTTAGCCGGTGTAAAGATGTTTGACACAAAACTGCGTTAACACAATTTTGCTTCAAAAAGTATAAATATGGCCTTGAGTATTTTCTTTCATGTGTGTGAGTACTGTGTGACTACAGTGGTACTGCATGAGCTTTGCATGTCTCCTAGTTAGGCCTTGGCTGCTCATCCACACTATCCCTAGAGAGCATGGCTTCTAGACCCTGTCTGCATTTCTCTAAAAAAAGGATACCTAGACCTGGTATAAGGTGTAAGTACCTTAGGTACCAACTACAAATGAGTCCCGCCTCCTACATTTGGGGTGCAGCAGTGGGATAAGTACTTGCAATTGCCTTATCACTCTGTCACCGGTACTTTCCACAGGAAAGAATACTCTATACTTAGAGCTATACACATATACCTAGTACAGGGTTCTTGTCTCTTACTCTCCTTTTCAAGAGACCAGAGGTTAGGTAGATTAGGTTCTCCAAAACTACACTAACACACACTTACATCATGTCTATTGCTGGACCTAGCTCTGAGGTCATGGGCACTCCCTATGAGGGCATGACTTTCAAGGAATTGAAGGGGGTTTGCTCAGACAGAAGCCCTAGATGAACGGCAGAACTCAATAAGCATTTCTTGTTGAGCCTTCTCCTTCAGGATGATCAGGAAAATGCTGATAACCAAAAGGGGGAGGGGGAGGGAGATACTAAACCCTTAGATTCAGAGAATCATCCTTCATATTCAGGGGAGGGCTCTTCCAAAGATCTTCCACCTAGCAGACCTACTAGTGTAGCTGATAATGAGAGGGGTAGTCATTCAGGTAGGACTTCCTTCACACCCAGAGGTAAAGTCACTAGGATCTCCAAAGTTAGGGAAAGATCTACCTCTGCCCATTCTCATATCACCTTAGTTTCCGAGAGATACCATGTTTCAGCTCCAGGTGATGACTCCATAGTTAGGGAGCGCATGAAACTGAGAATGGAGGAGGCCAGTTTGAGGCTGGAGCAGCAACATCTAGCCCTAGATAGGGAGCCCTTGGCTGTGGAAAGGGAAAGGCAGGGGTTGGAGTTAGTTCCCCATGCTGATAGCAGCAGTTTCAGGAGTTTTGGAGTTATGAAGGAGACCATTGACTCTAGAAATCTGCACACAATTGTTCCCCCATACAAGGTGGGGGATAATATTTACAAGTGGTTTGTTGCACTTGAGAGGGCCTGCAACGTTCAGAGGGTCCCTCAAAGGCAGTGGGCTGCTATTCTGTGGTTATCCTTTTCTTAAAACTGCACTCTTGTATTGGTTTGGCTGAACCACTGAACAATACAGGATTAAGTTCAGAGAAACCAGAAAAGAGTCATCAGAGGATTGGGTTGACTTTGTGGACTGTTCATTTAAGGCTTTAAAAGGCTGGTTACATGGCAGCAAAGTGTCTGATTATGAGGGCTTATACAATATTCTTTTGAGAGAACATATTTTGAATAACTGTGTGTCTGTCTTTTTGCACCAGTGTTTGGTAGGCTCAGATCTGACCTCTCTCCAAGAATTGGGAAAGAAGGCAGACAAATGGGTCAGAACAAGAGTGAGAAGAAAAACTCATACAGTGGGTGACAAGGAAAAGAAGGAAGAAGGTGATAAGTCTCAGGACAAGGATGGAGACAAACACAAAGGAAAACATCCCTCGTCAAGCCCACAAAACTCATCTCAGGGTGGGAATATCTTTTTTTCCTCTTCTTCCTCTTCTGCATACAATAAAAAGCCTTGGTGCTTTGTGTGCAGAGGTAAAGGCCACATCCACTTCCACTTCTAGTGCCCCTTGTAGTAGTAGTAGTAATAGTGGTGGTACTACTGGCAATAGTCAAGTAGTGGTGGTACTACTGGCAAAAGTCAAAGTAAAGGTGAGGTTGGGTTCACTTTTAGGTCCATCAATCCCCCTGTCTCACCTGGTGACCATGGCCTTGCCACCTTGGCAGCTTGTCCCCTAACATGGAGATGTTCAAGCAGTCAATTCACATAAATGGTGTTGAGGCCCAGGCCTGCAGAGACATAGGTGCCAGTATCACTCAAGAGACTGAAAACCTGGAGTCACCTGCACAACACCTCCTTGGACAGAAGTACCAAGTTAGTGATGTCAATAACTCCACTCAGTCTCTCCCCTTAGCTGTAGTGCAACTTAGTTAGGGTGAAGTTACTGGTCCTAAACAGGTGGTGGTGTCACCTAGCTTACCTGTAGACTGCCTTCTTGGAAATAACCTAGAGGCCTCAGGTTGTGCTGAAGTAGAGTTTATGACCCATGCATCCATGTTAGGTATCCCCAAGGAATTTATTTCTTCAATCTCAGGTGAGATTAAAAAGTAAAGAGGAGAAGGAGCTCTGAAGAATCAGGATCCTCCTCGCACCAACAGGTAAAAAGGTTATCAAAGTATCCCCTACCCACCCTACCACAAAGGATATCACTCCTGTGGTGGGAGACACCACTTCTAGGGTGGAACCTGTATCAAGGAAGCTAATAGCTACCTCAGCTGGACTCTCAGAGGTGAAAGTACCTATCTGTGAGAAACCTAAGGCAGAAAAGCATCCCTGTCCTGCCTTAGAAAACTTGGAGCAACCCTCCAGCCCTCCCAGAGAAACTTTAGTGCAGCACTCATGCACAACCTCTAACCCACAGGACAGCAGCTCTGTCCTTATGAAGAACCCTTGGGACAGTACCCTGTCCTGCTCTACCCCAAGAGGGACAGCAAACCTGTCCTCTTTTAGAGCTATGGATACAAACTTCTTTGCTCTGCTCTAGCCTAGCTAAGACAGCATCCCTGTCTGGAATACAACCTATAGGACAGCAACCCTGTCCTATCATAGGGTCTGAGTGACAGGCATCCTGCCCCACTTTACAACTATTTCCTAACCTTAAAACTAGGGAATCTGAGGGTCCACAGTCTCACTGTTCTCAAGCTAGAAGTAACCACACAGGGTGGTTCACCTCCCCACAGGTGAAGGGACCATACAGTGGATGATAAGGGGAGTAACCACTCTATTGCTGATCTACTCTCCACTTATCACCACTTAGACAATAAAGTCTCAACTTGTCAAGGTTAGCCTTATTGACCTTCGTTTGTGGGGGGTTGTGTAGGACAATCACCACATCACTGAAGGTACGCTCCATAGCTTGCCTCACTTGTCTAATCAGCTTTCCACTTTGATAATGCGTTCTCCTTAAACACAAATGCTCTGTGTGTCTTTAACAGAATCCCTCCTTTTTATTATACTTCTATCATTCCACCCTAAGTTAATGGTGGTGCACTCATGAGCATGCGTTGTCTTTAAACACCATAGAAACCATGACACCATAGGGACAGCCCAAGTTTCTTTCTTTCCTGTGGGCTCTCGATTTTTCAAACTATTTCAATGCCTTGTAGAAAATAGAGCTACAGCACTGTTAGTTTCAATTCACGGGTTACTTACAAGCCCACTGACCCTGTATCAGCAACCATGCACATTCCTATGCTCAAGCCAGTCACCTCCCTTACCTCAGTGTGCTCTTGTGTTTACCTGACAGTCTCTCTCCCAGTCTCGGTGGACATTTCTTATTATACTCTTTTCGTTTTTCTTTTTGCATTCTGATCATCATTATTTTTTCTTTTGAGAGCGCCTTATTTTTGGTTCCTCATAATGAGTGATATTCACCAGAAGCGTTTGGAAGCTGTAAAGGATTTATTTGATGAAAATATTGACATTACCACAAGTGGCTTGATGATTTCAACTGATGAGGGTGAACTACCTGTCAGGACAATTTACAAATTATGAGAAACTCATGAAAAAGGAAATAAGTAATAGTTGGGAAGTAATTTCTTAGGAGAATGACCTTGAAGTGGGTAGGGTTCCAAGGGGTTTGAGGATTCTTATTACCCCTACTTATCAAAACCCTAATCCCAAATTGTTAGAGGATTGGTCGAAAATAATGGCAGAGACTTGTATATCGATGTTGAAGTTATTGGTAAAATATGCTTGCCAGGATTTAGAACAGGTGACTCAAGAACTAATTTAATTGAAAGAGATTTTGGACAAACATCCAGAACAAGAATTCATAAAGAACTTCTTGTCTTCGATGGACAAGAGGTTGGAAAAATATGAAGAGGAGATCAAATAGAGAAAGAAACAGAACTTTTTACGAGACAGGCAAGATTATGCCCAAGGGAGAATTCTGACTTTTGGGTGCAGATTTGATGAGGCGATTAAGCAATATAAACAAATTGGCTCTTTAAGGCAACAAGATTTGGCCACATTGGAATCTAGTTCTGATAATTATTTGTTGGATTATGACGAAACTCAGGAAACATCTGGTAAAGACTCTGCTCCCTTCACTTAATTGGAAGAATATCATTTTTTACAAAGAAATCAGACTAGTCGGGGACGGCCACCAAGAGGAAGAGGAGAAAACAGCGCAGAAGAACAAGGACACGCAGCGGCAACTGGAAGTTCCAAAGGCATGACAACACGAGGCAGATTTATGAGGCAAACCAAGAAGAAATGATAGGGAAAGGTTCCCCAACAGTTATTAATTTATCTGAACATCAGTTAACTCTGGCGAGTGCTCCCTTTTGGAATTAGGTTTATGATTTTGCCCCACTGCTGATTTTGATTTCTGTCGGACTAGAATTGACTTATTTCTCTTAGTACGTAAATTCAAACTTAGGAAATTATTTTTACAGCAAGAAAACAAGACAGGTCTTACAGACTCAAATATGGTTTCACTCACTACTACTCCTGTAACTCCTGAATTAACATTGAGCGATGTGGATGGCCTTTTGGCCTTGGCTAGTTTGGCAGAAATGGATACCTCTGGTATGAGTGAAGATGAATTTCTTGAGTCTATGGATGTAGAATTGGGCAGACTTGAGTTCACACATTCTAAGCTAAAATCTAGGTTTAATCCATCTACTACTCATGATTCTATTGATACTTTTCATGAAATTGTAATTTGAGATTTGTTTCAGATGTAGCATACATTTAAACAGAGGGACAGTAAGTCGAATCTTAAGTATGAACAAAGGAGAGCTTTGAAGAGTCTAACTGACGATCATAACAATGTGATAAAACCCTGAGATAAAGGGGGCAATGTTGTTCTTTGGGATGTGAATCAGTATTGTAGGGAAGCAGAAAGACAACTTAACAACATAAGGAACTATGAGATAACAACTGTGTCTAATTATAATTGTTCGATTGACCAGTATCATAGTAAACTGTTCGATTGGAAAGACAGGGGGTTGCTGAATACAGATGAATATTTGTTTCTTTTGGTTAAAAAAAACGATTGCACCATGTTTTTACATGTTACCAAAAGTCCATAAAAATTATCATCATCCTCCTGGACGACCGATAATTTCTGCTAGTGGCAGCTTACTGGAACGCACATCTATTTATTTAGATTTTTTCCTTTTACCATATGTGTTGGCCTTACCTTCCTATTGTAGGGATACCATGGATTTTATTTCTAAGGTTGAGGGCTTTCCCTGGGAACCACATTTTTTGTTGGTTACTTTGGATGTGGAATCCTTATGTACTTCTATCCAGCATGACTTGGGGATCCAAGCTTGTAGATATTTTTTCCTCGACAGACCGCTTAGCAAATATGATCATTCCATGATGTTATTAGACATATTGGATTTTTGCCTAAACAACAATTTCTTTATATTTAAGGACACTTGGTATCGTCAGTAGGTCGGGACCGCGATGGGAAGTTGCTTTGCCCCTAGCTATGCTGGCATTTTTATGGATTGGTGGGAGGCCACACAGGTATGGGTGGAGAAGAATGAAAAATGCACTAGGCATATTTCCATGTGGACACGGTATATTGATGATCTTTTTTTGATCTGGGAGGGGCCGCGTCAGGCTTTGGAGGATTTTTTGGATCATATCTCTCACAATACTCTTAATTTAAGATTCACTCGAAAAATACATCCAACAAGAATGGAATTTCTGGATGTTTTAGTGGAAATTGCTGATAATAAATTACAGACAAGGTTATATCGGAAAGATACAGCGGGCAACAGTATTTTGCATGCAGCCAGTCATCATCCTACCAGTTTGAAGAGCAGTATTCCTTATTGTGAATTACTCAGCGTCAGAAGAAATTGTAGCACTCTGGAATTATATAAGGAGGAGGAGAGTAGTGTAGTCAAGAGGTTACAAGCGAGGGGTTATTCTGAAAAGATATTACGAACGGCTTGTGAAAAAGTAACCAATATTAAGAGGGACGCTTTATTGGTTAAGACTGCAAAGAAAAATAATTCTATTCCTGAAATGAGTATGATTACGACTTATAACATGGCTAGTCCAATGGAGAGGAGGATAGTGATGACACATTGACATTTGGTGAAGAATGATCCCATTATTGGGAAAACATTGTCTCCCTGTCGCAAGGCAAAATCTCTGGAGATATTTTGGTTCATAGCTATCCACGGCAACAAGAGAATAGAACCATCAGTTGGTTTAACCAGCAGAGGGGTTTTTATAAGTGTGGTAGATGCAAGGCATGTAGGAATAGTAAAAATTTTATAATGTATAAAACAGTCTTTGGTGAGACTAAAAGTATTAACAAAGCTATTTCATGTGTCTCGGATTATTGCATTTATGTATTACAATGCCCTTGCGGTTTGCAGTATGTCGGCAGCACGATTGGCCCTGTTAAAAAGAGGATTTTGGAACACTACAGGGCCATTAAGAATTATGACACTTCGTATCCTGTGGCGAGACATTGGTTAAGTAAGCATAATAGAGATGCTGACTGTTTGGTATATTTTGGTATTCATGGAGTTGAGAGGAACCCACGTGGAGGGGACAGGGAAAGGCTCCTTAGGATTAGAGAATCAGAATATATTCTTCTTCTTGGATCTAAGACACCGGGGGGGCCTCAATGAGGACGAGGAGCTTCATGTACATGTTGGGCAAATGTGAATATTAATTAATGGTAATGTTCATTTCTCTGTTCTCTCCCTTGAGGCGCTCCCATATTGATTATAACCTGTGACTTTTAGAAACTAGTGCATTATTACCTTTCTGATAATGGATATTTATATTATGAGGATTACTCTTAAATTTTGTTTTGGTATTACCCAAAATTGTTATTTTGTTTTGGAATTTCCAATTATATGACATTGACAATTGTATGTGGTTTGGAGAGATTATAATCATTTTGTTTAGAATAGGGTGATTTTGTATTAGTTTCTACAAATACTCCATTTAAAATGTATTTTAGTATTTAGTGGCCCCCTTTTTGATATATTTGTAATTATCCTATGTGGAGTAGTATTTCTTCTATGTTTATCAACAAGGGGTATTTAAGTTCAGCTGGGTAAGAGTGCAGGATTTTTCAATTTTGCCATGATGAAGACACTTTAGTGTTGAAACGCGTTGCCATCTCAGGAGAGTATATATATTTTAATTTTTGTATTAGCTTGCTTTTTGGAATGATTTAATATTTTGTTTAAATAAAGCGTTATGCTTGAGGATTGGACATATTGGGTGTGACTTCTTTCTTTTTTTGCCTTTAAATGAAGTGGCAGAAATAACCTTTTTTGCATTTATAACAGGCTCCACTACCGTTTTGTCACACCAGCCTCGTTTGGTGGATGTAGCCGGTAGCCGTGGGTTTCTATTATGCCAATATATATATATATATATACATATATACATATATATATATAGACATATACTTATATGTGTGTGTGTGTGTGTGTGTGTGTAGGTGTTAACATCCCTGTAACTTTTGTTTTCTTACTCAATATATCCATACATATCTATATGTAGATTCACTGAAAAAAACAATGGTGACAGAGATGTTATAGTTAGGCACTTAAATTATTCACACAAAAACATGGAAACTCAGGAGTTATACTTACCAGTCCTAACTATAACTATCAGTCGTCACATGGTCAGTCACATAACTGATGACATCACTGATGTCATTTCAAATGACATCACTGATGATATCACTGATGACATGATCCACCTAAAGACTGTCATATCCCACTCACAGGCCCATACAAACATCTCATACACCTACTCACACAACTGCTCACATACCCATTCAAACACCCATACAACTACACACTCATTGTAAAAATCACACACCAATTCTCTTACTTATATAGCCAGTCACACAATCACTCACTTTCCCATGCATTTACTTGCACACTGACGTATACACCCACAAATCCACTCAGACAGCTACCCAGCCACCAACACAGCTAATACATCCAATTATTCTTGTACTGACTGAGCCACTCACTCACCCATACAACCACTCATAAACCCACTTACTCAGTAACTCAGCCACACAGATTCCCAGGCATACAGACAAACAGCCACCATGTCAATGAGTCAGTCACATATGCATCTACTTGCACACCCACTCAGTCACCCATACAACAAATAACACAATTCGTTACTCATCACAGTTATTCGCACACCCACTCACTTAGGCCCTTATTATGAACATGGCGGCAATCACCACTCCGCCGGCTGAGGCGGTAACTACCACCAACAGGCTGGGGGTCCGGACTGCCAAATAATGAAAAACATGAGAAACAGCCAGCAGGCCATCCACACACCGCCAACATTGGAGTGCTGACAACGATGGAAGAGGACGCCCATAGGCCGACAAAAAGGCCCTACCCGCCCAACAAATAATATAGCACAAGACCGCCATCAGTTCCAGGACGGAAATGAACCAAATAAAAGGAAACACTCACCGTTGGCACACACAACATGCCGAAGAAGACATGGAGAGAGAGTTGCAATAATGCCCGTCCTACTCCTTGCAATATGCCTCCGCAACCGTGACTGCTGATAAAGACGACGATGGTAAGTATCGCAACCTAGTAAACATGGGAAGAAAGGGCACCGTTATACATCCACCAACCAACCCACCCTGCAACGCACTCCCAACCCCTCCCACCATCACAAGCCATACACATCAGAATAAGAGGTACTTACTTCACACAAGGCACAAGGCACAAGGCAAATAAAACCTGCCCAAAGTACACACATGTGTATACCACACCCCCACAATGGAACGATAAACCACGTCTCCATATTGTGCCAACAGCACCACTGGGCACACAAACTTTATTACAAAAGTAATATAGGAATGTCCAAATAAGGCCATTGGCCAGTCCATGATAAATACCCTGAGGAGCCCAAATTGGCTGGACTTGACTTCCACATGTGCACAGGGTACTCCACCATAAAGGGACATCAATGGTGCAGCCAGGCACCTCAGGGAACAGGGGCAGGGGGTGGTAGGGGTGGGGACTTACACCTGGAAGGGGGGGCTTGGGCCTTATGTTTGGGAGGTGGAGGGGGTATGGGTTTGCCCTTGGAAGGTGGGGGAGCGGGTTTGGACCGGGGGTTGGCAGAGGGACCTGGGCAGCATGAGGCTTCTTCCTCTCTGGGGAAGGAGCACCGGAATGTGAAGGGCGGACTTAGACCAGGAAGGAATGGACAGGGCTAAGGAGATGGGCACGTTTAGGACCAAGACGGGGTGGGTCAGTGGGTTCAAACAGGTCAACACGGGATAGGAAAAGTTTTTTAGGGACAGTTGGGGTGGATATGGAGGAAGGTGTGGGAATTGAGGTAGAGGGAGTGTTTGTAACAGGTGTAGGTGAGCTGGACGTGGATACAGGTGCCTATACAGTATGCCCATGTGTAGTGGATGTGTGTTGAGTGGGTGCCTGGGAATGTTTGAGTGTCTTCGGATGAGGGGGGTGGACACAGTGGAACAAGACAGGCTGCCAGTGTAAATGGATGTTGTCTGGGTGTCTGCAGGTCTGGTGAGTGTGCTGCATGTGTCAGTCAATGTAGCTGTGGTGAGTGGAGGTGTGGTGTCTGGGTTGGATGACTGGATGTCAGATGTTGTGGTGACTACAAGAAAGGGGCCAGCAGCAGTGACTGAAGGTGCAGTGCTTGTGGGTGTGCATGTTGAGGTGACAGACAGAGAGGATGGAGAGGTGGGCACACTGGGAGAAATGGATGTTGTCCTGTGTGCCTTTGTATGTTGGCTGTGTGTATGCCTGTGGTGGGAAGTGTGGTGATTGTGTTCCGCTGTGTGCTTCCTGTGTGTTGAGGTGTGTACATGGCTGTCTGAAAGTGTGCTTGGGATGGGTGAAAGGAGTGGGGTCCTGGAAGGGGTAGAGGTGGTGGGAGGGGGGTTGGAACGACCAGGGGCACTGGCTGCCATCAAAGAGGAGGCCAGAGCCTGAAAAGATCTCTGTAGGCCAGACATGGCACTGTGGATGTCTTCCAGGTATGCATTGTGTTACTGCATCTGGGATGCTAGCCCCTGGATGGCATTAACCATGGTTGTCTGCCCTTCAGAGATGATCTTCAGGAGGTCAATAGCCTCCTCAGTGAGGGCAGCAGGGCTGACTGGGGCAGGGGATGGGGTGCCTGGTGCGAAGGAGACACCTACCCTCCTGTGTGAGCAGGCACAGGCTACTGGGTGGGGAGCAACTGGGAGGCCAGTGATAGTATGGCGGGTGGTGGATGATGACAAAGAATGGGTGGGCCTAGTAAGGTCTGCCACCACCAGGGAGCTGCCATCAGAGGAGGTATCAGAGTCACTACTGCCAGTGGTAGTTGCCTCCCCCATGGTACTCCTCTCGCCCTCCGACCCACTGGTCCCCTTGTGCTCTGTCGACTCTGCCTCCTTGGAACCGTAGGCCACTGCATCCCCACTCACCGGTGCCACTGCTCCCTCGTCAGATGATGCTGATGTACACAAAGGGCACAAGAGCACAGGGGTGGGGAGACAAAACATGAGAGAAATCTCTAAATACCTGAATGGATGTACATACTTGGTGCATCCAGCTTACACACCTACACACAACACATACAACAATAGTTATGACTATGCCCCTGAGTGGCCACTACCCCAGACTATAACTCTTTTCCCACATGAAACACAGACCTGATGAATGGTGTGGACTACACACATGGGGGACCGTGGCCAGCCAATGCACCCACCAGTCCATGTGCCCACAAAGAATCCTACAGTACAGGTAGACCAATCCCCAAGGACCTTTTATGACCGTTTACACCTGCCCCACACCATTTCCATGCCCATGGGGGGCAGGACTGCTGGAACACACCTGTCAGAATGCCTGGCACTAGACAGTATGCATACCACAGCACCCAAACACATCCATCAAAGTGATATTAAACAGTGTTGGTACTCACCCCCTTGTGGCTGCTGTGCTGCCTTCAAGTGCCCATCAATATCTGGATATGCTACCGCCAGAGTGCAGGGCATTAGGGGGGGTCAGGGTCCGACGGCACCCCTTCATCTTTGGGAGGCCTTCCCCAGCTGGGCCTCGCAGGTCTTCCTGGTCCAGCACCACATGTCCTCTCACTGCTTCCTGCAGTGGGTGCTCCACCAGTTGTAGTCCCCCAGGGTCCGCACCTCCATGGCGATGGCTTGTCAGAGTCCCCTCTTTTGATGGACGCTGATCTGTATGGGACACACAGAGAAGAAAAACATACGTCAGGATATGCCCATCTGATACAGCTGACATGTCGTACCCTACGGGACGGAAACGTCACAGCATCATTTCACCAACTCACTAATAGTAATTGTCACCCAATCTATGCCTGTGCAGTTACAAATCGAGCACACATGCATACAGGCATCCGCCACCATCACACACATCCATGCAAGACAATCGCCAACTCACCTGCTTCTCTGGTCGCCCATATAACTTGGCATAATGGGGTATGACCCTGTCCACCAGCTTCTCCAGCTCCTCCGTGGTGAAGGCCGGGGCCCTTTCCCCTGTGACTCGTGCCAATGGAGCAACCAGAGTCAGGACACAGCAGCACACTCAGTGGAGTACTTGCATCTACGGATTCGGGAGTCAAGTGAAATTGGGGTGACAACATGGTGTACACTCCGCGGCGGTGTGCACCGTCCCCGCCGGTGGCGATCATGATAGGCCCAGTTTCCCCATTGACAACCATGTAAACCAATGAATGAGTTCACGGCTGTGAACACCGCCTTCCGCAATGACAACTACTGCCAGCGGAATGATGTCACTTCCACTCAATCATATCTGGATGGCAGGTGTCTGCCATTTTGCTAGCATCATGTACATATTTCCTGGTCAGGTGCCCCATTCAGGGCCTTCAAGTAGTAGGAGGGGATACCTTTCCTCATCATACTAGAAAGTGACAGTTGTCCCGCCCCCGGAAATGACGTCAATTCTGTTACTGGGACTTCCGGTGCCCCTGAGAGCCCACCCTGGAACTGACGTAGGTGTGGAGGTGTCACGTGGTTTGTGACCTCATGGTGTCACGTGTTAGCCATGTGCCAGAGTCCTAGCCCCTGGGTATTGGTCTAGGGGCTGTGTAAAATGGAGGCCTTGGTGTTGTGCAACCAGTTTCAGAGCCTAAGAGGATAGGTCTGGACATTCAGGAATAAGTGGCTGCTTGGGGGTCCCCTCACAGGACAGAGAAATGGGCGGGCAGGCCAAACCTCCCGACTGTTGTCTAATCCTAAAAGAGGGGCTGGTCAAATGGTGCAAAAGCAGTGACATGTGGTTAGCACCACGTGTAACCCAGCAGCGTATTAGAGCTGTCAAGGTGAGCATGTGATCTTTATGTGTTATAGACGCGCACCCCTTTTTGAACCATCAAATACATATAAGGAGCGGTTAGAGCAGCATGCCAAACTGTGAACTAGTGCTGAAATAGGGGGTCTAGGCAATATGAAGAGATACAATCTGATAGCCAGAAAAGTCACAGGAGCCTCAGGAGCCCAGAACCCTATCAATAGATACTACTAGACCCTCGCACCTCTGGTGTTGGATGAGAATGCACAGCAGACTGCCCCTAAAGATGGGGGTTCTGACGTTACTGGGTTGCACGAGGAACTTTGCCAACGGTTTCAAAAGCTCAGCCTCAAGGATTTGCCAGAACTCGTATCCCCTATCAAGGTTGATAGCAGCTGCAGCAAAGCCTCAAAATTAAGTGATGCAATCATCTTCAATGACACTGAAGATGCTGAAGAAGGTGTAGCACCACCAAATTCGCCGATCTATAAAGGTATGGGTTTTCAGGAGGGCCCTGATCCAGAGGCAGTCGTGATGCAACCAGCAACTGTAAAATCCAAGGTCACTTATACACCAATGGACCTGTGCGACTCGCAAGATTTCAGAGCCGCCGCTGAGGGTGGCGAAAATGTTGAGGTTAGTGAAAACTCCATACACAATTATCGTGTATACACTGTTATTATACTTTTAACTAAATGTATGTCTTTTGCTTTCTGTTTGAACATTCATTTTTTGCACGGGAACGCCTACCTTGCATCTCATTAAGGCAAAGTAGGTCTCCACTTTCAAAAAATGACTTTAACTCCAAACATTTGGTGCTAGAGGGGTCTAGCACCAAAGTATAAATATGGAGTTAGTTTTGCACCGAATTAGGGCCATATTGATACTTTTTGATGCAAAACTGCGCTAACGCAGTTTTGCGTCAAAAAAATTAGCGCCGGCTAACGCCATTGTGAAGCACCATGCGGGCGCCGTATTTAATCAATGACGTTAGCCGGAGTTAGCCGCCGGCGCTGCCTGGTGTGCGTGGAAAAAAACGACGTACACCAGGCAGCGCCGGCGTAGGGGGATATGGAGCTTGGGCGCCAAAAAATGGGGCAAGTCAGACTGAGGCAAATTTTTCGCCTCAACCCGATTTGCGCCATTTTTTTCGACTCCCAACCCCCATAGAAATGACTCCTGTCTAAGCAAAGACAGGAGTCATGCTCCCTTGCCCAATGGCCATGCCCAGGGGACTTCTGTCCCCTGGGCATGGTCATTGGGCATAGTGGCATGTAGGGGGGCACAAATCAGGCCCCCCTATGCCACAATTTTTTTTAAAAAAAATACTTACCGGAACTTACCTTAATGTCCCTGGGATGGGTCCCTCCAGCCTTGGGTGTCCTCCTGGGGTGGGCAAGGGTGACAGGGGGGGGCCCTGGGGGCATGGGAGGGCACCTCTGGGCTCCTTCCGAGCCCACAGGTCCCTTAACGCCTGCCTTGTCCAGGCGCTAAAAAACGGCGCAAAAGCGGCCATACGTCATTTTTTTTGACCCGCCCACTCCCGGGCGTGAATTTTGCCCGGGAGTGTAAATACGGCGCACATGCCTCGGAGTCAATTTTTTAAGCGGGAACGCCTACCTTGCATATCATTAACGCAAAGTAAGTGTCCACGCTAAAAAATGACCCAAACTCCATGGACTTTGGCGCTAGATGCGTCTAACGCCAAAGTATAAATATGGAGTTAGTTTTGCGTCGGAACTGCGTAAAAAAAAACGACGCAATTCCGGCGCAAACAGAGTATAAATATGCCCCTTAGAGTAAAGAAAATGACACTAATTCGGTGCAAACAGAGTATAAATATGCCCCTTAGTGTTTTCTTACACTCCCAGTGACCATCTACACACTACACTAGGCCTGGGGTCCATTCGTGGTTCGCATTCCAATTTTGGAGTATATGGTTTGTGTTACCCCTAGGCCTATTTCTCCCTATTGCATTCTATTGTGTTCTACAGTGTTTGCACTACTTTTCTAAATGTGTGTGTATATTTTGTGTATATTACTTACCTCCTAAGGAAGTATATCCTCTGAGAAACTTTTGGTATATTGTCACTAAAATAAAGTACCTTTATTTTTAGTAACTCTGAGTATTGTGTTTTCTTATGATGTAGTGCTAAGTGGTATAAGTGGTATGGTAGGAGCTTTGCATGTCTCCTAGTTCAGCCTAAGCTGCTCTGCTATAGCTACCTCAATCAGCCTAAGCTGCTAGAACACCTCTGATCTACTAATAAGGGATAAATGGAACTGGCACAAGGTATAAGTACCACAAGGTACCCACTATAAGCCAGGCCAGCCTCCTACACATCAGAGCTAATAGACATGTGCTGGTCAAATGGCGGGGGTGGACAGGGAAATGTAACAGTTGGGTTTTGGACAGCTCGCTGCACGGGGGGTGAGGTCACACTGTAAGCACCGCGATGGAGGACTCCCATTTTCATATTACGCTACCGTCCAACGCTTCAAAGGGCATATTCCCTGGCAATCATATTTCTAATTATACCGTGAAACTGCAAAACCGGTGGACCTGAAAGGGTCCTGGGAGGTGGTCCTAATGGAGATACAGTACCCTAGAACGTGGAATACTTTTACAAACCACAAGGCTAAATTTACTATAAAGCATGAGCAGAACCCTCTGAGCATCCACGTGGGATTTCCTCATGGCTATTACCCAACCGTTTCCTCAGTGGTCGACACCATCAACAGATCTATAGGCAGCATTGAAATGTATGCGAATATACATCTGGTGTTGGATAACATTAGAAGAAAAGTGTTTCTTAAAGCCCCGGAGCTCAGTACAGTTTTTAACTGTTCAGGTAATTACAAAGGGTTTTAGGGACCGTACAACATGTGAAAAGGCAGGTGGATACAGACCCTACGTGCCCCGATATTAATGCCAAATTTTATACACTCTACGTGTATAGCGACATCGTAGAATCTCAGAGGATAGGGGATAGTTATTCGCCATTGTTGAGATGGGTCCCGGTGAAGGGCGAAAATAACACAATGCTTAAATGGCAATTTCCCAGAAAACATTTTTACACCATAACTGTCATGATCTACGATGATCAATCAGAGCTGGTGGCCTTTAAATACGGCAAATTTATTGTTACGCTTCATTTAGGGCCACACCGTGACGGTGACTATTAGGCAATTGCAATGGTCATTATGAAAACGTACAGGGATCCCTCTCTGTACAAGGACTATTATAGAGTTCAGGCCGGCTATTGGGTATCGCTGCCCTACTTTCAAGGGGGCCTTGTTATGTACGGGGCCTGATTGGGGGGCTTATTTTGGAGTTTGTTTAGAAGAGCCATGCCATTCTTGAGAAGGGAATACAAAATTGCAAAACCTCACGTTAAAATGGCTGCCACTAACATAGCCCATGACATTGTGGGCTCTGTAACGTCAGCTGTCACCGAGTTCATGAACAAACAACCCCTGGAAGGAGCTATGTTGTTGTACAAGGCACGCGGTGCCGTTAAAAGGAAGCAAAGGGCTTTGAGGCGTAGGGGCCCGCCAATGGCCTATAAAAAATGGAGGACTTCTTCAATAGGCACACACAAAAGAAGAGTCTCAAGACGGATGAGATCTTCCAAGAAGAAGAGACCACTCTCTAGTGCAAATATTTTTGAAAGCCACTATTATGGCATTCGTACACTGCGCCTCGGGTGAATGTGCCAAATCAGAGCTAGATCTGTTTTCTCTTAAACCCACACATATCACCATTGAGAACAGTTTTTTCATGGAAGTATCGTCTCTAGCCGCTCTGACACCTCTGGCACTGATAGACTTTTATGTGTCGGGGTCCATGGATATGTATTTAGATCTCAACAACACTCTGTTACACCTCGTCTGCAAAATAACCAAAGCGAACGGCACCAACATTGAGGATGATGTTAAAGTGGTGCCAATCGCCTACCCCTTCGCAACCATGTTTAATCAAGTGGACATTAACCTGGGCGATCGACTCGTCATGCAGAGTGATAACATGTACGCTGACAGGGCCTACAAAGATAGTATTCTAAATTACAGTCACGAAGCCCTGGACACACATCTTTCAGCTGGACTCTTCTGAAAAGATACTAAAGCGTATTTTGAGGACACGGTGTTGGATGGCGGCAATGCTCATTTAAAAAAAAAGCGCCAGCTTCGCCGTCGGCAGTTGACAATTTGATCTCTTGGGGCGCATACATTCAGACTTTTTCTTCCAAGATAAGCTTCTAGTCAATGGTATAGATCTTAAGATCAAACTCAACCGCAACAAGGACGCATTCTGTCTCATCAGCGGCGATGCAGTTATATCTCCTGCGAGTCTGTTTGTAAAGAGAGTGAAAGTGTAACTGAGCATCAGACTGGCCCACGCTAAAGCTTTACAACTATCAAACGCAAAGTATGCCATTAAAAGAGTGGCTCTGAAGATTTTCAGCATCCCCGCCAGTACTAGATTAACGCAGCAGCAGAATCTATTTCTGGGGCAACTACTGAAACTCCTTATCATAGGGTTTGTGGACAATACAGCTTTTAGTGGACTCTATACCTCGAACCCTTTCAACTTCAAACACTACGATATCAACTGCGCAGCTTTGGTCCACGAGGGCGCTGTTACCCCTGCAAAACCATTCACTTTGAGTTTTGGAACATCCAATTTTGTCCGGGAATATCTCTGACTGGTCTCGATAATGTGGAAACATCTGTGGGACTCAAGAGTCATTGTTTCAAGAGAGGGGTATGGGGCTGGCTACACAATGTTTGCGTTCGACCTGACGCCAGACATGGAAGATGGTGACCACTACAACTTGATCAAAAACAGAAATCTAAAAGCTGAAGTACATTTTACACAGGCACTGCTACCAATGTAAATATGGTTGTATTCTCGGTATTCAACAGCGTTATCCAGGTCAATCACGCCCGACAACTTATGTTTGACTATCATTAAAAGATTTTAAAATGGACACTTCTGAGATATGTGACTTCTTAAGTAGGCATAAATACGCTAAGAAATACTTTTTAAGTGTATTTCCAAGCAATAGGCTACCTGAAAAGATAGGCCCAGAAAGACTTTGTACCCTAGTCTTTAACACCAACCCACATTACAAGGGAGGTACACATTGGGCTGCCATGTTTCTTGATGTAGACAAGGTTATAGTGTTTGACAGTTTAGCGGAGTTCACAGAGCATGACATTTATACAAAACCAATATTCAAATATGTTAAAAAAAACATCACCCACTGTTGAGTATAACAAGAAGCGTGTACAGGATTCTCTAGCCATCACATGTGGGAAACATTGTATATATTTCATTAGTGAAATGACTGAGGGTATGACATTTAGAAATGTTTTAAATCTGTATTCCACCTATCTAGTAAACAACGAAGGTATTGTTATGAAATATGTGAATGAAAAGACTAGGCCCATGTCGAGCATTGTTAAAACAGAATACGGTGTATGTCAAAAGTGTAGGGCCTTAAAAAGCCTCTATTTGTTCTGATGACTCTCTAAAATAAAAAACATCGTAAACATGAAATCAGACTATGCATTTTTATTCACCCACCACACATTTTAAAACCATTTTAAAAAAGATGTCGGACTACTGTTGAAAAGTTAAAAGTGTTTATTAGAAACAGTTTTCACCACAAACATATACACGGGTAAAAAAATAAATGAAGTAAAAATCTTTCGACATGCGAACCTTTTAACAAAAATGTACAACAGTTCAAATTTCAGGATTACATCAGAGAGTAACCATGTGTTCATTTTGAACAGTCTCTTTTTAGACGTCAGATGTAGAGCGTCGCTTCTCCTAGACGGTGTTAGCTGAGGAAAGAAAGGCGACGTCGGCACAATGGGACTCCTGGTAAAAACACCAGGGGTGGGATCTTTCAAACTTTCAAGCCTTCGTCGGTGGTCGACGTTATCGATGATCACGGAGGAGATGATAAGTTCTGCAGCGGTGCTTAGGAACTGCTCCCATCCTCTAGGAGCGTTTTGTGTCGATAGGGTTTTACTGTGGGAGACCTCTGACCAGATCGTACATGTGTGATTCAGCAACCAGTTGTCCCTTGTAAACGAATTTACCCTGGTCGATCCAAGAGGTCAGATCTTTAGTAGCAGCCATTTTATCGAGTAACATTTGAGCAGCCCCGCTATACTTCTAAATAATATTTTTTAAAAGGTCTTCGACAAAGGAATCCATGGTTGCTAGCGGTCCCGGGTCTTGAGGTGCTACTGGGTATGTTGCTGGCTGTTCCTCAGTGGGTGTGTACAGAGTTACTTTGTTTTTTTCAGCGTTCAACTGTTTATAATACTATAAAAAGTTTTGAAGGGCTCCTGAGTAAAGCCCTGCTTTGTCGTGTGGTTTTAAATCGGGTCGGCTCAAAATGGCTTTGATCTCAGCATCAAGATGCTGCGTCTTGTTTTGTGTATGTCCCAGATGTCGGTGGTCGAAGGGCCCAAGTGTTCCAACTGATGGCGAGGCACAAGGTAAATTTTTTGAGGGTGCTCCATCATGTCCTTGACAGGAGACCTGTTATTAGGGGTATATCTATACCCAGCAGCGAACGTATACAATCTCCAGACTGTTTGTCCAGTTTCCTTTTAGAAAGGAGCAATGCCCTTTTATTGCTGAGCTTCTTAATAATGTGCTGCTTCTTCTTCAGCACACAGAACTGGCTTGTTGATATTGGAACATTACCTTTTAGGGTGTTTAGGGCTATTTCTGAAATGGCAGCCACTAAATCGTCCGAAGCATCGCATAGGATAGCTTTTCTTTTCATGGGGCTGGCTCTGACCAGCGTTTTTAGGAGGTCTACATTTCGCCGTAGCCACACAGACATTGTGGTGACATTATATTACAAGGTTAAGAGTGTAAATGTTATAAAAGTCTTCTTAAGGGGTCTTTTTATAAGCTTTGGGGACTGTTTTAGGCATGTAAGCGACTGGGAAGTCAGAGGGGAAAATACCAGTGCGTAGTCCGTAGTCTTCTAGAGTACTGGGTTTTAAATCTACCAGTTTGTAGCCGTGGGGTTTTACGGTGGCACTGTTAAACGCTTCCATGAAAAACTGCATGTTTCCGGGGTACATCTGTTTAGCTATAATTGCTATCTGAAGCTTGTCACAGGGATTTTTAAATAAGACCAAGTCTGAGGCGTTGAGAGTTATAGAACAACTGCTTTTGCCCTTGTAAAACAAGTTCTGCATGATGTAGCATATGCTCAGATTACAATCATGTGAATATTGAGTAGAAGTTCTCTCGATCTTGGGGTGGTCCCCTCCTTCACGCATGAGATCGTCTACAACGACCATGTTTACAAGGTGTTTAGGTAAAAAGTAATCGTCGTTGAGGTTATTGGGGATGCCTTCTATAAATCTGATGTGTGGGAACTTTAGCGAGAGTCCTGTGTAAAGATCTTGCCATCAAGAATAAAGCCATACAATGTTGTTAGGGTTCTAAGATAAAACACTGGGAGCATTTTCTAGCAGTTTCTTTATAAAAATAACTTTACCGCTATTTGAGTGTCCGGCTAAAATGCAGGAGAATGGGTGTTGCAGCCTGATGTCCATAGCGGTTGGGGTTCGCCACTCTAATGTCTTGTAATAACCGTACGGTAGTGTTTTGTAGTCCTCGGCGAGGACCTGTTTATCAAACACTATGAGCAGTGTTTTATACAGTAGTTGTGTTGTAATTTCCCACCTCTTTATGGACCCTACTATGCTAGAGTGGTTTATGACTATTGCTGTGCTATTTTTGTGATCGCTCGATGTGTAGTACTCATGCACCAGGCCCTTCAGACTGTCAAAATTTATTTTAACCGTATTGTCAACGTTTAAAGGGATACCTTTGACTTTCATGCAAACCCTGTTTTTAGAGGTTTTGTAACTGCAGGTCTTGGGTCCTGAGGAAGTCTATTCGAGTATGTACTGATCCTTTTTGAGTTCACTGGTCAAATCCCCTAGATAATCACCCAGCGGCGGATCTTCATCACCCTCTATACTAAAAAAAATAACTGAGTCTGTGTCATGGTACAAACAACGATCCTGAAGCTTATCTAACAGCCTGTAAAGCTCTAGACGAGCGTGAGTGGTTGTGAAGCATGCTATGAAGATGTTTATATTGTTACACTATGTGGAGTAATCTTTGGCATATTTCCAGCATAGAATGTCCGTCTCTTCATCTACAAATTCACAACTGGACAAGTCGTAAGACGGGGCAAATAGATACTTAAAAAGCTCATCTGGGTCTGTGACGATGGATGTGTTTGACAAATTTGTACGCTGTGTGAATTTTCCCCACAAGGAATTAAGAGAGAGCTTGGTCAGCTGACGTCTGGCGGGGTTAACCTTGATGAACTCAGGTCTCAACATAATACCCTCGTGAGTATGGTAATCACCGATATACTTTTGCTTTGAGGGTTCATCGATGCACCAGTGGGGATACCCCGATGCCTCCTGTTTGTCTCTGAGAAACAAGTTGATGTACTCAAAAAAGAGTTGAGTTGTGTGGAAAGTGCCAAATCTCCAGTATTTTACCGAGGCAGTACCCTTTCTCGAGGGCTGTTTGTACCTCAATACTACACCATGTCCCCTCCAGCAGCCTTTGCTCATCACTATGTCTACACGCGCTAGTCTGTGCATGTTCGACATGGGGGAACATTAGCTTACTGTCGACTCTGTACAAAAGTACTGGTAAGTAAAGCTTCTGAGGAGGGTGAATTTGACACTTAACGAGCCCAAAGTACTTGTTGAGGGGCTTAAAATTCATATATATGATCCTAGGATGCCTCACAGGGTACAACTTCACTTTGTTCACAAATGGATGCTGACTGGGGAAGTCGTAGTAGTTTATTTTCTCATCCTCACCAGCGACACAGTACAGTTGTACTTCGGAGTTGTACTCCGAATAAGGCGTTGCAGGGTTCCAATGGTGTTGGTAACTGTTGACTCTTAATTAAAGTGCCCAGTTCAACATCTTTTGTTAGCTCGTCTAACCACTCATGCTCCCAGAGGGTTCTCAAAGCAAAGCTGCTGTTTTCAATATACTGCGCCTTTGCCAGAGTACGACGATGCAGATGTTCAAATGTGGTGCCCTGCAGTCTATTAAACTCATGGGGTTGTAACAACGCGGACAGCCATGATAAAAACAGCCGTTGAACTCAAAGGCGGTTGGCACCCTGTTAATTAACGCATACCCGTCTAGGTAGTAGCGGCCCAGGTGGTATTCCCCACCCTGCAAAGCGTGTTGAATGAAGATGTTTTTTTCCCCGAGACGTACATGAGCCACTGAATAGACGGGGTGGAGTAACGTTTCTGTTTACCGTTATAGAGGTCGGGTGGTACTAGAGCTATGGTTTCAGGTTTTAAAAACGTGCTGATAAATAGACATGCACATTGAAGCCAGAGTAATGTTCCTAAATGGGTCTAGGTATTCAGTGATTTTTTTTCTCTTGCTGGATTTGGTTTTAATAATCCTAACCCGTTTTGTCATCTCCACCACAACTTCTCTGAAAAGGTTGCATGCTTTTCGCAAGATCATGACATCTCATTTCACAGTTTTCATCGTACCACTGTAGAAAGCTCTCTTTTTCAGATGGCATCATGTACTCAATGCCGTAACTGGGAAATAACCTTTACAGTCTATAAAACCAAAGGCTTTTGGCAACTTGCTCAACTTCATGGGCAAAAAATTTAAGGTGTCTATGAACCTAATTTCAAAAGGCACAACCTTTAACAGCATCAGTTTGGAACCCTGGGTGATAAGCTCCACAGCCAACTTTACACAAATCAGGTCCCGGGGAATAAAGAACGAGATGTGCGCTTTCGAGTTGTGCGCTAGCAGTGTTTACTCATAGTATTTCAGCTGCATGAACGTCTTGAGGACATCTTTCAAGCACGACCGGCCTTCAAACTCCCAGTTTTCATCAGCTGTTATATTATGGGCGTAAATGTAGTTAGGCTGGTGCACACCCGTCTCCTGCATACACTCTGTATCGAATACGATATAGTCTTCAGTTTTTTTCTGGGGTAATCCTACGAGCATGTAACACTTGTGTGCTATCCCGGCTATAAAATACGCTTTACACCTAGGACATTGCATACCTTTACAATCGTGGTCTTCAGCCTTGTAACGACCGCAAGCCCCACAGTCTGATTTATGGATGCACTGTGGAAGGCGTGCGTGTAAGTTCAAACAGGCTTGCGACCGACAGAACATCTTATACGTTGAGCAGTTCACCTTCTGAGCATCACGGGCGACACACCCGTCCCTCTGACACACATTACAGTGCATTTCACACTGGCTTTAAGAGCTTTACTGAGTACATCCTGGGTCTTCTTTTTATATTTAGACCTAAGGACAGCATTATCAATAAATGTGGGTCTTACAGTCCCTAGGTAGACCTGCATGCATAGTCACAGGGATATGTTACTTATGTCTGCAACTGTTGAATCGCAATTTTGGACCACCTCTCTTCTACACTGGACCAACCACTGTAGTAAAGCCCTCACGGTAGCTCTGGAGGCCCCACTATTGCAGCCGTTCTTACCCAGTTTTAAAGTCTTTAGACGGAGTCTGAATTTGAGCTGTCTAACAGATTGGTGTATTTATTTTATTTATGTGTCCAGGACTCTAGTACGGTCTGAAGGGCCAGGTTCTGGGTCATTATTTGAAACATTCTATGGCTGATTGACATCTCCCTGAGCTACCCCTGCTACAGGACCATGGTTAACATTATGACCCCCTTTCTGAGTGGACAGACTAGCGCGGGTCAAAAAAACAGGGTTCCATTGTGAACACCCTGGGGTTTGAGAGGCCTGATCGTCCCTAGATGGTGTTCCAAAACTCTGATTTTGTGATCCGCTACATCCTAGACTGCTGGTGGGGTATATAGAGGAGGATGGTGAAGACCAGTGCGCGCAGGCACTTGGAGTAGGGCTGGTGGGGTCGTGCGATCCCAATGGTGTAACTGGTGACATCAGACATGGGGAGGTTAAATGTTGGTCGTAATAACTCAAGGCCTCTGATGCACAGGAAGTGCTGTGGATGGGTGATGATCATTGCGCCCCTGTTAATTGCAACCTTGAGAGGGATGCATTGGAAGTGTCACAGGGCGTTGCTGTGACTTCAGAAATCTCTGCCATACCAGATAGTGCCTTAAGAAGCCCTATACAATGGGAATAAGGATCCTCTATGTGGTGCTCATTTTCCAAGTCTGTGTCCCAAAGATCATTACACCGCTTGTTAGTGGTAGATCGCTGACATGCCCTCCCATTTTAGACTCTGCCTGCATTGAACATTTAGAACATTGGGGGCTGGGTTGGGTAGTCTGAGCCTTAACAACCTTTTTAAAAGACAGGACTAAAGGCAAGGCTTGTAGCTCAGGGGTCTGCAACTTCTTCTTACGATTCTTTAAGGACAACCGATTTATTTTAGGATTGCTGCAGTGCTTAGGGTCCCCTCCAGAGGATCTACATGGTACAAGCTGCTGTGTGTCTGGGGTTGTAAGCATGACAATGTCAGATTGTCCAAGCCCTGCCCAGAGGTAGTTGTTGTAGAAGTGATCTCAGTACTGGGCATATCCTTTATGACTGATGATGTGATGTAGTTAAGAGCTGTACCTGGGCCATGACCGATGTCTGTAGAGCCGCTGCACGGTCGGTCCTGGGGTCCTGCGCTGTTCACCAATGCGGCTGGCGCCATGGGGCTTTGAACGTTCCCATTGTTGACCTTTAAAGACGACATTAATCGTTTAGTCTGATGGCCGACTCCTCCAGAGATCTTATGTGAAGACTCTAGGATGTAAAGATGGCAAAATACATATTGGGTGTTGTTAAAGCTGCTATACCACGGGGTGAAAGAGGTTTGAGACACACTAAGGATTGAATTCATCTGAGTTTTTCTGACATGAGGGACCATTATTACTAGAGTGGCTGTCCTTAGACGCTGGGGACTTCCTTTTGCGGACCATCTTTTTAACATTCCCATCCATATTCTGGGTCGTTACCCCATGGAGTTGCTTGTCTCGCAGGAGGAGCTCGGGATAAAAAATAAATTTTTTTTTACATTTACAATATAATCCATAGACTATATGAGTTCTCTGAGGGTTCCTTCTATGCTGCGTTTATGAGGGCTTTTTAGGTTTTCAAGGCATTCACACAAGGACTCCTTTATTTACCTGCAAAAGCTGCATCCTGAGACATCATGCTTGGACCAACTTGAGCCTGGAGGATCCGTTGCAGAGCATCAACCACAAGCTGTAGTTCTGCATCATAATCTGTACAAGTACACAAACACACGGGAAACCATTAATGGTAAAATAAAAAAGTAACAATCATGACATCTTTGTTTAGAACGGCCTGTGAACCGTAACTCACCTTGTTGCATTGTCTCCATTTCCTCTGGGGACCCCGCAGGCTCTTGGAGGTGCAACGTACAAAAGAGACAGAATTGACTTTAAGCACAACTCATTTAATGTTATATGCATAACCCCTTCATAAAACCATGCAAAAGGTTGAACAAAAAAAAATTATAATAATAAAAGTTTCTCAAGATGCCATTTGTTGAACCCCTATGTTCTGGAAGTATAATACACAGAGCCACTTGTAGACCGTTTCTCAAAAACTATGCACTGTTTAATAAACAAAGTCCACAGGGTGGCACTCTTGCACAACATAAGCTCTAGGATTCTCTCTATAAGGCATTATTTATATAATTGTAAGGGTTCCACAACCTTATTTTACTCATATTACAATGTGCCCTAGGGTCTTTATAACACCATATAATTACACTATTTATAAAAATATACACAACACAATTTAAAAACATTACAGTTCCTAGAATTTATACATGTACAAAAGACTGGAAGCCAGATCCTAGGATCCAAGCCATGTTTTCACCCTAGCTCAACAAGGCTCTGAACCATGTGTGGGGGCGGAACTCAATCTAAACTCCAGCCTCCAGGGTGGAGCAGACAGGCTGAGCCAGCTCCAACACCCCAGACACAGTCTTCTTAAAAATATGGCCATCTGTGGAGGCAGCATGTGTGGGGATCAGTGTCTTTCTCTGCACCATTCTTGGACACCAGACGCCTGAACTAAGCTGAGTGGCTGGGAGCTTGGGGGGCCTGAGCCTACTGCTCAATGCCCCCACCAATGATAAGTTTTAGGATTTGGGGATACAGGGGACCGGGGACACACCGTTTACCCTGTGCCTTGTAGCCACCAGTAATTGTTATTTTAGTTTTTGTATTAAAGGGAAAAAAAATACAAAATAAATAAATGTATTTATTTATTATTTTCTTTTCTTTTAATACAAAAATAAAAAAATTTGGTCAGTTTGTTCCCTGGGGCCCGAGCATCATGCTTGGGACCCCCAAGGACCCAAACTGATTGATAATAACGGGGCCCGAGGGCCCAAGCTAGCGATGCTCGGGCCCTCAGGCCAGGCCCTCGCGCCATCTGCGGCTTCCCCAACTCTGAAACATGGTTCTCAGACACAGACCGACTTCTATTATTAGCACGAGGCCTCTGAGTCACAACGTCCTCAGAGACCTCAAGTTAATAATAGAAACGGCCTGTTCTCGGAGGCTGCGCTGTCTCTGAGAGTAGACCATTTCTATTATTAGCGCAAGGCCCCCAAGCACAGTGCGGCTCTGAGGCCTCATGTTAATTATTACGAAACAATCTGCTCTCAGAGGCAGCGCAGCCTCTGAGAGCAGATCGGATCTGCAGATAAGGAAGGTCACTGAGCCGTACCGCGCTCAGAGACCCTCATTACTAACATAACAGCCACGTTCTCAGAGCCCACGTGGGCTCTGAAAGTGGAGCTGTTATGTTAGTAACAAGGGTCCCCAAGGATGGTGCGGCTCAGAGACCTTCCTTATCAGCTTAACAGCTCCAATCTAAGAGCCCACGTGGGCTCTGAGAGTCAAGCTATTATGTTAGTAACGAGGGTCCCGAGCGCGGTGCAGCTCATACACCTTCCTTATTAGCTTAACAGCTCTGATCTCAGAGCACACGTGGCTGAGATCAGAGATGTTAAACTGAGAACTGGGGTCTATGAGCTGCACCAGGCTCGGAGGACCCTGTTATTAATTTAGTATTTCTGATCTCAGAGACCCCGGGGTCTCTTAGAGCGGTGATGTTAAACTAATAAGTGGGGGCCCTGTGCGTTATGCGGCTTGGGGGCCCCAGGTTAATAATAGCAATGTAGACCCCCAAAATACCTGCAAATGCACAGCACCAGAACCAGCAGTACAAATTAAGCATGGCCTCCACCCCTCCAAATAAGTGCAGACTCCCAAAATACATGTAAATGTACAGCACCACAAGTAGCAGTACAAATTAAGCACGGCCTCCACCCCTCCAAAATAAGTGCATACCCTCAAAATACATGTAAATGCTCAGCACCTGAACCTTCAAGTACAAATGAAGCATTACCTCTACCCTCCAAAATAAATGCAGACCCTCAAAAATAACTGCAAATCCTCAACACCAGAACCAACAAGTACAAATTAAGCACTGCCTCCATCCCACAGAATAAGTGCAGACCCTCACAAATAAGTGCAAATGTTCAACACCAGAAACAGCGAGTACAATTTAAGCATGACCTCCACCCCCCAAAAAAATCCAGACCCTCAAAAATACATACAAATACACAGCCCCAGAACCTTCAAGCACAAATTAAGCATGGCCTCCACCCTATAAAATAAGTGCAGACACTCACAAACACATACAAATGCTCAACAGCAGAACCAGCAAGAACAAATTAAGCATTGCCTTCACCCAACAAAATAGGTGCAGATCCTCACAAATACACAGCTCCAGAACCTTCAAGAACAAATTAAGCATGGCCTCTACAGCCCAAAATAAAATGCAGACCCTCAAAAATACGTGTACATGTTCAACACCAGACCAACATGCACAAAATGAACATTGTACTCCCAGAACTTGCCACCGGCCACCTCCAACATATATTCATTTCATTTTAAAAACATGTGCATTTTACTGGTTGGGGCTAATGTCAATGTTAAACTATAGTAGAACATATGCAAGCATCACATTGTTACAGACCTTAAGTAGAAGAGGTTTAGCATTACCAGTCTGTGCTCTGCCCTTCATGTTTTCAGCTTTGAGTTCCTGATGGTACCTGCACTCTGCAAACTTCAAGTATGTAGTTCAGAAAAAAAGAGGTCTGTGAATATGGGGGCTTTTGTACCAGACTCATTGTGCTAATTATGCATAGGCTTTGTGGTGGGTGTGGCCTGGAAATAGACATCTGTTTTATTTGGGCACTGGCTATCCACTGTTTGTATCAAACATTTAACTACATGGTCAGTTTATAATTTGACCTCTACTGAGCCCCTTTGATGCCTGTCCTGGAAAAGTCCTGTGGGGTGTATATCTGTTTTAGATTTGCAACGCTTGTCACCCTTTGAGGCCTGTCCTGTGAAGTCATTGGGGGGCACACATCTGTTTTTAGGTTTGCATTACTGGTCCACTGTTTTGTTTCCAACTTTTAATTGCATGGTCAGTTTATATGTTACCCTCTACTGTGCCCCTAGGAAAGTCCTGTGGGGTATACATCTGTTTTAGATTTGCAATGCCTGTCATCCTTTGAGTCCAGTCGTGGGGACATACATCTGTTTTAGATTTGCAATGTCTGTCATCCTTTGAGTCCAGTCCTGGAAAGTCCTGGGTGCATACATCTGTTTTAGATTTGCAATGTCTGTCATCCTTTAAGTCCAGTCCTGGGTGCATACAGCTGTTTTAGATTTGCAATGCCTGTCATCCTTTTGAGTCCTGTCCTGGGAACTATTGGGGCATACATCTGTTTTAGGTTGCATTACTGGTCCATTGTTTTATTTCAAGCTTTTAATTGCTTTGTCAGTTTATAATTTAACCGCTACTGAGCCCCATTTCATGGCTGTCCTGGAAAGTCCTAGGGTATACATCTGTTTTAGATTTGCAATGCTTGTCATCCTTAAGTCCTGTCCTGGGAACACTTAGGGCTACATCTGTTTTAGATATGCCTTTCTAAATTGATAGGCTGGCTCTAACAAAAGCAACATTTGCCCCTCTTTTTGGATTAGCCACAGGGAGGAGGTTTGGCCTGCCTGCCCATTTATTTCTCCGCCCTGTGAGGGGATCCCCAAGCAGCCACTTGGTCCTGAATGTCTGACATGTCCGGACCTGTCCTCCTAGGCTCTGAAACTGGTTGCACAACACCAACACCTTCATTTTACAAAGCCCATAGATCAATACCCAGAGGCTAAGACCCTGGCACATGGCTAACACGTGACACCATGAGGTCACAAGCCATGTAACACCTCAACACCTATATCCATTACTGGGGGGGGCTCTCTGGGACACTGGAAGTCCCAGTAACGGAAGTGACGTCATTTCTGGGGGGCGGGACAACTGTCACTTTCTAGTATGATGAGGAAAGGTATCCGATCTTACTATTCCTTCAGGTCCTAGCCCTTAGTCACCTGCCCACATAAGTGTCTGTTTCTCACATCAGACCAGAGGTATCACTGCATTCATTTCACTAAAGTTGTACATCATACATCGCTTGTGTGTTTAACCTACATATTGTACACCAGTTATTCACACACAACATGTTTTACATGTATATGTGTGCCCCTCATATGTGTTCTTTCCTCCCCATAGGTACATGCCTTTGTGGTGAGGGAGGGCCCCATCTGTGTACAGATCTCTTGTTGAATTGGATACCATGGTGGAACGTCACATCATTGTCACCTACAGACTCAATCGTACAACAATCCAGGACCTACGTGCTTTACTGGATCCTGTACTGAGACTGGCTAAACGGAATCAGCATGCCATCCCTACTGAAGTGCAGGTGCTCTCTGTACTCCATTTCTTGGCTACGGGGTAGTTTCAGGTGTCAGTGGGCATGGGTGCAGGGTTCTCATAGCCAATGTTTAGCCTCATCCTGTCCAAATTCCTGGATGCAGACATATGTCAAGTTTCCCCAAAGGGCTGAACTCCCTGCCATTAAGTCTGAATTTTATGCCTTTGCTAACATTCCCCATGTGATAGGTGCCATTGATGGCACCCACATAGCTCTTATGCCCCAAAGAGTGAATGAACAGCTGTACAGGAACAGAAAGAACTTCCACTCAATGAATATACAGTTGATGTGTACTGCTGACCAGTACATATCACATGTAAGTGCCAGATTTCCAGGATCAGTCCATGATTCCTTTGTCCTAAGGAACAGCCGTGTTCCACACACAATGGTACAACTACAAGGTGACATAGGATGGCTCATAGGTGAGTGTATATGATACTGGATCAGTACATGGCTGACAGTCAGGCTGCATGCAAGTAATGGCAGTATGTTACAGTCCGGTTTCACCAACTTTTGCAGGTGATTTTGGCTACCCTACCTTGCAATGGCTCCCGACACCTGTGAGGTATCCCAGGACAGATGCATAGAGGAATTATAATGAGGCCCATGGACGTACTAGGAGGGAGATTAAATGCACCATAGATCTTCTGAAAGCTAGATTTTGTTGCCTCCATCTCTCTGGGGGATCCCTGTGCTATGGCCCTGAAAAGGTATGTAGAATAGTGGTGGCCTGCTTCATGCTGCACAACTTGGCTGTGAGGAGAGCTATCCTCCTACTTGAGGAGGAGGGTGCTGTACATCCAGACCTGCTACCTCTGAGAGGGGATAAGAGTGATGGTGAGGATTAAGAGGGGGAAGATGTCCACTCCAGGAACCGTTGATCCACTTATACTTCCAGTAACTGTAGGTACTACGCTGATGATGTTGTCTGCACTGCATGATGTTTGTCTGACTCATTTGTTTGGGAATGTGGTGTCTGTAGTCATTGACACTGTTACCTGAAGACTGAGGTGGAATGTGCAGTGGAAACAAACATGGTGTGCATTTTGGTTTTCTCCAGACAATGCGTGCGTGGGGTACCATTCCTGCAATAAAGGTATGAATATGGAATTGACTGGCTAATGCATTCACACTTACAATTGGATAGTTATAGTGACAGGGGGCATACAAATTGGAGTAAATGTGTTTTATTATGTGTCACAATTGCATATGTGCACTACACAGTGATAGGGTGTGGGCTCATGGTGCATGTCCATAGCAGGTACATGGGCTCAGCGATTGGTGACAGTGGGTATTGGTCCATATGTCCCTTGCAAGTTATGTTACTATTGGTGGGTCAAGATGGTAGCACAGTGGCACACTTGGGAGACAGTACAGGTCAAAGTCAGTTCTTAGTGGGGACCTTGGTCTTGGCAGGTGTTCCAGTGCCATATTTGGGTCTGAAGGCACGTTTGAGTGACTGGTGCTGGCCTGCAGGGCTAGGGGTGCTGGTCTCCTGTGTGTTCTCTGCCAGTGCCACCAGTCCAGTTGCTGCTGCAGATGTAGAGGGCAGGTCTGTGTCCTGGGCACTGGTAGCGGATTCCAGGTTTGTGGGGGTCTCAGGCTGGCTTGGGTAGTGGTGCTGCAGCACCACTGCAATGGTGGCCATGGTGGCATTGAGTTGTTTCTATGGTCTATTGGTGTTGGGCTATCTGCAGCTTTTGTCTCTGCTTCAGGGTGGCCAGGATCTGGCCCATCCTGTCTTGGGTATGGGTATGCTCCCAGGACCTCAGATATCACGTCCTGGGCTGCAGCATCCATCCTTTGGCCTCCCCCTGAACCACTGATGCCCTCCCACTGGGCCTAGCCCCCTGTGCCTGGGTCTCCTGCACAGGTCTGGCAGTCCCACTTGCACTGGGGCCTTCATCATCCTGCCTGTTAGTTGGTGGTGACTCTGGCCTCTGTACATGTGATCCACCAGTCTGTGGCCTGGAGACACTGGTGTGGGGTAGTTTGGCCAGAGCCGAAATCGGTGGCTGGGTTGTAGGGGTTTCAGTGGTATCCTGGGTGGGGCTGCTGGAGGGTGACAGTCCATGACGGTGTGGCAGCCCAGGGTAATCCTCACTGTCCATAGATCCCTCTCCAGTCTCCTGAATGGGGCCTCTGTCTTTGTGTGGGGTCCTGGCACTCCTTGGCCTTTTCGTCAGGGTGGCATGGGTGCTGGTGCCTGTGGGGGCAGGTGAACATGTATGTTACTTGTAAAGAAACGGATAAGGATGCCCAGCCCTGCCCTATTTTCTGATGTTTATTCCCCTGTTGGGCCATGCAGGGACCTATTGTGGGTTAATCCTTTCTCTTTGCATGGGATGTGGAGGTGCATTGTAGGTACAGTAGTGCCATTGTGAGTCCTTGCAAGGGTAGGTGACTGTTCACAGGGGAAGGGATGTGGGCCTGTTAGTGGGTTTGTGGGCATGCATGGTGATGGATGTAGTTATTGTGGCCTGGGTGGGGTAGTGGTCCTGGTGGAAGATGGAGGGGTGGGGTGGTACATGCATTACAGGTGTGGTGGATATCAAGTAATTGTAGATGACTTCCCCGAGTCCAGTCCTCCAGTGAGTCCATTGAGGCCCTCCGGGTGCAGGAAAGCCAGTACCTTCTCCTCCCAGTTAGTGTAGTCAGGCGGTAGGTGGGGGTCCTCCCTCAGTCTTCTTGACCGCAAGGTTGTGCCTGGATGTCATTGACCTCACATTCCCACGCAGGTCGTTCCATCTCTTGCAGATGTTGTCCCTTGTACATGGATGGTCTCCCACTGCATTGACCTTGTTTACAATCGTCTGCCATAACTCCATCATCCTGGCGATGGGTGTGTGCTGGACCTGTGCCCCGAAGAGTTGTGGCTCGACCTTCAGTATTTTGTCCACCATGGTCCTTAGCTCCATATCTGTGAAGCGTGGGTGCTTACGGGGTGCCATGGTGTGTGTTCTGGGTGTATTGGTGAGGCTACTTTTGTGTATCTGTGTGTGTGCCTTTTGTTATGTTGTATACACTGTATGCGTGTAGTGTTCTCAATATCTGTTGTGCACTTGGCATTGCTAAGGATTGTTGGGGTGTGTTTGTGAGAGTTTTATAGTGTTGTGGATGTGTGTCAGGTGTGTGGGTTTCAAACTTGCCAATGTGTGCATTTCTTGCTGTTGGGACCTGTTGTTGGGCGTGTATTTGGTGGTAGGAGGAATTGTCTGTTTGGTGATGGCGGGGTGGGGTGTACAGACTTTCCGCCGTCAAGTGCCCTGGCAGTGGCTGGAAGTTGCAGAATTATTGGAGGTTTCTGTTTTTGGCATCATCATATGGCGGTGTGCTGTTCACTGCCACTGGGTGTCTTCTGTTCACCATTGCCACGGCGGTCAGTAGTGTTTCCCTCCATGTTCATAATGACCACCTTAGTCTTATAGATACTAATATATATACTTAATACAGCCACTGATACATGTACACACTGACCCATATATTCACTGACTCACTCATGCATACAGTCCCTGACACACCTACATATACTGACACAACCTCTAACTAACTCAAAGAGGTACTCACATAGCCACTCACTCAGCCAAAGACGCACTCAGTCACTAATTTACCACTGCAACTACTGAGAAAACCATTCATTTGGAACTACTCACACATCCACTTGTTTACCTATACAGCTACACAGAAACTCAATCACTCAGTAAAACAGCTGCAGACACAGCCAATCACCAAACTGTACAGCCACTCACACAACCAATCACATACAAATGGAGACATATAGATATCCACTCAAATGACGTACATTACAAATACTATCACTGGTCAGTAGCTCTGGAAGAGTACTAAATTAACTTATACAATACCTTAGTACTGTATGTATCTTTAACTCGCATAAACGCTCCCTGCCGTGCACAGTTTTTTGCTAAATAATTTTACTGCAAATGTGACATTGATATTACACATGATGTTATCAAAGATCTCATGAGTGATGTAATATGTGGGGTAATTAGCAGTGCATTTCAATGGTGCGAGTTATCGTTACCTTAGGGCACATATCTGACCATCTCCCTTCATACAGCACATTACACAGATGATAAGGCTTATCATGGCCATCCCCTACAGATACCTGAAGTGAACCGTGACAGGAAATCCGTAGAGAACACAGACTTTTCAAGATTTCAGAGCTGTCTCTTTTATTCCGAATGGGGCAATGTGTACCTCCCAACAAGTCACGGATACTATCGCCAGGGATTTTTACCTTGAAAAAGTCTTGATGACGAAACATGTGTCGGCTGCATTTTGGAATGTACTGTTTTTTTTAGAAGAATAAACCTCAATCAACCACAAAAACACGTATTGGACTTTGATGTATACTTTATCATTCATATAAACATTGTGGACTATACCTGTGTGCCCTGGTATCATTTGATAATTAGGGCACAAGTTATAGTTACTTAAGCTAACTATAATTATAAATGCAGAATTTATATGGTTTTGTGCAGGTACATTCAAATTCTAACTGTAACATTCCGGTAACATTTATTTTGAGAGAATTTCTATGTTTTTACCTCTATTTCCTAGCTAAAACGTCCCTCTGACCTCTTATTTTTTGTTTGGTTTGAAATTATTTTAAATACTAAATACTATGGTGGTCATTACAACCCTGGCGGATGGTGGTAAAGCGGCAGTAAGACCGCAACAGGCCGGTGGTAAAAAAATTGGAATTACAACCATGGCGGAAACCGCCAACAAAGACAGCCACTTTAACACTCCGACCGCCACGGCGGTATAGACAAACAGCTTGGCGGTCACCGCCAACAGACAGGCGGAAGACAATGTACCGCCCACAGTATCACAACCTACCAATCCGCCACCTTTTCAAGGGCGGATTCCCCGTGGACAAAAACACGGTGGAAACAGGACTTCGAAGGGAAAACGCTCATCTCTCCATACCCCACGAGGAATCCGGACGCCATGGAACCCGAGCGGCACATCCTGCCAGCCCTCATCTTCTTGCTCCTCTACCAGGAGCACGAAGGCCGGCGGCAAAGACAACGGTGAGTACTGCACCTACCACACAGGGGAGGGGGGAGGGAAAAACAGGGACACACACATGCAACACCCCTATCCCCACCCTCACCCACTACAACATACACACTAATACATATTTATACATTATAGTTACACCCTCCAACACCCCCGGAAGAATGCAAAGACAAAAGTAAATGAGTGTAACCATTGTAATATATTAAAATCAAATGAGCAAAAATATATATATATACTCCATGAACAAAATATACACCAAGCTTAGTAGTCCAGGTAGTGCTCCAATGAAGTCCGTGGAACACTGGGCTCACACGGTATGGGTGAGGCCCACACAAGTTCCCCACCATGACGGAGAGAATACTGCAGGGGCATCAGAGAGCAAGAAAACAGGCACCTCAAGTGGAGTGAAAGGGGGGGCACCCTAGCCGGTTGAGTGCATAACGCCAAATCCACGAGGGGGCCACATGCCCACTGTTTCATCCTGGGGAGTGCAAAGCCACAGTCTCTCAAGTCTCTACAGTGGGTGGGTTGCCCTCTGTTCAATCCAGGGGAGTGCAAAGCCACAGTCTCTCAAGTCTCTACAGTGGGTGGGTTGCCCACTGTGCCATCCTGGGGAGTGCAAAGCCACAGTCTCTCAAGTCTCTACAGTGGGTGGGTTGCGCACTGTTCAATCCTGGGGAGTGCAAAGCCTCAGTCTCTCAAGTCTATACAGTCGGTGGGTTGCCCACCGTGCCATCCTGGGGAGTGCAAAGCCACAGTCTCTCAGGTCTATACAGTGGGTGGGTTGCCCACTGTGCCATCCTGGGGAATGCAAAGCCACAGTCTCTCAAGTGGATGACAGTCTCCACTGGTTCTGGAGGGGGCATGGTGTCCAGAGTGCTTCACACTGCTAAGGACAGAGGTAGTGGATGCCTTTCTCCACTGGTTCTGGAGGGGGCATGGTACCCAGACTGGTTCACCCTGCTAAGGACAGAGGTAGTGGATGAGGATCTCCACTGGTTCTGGAGGGGGCTCTGTGCCCAGGGGGCTTCATCCTGCTAAGGACAGAGGTAGTGGATGACAGTCTCCACTGGTTCTGGAGGGGGCATGGTGCCCAGAGTGCTTCATCCTGCTCGTGACGGACTCAGTAGCATCAGTGCCCTTGGCGCTCATGGGCCAGCGGTGCTTGCAGCGGTGGTGCCCTGTCCAGCGGTGCTTGTAGCAGCGGTGCCCTGTTCAGTGGTGCTTGTAGCGGCGGTGCCCTGGTCGGTTCCCTGTTCAGCGGTGCTTGAGGCGGCGGCCTCCTTTGCAGTGACTCAGCTGCTGGCGGTCCTCACTTTCCCAGCAGGGCTTGTGCTTGTGGTCCTCTCTGTGCCAGCGGGGCATGTGCTGGCGGTCCTCTCTGTCCCAGCGGGGCTTGTGCTGACGGTCCTCTCTGTCCCAGTGGGGCTTGTGCTGGCGATCCTCTCTGTCCCAGCGGGGCTTGTTCTGGCGGTCCTCTCTAGCCCAGCGGGGCTTGTGCTTGCGGTCCTCTCTGTCCCAGCAGGGCTTGTGCTGGTGGTACTCTCTAGCCCAGCGGGGCTTGTGCTGGCCTCCTGGGCAGCAGGGCAGGTGCTGGCGGTGGCCTCCTGGGCAGCAGAGATGATGGTGGTGGCCTCCTGGACAGCGGGGATGATGGCGGTGGCCTCCGCCGTGCTGCTCTTCCCAGACTTTCCGGGTTTCTTGTGGCCCTTCCCCACCTTGAAAGGTGTCGCAGCTGACTCCACACTCCCACCGGGACCCCTGGGAGCGGCTTTGGTGGCTGGAGTCTTCCCCCTCTCCCACCGGGCACTGGCCAACTTTTGATGCTTGACAGGTGGGGGACTGTCCGTGCTGTGGCTCTGTGCCACACTGGCTGCCCTGGTGGCCGGTGCACTCCAGATTCCGATGACTACAGGCACCACTGGTCCCGGAGATGTTGTGGCTGAGGTGCTAGGTTGGGACCTGGATAGTTGGGTCCTGGGACACGGACAGGCTGCGGGGAGGTGTTGGAAAGAGGTCAAGGTTGGACAGGAAAAGTTTTTGGGAGACACTGGGACGGGTAGCTGGAGGGGGTTTGGGAGTGGAGGAAGAGGTTGTGGTTGTAGGAGGTGTTCGTTTGGTGACTTTGGGTGAAGGTGCATGCGCTGGAGGCTGTCGTAAGGTGGATGGCTTTTGGGTGGGTGTGTGCCTGCGTTTGTGTATCTTGGGAGGTGGGGTCACAGACACACTGGGAGAGGACACAGGGGATGTGTGAATGGTAGTGGGGGTGGTGACTGCACATGAGCGGGGTGAGGTGGTGGGTGTGCTGGTGATGGCAGTAGTGGCTGTAGATGTAGTGCATGCAGGTGTGAGTGTAGATGAGACTGGGAGGGAGGAGAGAGACGAGGAGAAGGGGGACACAGTGGAGGCAGTAGATGTTGGTGTGTCTGCATGTGTCTGATGCTTGCTTAGTGCCTGTGGGATGTGTGGTGCTTATGTTTGCCTGAGCTTAGCTTGTGTGTTGACGTGTTTGCATGCTGGTCTGAAGGTGTGCTTGAGATAGGCTGGGGTACAGGGTATTGGGTCTGGGTGGAGGAGGTTGGAGGGGGGAGGCTAGAGACAGGGACAATGGCTGCCATCAGTGCTGACCAGAATGAATGCCCTCCAGGAATGCATTTGTTTGTTGCAACTGCATCTCGACACCCCGGATGGCATTCAAAATGGTAGACTGCCCAACAGTAAGGGACCTGAGGAGGTCAATTGCCTCCTCACTGAGGGCAGCAGGGGTAACTGTGGCAGGGACTGAGGTGCTGGGGCGAAGGTGATGCCCACCCTCCTGGGTGAGCGGGCACGGGGCAAAGGCTGATGGGCTAGTTGGAGGGTTGTGCTGGTAGGGGGCGTGGCGGCTGTACCTGTAGATGCAGGGGCACAGATGTTGCTGCAACCACAAGGGAGTTCCCATCAGAGGATGAGTCCGTGACGCTGGTCTCAGCTCCTGTCCCTGCCGTGGAGCTCCCCTCACCCACCGTCCCACTGGTGAATTCAGACTCCGTAGTGCTGCCCTCCAGGGCCATGTGGGATGCAGCTCCCTCGTGCTCCTGTGCCACTGCTCCTCCGCCTGATGATGCTAATGGACACAAGAACAGGGAGACCACAAAAAGGGGGGGACGACAGAAGAAAGACATGTTCAGTGCATGCATTACCGCTGCCGTTGGTGGACACAACAGACACAGAAGCCCCCTGTACTACGCCGCCCTCTTGGGCTCCACTGTTCAATCCCTGGGAAATGTCCTACTAGACTATGGACGATACCTGCACATATTGATGACACAGGGGCATGACTAGGTGTACTTGGCACTCTACAGAGGTGGGGTGCCACATGGGCTGCCTTACGGAGGGACCTTGCCTACTGAACTCGCCATGGCCTAGGGAAAGCCACAGCCCACCTCCCCCACCCAGACACCTCCACTGCGCGCAAAATCAGCAGGATGAGAGTGTACTCACCCCCTTGTGGCTGCTGTGATGCCCTCAAGCGCCCATCCAACTCGGGGTACGCCACCTCCAGGATCCTGAACATCAGGGGGGTCATGGTGCGAGGGGTACCCCTCCCACGTTGGGAGGCCATCCCGAGCTGAGCCTCCGCCGTTTTCTTGCTCCAGTGGCAAATGTCCTCCCATCTTTTCCGGCAGTGGGTGCTCCGTCTGGGGTAGACCCCCATTGTCCGGACGTCCTTGGCGATGGCACGCCAAATATCTTTTTTCCTGGTGGGCGCTGACCTACATTAATTGTACATGGGGAAAAGAAAAGTTATGACCAACTGCAC
Organism: Pleurodeles waltl; assembly: GCF_031143425.1. Lineage (NCBI taxonomy): Eukaryota > Metazoa > Chordata > Amphibia > Caudata > Salamandridae > Pleurodeles > Pleurodeles waltl. Next base: position 1,046,730,822 of record NC_090437.1, on the reverse strand, counting down.
CATCACAGTCATTGGCCCCCATCCCTACCCTTGCCATGTGGCACATGCACTCACTGTCGTTTCATGCACGCCGCAATCCCCCCCCTTCTAACATCCACCACACTCCACACAGGCATAGCCCATACAGCATGCTCCCAGTGTACTTACCTGTTTGTCTGGAGGACCGTAGAGTAGCGTGTATTGGGGGAGGACCCCGTCCACGAGTTTCTCCTCCGATGTGAAGACAGGGGTAATTTCCCCAGAAACTGAGCCATTGTCTCTTCCAGACCGAGGTCACAGCAGCACTTGCAGTGTAGGTCCTCTCCTGTCGAAGATCAGGTATCGAGTGATTGAACAGATAGAAAATGGCAGTCACGTCCGCGGCGGTGCGTACCACCACCGACGGCGTACATCATCATTGGCTCCTGGGACCCATAGGGTCCAATGTTCACCAATGTAGCATTGCGCCGCGGTCTTCGACCGCCTAACGCGACGGTGTACAACGCCAGCGGAGTTACCTCACATCCCACTGTCCCATATTAGAGGTCAGGCAGCCGCCATTTCAGGGGCCCACGTGGCTTCATTTTTAAGTGCATCACACATACGTAGGCCTAGACTCAACACACATACAGCCCACTTTTCGGATTAGGATTCGTGTTCTGTGTAAGCTGTGGGTACGTACCTCTGAGTTGTTTGACTCTGTGCTCGCTATTGTCCTTCATACGCACCGTCCGCTGGGACATGTGAGGAGATGGCAGCATCCTCCGGTGTACAGACCGCTGGTGGACCTGTCGATAATGGAGGAAAGACATGTGATCATCACATACAGGCTTGACCGTGCCACAATCCAGGAACTGTGTACCCAGCTGGAGCCAGACCTGATGTCAGCTGTCCGCCATCCCACAGGAATCCCCCCTCAAGTGCAAGGGCTGTCAGTGCACCATTTCCTTGCAAGTGGGTCATTTCTAACAACAGTGGCCATAGCATCAGGGATGTCCCAGCCTATGTTTTCAAACGTGTTGTCCAGAGTGTTGTCTGCCCTGCTGAAACACAAGCAGAGCTACACCATTTTCCCTCAGGTGGAGGATTTGCCTACAGTGAAAGGTGATTTCTCTGCCCTGGGACATATCCCCAACATCATAGGTGCCATTGATGGGACCCATGTGGCTTTGGTCCCCCCCCGCAGGAGTGAACAGGTGTACAGAAACCGGAAGAGTTATCATTCCATGAATGTGCAGATGGTGTGTTTGGCAGACCAGTACATCTCCCATGTGAATGCCAAATTCCCTGGCTCAGTGCATGATGCCTACATCCTGAGGAATAGCAGCATCCCTTATGTGATAGGTCAACTCCAGGGGCACTGTGTGTGGCTATTAGGTGAGCACCTGGAAGCAAGACATTGGGAATGGTTGTCTGGGTCTGGGGTTATCCCTACAGGTTAGTGTGTGTCTAACAGTTGTCCCTCGCCATTTGAAGGTGACTCTGGTTACCCCAACCTGTCATGGCTACTGACCCCAGTGAAGAATCCCAGGACAAGGGCAGAGGAATGCTACAATGAGGCCCATGGGCGAACACGGCGGATAATCGAGCGGACCTTCGGCCTCCTGAAGGCCAGGTTCAGGTGCCTCCATATGACAGGTGGATCGCTATTCTACTCACCAAAGAAGGTGTACCAGATCATCGTGGCTTACTGTATGCTTCACAACTTGGCTTTGCAACGATAGGTGCCTTTTCTGCAGGAGGATGGTCCAGATGGAGGTATTGTGGCAGCTGTGGAGCCTGTGGACAGTGAAGACGAGGAAGGACAACAGGGACTCAGTGATCCTGCAATATTTCCAGGGAGACACAGGTAAGAATACAAATCTGCCTACTACATGTACTTTAACACTACTACCTCTCTACTGTCTGTTGTTTTCACCCAGTGTTTGGTCACTGAGTTGTCACTTTCCCTTACGATTTCCCAGATGTGGGTCCCACTGTGTGACATCTGCTTTGATTCCTCATGGACTAGAGCTGTGTGACATAGGTATGTTGACATTACAATTGAAAGAGCTTTTTGCCATAGTAATTGCTAATACACTATTCCGAAATCACAGACTGACTCCAGATTGTTTTGTGCTTCAAGGTTGTTTATTTTACTGCAAAATATTGGGGGGGGGGGTTGCAAAATGGTGAGGGGTGATGGTGGAGGAATGTCCATGGCAGAGTCCAGTCTATTAGTCTCATAGGTGCATTGCCCAAATGGGCATTGGAAGTGGAGCTGGGGCAGTTTAAGGATGGACAGGGTGACAAAGTGGGACAGAAGGATGACATTCAGGGTGATCTTATTTCTTGGGGGGGGTCTTGGCATCGTTCTCTGTTTTTGTCCTGGATCTCAGGGACCGTTTGTGGGGTGGTTGTCCCTCTGGAGGGGGTGGGGTGCTGGTGTGGTGGTCCTGTGGCGGTGCCTCCTCTCCACTAGCGCCGGCGGAGGTGGTGAGCAGTTCATCGTCCATGCTAGTGTCAGGGGCCCCTTGTTGTGCCACAGTATCCCTCCTGGTGTTGAGTACTTCCTTCAGCACCCCTACGATGGTGCCCAGGGTGGAATTGATGGATCTGAATTCCTCCCTGAGGCCCAAATACTGTTCCTCCTGCAGGCGCTGGGTCTTGGCCAGTACGGTTGCCATCATCTCCTGGAGTGGTGGTAGGCTCCCATGATGGAGGAGAGGGCCTTGTGGAGAGTGGGTTCCCTGGGCCTGTCCTTCCCCTGTCGCACAGCAGGCCTCCCAGTTCCCCTGTGTTCCTGGGCCTCCATCCCCTGGACCGCGTGCCCACTGCCACTGCCCCCAGGTCACTGTTATTGATGGGGTGGTGGGTTAGCCTGGGTTCCCTGTAGTGATGGACACACTGATGCTTGACGTGTCCTGGGGACAGAGGTATGGGCCCGCTGGATGGGTGCTGTGCTGGTGTTTCCAGAGGGGGGAAGCTGTGTGGTGGCCTGTGACTGTGTGAGGGGAACTGACTGTCCTGATGTCCCCGATGGGCCGGGCTGGTCTTCTAGATCCAGTTGGACAGAGATGCTGTCATCACTGTTGGCTTCTTCTGTTGGTGGTGTCCAAGCTTTGGTGTTGCATGCAGGGCTTGGTGTTGGGATGTGTGGTTTGTGATAGTGGGACATCTGTGAGGAGTTGGAGTGATGGGGTGAGGGTGCGGGTATGTGATGGCATGCAGGTAGGGTGGGGGATGTAATAGTTAAGATTTGACTTACCAGAGTCCATTTCGCCATCTACTCCTGCGAGGCCCTCAGGATGCAGAATCGCCAAGACCTGCTCCTCCCATGTTGTTAGTTGTGGGGGAGGAAGTGGAGGAAGTGGGGGTCCACCGCAAGTCAGCTGAACCGCAAGGTGGTGTCTTGAGACCACGGAACGCACCTTCCCCCGTAGGTCGTTCGACCTCTTCCTGATGTCATCCAGATTTCTTGGGTGCTGTCCACCTGCGTTGACCCTGTCCACTATTCTTCGCCATAGCTCCATCTTCCTTGCAATGGAGGTGTGCTACACCTGTGATCCGAATAGCTGTGGCTCTACCCAGACAATTTCCTCCACCATGACCCTGAGCTCCTCCTCCGAGAACCTGGGGTGTCTTTGCCGTGCCATGGGGTGGTGTGGGTGATGTGTGGGGTGGTGTGTGTGGTGATAGATGTGCTGATACTTAGTGGGGTGTTGTGTGAGGTGCGTGAAAGTTATGTGGGTGATGGTGTTGTGTGTCTGTGGATGCTAGTATTGTTGATGGTGGTGTCTCTCTCTGTGCTTCTTTCTCAATTGTTGTCATAGGGGTTTGTGGGTGATGTGGGTGTGTGTTTTATATTGTATTTGGTGTGAGGGAGTGGTGTGTGTATGTGTATCAGGTGTGTGTTTTTCAATTTGTCCAATGTGGCTGTGTTTTGTATGTGTGTGTGTATTTTGAGCGAGGCGGTGTGTACCGGCAATGGAATACCCTGGTTGAAAGACCGCCGCGTGGATTCGTGGGTCATGATAGTGTGGGCGTATTTCTGTTGGCATGACAGTGGAGGTATTGTTTTCGCCAGTTTACCACTGACCTTTCGGGTGGCGGACTTGTGTGGGTGTATGTGGTGGATTTCCGTGGCCGCAGCGGTGTGTTGGCGGTCTTCTGCACGCGGTAAGCGGCTTTTACTGCCAATGTTGTAATGAGGGCCTATATGTTAATGTATCCACTGCTGCACATAGCCAAAGGTGGGGCATGATAGGGGTTGGAAGCATGGCCTACAACTTACGCATGGTAGGATGGTATCCGGGTGGGGGATGTGTGTCAGTAGGTGCCCCTAGGGCAGGCGTGACATTGCAGCGTAACTCCCCTGGTTGCTAGGGTTCTGAGGGGATAATCCTGCTACCTAGCTTGTAAGCATCCACTACTGGTCAGGTCTGGGTGGGTCCCAGGTGTGCTGTATTTGTCAGTGTGTGCCCCTCCTCATGCCTTGGTGGCTAGTGAGATCAGTGGTGGTGCAATGCATAGTGCATAGGCCTGTTCCCTGTTTGTGAGGGTGCTGTGAACGCCAACGGTGGTGTTGGTGCAGCTATTGACCCTGTCTCTCCTCCCCTTATTGTTTTGTCACCCTGTCCTTGTGTGCATTAGCTTCATCTGGCAGAGAAGCAAAGGCACCGATGACGGAGGGAACTGCATCCCACAGGACCCTGAGTTCACCGACAGTGAGGGCACCAGTGGGACGAAGGGCGAGGGGAGCATCACTGCGAAGACTGGAGGGGACAGTTCTGACACAGATACCTCCTCCGTTGGAAGCTCCCTGGTGGTGGCGGACACCTCTGTGACCACCCCAGATACAGGTACAGCTGCCATCCCCTGTACCAGCATCGCCCTCCCAGCAGCCCCTCACCGAGTTGCCCATGCCCGCTCACCCAGGAAGGTGGGCATCTCCTTCTCCCCAGGCACCTCAGGCCCTGCCGCAGTTAGCACTCCTGCCCTGAGTAAGGAGGCTATTGAACTCCTGAGATCCATCTCTATAGGGCAGTCAACCATTGTGAATGCCATCCAGGGGCTGGCAGCCCAGATGCAACAGACTAATGCATTCCTGGAGGCATTCACACTGGATTGGCGGCTTAACAGAGACCGATCCAGGCTCTGGCCACTCTCTGATGGCAGCCATTGTCCATATTTCTACCCTCCCCCTCCAACTTCCACTTCCCAGTCCATTCTCCTCAACCCCAACCCATACCAAGCACACAGGCAGATGACCATGCACACAAGACAACACACAAGAGTGGTACAGGCAAACACAAGCATCACACTTCATCCCACAGGCACTCACACAAACACCAACATCCACTATTTCCACTGTCTCCCTCTCCACCTCCTCCTCCACCTCCTTCCCAGTTCCGTCCACACTCACACCTGCATGCACTACTTCATCATCCACTACCAGCATCCCCACCACACCAAGCAGAACACACACCTCACTGGCAGACACCTCCACAACAGCCATGCACACGTCCCCTGTGTCCTCTCCCACTGTGTCTGTCCCCCCTCCTAAAGTACACAATTGCAAGCACTCAGACACCCAACAGCCATCCACCTCACAACAGCATCGAGCCCATGCACCTGCTCCCAAAATTAGGAGACAGATTCCTCCTACAACCACTACCTCTTCCTCCACTTCCAAACCTTCTCCCTCTTCCCACCCCAATGTACCTAAAAAACTCTTCCTATCCACCATTGACCTCTTCCCTACCCCTCCCTCCCTCCATCCTGCACATCTGGCCAGGGTGGGAAAAACCCAGCCAAGTACCTCAGTCACCCAATCCACGGGCCCAGTCGTCACCACACCCACTCTTGCTAAAAAAGGATCCAGGACCCATGTCCTGAGGGTGAAGGAGCCTGCACAAGGCAGCCTCTAGGCAAACAAGCCTGCCCAAGCTGCTGCCAAGAGGGAAAAGGAGCCTGCAAAAGCTGCTGTCAAGAAGGGGAAGGAGCCTGCCCAAAGCTGCTGCCAAGAAGGGAAAGGAGCCTGCCCAAGCTGCTGCCAGGAAGACGAAGGAGCCTGTACCAGCAGGCAGGAAGAGCAAAGGGCCTAGGGCAGGAACTGTGATGGAGCCCCCACCACCAACCATGGTTGTGCAGCTGTTCAAGAATGCAGGGGATGGGCAGGAGCCTCCCCCCACCACAAGCACCACCACCTCCAGTGAGCAGCCGTTCAAGGTTGCAGGCGATGGGCAGGAGCCTCCCCAACCAGCAGCAGCACCACCACTGAGCAGCCGACACCGCAGGCGGATGGTATTTAATCCTGCCTCCATGGGCTGCAGTGCAGCCTGCCCCCTGCAACTCCAGTGGGTATGATACCAACCTGGGAGACTATGACCTTGCACTCCCCAGGATCAAGAACAGAGGGCATGTTTGGCCTTGGACTTTGGCCTTTGGCCATGTGAACTATGTACAGTGTGTACTGGGCTGTGTTCCCCTTTGTGTACATATGTATATATCTTTTGTCTTGCCTCACCTATTTATCTTGATGAGTTGATCTCATTACATTCACTTTCTCAAAATCGTTTTGTCCTTGCATTATTCATCCGAGGTACGGGGTACAAATGTTTTGGCAATGCAGCTGAATGTGTATATGGTGTTGGGGGTGTGTGAGTGGTGTGTGTCACTCACTTTTTCCTCCCTCCCTCCCTTGTGTGCTAGGCATCTGTACTCAACGTCATCATCTTTGCTGCCGTTGGTGTTCGTGGTGGAGCAGCACATAGAAAATCATGAGGAAGACATGTCGCTCGGGCTCCATGGCGGCGTGGTTGTTCCCTGTGTCTCCAGTGGTGAGTCCTTTTCACTTCTGTGCAGTGTTTCCACCAGGCTTTTGATGTCATCGGTACCACGCCGGAAAAGGTGGAGGAATCGTGTGTCTTAATATGGTGGGCAGAACATTGACTTCTGCCTGGCTGTAGGTGGCTACCGCCGTGGTGGCTGTTATTTCTGCCCTGGCATTCAGTGTGATACATTGGCTGTCTATCGGAGATAACACCGCCATGTTCATAATTTAGCAGTAATTACCGGCAGCCTGTTGGCGGTATTACTGCCACTTTAACACCAACCGCCAGGGTTGTAATGAGGGCCAAAGTCTTTTCAGGGCAGAGGTGCCAGACATCCTATCCCAGACAGGCACCTTGCTCCAGTGGTCAGCTTCAAAGATCTTGCTGCCTGTAAAATCTGACCTCCAGCCTCTGCTGCTACCAGCAGAAGGGAGCAAAATGGTTCTACTCCCACTTTAGTCAGGAAAGCTGGAGGAAAACTTAGAAAGAATAGGGGAAGTGGCCACCCGCAACCTGCACCACCCCTGAGGTGTGGCACGTGAGGTGACCACTCCATTTCACTTTCCGCCATCTTGGATGTTAGGAAAAATAGCCCATTAGGGTCAGGGTTGTGACTCCTTTCCACAAGAAGTGGTCACTTAGGCCCTGGTTTAAGAAAAATGATGCACAACTGCACGAGTGCAGTTGTGCGTCCCAAAAAATACTGCTGTCTAATGACTTTTCCTTTGCACCATCCTTGTGTAGTATTTATAAAACAAAAAAAGGAAAGGTTTGCATAAAAAAAGATTACGCTAACCAATGTGACATGCTGTAAAGAAAAATTACACTAGAACGTTTGCAACACGTTTTATTGATGCAAATCGTGTTAGCGCCATATTTAACAGCATTAGCGTAAAAAAAGCGAGTGGGCAATAAAAATAAATTGGGAGCCAAGATGGAGAGTGCAGGCCAGGAGAGACCCCAGAGAGATCCCAATCAGGCCAGTACAAGCCAGGATGGCCCAGGAAAGTCCCAGGAGGAGAAAAGGTTGCGGAAGTGCCACTTTAGGTAGGAGTAGAGTGACATCTTGGTCAAAGAGGAGAAGGAGTACCAACACCATCTCTTTGTCACCTCCAAATTACCAATAAGTACAGAGGCTACATGGCAGACAATAGTAGATAAAGTCAACAGTGTGTCAGGGGTTAGGAGGACTGTCACCGATTGGAAGAAGCGCTGGCATGATTGCAAGTGCAAAACTAAAGAGAAATTGGCCACAAACCGATAGGCAGCACTGCAGACTGAAGGTGAATGTCCCGCACCCCAGGAGGATCTGGATGAGCTGGAGTAGATGGTGGCATCGGTCATCCCGGAGGAGCTGGTCACCGGAATTGAAGGACAGGACAGAACAGGCTACTAGGATCTACCACAAATGCATGGTAAGTGTCAGTAGGAGACTATCTGGAAATTATCAAATGGCAGAAGAGGGAGGCACATAGGACACACTGAATTCATACAAAAGGGCTGCATGTGGACACCGAGGACCAGATCGAAAAGGCCCTATCACTACCGGAACCTCACTTTTAGTGATGCTTCAGTGGTGGTATGCACTCTGCCATATATACAACGTGGCGTTAAGTCACTTTTTGTGGCTTAACACCACCTTGTCAAAAATGGCCACTTCACATGCAGCACTTTGCCTGGATGAGGCATGCAATCGGTGTTGCTGTGGTCAACACCCATTGCACTTTGTCATTGCCCTAGATTTAAGACTGTGACTAAATCCAACACCACCCCAGGGGTGGTGTTAGCATGGCACAACTAGGAGAAATGCTTTCCTTCCTGTCTGTGTTATTGCTCTGCCTTTGTGTGCTGCATCCTGCATAGAAAGTGAAAATGCCCAGAGAAGATTTTTTTTTCTGCAGGGAGGTGTCCCTTCCTGCACAAAAATAATCTCACACCGCAGCACAGCCATTCTTGCTCCATGGTACAAGTTTGCCTGTGGTACTCAGCAGAAAATATAGCACTGATGCAGGGGCCAACACAGGGTTGCGCAAAATACGCTTTAAAATGATGCATCCAAGCATATTGAAAATTATGGAGTGTGGCAATTCCAAATGTGGTGCAATGTTGTGCTCCGTTATTTTACCTGAAACCTGGGCAATAATGGGCCAGCACTCCGGATGCGCCTACACCTTTCCCCCTAAAAAGCACCAACCATCCCAACAATTGAGCCACATGCAGTACACTAGTTGCACAGGGTGGCACTACAACTACTGTCACACACCTCCATGCACCTTCTTGGAATGGGCACAAAAGTGACCATCATTTGTGCTGCTCTACAAGTAGCTTCTATTTCACCATGTAACAAGGTTGTCACTCTTGTGGGAATGGTTAGTGGTGTGCACAAAAGGACACCTTTATGCATAAGAATAGCCATAAGTGGTATCAATGTCGCACTTGGGGCCCAATTTTACAAGCCTGTAATGCAACATTAGAATCTTACAAATTGTTGCAATGTGGATCCAATGTACCCATGTCCTTTGTGCAACATTAACTAAGTCACACAATGCATGCATTGATCCACTTTGCACATCCTTACACCCCTATATGCCTGTGGCAGATATGCTGTATGCAAGGAAATATCCCTTCCGCAGGGAGGGAAGAACTAATGGGGCTGACAATCCATAAAGATTGCACTGTGCTATCTGAACACCTCGTGTGTGAGGCCTGCCAAAGGCAGATGATAAAGTGACACAAGCATTGTCAGCAAAAGACATCCCTGTGCTTTACTGCACTTGTGCCATTATTCATGGTGCCAATGCAGTAAAGCATCAAAAGAGTTACAAAACTCAATAAACCACTGTGGGAATGGTGAACAGTAATGTAATACCATGCTTCCATGGTCTCAGTGGCTGGGGCAAGGGCCTGCAAGGAAAATGGTGGAGTGGGATCAATGCACTAAATACCTTGAATGTGTGCCCTATGTGTGATGCACCATGCAACATACAATAAAAAACTACACCTTTAGAATTACTAACTTGTCACACACCCACTTGTCACTCCCACCCCACCCTAAATTCTTGGACTATACTAACCTTAATCCAGATGTGCTGACTTTTTCAAAGGCTTCTGATGCTGGGTGGCTCACACATGTGTTGCATGGGAAGATCACAAATATACACATGGAATGCCTAGTACATGCAGTCTCAGGTGTGAGAGGGGCACTTGGAAAATACGCCAGGATAAAGTATGCAAGGTGCTTCAACTTTGCATGTTAAGTATGACCTATCACTATCCACCACTCAAGTACAAGTCAGAGATTTTAGATGGTTAGGTACAGCAATATGATGTCTTTGTCTGGATATACTGGCAAATATTTATCAATTTGTGAAGAAACATGTAGTGCGACAGCTCTGCTTGCTCCGCTGTGCAGCATCAAATTAAATGTCCAGGAATGTGTGCTTGTCACAGGTAGTCAATGCACCCCTATCCTAACATTGGTAATCCCTAAATATGAGTGACTTTACTAACGTAGCTACAAAACCTGCATGGTGTAGGGGTGTTCCTCTTGTCTGTCCTAATGATCATCTACAGGAAGGAACACATTGGCAGAAGCTTGGAATCTTGTTGTTTATCTATGTGAAAAGACAGCAACCACTCAGATGCTTGACTATTCTCAAACCCATAATACCACCACATAACTCCACCATGTGTGTGCCGTATGTAATATATGACATAGTATGGCAGATGTCAGGACAGTGATGTTTGAAACTATGTCATTGTGGTTCCTTCTTAGCATTTTTAGCACCATACTAGCAGGTGCTATACGTTAAAATTGGCATTTTGCTAACAATGGAATGGTCATCAGACCAACCTGCCTTAGGCACAAATCCATTTTGACTCAAAAAAAGGCACAGTGTAACCAAATTGATTTAAAGGCTATTTTGTGTGGCACCTGTGGCAGAAATGCACACCTTGCATTCTTCAGGCCTGGCACTGCCATCATATGGCACCAGGCTTTCAAACTGCCACAATGCATGCACTGGCCAAATGTGGACATATGGTTAGGATGTAGTTGCCTCCATTAGCAACACTACCTTCATAAACTTAGACACAGATATTGCATTATAAAGCAATCACTCGTTCTTATATTTGTGTTCTTTTCATGTCACTCTGCACATATACGACTCAAGGAACAGTCACTCATGAATAACAATACTCCTGCATCATGTTTCTCATTACTTAAACATTCCTTAGCACATTTCCACAGTTGTAAAGACCATGATGGACATGTACATTTGTGCCTGGGAAACATGTACCCTTGCACCATTGCACATGTGTGCCCGATATTTGGTACTTTATTAGGTATAGGTAATACACAAGGTACACAGAGAGGAACGTGCAATTTGTCTATAACCGGTACATTGCTGAGCTCTGATAAATGTCATGTGTTTGAGACACAAAACTTCCTGTCCTGACTCTTGTCATTACATGTTGCAGTGATCCTTGTTGCAATTTAAAAGGGGTACTTACCAACAAGTCTGCCAACCCGAATCACCAGGTGATCCAGGAGATCTCCTTCACAGGCAAGGAGGTCAGCCCCTTGGTGTTTAAGCTGGTGGTCCAGCCACTCTACAGCAAAGATCCTTTGAATCTGGTAGAGCACCTTGCCCCACCACAGCTTCCTTGCCTCCGTTGGGTAGCCATGGATAACCCAGCCATCCCTAGCTACCATGTTGGGGAGGTAGTAGCACACCAACCAGATGAACCCTCCCAGTTCATCTCCACTCATGCAATGGGCTCTCCCCTTCCCCAACATTTTGCAGTTTCCCTCCACTGCAAAAATTATATCCCCAAAACACTACTTCACCTAACCCTAAACACCCCAACAAACTACACTACCCCAAGACAAACACCTGACAATGCAAATACAAGAAGAGGACACAAAACTACACAAAACTTACTAATATAACAAATTATACTTGACAGCAACAGGACACAGCACAAAACTCTCTAAAACTACCACTCCTCAACCAACACCAGCTCCACACACCCTCTTACAACCACAGACTATAAGACTGTTAAGTAAAAGTGAAAGTAAATTCACTTTACCGTGTGCGCAGCAAGGAAGTCCTGTAACAGCACTTCTTGGGTGTCTGTGTCATGTTTTCTGATATGCATCGTTTTTTTGATGCATTATGGCCATGCATGGATTTTTTCTATGAAGGCTGACAAGGCCTGTTGACGTGCAATCGACGCGCAGGGGCCAGGAACATTTTTGGCATGTTTGTAGGACAATGATATGCACCAAAAATGTTGACACATACTGGGCATGCGTGGATTTTGGAGGGAAGGTTGACACTGCACCCAGATTCACTTTCCTTGTTACAGGGGCTCTGCATCTATGTAGTTTGCATAGTATGGCTACATGTGTGTGAATGTGCATTTCATGGTATACGCGTAACATAGGAATGTGTTACCTTATGTTTGTATGTGTGATGCATATAAGGACTGATACTGTTTGCAAATGTGGCTGTGTATAAAGACTCTTTGCCACATACATGTTTACAATTGTGTACTGAGTGTACATATGGGATGCTACTCATGTTGTGGGCGTACCACATTGTCATGTCAGAATGCCCACTGTACGCTACAATACACAACATAAGATAGGAAGGGCCCTGTGCAAAAAAATTTCAGGCAGATGATACCCTTAACAATTTGTTACCAAAGGATGCTGAGGACTAAGGCTGGGATAAGATTGTGTAAGCCATTTCAATGTGAGTGCACGTATGTGCACACTCTGGTGTGTTGTAAGGAGCAACGTAATGAGGCAAAGCAACACATGTAACACACAGTTCCCCATGCAGGCAAAATGTTGGAGATGGTGTACTGACATGTGTCATTGTAGGTATTTTTGTTACATGTTTTAGTGTGAAAATATATGTATCATGTATGATAAGTGATGCATGATGCAGTGGTGTGTTTAGGGATTAGGCACATGCCAAATCTCAATTCCATCTGTCTTTTATGTAGGCCATTTGTCTCAAAGTTGTGGATTGATATCTCTGTAAAATATGTTTCACAATGGGGGGACATTTGTACTCGTCATGATAAATTGTAAATTATCATGTGACACTTACAAATGTGATCATGTAAATTGTACTCATGTGTCCATCCGCAAATAGACAGCACCAAGCCTGGTCCACCTAGCTGGGACATTTAGGTATTATGGCGGTCATTATGAACACAGAGGTAAACACCGCTGACAGTGAACAGAAGACTGCCATTGGCGGTAAACAGAAACCCGCCATATAATGAACCAAAAAACAGATTCTGTCAAAAATCACCAGTTCACCAGTCTCCGCCAGGAACATGTTGGCAGAAATTCTGAACCTCCCACCTCGCCACCACTTAGCACACCCACATCCCGCCCTCCAAATAATGATGCACAAATCACCATGGCGGTCAGTGGAAGCCGAACGACCATTGGCAATGCAGACTGCCACGGACGGCAACTGGACCCAACAGTAAAAAGTACACACATTGGATAAGTTAGAAACCCACACAACTGACACACATCCACAACACCATAAAAACACTCACAGACACACCCCATAATCCTTTGCAATGAAAGTAGGCTAACGAAGACAAAGAACACCAGAAGCGGACACCGAACGCCACAATACACAAGACTCACACCGAACCACAGAAGAGCACCCTCACAGCGATTCCACTCCCGACACCATTCACCACACTCATCATGTCACCCCCTAACTATCCACGCTTCACAGAAAGGGAGCTAAGGACCATGGTGGACAAGATCCTGGAGGTGAAGCCACAACTATTCGGGGCTCAGGTGCAGCACACACCAATCGCCAGGAAGATGGAGCTATGGCAGACCATTGTCAACAGGGTCAATGCAGTGGGACACCATCCACGCACCAGGGAAGACATCTGCAAGAGATGGAACGACCTGCGGGGATTTTTTAAGAAACGAGTAAGCCATGCAGGACCACGGAACTTGCTGACCACACAAATTAAAAAGGGAGAAGTGTCTCTCATCATCAACCTTAATGCAGCTTTACAGTGTCTCAAGCCCATATTCCTGAAATCTGTGCAAATCCACTTCCTCCGAGCAGTCCCATAAGCAGGGCAGAAAAACATGACATGTACTATAGTTTCCACGGTGCAATTGCAACTAGGGCATAGATCTGTAGTTGGGGCAGGTCGCCAGGTGCTAGTTAGAGATTTCATTGGTAAGCACCCATACCTGAAGCGAGCATACAGGCTTTTGCTTAGTAGATCTGGAATTAAATCCAGAAAGGGTTCAAAATGAGGGTACCACTTGAAGTCCAAAAATTGTGATGTCAGTCGACCATATGACATACATAACAAATACTTGTTCTTGACATAGGACCAATAGACTGACTTCAGATATTGCTTCTTGGCCCTCCTTAGATGATATGATTGTCTCTAAAAATCCCCAAGGTGTACAACCATCTCGAGATATGCTTAAGCCAAGGAATAGAAAGAGCATTAGGTCTATCTAAAATACCTTGTAAAGATTCCTTATATTCAACTATTTCTGGGGTGGTCCAAATGCGTACCCAAAAAAGTAGTGGTCTTAGAAAAGCCATATGAGAATCTGCAACTGTACATAAGAAGCTGGTGCGAGACAGTTTTGTTCTCCCAGATAGGTTGCTAGAATATCTGCATGATGGTTGATTTTACTCTTACTTTTATCTTTGTATTTATTATGTGAATTTTATTATTATTATTATTATATTTGTTGTGATTTTATTGCTTTGATGGTTAAATATGACCGAATAAAGCTTGTGTGTGGTGATGATGATGATGATTAGTCTTGCTATGATGGGTCGTTGGTGTGCTCCATGCTTTCATGGTACACCTGAGATGCGGTGGGCTCGCTTCACCTAAACGATATTCGAAAGTCCACATCTTTGCAGCTGTTTCAGGATGAGATCCTCCACAAACAGGTCCATGGCCTGAACCTTGGTGTTAGACCTGACAGCCTTACGTTGGTCATCCCCCAACTTTTTGCCTACCTCCCTTCACTTTTCTGACACTGTTTTTGCTGATTTTAGGACTCTGTGCATTTTAACACTGCTAACCAGTGCTAAAGTGCATATGCTATACCCCTTAAACATGGTAACACTGGTGCAGTCACAATTGGCATATTTTATTTACCTGTAAGCCCCTAGTAAATTGCACTACGTGTACCCAGGGCCTGTAGACTGAATGCTACTAGTGGGCCTGTAGCACTGGTTGTGCCACCCACATAAGTAGCCCCTTAATCATGTCTCAGGCCTGCCTGTGCAAAGATTGTGTGTGCAGTTTCACAGCCACTTCGACTTAGCATTTAAAAGTACTTGCCAAGCCTTAAACTCCTCTTTTTCTACATATAAGTCACTCGTAAGGTAGGCCCTGGGTAACCCATACGGCAAGGTGTACATGTGTGTTTTATATGTCCTGGTGGTGGAAAACTCCTAAATTAGTTTTCTACTACTGTGAGGCCTGCTCCTTTCATCGGATAGCAATAGAGCTACCCTTATATGTTGTTTGAGTGGTAGATTCTGATCAAAAAGGGGTAACCATGTCATATTTAGTATGGCCAGAATGGTTATAGAAAATCCTGCTTATTGGTGAGGTTGGATTTTATGTTACTATTTTAGAAAGGCCACTTTTAGAGAGTGAGCATCTCTCTACGCTTAAAATCCATCTGTGCCTTACAGCTAATCTCTAATCCACGTGTGGGCTGGTTGAAAGCTCCCTTGGCATTTCACAATGTCCAGACAAGCACAAACAGAGGATACTCAGTCACACCTGCACTCATCTGCGTACTGAATGGCTTTTGCTGGGCTGGGAGGGTGGAGGGCCTGACACTTACATTTCAAAGTCTAGTGCCCTGCCCTCACATAGTGGGCTCCTAAATCCCCTACTGGGATCCTGGCAGACAGACCTGTACAGAAAAGGGACCTGGTGCACTTCAAAATTACTCTTTGTAGTCTCCCCCACTTTAAAGGTATTTTTAGGCATATAAACTGGGTCTCGGACCCCACCAACTCAGACACTTCAGGACTTGAATCTGAAACCTGTCATGTGGGACTGTCTGGCTGCCCAAAGAACTCATCTGCACTGCTTTACTGAGATGGAATGCTGCCCTGCTGTTGCATTGCTGCCCTGCTGCCCTCTGACTTTGCTGAGAAGTGCTCTCTAAGAGCTTGGGTTGAACTTGCCTACTGTTTTCTGAATTCTCAGGGCCAAAAAGACTTCGGGGGTCATTACAACCCTGGCGGACGGTGTTAAAGCTGCGGTAATACCGCAAACAGTGCAGCGGATACATTTTTTTAATTATGACCCTGGCAGAAACCGCCAAAAAAGACAGCCACTTTAACACACCGCCCGCCACGGCGGTACAGACAAGCAGCGCGGCGGTCACCGCCAACAGACAGGCGGAACACAATGTACCGCCCATAGTATTACAACCCGTCAATCAGCCACCTTTTCCGGGGCGGATTCACCGTGGATAAAAACACGGCGGAAACAGCTTTTGCAATGGGGAAACGCTCACCTGAACACATCCCACGAGGAACGAGGACTCCATGGACCCGGAACTCCAAATACTCCCTGCCCTTCTGTTTCTGCTCCTCTACGACCAACATCTACGTAGGCGCCGAAGACAACGGTGAGTACTGCACCTACGACATGGGGGAGGCAAAAGTTAGGGGGACACCCACCAAACACTCCCACCCCCAACCTCGCATAATACAACATACACACCAATGCATTCACAAAAATCACAGTAACAACCCACAATCCCCCCGGAAGAATGAAAAGACAAAGTGAAATTCGGTCAAACATTGTAATGTGGCAATATACATGTCATACAAAAATATACAGATATATATGAAAATCAGTCATAATTATATACATTACGAGAAAAGTGCAGATATGTACATAACAATGTCCGTGCACCAACAGTCCAAAAATGCATGGGCGAGGCCCACAAAGGATTCCTGACCACAATCGGAGAGAACACTGCTGGGGCATCAGATAGAAATACTACAGGCACCTCAGGGGGAAGGGAAGGGGGGGCACCTCAGCCGGATGACTGCAAAGCCAGATCCACAATGGGGCTCCATGCCCATTGATGTATCCTGTGGAGTGCAAAGCCACAGTCTCTCAAGTCTCTACACTGGGTGGGTTGCCCACTGTTCCATCCTGGGGAGTGCAAAGCCACAGTCTTTCAAGTCTCTACAGTGGGTGGGTTGCCCACCGTGCCATCCTGGGGAGTGCAAAGCCACAGTCT
Source organism: Pleurodeles waltl (assembly GCF_031143425.1). Classification (NCBI taxonomy): domain Eukaryota; kingdom Metazoa; phylum Chordata; class Amphibia; order Caudata; family Salamandridae; genus Pleurodeles; species Pleurodeles waltl. Next base: position 1,046,713,716 of record NC_090437.1, on the reverse strand, counting down.
CTCAAGTCTCTACAGTGGGTGGGTTGCCCACTGTTCCATCCTGAGGAGTGAAAAGCCACAGTCTCTCAAGTCTCTACAGTGGGTGGGTTGCCCACTGTTCCATCCCAGGGAGTGCAAAGCCACAGTCTTTCAAGTCTCTACAGTGGGTGGGGTGCCCACCGTGCCATCCTGGGGAGTGCAAAGCCACAGTCTCTCAAGTAGATGCAGGTCTCCACTGGTAATGGGGGGGACTGGTGCCCAGAGTGCTTCATCCTGTGCAGGACAGACAGAGTGGATGCAGGTCTCCACTGGTTCTGGAGGGGGACTGGTGCCCAGACTGGATGAGTCTCCCCGTGAAAGTGCCTGACCTGTCACTGTCCCAGCTGCACATGGGATAAGGATGCCTGATGTGGCAGTCTATTCATTCCTACCCGTTGCTTGCCCTGTTCAGAGGTCTTCACCATGGCGGTCTTTGCCCTGTTCAGCGGTGCTTTGACATGGCAGTTTTGGACTTTTCAGCGGTGCTTTGCCATGGCGGTCTTTGCCTTGTTCAGCGGTCTTCACCATGGCGGTCTATGCCCTGTTCAGCGGTCTTCACCATGGCTGTCTTTGCCCTGTTCAGCGGTGCTTTGACATGGCGGTTAAGGACTGTTCAGCGGTGCTTTGCCATGGCGGTCTTTGCCCTGTTCAGCGGTCTTCACCATGGCGGTCTATGTCCTGTTCATCGGTCTTCACCATGGCAGTCTTTGCCCTGTTCAGTGGTGCTTTGCCATGGCGTTTCTGGACTGTTCAGCGGTGTTTTGCCATGGCGGTTCTGGACTGTTCAGCGGTGTTTTGCCATGGCGGTCTTTGCCCTGTTCAGCTGTGTTTTGCCATGGCGGTCTTTGCCCTGTTCAGCGGTGCTTTGCCATGGCGGTTCTGGACTGTTCAGCAGTGTTTTGCCATGGCGGTCTTTGCCCTGTTCAGCGGTCTTCACCATGGCGGTCTTTGCCCTGTTCACCAGTGCTTTGACATGGCCGTTCTGGTACGGACATTGGTGTGTGGCATGACGTTCCCTACACTGGGCATTGGTGTGTGGCATGACGTTCCATCATAGCCCACCTGGGCTGTGGCAGCCGGGGCCCTCCTGGGCACTGAGTCTGGCGGTGGCGGTGGTCTCCGGACCAGTGACGATACTTGGGCGCTCCTGGGCTGTGACTATGGCGGTGGTCTCCTGACCAGTGACGATACTTGGGCCCTCCTGGGCTGTGACTATGGCGGTGGTCTCCTGACTAGTGACCATACTTGGGCCCTCCTGGGCTGTGACTATGGCGGTGGTCTCCTGACCAGTGATGATACTTGGGCCCTCCTGGGCTGTGACTATGGCGGTGGTCTCCGGACCAGTGACGATACTTGGGCCCTCCTGGGCTGTGACACCGGCGGTGGTCTCTGGACCAGTGACGATACTTGGGCCCTCCTGGGATGTGACTATGGCGGTGGTCTCTGGACCAGTGACGATACTTGGGCCCTCCTGGGCTGTGACTATGGCGGTGGTCTCCTGACCAGTGACGATACTTGGGCCCTCCTGGGCTGTGACTCCGGCGGTGGTCTCCTGACCAGTGACGATACTTGGGCCCTCCTGGGCTGTGACTATCTCGGTGGTCTCCTGACCAGTGACGATACTTGGGCCCTCCTGCGCTGTGACTCCGGCGGTGGTCTCTGGACCAGTGACAATACTTGGGCCCTCCTGGGCTGTGACTTCGGCGGTGGTCTCTGGACCAGTGACGATACTTGGGCCCTCCTGGGCAATGACTCTGGCTGTGGTCTCTGGACCAGTGACGACGGTGCTGGCGGTTGTGTCTCGACTGCCGGAAATGATGGCACACTTCTCCACCGTGACACTCACAACAGGCTGGGCAGACTTCCTCTGGCCCTTCCCCACCTTTGGTGGAGTCACAGCTGACTCTCCAATCCCCTTGGAACCCATGTGAGTTGTTTTCCCACCAGGAGCCTTCACACGGTCCCGTCGTCCACTCTCCAATTTTAGAGCCTTTACAGGGGGTGGGCTGCCAGTGCCTTGGCTCCGGGTCACACTGCCTTCCCTGGTGGCCGGTGCACTCCACAAACCTTGAACAGGCACCACTGGTATTGGAGGCTTTTTTTTGGCTGAGGCGCTACGACGGGACTGATGAATTGGAGGGGGGGTGGGGGCAAAAAGATCAACTTTACAGAGGGACAGTTTCTGACAAACGCTGGGATGGGTAGTTGGAGGGGGCCTGGGAGTGGAGGAAGAGGAGGTGGTTGTCGGAGGTGTCACTTTAGGTGTTTTGGTGCAGGTGCAGGTACTGGAGGCTGTCGTGAGGTGGATGGACGTTGGGTGAGTGATTGCCGGCGTTTGTGTACTTTGGGAGGGGGCGTCATGGACACACTGGGAGAGGACACAGGGGACGTGTAAATGGGAGTGGAAGTGGTGAGTGCAGGTGAGCGGCTTGTGGTGTTGGGTCTCCTTGTGCGATTCATGGTGCCTGTAGATGTGGTGCATGCAGGTGTGTGTGTAGACGAGACTGGGAGGGAGGAGGGAGAAGAGGAGGAGGGGGACACAGTGGAGGCAGTGGATGTTGCTGTGTCTGTAAGTGGGTGAGGCTTGCGTGAGTGCCTGTGGGTTGTGTGGTGCCTATGTTTGCTTGAGCTACCTGTGTGTGCTGACTTGTGTACATGCTGGTCTGTAAGTATGCTTGGGATGGGCTGGGGTACAGGAGATTGGGTCTGGGTGGATGAGGTTGGAGGGGAAGGCTAGACACAGGGACAATGGCTGCCATCAGTGCTGAGGCCAGAGATTGCAGGGTTCGCTGAAGGACAGCCTGACCAGAATGAATGCCCTCCAGGAATGCATTACCGTGTTGCAACTCTCGTTCTACACCCTGGATGGCATTCACAATGGTAGACTGCCCAACAGTGAGTGATCTGAGGAGGTCAATGGCCTCCTCACTGAGGGCAGCAGGGGTGACTGGGTCAGGGCCTGAGGTGCCTGGGGCGAAGGTGATGCCCACCCTCCTGGGTGTGCGGGCACGGGGTGAAGGCTGAGGGGCTGCTGGGAGGGTGGTGCTGCTAGGGGAGGTGGCGGCTGTACCTCTAGAAGTGTGGGGCACAGATGGTGCCGCCACCACAAGGGAGCTCCCATCGGCGGACGAGTCCGTGTCGCTGGTTGGTGATCCGGTGACCTCTGTCCCACTAGTGCATTCAGAGTCCGTGGTGTGGGCCTCCATGGTCATGTGGGATGCAGCTCCCTCTTGCTCCGGTGCCACTGTACCTCCGCCTGATGATGCTGATGTACAAAAGGACAGGGAGAGCAGAAAAAGGGGGGAGACAGAAGAAAGAGAGTTTTAGTGCATGGCATACCGCTAGCGTTGGCGGACAAGACAGACACAGCAGCCCCCTGCATTACGCCGTGCTCCTGCCCTCTGCACATGCAATTTCTGGGATATGGCCTACATGGCAATGTTGGACATCTGCGCACATGGATGCCACAGGGGCAACTATACCTCGACTTGGCACTCTGCTGAGGTGGGGTAGAGTGCCACATGGCCTACATTACGGAGGGGCCTTGCCTACCGAACTCGCCCTGGCCTAGGGACACCCATAGCCCACCTCCACCACCCAGACACCTCCACTGCACGCAAAGTCCGCAGAATGAGAGTGTACTCACCCCCTTGTGTCTGCTGTGATGCCCTCAAGCGCCCATCCAACACCGGGTAGGCCACCGCCAGGATCCGGAACATCAGGGGGGTCATGGTGCGATGGGCACCCCTCCCACATTGGGAGGCCATCCCCAAATGAGCCTCCGCCGTCTTCTTGCTGCAGCGGCGAATGTCCTCCCATCTCTTACGGCAGTGGGTACCCCGTCTCTGGTGGGCCCCCAGGGTCCGGACCTCCTTGGCGATGGCACGCCAAATGTCCCTCTTCTGGTGGGCGCTGACCTACATGACATGCACAAGGAAAGAGGAACAGTCATTACCAACTGCACCGTCGTTGTGAGTGGCCCCCTCTCTACTCTGGCCATGTGGCCCATTCATTCCCATGCATTAATGTTCTATGAACTCTGCCCCCTTCCCTCTTCCAACCAGCCCTCTCCACCCAGGCCTAGCCTATACAACGTGCTCCCTGTGTACTAACCTGTTGGTCTGGAGGACCGTAGAGTAGCGTGTACTGGGGGAGGACCCCGTCTACCAGTTTCTCCAACTTCTGTGCATTGAAGGCAGGGGCCCTTTCCCCAGACGCAGCAGCCATCGTCGCTTCCAGACCGAGGTCACAGCAGCACTTGCAGTGTAGGTCCTCTCCTGTCGAAGGTCAGGTATCTAGTGATTGAACAGATAGAAAATGGCGGTGACGTCCGCGGCGGTGACGTCCGCGGCGGTGCGCATCATCACCGCTGGCGCACCTGTTCATTGGCTCCTGGGACCCATAGGGTCCTATGTTAACCAATGCAGCATTGCGCCGCGGTCTACGACCGCCTACCGCGACGGTGTGCAACGCCAGCGCAGTTACCCCACAATCCCATTGTCCCAGTCTAGAGGTCAGGCAGCCGCCATTTCAGGGGCCCACATGGCTTAATTTACCTATACGTCACACATAGCTAGGCCTACACTCAACACACATACAGGAAGGGTTTTGTGAGTGGTGTAGTCTTGTGTGTAACTGTGGGTACATACCTGGAGGAATAATGACTGATTCGTCGCTGTTGTCCTTCGTAGGCACCGTCAGCTGGGACAGTTGAGAAGATGGCGAAATCCTCCGGTGTACCGACCGCTGGTGGACCTGTTGACAATGGAAGAGCGACATGTCATCGTCACCTACCGGTTTGACCGTGCCACAATCCAGGAACTATGTTCCCAGTTGGAGCCAGACCTGATGACACCAATCCGCCATCCCACTGGAATCCCCCCTGACGTGCAGGTGCTGTCAGTGCTCCATTTCCTTGCAAGTGGGTCTTTTCAGACAACAGTGGCCATGGCATCAGGGATGTCCCAGCCTATGTTTTCCAACGTGTTGTCCAGAGTGCTGTCTGCCCTGCTGAAACACGTAAGGAGATACATCATTTTCCCTGAGGTGGCAGATTTGCCTACAGTGAAAGGTGACTTCTATGCCCTTGGACATATCCCCAACGTCATAGGTGCCATTGATGGGACCCATGTAGCTCTGGTCCCCCCCCCACAGGAGTGAACAGGTGTACAGGAACAGGAAGAGTTATCATTCAATGAATGTCCAGATGGTATGTTTGGCAGACCAGTACATCTCGCAGGTAAATGCTATGTTCCCTGGCTCAGTGCATGACGCCTACATCCTGCGGAATAGTAGCATCCCTGATATGATGGGTCAACTCCAGGGGCACTGTGTATGGCTATTAGGAGACTCTGGTTACCCCAACCTGTCCTGGCTATTGACCCCAGTGAGGAATCCCAGGACCAGGGCAGAGGAACGGTAAAATGAGGCCCATGGGCGGACTAGGAGGGTGATCAAACGCACCTTCGGCCTCCTGAAGGCTAGGTTCAGGTGCCTCCATATGACAGGTGGATCCCTATTCTACTCACCGAAGAAGGTGTGCGAGATCATCATCGCCTGCTTGATGCTTCATAATCTGGCTTTGCGACGCCAGATGCCTTTTCTGCAGGAGGATGATCCAGATGACGGTGTTGTAGCAGCTGTGGAGCCTGTGGAGCCTGTGGAACCTGTGGACAGTGATGAGGAGGAAGCTGAGGAAGAAGACAACGACAACAGGGAGTCAGTCATACAGCAATATTTCCAGTGACACTCAGGTGAGAACATTTTCATGTTTGACATTACATTAACTTTCTACCTCTATCCTGTCTATCGGTTTCAACCACTATTTGGTAACTGAGTTGTACCTTTTGATTACTGTTTCACAGGTGTGGTTACCAACATGTCATCTGCTTGCATCCTTCAAGTACTTGTGATGTGTGACATAGCTATGTTAGCTTTATAATAGGAAATACATTATCACACTGCCATTGATAATACATATTTACTAAATCACAGACTGACTCCAGAATGTTTTGTGTTTCAAGGGTGTTTATTGAAGTGCTAATTATTGGAGGGGGTGGTAAAATGGTGATGGGTGACGGTGGAGGAATGTCCATGGCAGAATCCAGTCTATTAGTCTCACAGGTGCACTGCCCATCTGGGCATAGGAAGTGGAGCTGGGGCAGTTTAAGTATGGACAGGGTAACAAGGTGGGACAGTGGGAGGACAAACAGGGTGGTCTCATTTCCTGACGGGGGTCTTGCCATCTTGCTCTGTCCTGTTCCTGGATCTCAGGGACCGCTTGCGTGGTGGTTGTCCGTCTGCAGGGGGTGGGGTGCTGGTGTGGTGGTCCTGTGGTGGGTGCCTCCTGTCCACTAGCGCCGGCGGAGGTGGTGGGCAGTTAATCGTCCTGGCTAGTGTCAGGGGCCCCTTGGAGTGCCACAGAGTCCCTCAAGGTCTGCTGTATGTCCTTCAGCACCCCTATGATGGTGCCCAGGGCAGAGCTGATGGTCCTGAGCTCCTCCCTGAACCCCAAATACTGTGCCTCCTGCAGGCGCAGGGTCTCCTGCAACTTGTCCAGGACCGTCGCCATCGTCTCCTGGGAGTGGTGGTATGCTCCCATGATGGAGGATAGTTCCTCGTGGAGAGTGGGTTTCCTTGACCTGTCCGCCCCCTGTCGCACAGCAGCCCTCCCATTTCCCCTGTGTTCCTGTGCCTCCGTCCCCTGGACCGTGTGCCCACTACCACTGGCCCCAGGTCCCTGTTGTTGTTGGGTTGGTGGGTTAGCCTGGTTTCCCTGTAGTGGTGGACACACCGCTGATTGACCTGTCCTGGGTAGGGAGGTTTGGGCCCGCTGGGTGGGTGCTGTGCTGGTGTTACCAGAGGGTGGAAGGTCGGTGTTGGGCTGTGCCTGTGCAAGGGGAACCGACTGTCCCGAGGCCCACGATGATCCGGGCTGGTTATCAGGATCCAGTAGGGCAGAGCTGCTATCGTCACTGTGGGCCTCTTCTGGGGGTGGAGTGGTGTTGTCTGGACCCTCTGGTGTGGTGACGGTCCTTCGGGTTCCTGCAGGGGCATAAGAGCATGATGATTGCATGAGTGTGTGTAATGGTGTGCAATGGGTGGGTGAGCTTGTACCCCAGTGCAAGCATTCCTGTGTGGGAGCTTGGGTGATGGTTGTGGGGTTGTATAGCTGTGTGCAGTGGGCATGCTTTAGTGCTGGGTGTCCATGCTTAGTTCTGTCATGCAGGGCTTGGTGTTGGGATGTGTGGTTTGTGTTATTAGTAAATTATTGAGTATTTGGGGTGATAGGGGAGGGTGTGAGGGTGGGGGTGTGTGATAGCATGCAGGTAGGGTGGGGGATATGATAGTTAAGATTTGACTTACCAGTGTCCCATCCTCCACTGACTCCTGCGAGGCCCTCAGGATGCATGATGGTCAAGACTTGCTCCTCCCATGTTGTTAGTAGTGGGGGAGGAGGTGAGGGTCCGCCGCCAGTCCGCTGAACCGCGATGTTGTGCCTGGAGACCGTTGAACGCACCTTCCCCCGTAGGTCGTTCCACCTCTTCCTGATGTCTTCCCTATTTCTTGGGTGCTGTCCCACTGCGTTGACCCTGTCCACGATTCTTTGCCATAGCTCCATCTTCCTGGCTATTGATGTGTGCTGTACCTGTGAGCCAAATAGCTGTGGCTCTACCCGTACGATTTCCTCCACCATGACCTTGAGCTCCTCCTCGGAGAAGCGGGGGTGTCTTTGGTGTGACATGGGGTGGTGTGTGTGATGTGTGGGGCGGTGTGAGTGTTGATGTGTGTGGTGATGTGTAGTGGTGTGTGGTGTTTTGTGCGTGGATGTGGGTTGGGTGATGGTGTTGTGTGCCTCTGTATGGTGGTGTTGTCTTGGCTGTGCAGTCTCTCTGGCCTTCGTCTCTAATTTGTGGTCGTAGGGGTTTGTGGGTGATGTGGGTGTGTGTTTTATATTGTGTTGGGTGTGTGGGAGTGGTGTTTGTATGTGTGTCAGGTGTGTGTATTTGGAGATGTGTGTGTATTTTGAGTGCGACGGTGTGTACCGTCAATGGAATACCACAGTTGAAAGTCCGCCGCGTGGATTCGTGGGTCGTAATAGCATGGGCGTGTTTCTGTTGGCGTGGAGGTGGAGGTTTTGTTTTCGCCAGTTTATCACTGACCTTTGGTGTGGCGGTGTTGTGTGGGTGTCTGAATTTCGGTGGATTCCGAGATGTGTGTCATAATAGCTGTGGCGGGATTCCGCGGCCGTGTCGGTGTATTGGCGGTCTTCTGCCCGGTGGTAAGCGCCTTTTACCTCCAATGTTGTAATGACCCCCTTCATCTCTTCAAGGAACTTCTTGTGCACTAAAATTGACGCCAGAAAAGATACACAGCCTGCATTGCGATGATAAATCGACGGGGCCCGACTCCCCAAGTGAAGAATCGATGCAGCGCCTGCTTTGCAGCTGGAAATTTGATGCATCGCCCACCGGATCGATGCAACACCTGTGACTTCTTCCTGCATTCCCAGGATTTCCACAGATTGTCCTTGGCTGTCAAAAAGATCCCCATATCGCAGCGATGATCCAAGATTGCATGCTGGAAATTGCCGCTAAGCCCCTTGCAGCGTGAAAAGAAACTATGCAATGTCTGTGCCAAGCCAGAAATTCTGATGCACACACTATTTTTCCACGCATCTCTTCCTCTGCGGTCTCCATGTGTATTATTTTTGACAAAACCCGGTACTTTGTGGAACCAAGATAAAATTGTTGGTTTCTAAGATTGGAGACTCTTTTTAATCTTGCAAAAGTGATATATCAACTTGTGCTTATTTAGGGGGTCATTCTAACCCTGACGGTCCGCGACCGCCAGGGCTAAAATGACGGAAGCACCGCCAACAGGCTGGCAGGGCTTCCCTGCCCATTCTGACCGCGGCGGTAAGGCCGCGGTCAGAAAAGGGGATCCGGCGGTTTTCTGCCGGATTTACCCTGTCTGGGCTGAATCTCCATGGCGGCGCTGAAAGCAGCGCCGCCATGGAGATTCCGACCCCCTTCCTGCCACCCTGTTTCTGGCGGTTTTTACCGCCAGGAACAGGATGGCGGGAACGGGTGTCATGGGGCCCCTGGGGGCCCCAGCATGATTTTCACTGTCTGCTTAGCAGACAGTGGAAATCGCGACGGGTGCAACTGCACCCGTCGCACCCCTGCAACACCGCCGGCTCCATTCGGAGCCGGCTTCTGGGTTGCAGGGCCTTTCCCGCTGGGCCGGAGGGCGCTCCCTTGGCGGGCGCCCGCCCGCCCAGCGGGAAAGCCAGAATGGCCTCTGCGGTCTTTTGACCGCGGAGCAGCCAAGTGGCGGTTCCCGCTTGGCGGGCGGTGACCGCCGCCTGCCAATGTAGGAATGACCCCCTTAATCTTTATCGTTTGTACCTTAATTTAACCATGTAAATAGCTTATATTTTTCTAAAACTGTGTGTTGTATTTTTGTGGGATTTTCACTGTGAGAAAGTAGCCTCTTTCTAGCATGGTTACCTCAACTTTTGGCCTGTTTGTGAGTGTTTGTCAGTGTGTTTTTTCTGTCTCACTGGGATTCTGCTAGCCAGGGCCCCAGTGTTCATAGATTGTGGCCTATGTGTGTGCTGTCAGTAGTGCTTAACTGTGTCACTGAAGTTCTGCTAACCTGAATTCCAGTGCTTATGCTCGCTCTACTTCCAAATTAGTCACTGGTCACCAAATAGTTTAATGACTTCATATTCCAATTCCAATTGGTGCACTGGACCCCCCTTATAAGTCCCTAGTATTTGGTACCTAGGTACCCAGAGTATTGGGGTTCCAGGAGATCCTTATGGGCTGCAGCATTTCTTTTGCCACCCATAAAGAGCTCAGACAAACCTTTCTTCAGGACTGCCATTGCAGCCTGAGTGAAATAGCTCCCACACTATTTCACAACCATTTTCACTGCACTTAAGTAACTTATAAGTCACCTATATGTCTAACCTTCATTTACTGAGGCTAGGTGCAAATTTACTAAGTGTGAGGGCACCCTTGCACTAGCAAAGGTGCCCCCACCCTGTCCAGGGCCAATTTCCTAGACCTTGTGAGTGCGGGATGCCATAACACGTGTGCACTACATATAGGTCAATACCTATATGTAGCTTCACAATAGTAACTCTGAATATGGCCATGTGAGGTGTCTAAGAGGGGACACTCTGGAGATCTCTGATTGGCCAGTGCCAGCAGGTGATGTCAGAGACCCCTCCTGATAGGTGCCTACCTGGGTAGGCAGCCAATCCCCCTCTCAGGGCTATTTAGGGTGTCTCCTGTGGGTGTCTCTTCAGATTCAGCTTGCAAGACTATTCCAGGAATCCTCTGCATTCTCAGCTTCAGCTTCTGACCGTCTGATCAACAGCAGACTGCTCCAAGAACCGCTCTAACTGCAACAAAGTATCCAGGATGACTCCTGTGACGTACAACTTCAGCTCCAGGCAGATTTAGCAACAGTGTTCAAGGTGTGCATGCTCTGAGGACACCCTGCTCCAGAAGAACCAAAGGAATATCCCACTGAGTGACAGAGTCACTTCCCTGCTCCTGAAGGCACCTTCTGCGGCAACGACCGGTTCTCTGGGACTTCTCTCCTGATGACAAGCGTGCTCCCTGGAACAAAAGTGGTGGACCAACATGACCCATACTGATCTAAGGTCCAGCTGTCCAAATTTGGAGGAGGTAAGAGCTTGCCTTGCCAGTTTGCGACAGTACCCCTGTGCACTGCGTCATCTCCAGCTCCTTGGGCTTCTGTGCACGTCTTCCAAGAATCCTTCATTTACAGTGTAGCCCATGTCACCAGCACTCCATCCTGCGATGGTCAACTCACTGAGGCCCTCATTACAACCCTGGCGGTCGGTGATAAAGCAGTGGTAATACTGCGGAATCCATTTTGTATTCATGGCAGCCATTTTCTCTGCCATGTGCTCTGTCCTACCTTTCTGTTAACTACTCTTGAAAATCTGTCTAGTGACTAGTTATATTTAGCATCTCCCACTTTCTCACATGCCCAGTAAGATCTGCAGCTGTTAGTAATCAGTAACAGACAGTAATGTGTCAACTAGTCTTTGAAAACTGTTAGCCCCTCCTACCTGTCGACGGTGCATTTCCATATGACCTTATATATATGTAAGTCTTGCTTCTATATTTGTACCACCTTTTTTTAACCCCTGCGTGGGTATAAAAGGACCATGCTCTCTTAGTTCAGTGTGCTACTTCAAACGAAGGGTGCTGTTTGAACTGTAGTACCACCTCATGAGGTTTAATAAACTTTGTCTTTTATTTCAGTTTCTGTGCCAACTTCTTCCTATATGGTCTGAGGACTTTGTGCAGAGAAGGGCGAACCCCTTACACTAGTAGGCCTTGCTGAGGCTTACTTTGACAAATTGGCGCCCGAACAGGGACTCATCGGCGACGCGGATGCCCGACGGATTGGTCACGACGAAGGATTGGGATCTCGCTGTGGACGATCAATGCCTAAGGAGACACGAATCTTGGCAACCATGGCGTTTTTCCCTTCTTTCTGATTTGACCATCCAGGTGGTGCCTGTCCTCGACTGAGATCCTTTTTGTTCATTCGTCATGCAGTGACCATTTGGTCAATTTTAGAACTTGGCAGTTGGAACCTGGACACCCTGTGATTGGTGGATTTTGATGCCTTTGTTTGGTAACAAAGGTTAGCACCACTTACTGTGCACTTTGCTTCTAATTCCTGACGTTCTTCTAGTTCCACACTTACTGTGGCTCTCGTGTTTTGGGTGACTAGTCAATTTGTGTCCTTTGAATCGATATATAAATTGCAATTTATATAGGCAGGTAATGAGGAGAATTTTCTCCAATTTAATTTTGATTTGAACGTTACCTTAAGTGCTACTTTAATTATAATATTGCATATTCTGTATTTTTGGCATGCCTGTTTTTAGCGCACTTCGTAGGATGTGTTGCTTTTGTAATGGTACCAATTTGAGACTGGAAGAATCGCAACTAGCACCCCCAGAGGGGACACCCAATAGAGATATGTATGTTAAACATGGTCTTTCTTCTATAATCTACAGCACATTATGGAATAAATACACTTGTGCGGATACTTAGTTACTGTGGCCTATGCATGGGTCATTTGATTTGTGAAAGATTGAGAATGTGGAACAATGTATGTGTAAGCGAAGGTCTAGTCAAGATATGTTTGACTGTGTACGAATGTGGGAGAAAGAAGTGCATGGACGAGTGAAGCGTGAGCAAGCCTTGCTTGAGAAAGAGCAGCGGAAGAATGTATATGTGAAAGCATTGGAAATGAGAAAGAAAGAAAGAAATGACTTAAAGGAGCTAGAAGAGAAAGAACGTAAATTACAGGTAACTGGCCAATACACTGTTAGGCAACCTCTCTATCCTATCCTTAATAAACCACACAATGATTTTTTGTTACTACTCGCCCTCCACATCCGTATGTCGTTCCTTCTGCCCCTCATGAGTTAGCTAAGGTCTCTGGTTCGGAGCAACAGACAATACGAGACAGTTTCTCAATGTTGCCTGCTGACCATGCGTCTGAGCTTAGATCTATTGCTCGTAAAATAATTTGTAGCGTTGTCTCTGCTTCTGAACTTTTAGACAACATGAAAGGGTGGACGGAAAAGGAGCAGCTATATTTTACTGAGGCATTTGGCACAGAAGTTATTGAACTATTTCGGAAATATTCTGATGAGTTAGAGCCCGATGATGTAGCAGTTGATCATAAGCAAATGCGTGATGGTCTTTTTGTTTTCTCCCAGGTGGCTGATGCATCAGGTGTTTGGTGAAATGATGTGTTGTGGCAGACCGTTTGCAAGAGGAGGCCCTGCTGAGGCTTACTTCGACAGGGTCAGGACTTATCCCCTGGCCAATGGCCTTTATTTTTACACCCATAGCACCAAGGCTTCTTAGTGTGTGTGGGTTGTGAAGAAGAGGAAGAAGATGTTTTATCCCCACCCCCTGAAGATTGTTTAGGATGTGAAGAAGGATCTTTGTTTTTACCTTTATCCCCATGCTTATCCTGAGATTTTTCACCATCTTTCTTCTTGCCATCCTTGTCACCCCTGTATGAGTTTTTCTGCTCACTCTTGTTTTGACCCATGTATCTGCCTTCTTTCCAAATTCTTGGGGAGAGGTCAGATCTGAGTCTACCAAGTACTGGTGCAAAAAGTCAGACACAATTATTCAAAATATGCTCTCTCAGGATAAGATTATATAAGCTTTCATAGTCAGTCACCTTACTGCCATGTAACCATCCCTCAAAGGCTTTCACTGAACAATCTACAAAGTCTGTCCAGTCTTGAGAGGACTCTTTTCTGGTATCTCTGAACTTTATCCTGTATTGTTCAGTGGTTAAGCCAAATCCATCTAAGAGTGCATTTTTAAAAACGTTGTAGTTGTTGGCATCACTTTCTCTGACAGATAAAGATAGCCGCAAGATAGCAGCCCACTGCCTTTGAGGGGCCAACTGTACCATACAGGCCCTCTCAAGTGCAGCAAACCACTTGTTTATGTCATCCCCCTCCGTGTAAGGGGGGACAATCTTGTGCAGGCTTGTTGAATCTTGTTCTCTTACAGGATTACTATCAAGAAAACTGCTGCTGCCACCATGGGGAACTAACCCCAAAGTCTGTCTTTCCCTCCCTACATTTACAGACTCCCTGTCTAAGGCCAACTGCTGCTATCTCAGCTTCAGTCTGGCCTCTTACAATCTCAGCTTTCTGAGTTCTCTGTCTAGGGTGTTATCCTCAGGGTGGGAGGCTTGGGAATTCTGAGACACAGAGGTAATGTGGGAATTGGCAGAAATGGACCTGTCTCTAACTGCCTGAACTCTAGTTACCTAGAATCTTGAATTGAAAGGTGCCCTACTGATGTGTGACCCCCTCCCACTACCAGTTTCACTAGATGGTCTGTTAGCTGACAGGTCTTTGGAGGAACCCTCCCTGGAGTCCTCAGGGTTCTCCCCTGATTCTTCCTGGGTACCCTCCTCCTCTACCTCCTGATCCTGGGATGGGCCAGACTGGTTCTGGTCACTTTCTAGGAGAAGGCTAAGGAGAAGATCTTTGGTAGGGTTCTTACCAATGCTTAAACGTCTTTCTATACAGAGACACCTCAAACTTTTAAAGTTTAAACTACCATAAGTTGCCTGGTCAACATTGGGAGTGGCCTCTACTACAGACATAGTTGCAAGAAAGGGTTTAGGATAGAGAGAAAACAGTTTGGAAACTTTTAAAGAAAAGAGAAAAACTTTTTCAAACTTTTCAAAACTTTTTCAAACTTTTCAAAACTTTTTAGAAACTTTTTAGAATTTTTTTAGAAAGAGAGTTAACTGTTTAGGTTAACTGTGTATATTTTTAAGTATTTGGAAAATGTTTTTCTTATGAAAAGCACCAATGACAAAGTGGTAAAGCAGTTACAAGTACTTATCCCACAGCTGCACCACCAATGTAGGAGGCTGGCCTGGCTTATAGTGGGTACCTGATGGTACTTACACTTTGTGCCAGGTCCAGTTATCCCTTATTAGTAGATTAGTAGTGTTCTAGCAGCTTAGACTAATAGAGGTAGCTATAGCAGAGCAGCTTGGGCTGAACTAGGAGACATGCAAAGTTCCTAGTATAACACTTATGTCATATAGCACTATATCAGAAGAATCACAATACTCAGAGTTACTAAAAATAAAGGTACTTTATTTTAGTGACAATATGCCAAAAGTATTTCAGAGGATATACTCCCTTAGGAGGTAAGTAAAATACACAAAATACACACACAAACCAAAATTAGGTAAGTAACAGTTAGAAAAGTAGTGGAAACACTGTAGAATACAATAGGATGCAATGGGCCTAGGGGCAACACAAACCATACACTAAGAAAGTGGAATGCGAACCACGAATGGACCCCTAGGCTAGTGTAGTGTGTAGAGGGTTGCTGGGAGTATATGAAAACAGAAAGGGTGGCCAAGATACCCCTACCCAAGACCCTGAAAAGTAGGAGTAAAGTGATACTACTGCCCCAGAAACACATAAACTCGTGATAGGAGATTCTGCAAAGACCACAACAGACTGCAAAGAACTGAAGATGGATTCCTTGACCTGAGGACCTATAAAGGAAGGGGACCAAGTCCAAGAGTCACAAAGATGTCCAGGGGGGCAGGAGCCCACTAAACTGCAGATAAAGGTGCACAATGGCTGCCTCCAGGTGGAAGCAGCTGAAGATTCTGCAACAACAAAAGGAGCTAGGAACTTTTCCTTTGTGCAGAAGATACAGCGTTGTTTCCTTGAAGAAAGACCACAAACAAGCCTTGCTAGCTGCAAAGGTCGAGGTAGAAGAAAAAGGGTGCTGTCCAGTCCGGGCCAGGAGGTCACCATTTGGAAGAGGAGACTGAGGAGGCCCTCAGCAACACAGAGAGCCCATGCACAGAAAGGCAGCACCCACAGAAGTACTTGAACATGGGTTCAAGATAACTGAGCATGGCAGTCATCTCACGACTACAAACGAGGATCCGATGAAGCCGGTGGTCAACTCAGTGAGTTGAGCAATGCAGGACCGAGTGCTGGGGACCTGGGCGAGGCTGTGCACAAAGGATTCCGCGCAAAAGTGCACAAAAGCCATAGCAGCTGCAGTTCATGCAGTACACAGGATTATGTCTGGAGAGGAGAGGCAAAGACTTACCTCCTCCAAATTTGGACAGTTGGACCACTGAACAGTCTGGGTCACTTGGGTCCACCACCTGCGTTCCAGGGGCTACACTCATCAGGATGAGAGGGTTCCCAGAGTACTGGTGATGCTAATGTTCGGTGCCTGCTGGAGCAGGGGGATGATTCCATCGACCCACAGGAGATTTATTCATGGCTTTCAGTGCAGGATGAAGGCAGACAGCCCCCAGGGTGTGCACCACCAGGAAACAGTCAAGAACCCTGGCAGGATTAGGCGCTACAAAGTCGCTGGTGGTCTTCTTGCTACTTTGTTACAGTTTTGCAGGCATCCTGGAGCAGTAAGCGGTCGATCCTTTGCAGAAGTCAAAGAGGGAGATGCAGAGGAACTCTGTGAATTCTTGCAAATTGTTATCTGAGGAGAGACCCTAAATAGCCCTCAGACGGAGGATTGGCCACCTAGTGAGGTAAGCACCTATCAGGAGGGTTCTCTGACATCACCTGCTGGCACTGGCCACTCAGAGGCCTCCATTGTGCCCTCACACTTCTGGATTCAAGATGGCAGAGGTCTGGGACACACTGGAGGAGCTCTGGGCACCACCCCTGGGGTGGTGATGGACAGAGGAGTGGTCACTCCCCTTTCCTTTGTCCAGTTTCATTCCAGAGTAGGGGCGGGGGTTCCCTGAACCGGTGTAGACTGGGTTATGCAAGGAGGGCACCATCTATGCCCTTCAAAGCATTTCCAGAGGATGGGAGAGGCTACCCCTCCCCAGCCCTTAACACCTATTTCTAAAGGAAGAGGGTTTAACACCTTCTCTCAGAGGAAATCCTTTCTTCTGCCTTCCTGGGACTGGGCTGCCCAGACCCCAGGAGTACAGAACCCTATTGTGGGGTTGCGGCAGCGGTAGCTGCAGTGAAAACCCCAGAGAGCTGGTTTGGCATAACCAGGGGTCCATGGTGGAGCCCCGGGGATGCATGGAATTTGCACCCCAATACCAGATTTGGCATGGCGGGGGCAATTCAATGATCTTAGACATGTTACATGGCCATATTCGGATTTACCATTGTGAAGCTACATATAGGTATTGACCTATATGTAGTGCATGCGTTTGATGGTGTCCCCGCACTCACAAAGTCCGGGGAAATTGCCCTGAACAATGTGGGAGCACCTTGGCTAGTGCCAGGGTGCCCTCACACTTAGTAACTTTGCACCCAACCTTCATTAAGTGAAGGGTAGACATAGAGGTGACTTATAAGCTACTTAAGTGCTGTTTTGATCTCCTGGAACCCCAATACCCTTGGTATCTAGGTACCATATACTAGGGAATTATAAGGGTGTCCCAGTGTGCCAAATAAAATTGGTGAAAATGGTCACTAGCCTATAGTGACAATTTTAAAGGCAGAGAGAGCATAAACACTGAGGTTCTGGTTAGCAGAGCCTCAGTGACACAGTTAGGCACTACACAGGGATGTACATACAGGCCACACACTATGGGCACTGGGGTCCTGGCTAGCAGGGTCCCAATGAGACATATAAAACACAAAGACAAATAGGGTTTTCACTATGAGCACTGGGGTTCTGGCTGGCAGGATCCCAGTGAGACAGTAAAAACACACTGCCCGGGCCCCACAACACCCGTTCCCGCCATCCTGTTCCTGGCGGTAAAAACCAGCGCCGCCATGGAGATTCAGCCCAGCCAGGGGTAATCCGGCGGGAAACCGCCGGATCCCCTTTTCTGACCGCGGCTTTACCGCCGCGGTCAGAATGGGCAGGAAAGCACCGCCAGCCTGTTGGCAGTGCTTTCCGTCGGTCACGGCCCTGGCGGTTTTTACCGCCAGGGTCGAAATGACCCCCTTAGTGACCCTTTGCTCCACATTATACCTATGCAAGGCATCATGTATGTAAGGGATGTGTTCTCCCATTAGACAATTGCTAAAATGGTGCAGAGAAATATAAGATGTTCCAATGTCATTTTTATCTGGTACTTTTGATGCTTGCACAGAGCAGGCATAATTATTGGGCACACCATTGCTTTTATTGTGTCACTATGTACTGTGAAGGATTTGCACCATTAATTTGGCAATAATCCTACACAGTTAATCTACGGCATCCATCATGTTGACATTATTGCACCTACTCTGCATTATGGTGTGCCATAAATTGAATATTGCACACATATGTTGGGTGTATGGAGGCACTAAGGTGCACAAGTAAAGTAGTGCTGCTTTAGATGCTGCCAACATTCCTGACACGTGGCCCTTAGTGCCTTCACTTTAGACTTGCAGAAGAGTGATATTGTGGACATGTGCACCTATTTTGTGTGCTGTGTGCCATGTAAGAGGTGAAGGGCACTGTGTGTTGCATGTGAATTCCACTGCTTTGCCCTTGAAATACCTCCCTTGCACAAAGTATTATTGTTGGGAATTGCTGGATGGCGTACGCATGTGCATGGGTTTCTTATGCCCAGTGTGGGACAGTTCTATGGGATGTATTGTGATGTATGCAAGATTTTTAGGACAGCTCTGGGAAAGGGCCTGCTGTGATTTTCAGCACTGCCCTGCATCAGGTGTTCAGCCCTGCTAAGTTCCATGCATTCTCATTGATATGCATTCCTGCCCTCTCCCTGTGCAGTTGCTGGCTGACGTACGCATGTGCATGAGGTTCATATGCCCAGTGTGGGACAGATATATGTGATGCATTGTAATGTAAGCAAGATTTTTCGGACAGATGTGGGACAGGGCATGCTGTGGTTTTCAGCACTGCCATGCATCAAGTGTCCAACCCTGCTAAGTTCCATGTATTCTCATTCATATGCATTCCTGGCCTCTCTCTGTACATTCTCAGTAGTTCATCTGCCGCAGTCCATTGTTGGTACTCGTGTGTCATGGTATGGAGATGTGGGATTTACAGGTATGTTTCTTTGTGTGCTGTGAGTGTCCATGTCCGCACATGCTCTTTCATTGATGGTGATTTTGTATTGCAATGAAAGCAGGACTATGCACAAGGGAAAGTTGAACACAGTGAGTATATCTCTTATGTTTTACTGATATGTAGATGGTGATGGGACCACTCAGGTGGCAATTGATATCAGTGCTGCTTGAGATTTCTACAGCATAGTAAATGTGGGGCAGTGCCAATATGTGAGTTGTTTGATAGTTGATTGGCCAATGTAATTCACATAGCAGAGAGATTCCTTGGTAAGTGTTATGTGTGAAGGACCGGTGGACACATGTAGTTGTTTGAGGCCAGCTTTTGTTTTCACAGGGGACATTGCTCCACCTATCCATCCAGTGATGTGTCAGTCAGGTGGTGCCAGGCGCCTGCAGGTATGGGAGTATGTGAGGGTGATGTGCATTGCATGTGGCGTAGTGTAGCATGTGGCATATGTGTTGTAATACATCTGTGTTTCCCTGTCCCTGTGTGTTTGGTGTGGTGTTTGCACAAACACATTTTTGCGTCAAAAAGATTAGCACTGGCTACCGCCATTTTGTAATGCCAGCCGGGCATCATATTCATACTATGACGCTGGGTGACACTAAAAAACTGTTTAGAGTCCACATTTTTTACATTAACTATTGCGTAAGTGCGTATTGTCGTAAGGCAAAATGATGTTAACGCCGGAAAAATGACACGTAAATATCTTGCAAAACAGAAATGCACCATTTTTTACTGCGTTCGCATCAACTTTCGATGCTAATGCAGAAAACAGTGCAAAGGAGAGGCAAAATGGAGCCAGAAAGCCAGGTGAGACCCCAGGGTGACCCCAATAAACCAGGAACCAGCCAGGAGGACGCAGAGAAGACCCAGGCCAGGGAGAAACAAAAGAGAAAGTGTTGTTTCAGTGCAGAGTAGCATGAAATACTGGTGAGATAGGTGACAGAGCATAAATATCAACTCTTCATCAAGCTCAAAATTGCCAATTGGAAGGAGAGAGGCAATCTGGCAGCAGATAGTAGACAAGATTAACATTGTGGCAGAGGTGAGGAGAACCATAACTGACTACAAGAAACACTGGAAAGACTGCAAATGAAGGACAAAGGCAAAAATGGTAAGGAACAGGAAGACAGCACTGCAAACTGGAAGTGGTATTCCAGCACCACAAGAGGACCTGGACGCGATGGAGTAGGATGGTTGCAGCAGTCGTCCTGGAGGAACTGGTCACAAGAATCACAGGACAGGATGGAGCAGACTACCAGGAAACACCACAAATGCATGGGGGAAATTAATGCTAAATTGTCAAGTGCAAGCAGTGGTAGGCACATGTGACACACTCAGTGCATGTCAAAGGAGCACAGAGGGACACATTGCACAGGAAGCAAGTTGCACCATGCAACTACGCCTTGGTAGTGCCATGCACCACAACACATACACAACCTGGACATATGTCAAACACCAGGGCTAAATACCTACATGTACATATTCAGCACATGGGATGGATGGCATGTCTAATGGATGTGCCTCTGGTTGTGTCATCACAACATCACTTGCATATAGTCAAATTAACCCTACCAACACAACCAAGACATCAGAGACTAGGAAGTCAGTGAATACCATCCCTGGGGTTACGTCATAGTGGTGTCCCTTGCAGTAATACCTTGCAACTGCCTTGCGTCAGTGCCCAAACACGTGGGCTGCACCTTCCAGCACACAATGCATTGCAACCGTCCCAATGGTACCCAGACATGTGCCGGTAGCACCACCGCCCTGCACATTAACAACACTTCCACATAAGGCAGCCACCACTCCATCATGCAGTGAGGACTCCCCCTGGATACAGGGAAAATAATCTGAGCAGGCGCTGGGGGAATAGCGGGGTGGTCTTGTATCACAGGAAATGTATCACTACCCAGAGCAACTAAACTGGTGTAGTGTGGAACCACACATTTTGATGCTGATTAGAAATGTGCCACTGCAGATAATATGTACCACGGATAGCAAACTGTAGGTCATAACAGATACAGGCTGAGCCCACAACTACTCTGACACAACCATGTAAGACACATAGGAATGAGGAAATAAACACACACATACAACACATGGAGTATGACTGTGAACATAATGGTGTGTAATGCCACGTTGACGGGTGGGAGATGGTGCCTTCGTAAGTCTGGTGTTGGTAAGAGTGCCAGTGCAGTGTATCCTTTGCGGTTGGCAGTATGAGTCACACTTTAGGATGGTGGGTCGAAATCTGTTTGCTCATGGTAGCTCTGTGGGGCATTTAGCACAACATTGTTGATGAATCAAATAGAGTAGTGACAGTTATGGGGTGCATTGAGTGTGACAGGACATGCTGCTCTTAGCCCTGCAAATGAGGCAGTGGAAAGGGCAAAGGGGCAGAGCATGGGGCCCCCTGCACTGCCCAAGCAAGGTGCATGGGCTGTGCAGGAGCACCCATGGGCACACTACACCACGTCACCACCAACCTTTGCATGGGGGTTTCACCGCCATGCAAAGGCAGGTGGAAAAGCAGGAACATACCTGGAGGGTAGGGTTGAACGTAATACTGGTCTGGTGTCACAAGACAGGTGGCATTGCCAGTCTGTAAGCTGCTGGAAGCCTGCCAGTGTCAGGCCTTTGGCCCATGGGGCATTCCCCATTGACAACATGTGCCACCAACCCTTGCGCTGTTAGGTGTGGTCATATAGACAATGGCAGTCAGGTGGTCACAGGACTGCCGCACTTGTAATGAGGGACCAGTATGACTACCTGAAGAATCACCATCAAACTAGCTCGAGGTCCTGACCTAAATTCAACTCCAGTTAACTGGCTATGTCCATAAACTCATTTACCATTGGGCACTGTCACATACAAAATGATGTACCCAGCAACAAATGATACCCATGCTGGTGATCCCTCGGTCTACCTCTGTGCCTGTGTCAAATTAGCTGCACTGCCACCATGCTGCATCTCTTGCATCATAGTGCAAGGATGGCTGCATTGAGGGGGAGATCATAGCTATGTAGGAAGGCACACCTACCAGCACAGACAGAAGATGAAATGGATATCTGCTAGGTCCATGTGTGCTGTGCAATGTAGCACACATACATCAAAGTGTGGATCTACCAAAGGAAACAACAGCATAGTGTCTTGGCAATGCCATTTCTGGGGTGGTGCAAGGTTTCATGCATATTGCCATGTGTGGTGCTGTGGCTTGACCATTGCAACACCCATTTCAAGGCCCTAAAATGCAAATGGATGCATAGGGAGGGCTGACAATAACAAGATGGTGTCAAGCCACAAAAGGGATATACATCACACGTAGTTGATATGATGGAGCCAATTGCGCCACCTGAGCTTCCCCTCAGGTGGGGCAAAGGGCTGATAGACTGCAACCATAATGTACAGGAACAATGTTTGGGAAGTAAGATGACAATGAGCCTCCAATAGCAAGTCAGTGACATGTCAACTGCCACAACACAGAAAGATTGATTTTACACCATTTCATTACAGGGGATGATGACTCTCCTGCTGATCTGCCTCTCCTGGAGTAAGCCGATGACCTGGATAACGAGCTGACAACTATCAGCCAAGAGACCCTCCAAGAAGTCCTCAATCCCTCCAGACACCACCTCCAGTCGCAAGGACAAATAATGTAGCAGCCATCCCAGATGCCCCACCGAACAACCCAATAGTACGATCTGTCAGCACCAACACTGCTGAGGACTCCGAGGACCAAGGGACCAGCTTTGAGAGGACAGTGGTAGGAGTCCAGCAGGAGCTGGCCAAGGAGGTGCAGGTGGGGATGGCGACTGTGGCAGCATGTGCCTCGTTATGGCCAATGAACAGACTGCAGCCAAACAAGGCACACTCCCCACTCCAGCAGTGTCTGAGGGACATAGCTGCTGCCATGAGGGAGAGGCCACAACAACTGCCCTCCCAAACTGGCAGCAGCGTAATTGAGAACAAGCTGGGTTCCATGCAGTGGGAAGTGGCCTCCCTCAGGGCAGTCATGGCTGCCTACCACTGTGATGTTGCTGCTATCCTCAAAGATCAGCAGCACCTCCTTGCTGCAATGATGCCATATGTTTTTACACAGACGGCAGCTGCCGGGAATTGGGAGTCCACATCTCCAACCACTGAAATGTTTGTGGCCCCCTCTACCTCCCCACCACCAACATCAAGGGCAGAGGAGACACCACACACATCGGAAGATGAAGATGTGGGACAGATCATCTTCACCTGTAAGAGTTTCCGGTAGCACCAGCCCATGCCACATTGGCATTGTTTTCCTTTGTCCTGTGCTTGAGATCATGCCAGTGTTAGCACAGTTGGATAAGACTTTTGGCGGCATTTCAAGCAACTCCACAGACTTGGCTGCTCTCTGCTGATGACGGGCTAAACCTAGAAACACGTGTCCAGAGATACACAGCACTTGCTGCACCTACTTAGGTGAAAGACTTTTGATTACTTTTTCAACACAAAACAAAGTGACTGCATTTACCATGATGCATTGGGGCTAACTTTTTGCTGGAGTGTGAGGCAGTGTGCTCCCTTTTTTCTTTTTGTCCACAGTTGGATATGTGCACTCTTCTCCGACACACTGTTGTCCTGTCTGCAATGGACTGTCATTTTCTCTCACTTTTCAATTGGCAATTCACGTTCCTCCGCACTTAACAACACTTCACCCAAGCATGTCCCATTACATGTACCTCAACCCTGGACCTGTGTTGTGTCACAATTGTATGGATTTCACAAATGACCTGGACATTGTATATATTGCACTACGACACTTGTAAATAAACACCTCCTACACAACCAGCTTGTCTTTGTGTATTGTGACACATCTACTGTGCTTATGAATTGTGATGTGTGTAACCATGTCATCAGTCACAGAGTGTCAGTACAAGAGTGTAGAAATATTGGGGGCACATACCTACACACAAGGTTCCAACATGATAAATGTCAATGCTGGTCTCATCCCCTTCAAGCAATTCACTGAGTATGTAATAAATTAAGAACACATGTATGCATCACTCACTACATATGGCAGGAATGGCTGTGAAACAGTTCCTGGGCAATATCGTTATCTGGGAGTACCAGTCTATTTCACATTGGTGTGAAACAGAGGTACCTAACCTCACCAGTGATTGCAACCAGTCAGTTTTGCAGGATGGTGTTCAAATGTAGGCTGTTGTCAGATATGCCACAGTCCCACACATTCCTACACAGGACACCAACACAGCTAAATGACACACCTACCAATACAAAGTTAACATAGTCACCTTGAGTGGTGGGTACACTGTATGGCAGATGCACGGGCAAGTAGATGTGTTGTTGCTGCAAATGTGACAACTCAGTTGTCAATAGGTGATGCACATGTCAAGAGAGGGATTCGGAGGCAAGGTGGAATTCCTAGGCCAACACAGAATTTGCACTGTGACACTAGAATATAACACAAAATGTATAGGCATATACAAAAAGCTTTAATTAAGTATTAAACTGTACTAAAACAAAAAAAAAAAACTATCCTAAACTAACCTATTCTAACTATACTTAACCAACAACTAAAGCTAACTACCCTATTCTAAACTTAACTTACGCATTTAACAACACACTAAGGGGGTCATTCCTACCCTGGCGGTCTGAGACCGCCAGGGTAGGGGACGGAGGAAGCACCGCCAACAGGCTGGCGGTGCTTCTGGGGCTATTCTGACAGCGGCGTTAAAGCTGCGGTCAGAAAAGGGAAGCCGGTGGTTTCCCGCTGGGTTCCCGCTGCCCCTGTGAATCCTCCACGGCGGCGCTGCAAGCAGCGCCACCTTGGGGATTCCGACCCCCTTCCCGCCAGCCTGGTTCTGGCGGTTTTCACCGCCAGAACCAGGCTGGCGGGATCGGGTGTCGTGGGGCCCCTGGGGGCCCCTGCAGTGCCCATGCCACTGGCATGGGCACTGCAGGGGCCCCCTAACAGGGCCCCACATTGATTTTCAGTGTCTGCTTGGCAGACATTGAAAATCGCGACAGGTGCAACTGCACCCGTCGCACACCAGCAACTCCGCCGGCTCCATTTGGAGCCGGCTTCCTCGTTGCTGGTGCTTTCCCGCTGGGCGGGCGGGCGGCCTTTTGTCCCGCCAGCCCAGCGGGAAAGTCAGAATGACCGCTGCGGTCTTTTGACCGCGGTACGGTCGTCTGGCGGTTCCCGCTTGGCGGGCGGCGACCGCCGCCCGCCAAAGTAGGAATGAGGGCCTAAATATTGCCACCCCTGCCCACCTTAAGTTACAGGACACATGCAGAACAACATACACTAATACTACACATATAGCAACTAAATCTGAGCAAATATATATATATATATATATATTTTATTAAACACATATATACACCAACGCACCCACCCACAAATTAGCACGTAATAAGTAAATAACCCACCCCAAAACCCACTAAACTACATACCTACGCTAACCTAAAACTATCCCCCTAAAACCCACAATAAAACATAAATTAAATACAGAAGGGAGGGGACAGAACTTGGAGGTGGCAGTTCAGAAGTCACAGAGGTTTGCCTTCTTCAGTTTTTTTTTAACGAACTTGGTGTTGGTGGCCACCTCCTTCTCTAATCTGCCCAAATGTGTCAGGAACAAGGAAACGTCCCTCTTCAGATCCTGCAACAATTGCATGTCCATGGCTGCAGGTGGTGTGGGCTGTTGCACTGGTTTTGTCAAATTAGTTGCAGCCGAGGTTGTGGGAGTGGTGCCAGATGTCCTCCCCTGCACTGCTGAGGAGCTCTGTATCTGAAGTGCCTTCTTTCCACTGTGGGGACCCTTTGTGGGAATGCCCGCCATTCCCCCGTTGCTCTCTCAGCACGGTAGCGGTGAGCCATGTGACAGAAACATATTCCATTGCCAGGATAGGGGGGTACCCCATTGCCCTCATTTGAAAAGGGCACAGCTCATCATTGCTCATGCTGGCAGCTGTGAAATAGAGATAGGCAACCATCAGTGTCAGCATTGTGTGGAGTCTGTACAGATTAGTAGCTTACACTGCTACATCTAATTACACATGCTCTCCAACTCACATTACAGAAAGGAGAATGGCTCTGAGAAATGTAACAACAACGCTGCCATAGCATCATTTTACTGCCCTTAAGCGATGCAAAACGCTAAAATGTACCAAACATATGGAAGTGTGCATTGTTTTTGCATTATAAAGAATAATGCAAAGGCAGTCCAAACTTTACAAAGACCAGGCCCAAACGTCCTCCTCATAGGTGTCTATTTATAACCATATATCACCAGGAACTTGGACATATTCATGAGAGGATGACATGCTGTTAGTTACCATAAGGGGTCAGATCTAATAGGGTACACATGCAAGCCTGATCAATATGACTGTCACCTAAACTGTGAGCATCACACCTACCTACAGATTTGGTATTTGAGTTCCCCTGAGCCTAAGGGGGAGGGCCATGCAATCCGTCATCTTGTCGCGTAGGCTCTCATTATTCTAATGAGACTACTGGATTTTGAGCGGCAGAATCGCCTGCGGTGCGAGAAACTGAGTCTGACCCTCTACAGGTGACACCTGTTGCCCTAATCTGGGTTTATCAATCAATCAAGGGCAAGGATGACTGGGCAGCTGAGTGCATGACAAAATTGATTTCTCAGGGAAATTGCGGTCACTCAGGTCTCAGTTACATTAGTCTCATAAACACAATTAAAAGCAGAGGCAGTATATGTTTCAATAAGGTTTTAATGAAGCGACTGCATCTTAGATAGCAAAGCATGTACTGCAATAACCAGGATGATACTTCATGACAGAATTAGAATTGTGACAAGGAGAGTGAAGCATAGAAATAACGCTACCATATTGTCACTAGAGTCAATAGAATAAATCCGATAGAGCACAGCATGTTAAGCTCTAATTCTGCCCTTCAGGTTCCCCTGGGAAGAAATCATCCCCCATACCTGAGCAAAGGGATGGAGTCTGCATAAGCAGCTGTAGCGAAGAGTTCAGCAATCAGCATACAGTTGTGGTACTCTGGCTGGAATCTCCCTCTAATGTGTTTGGTACAAGGAAATGTCCTTATATTAAAACAGCTGATGTTATGAGAAAATGTCCCTAAATAAGGATGTGTGTTTTTCTATGAATACCAGAGACAAAACTTTAACCACGTTCACCAGTAACCTATCTTGCTGCAGCCTTGAAAGAAGCAAAGAGTGAACAAGAATGTCTTGTTTGAGAACACAGTGGGGGCCTAAGCAAGAACAGCCAGATATAAATAAATAAAATAAAACCACAGAAGTGGCTATTGTTAAAATAATAAATGAAGCTGAATAAAATATATCTAGGTTATAGTGTGCAGCCGCAGGCCTAGTGTGTTAGAATAACGTGCATGGAGCTATAACTAAAATGGCTACACAACAATCTCAACTGTCCTGGTCATCTACCAAGGTATGCCCACTACTACATGGAGTCAAGGAGTGGACCATACGTTAGGAGGGCTGACAACTACGAAGCTGGTATCCATAGGACTATCACATCTACATGCATGTGTTCAGGTGTAGACCCCCCTCATTACCTGATCTGCTACTACTATTCCTTATACACCCATTTCCCTGGCAGCATACATTTTGCCTTGACCTGCATGCAAGCCAATTACATTCCACAGAATTGAAACATACATGGAGTGCTAAAGAGTCAGAGCCATGCTGGGAGACAGCCTTTGTCTTCCATCTCCATCACAGTACAGGGATGCACCAAAATGGGTTCGATATGGTGCAGCCATGTGTTGTGAGAATGATGGAGTGCGCAACTACCAATAATCTCAGAGCATTGCACTCTGTCATTCATAGTCACATATGGCCCTACATGTGACTTGTCATCAACTTTGAATGGGCCATAATGTCAGCATCCAGCCTACTTTGATATCTGATCATTGGACAGCTTATCACATCTGGCATTGTATTCAACACTGAGGACTCACTCAAACCCTGGATTACTGCATAGGACACGCATTATCACACTTACTAGATACATCTGGGTCCTCAAATTGCACCACCTCGCCGATTGTGTAGGGGCAGGTCAACATGTAAGACATGAATGGAAAACTATCCTCAGTGTCAAATCACAGTCACTGCGAGTGGACAACAAATTTCAGTGTGAACTAGTTGTGACGAGTGAGCTAGTTATCCTAGTGGTAAACAGTGCAACAGACACACCACTACGATCACACAATGACACAGACACTTATGTGAATAAGAGCCACACATCTCAACACTAACACTGGGCCAGAGACTCATGTAGTGCTACACCCTGCAACAACCATATGTGGGCCATCTATAGAAATCAGAACAGCATGGTATAATGGTGAGGTGTATAAAAAAATGACACTACCCTTGTGCTTAGCAAGACATATGACTTAGGTACTCATGCTTGTCCTGCAAGGGACCCAGAGGTGCTTTTGATAGACATGCCACTCAATATTAAGTCTGCAATGATCATGTGTTGATTAATCCATGACTGAAGTGGCAAAGTTGACTAATGGAATCAAATGCACCATATACATTGCCCCCTAAGGCGGGTAAGCCCCCTTGGCTAACATAATGTCAGAGGCAGGAGTCATATATGATAAATGATGACAATGTTGCGCTATACATGCATTGCCCAACTTTGTTGACACAATTCAGGGAAAATATGGTTGACCGGTGTTGTCTTAGCGGTTCATACATGAAACTATACTGGGGCACAGGTGTTGCCATGACCTCTGAAATGTGTGCCTATGTGATGGTTGTGAAGGACTCACCAGACATCTGACCTGCATTGGTATCATGGTTGGACATGTAAACTATTGGCCTAGACTGGCTCAGATACACTTCATTATGGTAGCATACAACCTGTTCACAAGCATTGCATGCAGCAATCCAACTCATCTGCTACTGTCATTCAAGAGCAGTGAACAGTACATAGTATGCCAATGGGAGACTCACAAACAGGTCCGCCGATCTCAACACCTAAGTGATCAAGCAGATCCTGCTCCCTGGTCACCACATCTGCCAAACCATGCTTGAACTGGTGCATATTCCTGCTGCTCCTTTAGACTCTCTTCAAATGGTGGAGCACCTTGCCCCACCACAGCCGCCTGGCCTGGGTCCTGTATCAATGAATGATCCAGCCACCCATCTCCAGCATCATAGGTAGGTAGTTGCATATCGTCCTCTGCTTTACTCGTCAGCCTCCCCCTACCAGACATGTTGAAAATGGTCAAGGTTGACCCTAAATACCAAGGAAAAAAAAGTTAACACAAACTTAACCCCACTAACTAATTCCAACTATCCCAAATACTTAACTACCCCGGACAGACACCCCACAGTAAAAATACAAATATGGACAAAAAACACACAAAACACAACTCCTGGGACAAAATGCACACAATATGGGACAGGACATGACAAGAGGGACACCACAAACTTCAAAATACAACCACACAGTCAGAAAGGCACAGACTGTGAAGAGAAAGTGAAGCTACACCCACTGTACAATACTTCTAGACACGATTTCCATTTACATCATGTCCTGTCCCCATATGTCACGTTTTTCAGTTATAGGTGTATTCATTTGCCGTATTTGGCATTTGATTAGGTTTTTTTAGACGTATAACGCATGTGCATTGTTTATATAGACGCACAACGGTTATGCATCGATTTCACAGAAGGCAGCAACGAGGAGTGCGTAGGTGGAATTCACACTAAGGGCACATGTGTCATTTACTTTGCGTTTGCGGATGATTTAGACACATTTGCATCATATTTTTTTTACTCAATTCCTGATTGCGGGATATTTTTAGTGTCCACAGTTGCACCCTGAATAAACATGTGACATGGGCTGTGCTGCAGTGTGGCACTCTGGGTATGGCCACATGTGGTAGTCCCTGCAACAATGTGACAAGGGTGTGATTGGTATGTCCACCAATGCGTGTGTTACAGAGTCAACAGCATGCCAATATTGCACGTTGTGGATATATATGCATTTGTGACAACAGTGTATCCACATATGTTTGGCATTCAGTACAATGCAGTAGTTCTGATTTGTGATTGCATATTGTGTTTTTTCTGTGATGTGTGATGTTTTCATAAATAGCATAATATTTAAAGCCTTATACACAGGTCAGGCTTTGTTGATGATGGATGAACTATTGCTACCTAGGAACTATTACCCGACAGCTGGCTCCCTATGTAAATCTTGAGTTTATGGAGACTTGTGTGAAGCCTGAAAATTTGTCTGATATGTGCACATCTTTGGTACATAGTTTGCATGACACAGTCTACCTACATTCCACCCAGAATATGTTTTGAACACAAAAGTTTGCTTTAACCAGTTGCAATTACCAATGGTTGTTGATTTTGCGTGGTGGACCTACAGCCTTAGCTGCATATGGTCTCATCCATGCTGATGTGTATTTCACAGATGTGTCGATGCAATGTGTACCCCGTGTCAGGATTGTGCCCCATGGCAGTGGCAGGACAGATTACCATGAACATTCTTTGCAGAGCCAACTTCTACCATTGGTTGTTGTATGTGAACAAATCATGATGACTATAGTTACTAATGGTGTCCCCCCTTGTCACACATGTTCCATGCAGCCATTGCAACTTTCACACTGAGTTTTGACAGTGTTCAGTTCCAAAATTACTTAATTTCTATCTTTTGACATCCACTACCTAATGTGTGGGCCCCTTGCATACATCCTATTTGGACATGATGTAGTTGTGTCTGATGACCTATTGACTAACAAGTTGGCTATGTGGATCTACAAAATATGTTGTGGTCCATAGATTGTGTCCTTCAGTTGTCACATACCAGTGATGAGGCTGTTAGTGATGTGGGTGATGGTGGCAGTACAATCGTACATATCACATATGATGCTGCAACTGTACTTGTCAGATTCCTATTTGTAACATGATCCCTGACCTTTGACTCACATTCATATGCTATGTGTAGTGGAGATTGAAAAGACCAAAGCATGATTGGTCGTATTAGTGAAGTGTTTATTTGCTAAATTGTTAAGGTGAATTCAGTGGTTCTTAAGAGTAAAAGTTGTCAACTTTGCGCTATCTCCCGCGTACCCCAGCAGCTGTGTTGTGGTGTTCCCCCTCCATATTGTCACCACCATCCTCCTCCTCCTCCTCAGGCAGGTCATCTACCTGGTTATACATTGGAATGTTCATTGGCACACATATGTTGTGCAGGATAGCACATGTCAGGATGATTTTGCACACAATGTGTGGGGCATATAGAAGGCTGCCTCCTGTGAGGTCCAGGCACCTGACTCTTGTTTACAGTAAGTCAATTTTCCTTTCCACGATATTGCATGTCTTACAGTGCCCCTCATTGTATGCACGCTCCGCTGCTGTGCTTGGGTTTGCAAATGGGGTTATCATCCACAGCTCTATGCCATAGCCCTGATCCCCTGCAAAAGATAAAAGATGTAAGTTGTTTAGGCTTGCAACAGGTTTGTCACATAGCATGACAGTTGTTATTTTGATTTGGTTGTGACTCATATGTGTTTGTGGTATGGTGTGAGTTTCTGGCCTTGTGCAAAGTTTTCTTAGCACCGTGTTGTTGAACATGACAATCTTGGGTATTGGCTCAAGGAACTGGGACATATACTTTAGAATGCTAACTGATGCTCAGTATGTATGGTGTATGATTTGTTGTGTAGTGCACCTTTATATCAGTGTGCTTTCACTAGAGGGGACATGACATATCCTCACAACACAATGGGGACAGATGTGGTGACAACATGGTAGCCCTAAAGAGCCTGTTCATCCCAGCCATTTTGACATGGTTCATCACAGATAAAGTGCAGCACTGAGGCCCATTTTAATGAGTAAGTGACAATGCACAGCACGACTCTGACATTGGCAGCACTGTGCTGCAAAATTTTGACTATGCAGCAATGCCCCATGTGTGATATGTTACTAGGAAACCCTTTGTTGTCCGCTGCTCCTGCGCCTAATATGCAGCCGTACACCAAGACTTCCAGGATGCTTGGCTAGCTGCCCTGTGGAGGTGGGTATATCTATGCAGAAAGGGACACCTTCCTATGCATATACATTTTTGATGGCCAATTGGCTCTTACTGTGTGTGCAGCAGCATGCAGCATGCATAGGTGGCACATTCATATGGGGTAAAATCACAGGCTATTTCCTCAATGTAACCTGCAAATGGCACCCCTAAGGTGGTGTTTGATGTTGCCACTGCCTCAGGTCTTAGGTGACACCTACATCAGTGTCAGCATCATAATGCTATGTAGCTTGTGGTGACAGACTTGCAGCTACACACATTGCATGCACCTTCTACTCTATTTGATGTGTGGAAGGGTGGCCTACTTACAATGTAACTTCAAGTCACAATAGAGTGGTCATCTGCAGCTTGTTTATACAGTGCAGGCAATGGCAATAGCACCGGGGGCTCTTACATAGGTCCATTTGTGATCTTGAGCGGCAGCTGATGTTTGTGCCAGGCATCAGGTGTCCAAGGGTGTGTACCCCATTGTTTCAGGATGATCAACATCACTGCCAGTGCCTCTCCTATCTTCCAAAACATGATTCTGCATTTAGACTGTCCACACATGCAGAGTTCAGGCTATGGGATGGAGCTCAGCTACTTAGCAAATGTGTCCCTAAGTACAGTGCATGTAAGGTCAGTGATGTCCTCTATATTCCTACAGGGTACCACTATGGCAACCGTGATCTGCACTGTTTAACAGTGACTCTGGCCCATGGTGGGACATTTATTGCTTACAGTACAGACATGATGGTGGTGTGGGTCAGTAAATGGTACATGTGAGGTGGCACTACAGTAGGTGTGGTACCACTTCTCACAAATCTGACACATGGTATGTGATGGCCGTTAATGCTGTATTCCTATGTGTGTGACCCAATGCATCAGGCAGATCTATATGCACGCTACAGGTAAGTCAGGTATGTGTGGATGAGATGTAGTTGGTATTGGCACCAGTTGTCAAAGCCAAGTCGTCGAAGCCAAGTCAGAGTATTTCAGATCCAGACAATTCAGGAAACAAACCGAGACCAGCCGCTCTTCTTTAGATTACTTTTAATACAAACTAATAAGACACAATAAGAAATACGTGTACACGGAGACTGAGCAGGCCAAAATCCAGCTCGAACAGTCTGCAGAAGGAAGTAATGCATGATCTTTTATATCATTAAACCGCAGACACATTAGCACATTTCATTGGTTCTTCATTATGTCGTATGAATTAACTTTTCTCTATATAGCACATGTGATGCTTCATATAAGGGTTAGAATCATGGACAGGAAGCTTGCACAATGTCCTCTGAATCAAATGTCTTGTGATACATCTATATGTGGAGAAAGAGGAACCATAAGTGCATACGTTAGTACTTTTAGCAGTGAGGATTTCGCAAGCTAGCATGCAGTGGTGTCTTGTGATGGCCGTCAGTTTAGCAAGCCTTGCAACATAATGCGTTTCAAGCACAATAGACATTTCTTCAAGGCCTAGTTAATTCAACATTGTAATGTGTTCAACAGAAACAGGCCTGTATTTTCATTGTGTATCACAGGGTCTACTAGGTCCAAATGGATCCAGGAGAACGTGATTCCACATTCCGCCCTCTGATACCCATTGAAAACACTCATTGACAGTTTAATCATCCTGATGGACAGTTGTCATTTCAATAGCAGCATCTTCCCTGGCCTCATCCTCATGCCTTCTCTTACGATGGTGCTCAGTGTCCTTATGACACATTTTCTTCATTAAGATGTTCAAACAGGAAGGACACACCCTTATCCACACACTTAAATCCTACTATTCCCACCACCAGTACTTCTATCATCCAGGATCCCCAACCAAGAAACCATGCTGCAATGTCCTTTAGTATTCCTCCTATTTCCGTCACATCCGTCACATCCGCCACTTTCCTCGCTCCTTCTTCTACCACCTCTATTTTCCCTATTGCCATCCTCACATTCCCACTGTTGTCCGGTATAAAAACACAGCATTCCTGATGGATCACGTTACATACACCACCGGCTCTTGCTAAAATGATGTCTAATGCAAGTCTGTTCTGTATTACAACAGCTCTTAAGTCTGTAAGTTCTTCAGTAATGTTACCTAAGGCTGCTGCAGTAGAACTTGCTAATGTTTCAACCAATACTGCCAATCTGTGTATTTGATATTCTGAATGTGCTATTCCTAATGGCATCATAAATATTCCTTCCACTGCTATGAACCTATCCAACCAAGTAGGTGCCCTTCTTCTTCGTACCCTACCGGGTGCCTTTTGTGTTGCATTGGTCAAATTTGTTATATGCAACATTCGGGGTAGTATGAACGCCAGGTAGCAGGAGCCCTGCCACCCTGCAGGCAGTCTAAAATATGCAGATGTCCTGCATACTATGTATATTCCCCTTGGAGCTGAGAGACCTATAGACAAACCTTCTGGGCCCTTCCGTATGTTATCCAAATCAGAGTATTTGGAGCAAGTGCTTTCTCTTACCTTTATGCTGCTATTATTATGGTTGGGGAGGTGTATGTTAGGGCATTTCATTACTGGTGTAACCATTCAACACACCTTATCATAAAATGTATTTGGCCTTGGGATGCTGCCTTTGAGGTATCGAAAACACCATGACCCCTTTTTCTCCTTATGTATAGAAAGGGACATTTGTGATATATCTATGTTCTTCTCCCCCTGTACATAACCCTCATCTCTTTCTATGTTGAAAGCTTCCAGCAGCTCTGTTTCACCTTTTTCCGGTACAAGTTGTCCACACACACCCATCTTACCTCCTCCTTTACTTTTTCTTCCCGCCCCACTGTTTCCCTCCTTTAATCTCCCTTTTCCAACCTTCCTCTTCCTTTTAGGTGGCCTTCTCTTTATAGTCCCATTTACTTCCTTTGCAAACATGCTGTTTAGTATGTGACATGAAGCATACTGAGGAAGAGGAATCTGGGCGTAATCTGTCCTTCCCTGGGCAGAGGTGGGTAAATGTGTACAAATCTAGCAAACAGACACATTTGCCAATTCCTTATAAAATTTCACCATTTGCACAAATGCATTATCCCTGTATTTGTTCCCATCTTCCTCTCATTTGGTATATTTTATCCTCTGTGTCCTGTTCCCCACCACTAGAGTTCTCCCCTTGTTCTTGTTTCACTGCAATGGTAATCCCTATTTTATTTACACTGTTATTTATATACTGTTCTTGGTCCAGATATGGGATTCGTATTTCTTCATGATATATAATAATTATTATAGTGATAATTATTGCTGGAACAGGGGTACATATGGCAGTTAGTACCATAGGCAACTTTTTCTCCTTTCTTCTTCGTCTAGGCATTATTCTACTCCAAGTGTCACAAATTGCACTGTTTAGTCCTTGTATGTTAATCTCTTATTCTCTGTATCTTCTTGTTGGCACGTCACAGAGTGGTGTCAGAGGTTACTAGCACTTGAAACCACTTTCATGATATACATAGATATTCAGGTAAGACCTGCTTGCACCCATCCCTCTCCTGAGGTGTGCAGCACGAGCAGTCTATGAAGAACTCTTTGATGGACCCGCTTGCGTCTCCTGACTCCTGTAGGAGCGCAGCACGAGCAGCCCTGTAGTCTCACCGCAGGACCCGCTTGCACCTCCTGACTCCTGTAGGAGTGCAGCACGAGCAGCCCTGTAGTCTCACCGCAGGACCCGCTTGCACCTCCTGACTCCTGTAGGAGTGCAGCAAGAGCAGCCCTGTCAGAGTTGTTTGGTGTTTCTTGTTGATCGAAGGTTGTACCCCTGCGGTGCAGGTGTGACCTTTATGGGTACCGCAGGTGGTGGCTGGATTACCTCAGGTTCAATTGCTCTCTTGGTGTGTGAGCTGTGGATCCAATATTTGAGACCCTCACACTTGACTGCTGTGGCTGTTGTCAGTAGGACTTGGTTAGGCCCTTTCCACCGTGGTTGAAGGCAATGGCGCCTAGTGTGGGCCTTGACCCAAACCCAGTTGCCAGGCAGTAGTCTGTGTTCTGGTGGCGTTCCTCCTTCTGGCAGGGCCTGCAGTACCTGGCGGTGAAGACAGCGTAACATCTCTGTTATCTTCCTGCAATATTGTAAC
This sequence comes from Pleurodeles waltl, assembly GCF_031143425.1. NCBI lineage: Eukaryota > Metazoa > Chordata > Amphibia > Caudata > Salamandridae > Pleurodeles > Pleurodeles waltl. Next base: position 1,046,677,941 of record NC_090437.1, on the reverse strand, counting down.
AAAAGATAATCTGTTATTACCAATGGGGCAACTGACATGTGGCCTGGAATATTCATGGGGCACCCAAATAGCACCTCATGGGGACTTAATTTTGTGACTCTATCAGGGGTACTTCTCATAGCGAGGAGCTCTAATGGTAATGCATCAATCCAAGATAGTCAAGTCACTGCGCATATCTTACCTATTCTGTTTTTCAACACCCCATTTTTTCTCTCTACTGCCCCTGCTGCAGGTGGATGGTATGCGCAATGCAACTTTTGTGTTATTCCCAGCCCTTTGCAAAGGCCCTGAATAACATGTGAAATAAATCCTGGTCCATTGTCTGAACTTAGAAGAATCGGCACCCCAAAACGTGGTATTAACTCTTTTAAAAGGCACTTAGCCACAGTTTGTGCATCACAGTTCCTGGTGGGGTATGCCTCAGTCCATTTGCTGAACATACAAACTATTACCAAAACATATTTTAGCTTGTATACCGGGGGCATCTCAATGAAGTCCATTTGGAGGCTCTCAAAGGGTCCATGTGGCGGTGGGAAATGGCCTGAAGTGGTTGGTGTACCTTTTCCCATGTTGTACTGTGCACAAACCGTGCATCTCTTACATAAATGTTCTGCATATTGCCGAAATTTGGTATTAAACCAACATTGTGAAAACAGTCGTATCATTCCATCCCTACCCACATGTGAGGGGCCATGGAAAAGGCGTGCCATAGAGGACAGTAATGTGGATGGTAGACATATTTTACCGTTGGGTCCTACCCACACACCCTCCCCGTCTGTCTTGCAACCGCCCTTTTCCCAATCTGTTAGTTCTGACCCATCAGCCTGCTGTTGAACACATTTTGGATCAAAATATGTACTTTCCTCCTTAGCTATTGTGGTGAGTTTAACCTGGACCATTACATACTCACACCCACTGAGGGCTATTCTTCATGCCTCTTTGTCAACAAAAGCATTTCCCACAGAAACATAGTCCTTAGCAGAAGTGTGGGCTGCACATTTTACAATTGCAATTTTTCTGGGCAGTAGTAGAGCTTGCAACAAGTCAACAATCAATGAAGCATGTTGTGTGTTGGCCTGCTGAAGTGAGAAATCCCCTCATTGCCCACAGTTGACCGAAATCATGAGTGACCCCAAAAGCATATTGGCTGTCTGTGTAAATATTCTTTGTCTTTCCTGCTGCCAATTTGCATGCTCTGATTAGTGCTACTAATTCTGCTGCCTGGGCACTTTTAATCTTTGGTAGCCTTCCTCCTTCAAGTAGTCTTTTGGCCGTCCCCGCAGCATAGGCTGCTTGTAGCATCCCTGTGTGGTCTCTAATGCTTGAACCATCCACAAACAAATCACCCTCGGCCTCAGGGAATGGGGTGTCTCTGAGATCTGGCCTCACCTTGGTGTGTGTGTCGACTGCCATAATACAATCGTGGAAAGAATTATCTATGGTGGGATCATCGTGATCCATTTCGGTAGGCAACAGGCAGGAGGGATTCAATGTTGTGCATCTCTTTATCCTTATATGTGGTGCCAATAGTGTCAACTCATAGCTTGAGAGGCGAGCATTTGTCAGGTGCTGGGTCTTAGTGGTAGTTAGTAATGTGTCAATTGCGTGTGGGACATGTAACACCAAAGTATGAGCCAGGACAATGTTTTCTGATTGTTCCACTGCTAAAGCGGCTGCTGCTACTGCCTTCAGACATGGGGGAAGACCTGCTGCTACTGGGTCCAGGGTAGCCGAATACTAAGTCACCGGGCGGTAGAAGGTGCTGTGTTTTTGTGCCAAAACCCTCAAGGAACAACCACCTTTTTCATGGCAAAATAAATGGAAATCTTTGGTGTAATCTGGGAGGCCTAATGCTGGTGCCGCACACAATGCGAACTTTAATTTCTGAAAAGCCTCTTCACAGTTTTCTGACCATGGTACTTTGTCTGGCACATCCTTGTGTGTTAAATCCAAAAGTGGTCGTGCAATCAGGGAGAAATTTGGTATCCAATGCCTGCAGTAACCTGCCACCCTAAGGAAAGCCCTCACATCCTTCTGTGTTTGTGGCCTGGGGTGCTGAGTTATTGTTGCTATCCTATCTGATAGCAATCTCCTGGACCCTGGTGACAGTTCGTGCCCTAGGTACTTTACCTTTGATTGGCAGAACTGCAACTTCTTTGGGGAGACCTTATGGCCTTTTATGGCAAGGTGACAGAGTAGGGCCACGGTGTCCTGGACAGACGCTTCCCGTGATGGTGAGGCAAGCAACAAATCATGAATATATTGTATCAAAGTTGATCCTCCTGCAAAGTGCAATGATGCCAAGTCTGCTCTTAAAGCGTGTGAGAATAATGTTGGACTGTCCACAAACCCCTGAGGGAGACAAGTATATGTTAGCTTTCTATTTTTGTACGTAAAGCAGAAAAGACCCTGAGACTCCCTATGAAGAGGCACTGACAAAAAGGCATTACTGAGATCCAGGACTGTGAAGTGCGAAGCTGTACTGGGAATGTTTGATATGATGGTGGCTGGGTTGGGAACCACAGGGAATGATGGTATAACTGCCTTGTTCAGTTCCCTAAGATCTTGAGTAAATCGGTATACCGGGGACCCATCTGGTCCTTTTGCTGCCTTTTTCACGGGGAGAATAGGAGTGTTGCATGGGCTGTGTCGTACCTCCCGCAGTATCCCCTTCTTTAGAAGCTCTTCTATTACTGGAGCTATCCCCTCCTCTCCCTCTTTGGCTATTTTGTATTGTGGCACCTGTGGTAGACGGGCTCCAGGGCGCAGTGTCACTCGCACTAGGGGGCAATCTAATATTCTTCCCACATCATTTGGCCCCTTTGCCCACACTTCCCTAGGGCCCGAGTCTTGTAATTCTTGTGGGAGACTTTGTTCTTGTCCCTTGCCTCCGGAGTCACATCCCACGAAAGCCTGTAATGCTATCCCATTCTCCTTGCTTTCCAGGAAGATCCCTTCAGGTGAGCAGCTGATGGTGCACTGTAATTTACATAGGAGATCCCTTCCTAGCAAATTTACTGGACAGTGTCTCCCAAAAATAAATTGGTGATTTACAGTAATAGGGCCTACTTTGAATTTCAATGGTTGTGTTAGGTATTCACTCATAGGTTGTCCTGTCAAACCTACGGCTGTTATTTGAGTTGCTGGTAATGGTGCGTTGGGTAGATCAGAGGCCTTTAGCATTGACATAGTGGCCCTAGTGTCAACTAAAAAGGGCACAGTTCTGCTTAGCACTGTTCCATCTACATATGGACCTTCTTGATTAACCAACAGTACTGGGCCTATGAAATGTGTCTCCACAGGAGGTGGGTATGGAAACCCATGTCCCCCCTGAGGAGCCTGTGGTATATCTTGATATGTACCCCACCCCGCACAAGCCGGGTCATTTACAGTGGCAGCATCATATGCATTGTTAGTATAAGGTGGGGGTAGTAACTGTTGTGTCCCGTATTGTATACTGCCCTGTTGTTGTCTCTGCTGACCTCTACCTCTTTGTCCCCTGGCTAAAAAAGGGAAATCTGCCTTCCAGTGTCCCTGTTGGTTACAGTGGAAACAGGCGGTACCTGGCTGGGGCGTGAAAGGTACCGGTTCACCCTGTCCTCTGCCCCTGCCCCTTCCCCTACCCCTGCTTTGATTATTATTGTAAAATCGTTCTTGTGCCACCATTAGTTTTACCTTATCCTTTTTCAATTTCTCATCATCTGCCCTTCGGATATTTGTTTAATAGTCTGCGCAATACATTGCTGCTGCTAACACTTTGTCAATGGGTTCTTGTTGCCAACACACAAAAGACATTTGTAAATGAGTTTGTATAGGCTGCTGTAATCCATATACAAAGTTGGTCACAAACGCAGGCATCGCCTCACCCAGTGGGTTCCTCATTCCACTACTCTGCTTGTAGACCTGTAGAAGGCGGTCATAGTAACTTGTAACACTTTCATTCTTCTCCTGTTTTGTATGTATTATTTTAGACCAATCAACCTTTTCCTCTGGTACTTTTTCTCGTATGTATTTCATCACCTTGTCTCTTGCTGTCTCTACCTCTTGTCCTAGTGCCCCCCCTTTTCCCCTCACTGTTTCCTCTGCCGGCCATCCTACCACCTTCTTACAATCCTCCCATAAATCTCGTGGTATTATTATACTGAATAACATGTTCAAATCCTTCCACAGCATTTCTCCCATTGCCACTATTCTATTCAATTCTGTGTATCATTTGTGTGGCTCATCGCATAATTTTGGGAAGTCTTTGGTGAAGGAAAACAGGTCAGCTCTATGCCAAGGTACATAGACATATGTTGGGGTATGGCCATCCTCCCCTAAGGAGGACGAAGGTACTTCTCTCAGAGGCATCATCTTTGTCTGCACCTGTTCTGTCCCTTCCTTATTTTTCTCTAGGCTCTGCAGGACCTGAGCTGCTTTAACCCTTCTTTCAATTCTTTCCATTTCTGTAATTTTAATATAGCGTATTCCAGTTTTTCAGACAATTTGTCGTTACTCCAGGATGGCACGTCTGCATCTGTGAAACTCATTTGAGAAGTGTCCCAACTGTATTCTGTTGGCAGGGGACTTGTGCTGTTAGTGAAGTGAGCATATATCTGGTGTATCTCAGGGCCTAGGGCCATCAGTTCTGATCGCGCCATGGCTAGAAGTTCCTCTCTGTATTCCCTATTGTTATCTCTTTCTACCTCCGCAAATGTCTGTCTTCTATCAATGAGATCTGTGAGTATGGCACGACAATTTTTTCTGTCTGATTTCAGGAACTATGGGGGTCATTATGAATTTGGCGGGCGGCATCAGCCGCCCGCCAAGATCTGACCGCCATGCGGCCGCCAATGCGGCCGCACCCCCGCCGTGGCCATTTGGAGATCCCTTGTTTCCGCCCGCTGGCCCAGCGGGGATCACGGCCGCAACATAGGAGCCAGCGGTGTTGCGTCCGTGCAACGGGTGCAGTTGCACCCGTCGCGCTTTTCACTGTCTGCACAGCAGACAGTGAAAAGCCGCATGGGGCCCTCTCAGGGGGCCCCTGCACTGCCCATGCCAGCAGCATGGGCAGTGCAGGGGCCCCACGACTCCCCGTACTGCCTGCCTTTTCCTGGTGGTTCAGACCGCCAGAAAAAGGCTGGCGGTCGGGGACTCGTAATCCCCTGGGCAGCGCTGCAAGCAGCGCTGCCCTGGCGGATTACATCCACCGGGGCCATTGTGGCGGTAAACCTCCGGCCCCGGCGGTGCGACCGCGGCGCTACCACCGCAGTCAAAATATGCCGGGAGGCACCGCCAGCCTGTTGGCCGTGCTCCCGTCGTTTTGGCTCTGCGGTTATAATGCCGCCAGGGTCATAATGACCACCTTAGTCTTTCTTAGTGTGCTGGGAGAAGCACTCGGTGTACCGTATGGTGAATTTCCTTTCATTTGTGTTCCTGTGAGGCTGTTCCTCCTTTCAAATAGACTTCCGTCTAAAAACCTTGTCAAAATATCAATGTTATGCTTCGTGTGGTGTGTGAAAATACATATCTCTCATATTAGCTCATGCAATCCCTTTATCCCTTCACTACTGTCCCTGGACGCGTCTTGGAACTGCTGTTTCCAACGTGTATTCAACAATTTTGGTCCATTTCCTTTCTTTGTAGCCTGCACCAACAAACTTTCCTTGTTCGTTTTCTGAGCAATGTGGGCCACTTCCTCTCTGACTTCCTGCAGCATTTGAAAGTCTTTCAATCGGTCAAGTTAAATTTTTGTTAGTTCCTCTTTTATTAAACCATGTGCGAGCTCACGTGCTGCAGTTTTCTGAGCCAGAGATAGCTCAGGAGGCTCTGTACCTGTTACTAAGTGCTCAACGTGCACTTTTTCCTCCGAACTCACTGTTTTGTTCTCATTACCTAACCTCCCCATCAGTATGTCTTCTATGAGTGCGTCCTCGGTCTCTTCCTTTGTCGTTCCCTGCATACTGTGTTCCTGTGATGGTGCACCTACCACAGGAAGACATGGGAATGTTCCTACCATATCGAGCATTTTATCCCTCCGCTCCTCCCTCTTCTCATTCCTCTGTCTTTCAGAATAAAATCTGTCTTTCAACACCACCAATTCCTTGCACACTTTAGCTTTTATGTCGTTATTATGTCTGAGGTCTCGTAGGCAATAGTCCCATGAGTAGAAAGAGTCCCATTTCAGGTTACGAGTCTTACGTCCCCTTAGAATCAGCATTTGTCTCAAGTATGGCAACTTGTTCATGTCATATGTACCATTACTTGGAAACTGTAAGTCGGGTCGCCTTGCCGTCAGCCTGTGCCATTTGTCAAGAAACATTAATGCATGTAGTCCTTGCTTAACGGCTACTTGGTAGGCAGGACTATCCCTAGGGGGGGTGATTTGGTGTGTGTCCAAATGTTCCTTGCTAAAGGGATTCCCCATAGCTAAATAAAAGGTCACTGCTTTCCCTTACCACTTCACGTAACAGTTCGGTCACACCAGGGAGTCGGCTATTTCTGCCGCTCATATCAAATGACACATGAGGAAAACCCGCACTCAAATCAGCACTGCCAACTGCATTTGTTATTAGTGAAGCAGAGAGTTTGTTTGCAATCACACAACAGTACACGCAGACTTGTTCACCGCAAGCATGCACAAGTTTGGAATGAAAAAAAACAGTGCCAAGGTGCTGGTGACGGCACACACTGGCGTCCTTTTAGCTAATAAAAGATGACAGGAAAGTCAAGAGAGAAAGGCAAAGATCCCACACCCTTGCTTTCCTGCCCTGAGACAGGGTGCGGCAGTATGGGATTAGAAGCCGGACCAGATCAGTGGCGGGTGACACACAGGTAATGCAATAATGGTGAACAGTGCACTCAATCACATATAGGACAATACGATAACAATATAACAAAAACAGGTACTTGCCCTACGTGATGGTCATGCCTCCCACCCTTTGTGCTGGTGCGTGGTGACAGTAGAGTGTGGTGCACAGGCAGACCCTGTCAGTTGTAGTAATCAGTCACTGTAACGGTATTGGTGGGCGTAATGCTCCAGAGTTCTGGTACAATCGCAGCTTGAGTCAGTCAGTTAATACACATCTCCTTCCTCACTATATTCTCACTACTATTCTAACACATAATTCAACCACCCCGTCCATCTAACCAGCAGGAGAGAGAGAGAGAAAGAGAAGAAAGAAGGAAGGAAAAAATCAATACGACGCCCCCACAGAGCACAACACCGCAACGCTATCAGCGCAGAGAGAAAATAAATAAATAAATATGCGAGAACACGGCACTGCCTGCCTTGCCTGCTCCACTGGAGTGGACACCTACCACTCGATAAATCACCGGGCACAACCTGCCCTTCCTGCTGGGGTGGACAATCACCACCCCCTCTGGCCAGAGTATTCCTCCCCAGCCCCTCCGGCTGGGAAATGCTGCACCAACCCTTTCCAGTTGGGAGCTGTGGCCACACAGCGCCTCCCGCTGTGTACCGAGACCATACCACTAACAGTCTCACACATGTAGCGTCGCTGGATAAACAGAAACCCTTGGCTAATATTTACAGCAACTACTGAACCATGAATTCGTTAGCACTGAGAACAAAAGAGGGAAGGAAATGGCGCATTAAGGCAGAAACAATAATATCAACACAAAACTCCAGCACGCGACCGTCTGACAGCCATCATCTGAATGTCTGAATGAGGTACTCTAGAAGAGCCTGGAATAATGGGGATAGGAACATCCGCATGCCACCGTAAACAAAGAACAAACATAACAAGAAAGAACAGCAGGCTAATAGGAATAGCATATAGTACAATTATCCACAACTCCATTTAGAAGTGCAAACGTAAATAACCCGCCACCTCCCCCCCTATACAACACCCTCTGCGAACAGAGGGAGAGAGAGAGAGGAGAAGAGGGAAAAAAAAAACATAAACAGATGGGACCGAGGAAATGACAGATACTCACGACAGCACCAACACCCTGCCCCGGAGGGGGCCCGACCAGCCCAAAACGCCGTTGCCCCCCTCCGCAGAGAGGCAGGAGCAGAGCCGGCGAAATCGTAAATCCAACCGCAATCCTCCACCAGATGTCGAAGCCAAGTCGTCGAAGCCAAGTCAGAGTATTTCAGATCCAGACAATTCAGGAAACAAACCGAGACCAGACGCTTTTCTTTAGATTACTTTTAATACGAACTAATAAGACACAGTAAGAAATACGTGTACACTGAGACTGAGCGGGCCAAAATCCAGCTCGAACAGTCTGCACAAGGAAGTAATGCATGATCTTTTATATCATTAAACCGCAGACACATTAACACATTTCATTGGTTCTTGATAATGTCGTATGAATTAACTTTTCTCTATATAGCACACGTGATGCTCCATATAAGGGTTAGAATCATGGACAGGAAGCTTGCACAATGTCCTCTGAATCAAATGTCTTGTGATACATCTATATGTGGAGAATGAGGAACCATAAGTGCATACGTTAGTACTTTTAGCAGTGAGGATTTCGCGAGCTAGCATGCGGTGGTGTCTTGTGATGGCCGTCAGTTTAGCAAGCCTTGCAACATAATGCGTTTCAAGCACAATAGACATTTCTTCAAGGCCTAGTTAATTCAACATTGTAATGTGTTCAACAGAAACAGGCCTGTATTTTCATTGTGTATCACAGGGTCTACTAGGTCCAAACGGATCCAGGAGAACGTGATTCCACAAGTGATGTCCTCTATATTCCTACAGGGTACCACTATGGCAATCGTGATCTGCACTGTCTAACAGTGACTCTGGCCCATCGTGGGCCATTTATTGTTTACAGTACAGACATGATGGCGGTGTGGGTCAGTAAATGGTGCATGTGAGGTAGCACTACAGTAGGTGTGGTACCACTTCTCACAAATCTGGCACATGGTATGTGATGGCCGTTAATGTTGTATTCCTAGGTGTGTGACCCAATGCATCAGGCAGATCTATATGCACGCTACAGGTAAGTCAGGTATGTGTGGATGAGATTTAGTTGGTATTGGCACCAGTTGCCTGGCATTTGATGTTTGTTCTGGCAGAGACATGCACAGCATTATCTGAGGGATCTGTGTCTATGTGTGACTTACGTTACATTAGCATGGTGTATGCCATTGACATTGTTGTGCTATTCTTTATTTGGTGTACTGTGTGTGTGAAGTGTATGTAGTAGGAAACCTGTGGGCACTTGTAGTGGTTTGTGTACATCTTCTGTTTGCAAAGGGTACATATCGGCACCTGTCCTTCGCATGGTGTGCTTGTCAAGTTGTGGGTGTGTTACGTACATGTGGGTCTATGTGTTTGTGGTGTGCACTGATTGTGCTGTACTGCAGTATGGTGCATATGAGTTGTTACCTACACATCTGTGTTATCCTGGCCATGTGTTTTTGGAGTGGGGTATGCCTTGTGTGTCCCACAGGGATTGTGTGTTGTGTGTAAATTGCTAGGTTTGTTGACTTACCCACAAGTAGGCCATTTCCGTATTGTCCATCCTGGAAGTGCTGGTTGATCCTGCTGTGCCTGAATACGTAGGTATCATGGATGCTCCAGGATACTTGGCCAAAATGTTTGTGAATAGTCCCTGTGGTCCACTATGGCCTGCACATTTATGGAATGTGTGTGTTTGCCATTCCGATATAATTGCTCTGTTGCTGCAGGTGGAACAAGTCGGATATGGGTGCAGTCAATTTCACCACGCACATGCGGGAAGCTATCAAATTGGTAGAGCCCCTGTTTTATCTCCTTCTGCATTTGTTGGTTGTCGGGGAAGCAGATGTGGCAGAGTGTCAGAGAGATAATTGCGTCTAACACCTTTGGCAGGAACAATGACTGCCTTGACACACCTGTAACCAGGGCACCTGTTGTTTGAAATGAGCCACTTGCCAGCATGTGTAGGACAGCTAGCAGCTTTGTCACAGGTGGTATGTTATGTGGGGTCTGCAGGCTGGCTGTGATCTGTGGCTCAATGCGGTGCAGCAGGTGTAGTATGGCTTGCTGGTTTAATCTGTATGTCCTTATAATGTCTTGTTCCCTGAGGCCAAGGAGGGTTGTCCTGTTTCTGAATATCCTCTCCTGCCTTCTGTGTTGCCTTTGTGGATCCCGTTGTGGTGGTGGTTGCACCTGTGTGTCATTTTTGCCCGGGTGGATAAATATGCCGCTAGGGGCTTAGAGTCATTTTTTGGATGGGAAAGCCTACTTTGCATATCATTGACGCAAGGTGGTTTCACGCAGCCAAAAAATGACATTAACTCCAACATTGTATCGCTAGACAGGTCTAGCGTCAAAATATAAATATGGAGGTAAGTTTGTGTTGAATTAGAGTAAAAAAATGACGCTAATTCAGTGCAAAGCAAGTATAAATAAGGGTCTTGGTGTGTTGTGTGTTATGCTTTGTATGGTATCTTACCTACAAGTAGACCATTCCCATATTATCCATCCTGGAATTGTTGGTTTATAGTGGAGTGCCTGTAGATTTAAGCATCATCAGTGCTTCCAGAATACTTTGCAAGGTTGTTTGAGATAATTCCATGGTGGTGCACAATGGCCTGCAAATTGATGGAGTGGGTATGTTTGTAGTTCCTGTAGAGGTGTTCAGTTGCTGCAGGATGGTCAAGTTGCACATGGGTGCAGTCCATTGCACCCAGCACATGTGGGAAGCTAGCAATTTGGTAGAAACCTTGCTTGGTCTCCTGCTGCAGTTTGTGGGTGTTGGGCAACCGGATGTTGTGGGGTGTGAGTCTGATGATGGCGCCCAGGACCTTTGTAAGGAAGGCAGAGAGGGATGGTTGGCAGGACAGCCAGGAGTTTGGTAAGGGGTGGAAGTGTTCTGTGACTCTGCACTCTTGCTGTGATCTCTGGCGCAATGTGGTGGAGCAGACGTTCAATAGGATCCCGCCTCAGATGGTAGAGTCTGGTCACCTCTTCTTCCCTGAGGGCCAGGATGGTTGCACGGTGGCAAAAGATCCCCTCCCGTCTTCTGTGCTGCCTTTGTGGCAGCTGTAGTGGTATTTTTGCAGTTGCTGCTGTGGTGCAGGTGGCACTTGGCATCGTCACTGTCATCTTCTATGGGTGCGAGCTGTAGGAGTAACAGGTCCAGGTTGTCCAGTTGCTTTCCAATGTTCCTTCTGTGTTTTACCTTCTGTAGTAGTGTGTGGGCCTCATTTTAACGCCTGGTCTGACCAAGCATTAACATTTTGACACTAATCAGACTTAATGTAATTTTTGGACTTTAGGTTCTAAATATGTAACTAGCATCCTAGCAACAACTCCTAGGAGGGAACACCCACCTTGCACATCATTGTTGTTAAACAACGCATGGTGAGGTGGTGCTCCGAAAAAAATTATGCTAAGTTGAAAATGTTGACGCTAGAGTGCTCTAGTGATAAAATATAAATATGACATTAAGTTAGCACCACTTTTGCATTAAAACTGTCACAAAGGTGGCTCTAACTTTTCTTAAATCTGGTTCTTAGTGTGTGTACCCACCATATGGTAGGTAGCCATTGGCTACTGGCAGGTACTCCCTCTAACGCTCCCTAAGTACAGTATTTAGAGGACATCCCCTGACTAAGACCTCAGATTTGATGGACACAACTGGTTGTCATGCTTAGAAAGCTTGTGGCAGCATATAAGAAAGAAGGAGGTTCCTCAGAAAATCCATAAAACTCAAATGAAGCTGAGGATGAGGTGAAATCATCAGTCTCAGAAGTAGGTTCCCCCTCAGAGAAGGATTTATCTCTAGAAAGAATGACGAAAACTTTGGCTCTAGAGGCTCAGCTTTTGGAAATAAAAATTAAGGGACGAGAGTTGGACTTTGGTCCCATTTCTTGTGGCAGCTTACATATAACTAGGGAGATCTTCCCCATTACACAGATGTTAATGACATCATCAAATGGTTTTCTGCCTACGAGAGAACCTCCATAGCCAGGGAAGTAGATAGGAAACATTGGGGCTCTTTATTGTGGGAATTGTTCTGGTGTAATTGCAGGGATAGACTCATGACATTGAATGAGGTCGGTGCTAAGTCATATGACCTCATGAAGGCTACCCTGATTGACAGCTTTGGACTTTTCACTGAAGAATACAGAATAAAATTCAGGGAGACTCAAAAAAAACAGAGTCAGTCCTGGGTAGAATTTGTGGATTTTTCAGTAAAAATGCTGGGTGACTGAAAAGAAAGTAACAAGGTACGCTATTAAGATGGGCTTTACAATTTAATCATGAAAGAGCATCTATTGAGTAATTGGTACATGAGAAACTACATCAGTTCCTAGTAGACCGAGGCCCACTTTCTGGAGTTGGAGAAGAAGGCAGACCACTGGGTCAAAACAAGGGTGACCAAAACTACCACTTTTGAGGGAGACCACAATAAAGAGGCCAAAAAGCACACTCGTGGGAAAGATGAGAACCCAAATAAAAACACTAGGCCTGATTCACCAAGGTAAACTTAGACTTTTCATCTAAGTTTGGACCAAAAGTCTAAGTTTCAGATATTCACAAAGGTAAGTTATGAGTAGTGTCTTTGTGTCTGTACTCGGGCGGATCATCTGCACTTGGGGTGGATGAGGCAAAAATGCATACTGACAGACCTGTGTAAGTTCCTACCATTCCCCACCCAGCTCCAGCTGAAACTCCTCAGCCCACACCCAACCCCAGCCTTGCAACACACATAAAAGCAAAGCTGCCATAAAGAAACCCTTTCAGATCTTTCAACATGTCCCTGAATGTGTTTGTTGCTTTGCCCCTTGCTATGTGACATAATTATTTGAGAAGAAGGAGGAGGAGCGCAGGAAGGATCTTCAGACAAAGGATAAACATCTTTCTTGCAAAAGGCTATGGCCAGATACTGTTTTCCCCCTGATATCATATTAGAGATGGTTTGTGAGTGGGAGCAGGATCTTGACTCTGAGACCTACCTCTCCCATGCCATCCCAGTCTATGTCAAGATCCTAGCAGCTCTCCATTTCTTTGCTACAGGTTCAGTCCAGAGGGTCTCTGGTGATCTTGTGGGCATCTCCCAGGCAACCCAGTCCCAGTGCATGCATTAGTTATGGAGCTGCATCAATAGGAAAGCCCATCACCACATATCAATGCCCCATACACTGTCCAGAAGGCAAACGGTAGCTAGAGATTTCTAACTCATTTTCCACTTCCCACATGTGCTGGGTAAAATTGATTGCACTTCTGCCACCTAGCTACAACATATAAATCTTCTGCATCAGACACTACTGACACTCCATCAAGATGCAGGGTGTCTGTGATTCAAGTGGTAGCATCATTGATGTGCATACAGTGCTCCCAGGCAGTACCTATGACAGCTATGTATTCTGCAGGTCACCTCTTGCCCAGCGGATGGCAGCAGGAGAATATGTGACAGGGTTGTAGTACCTTTGTCTCCAAAGGACACAACGGGCCTTTGTGGTCGTACCCTGGGGGTCCCAAAGAGAGAGTTGAAGGCCAAACCCGAAACCCGGATATCTGGACTGCAGCGTTTCAGAAGCAAGAAGGAAGATGCAATGCCGGAGAGGAAGAGGATGAAGAAATACTACTGATGGGGTAAACAAGACGGGAAGAGACAGAAGGATCGGGAATGCCCCAGGAAGAGTTTGAGTCTATAATTAAGGATAACGGAGAGGGAGACGGGCCACCGAAGTCGTGTTGCAATGCCGTGGAGAGCAGAGATCCGGAGGCGCACATCAGGATAAGACAGACCGGAGAACCCAGCCACGTACCTGGAGGAACACGGCTTATACAGGTACTTGCGTGCATCCCCAGCACCCGGGGGCTCTTGTGGAAGTGGGGAGGAAGGAGAAGGGATGGCCAGCAGTGGGTGGAGGGGAGAGAAATAGAAAGGGGAAAAGGAAGGTTGGTAGCACGGGGCGAGGATGGGTGTGCTCCAGAAGACCGGCCTACACTGAGGTGTCGGGGACTATTATACACAGACTCTCCTCTCTACTATCACGGGATATACTTTCTTGTCAATACTCTCCTGCTCCCCTCTTCTGCACCCCTCTGACGATCCCTCTCTTCTCCATACACTATAACTAAAACGGATACCAATTGAACCAAAACCACTTACCTTTCTTTTCCACGATTTGATTTTTTTCTTTTCTTTTCTCTACATGACGGCACATCCCCAGGGAATGAGACACTAATAAGGGAATACCTAAATCAAGAAAAGAAGAAAGAAGAATTAAAATGAAGACTCAATTAAAGGACATAACGGATAGAAGAAGATTATAGTGAATAGAAATATGACTCACTAAAAATACCGAGAAGAACAAAAGAAAACAAACTAAAAGGAGAGAGACAAAAGAACAGTAAGAAAACCAAAAAGAAAAGGGACATTTTTGTTTTCTCTCTCTTTCTCTAGAGAAATACAAAATAAGGAGATCTGGAAAGAGTTATTAACTCATTCTATGTCTTCCATTTAAACACACTGTCCCTTTTCATCAGGGAACCCATCACAGTGGTGTCAGAAGTGGGATTCGAACCCACACCTCCAAAATGTTCTGAAAAGTCAAGCCACAATTATAGCTAATAACCAGTTGGTTCAGGAAACGGCAATACAAAAACTAACTGATACCACTGCCTCCAGTCGAGCCCATCCTAATGTTCTGAGTTCAGTCCTGCAGAAATTTTAAGAGGGGGAAGACCTGAACGCATTCTGTACTAACTTTGAACCAGTTGCTACATCAGCCACATGGCCAGAGGATAGATGGGGACAGTATATTGTTCCACTCTTAACGGGGACATTACAAGTTGCTTATCAGGCTATATATCCGGATGGTACTACCCCTATCCAGAAATTAAGAAATGAATTTTAGAACGTGTGGGACATGATACGGAATATTATTGTATCAAGTTTTGGAGAACAAAATGGAACCCTATGGAGAATCCACGGGCCCTCTATTATCGAATTCAGGACTTAGGTCTCAAATGGCTGGCTCCTATACGTACAGATAGGGATAAGGTGATACAAATTATCCTGCTTGAACAGTTCCTTGAGGATCTATCCCCACAAACACAAAATTGGATAAAGCAACATCCTAATGTAGATACCACCATGGCCATAGAATTGGCCTGTGCATTTCACAGGGCTCCTGAGTTTAAGTCGGGAAAAGGGCCAATAATAAGTAACCGCTTACCTACTCCCTCATATCAGATTAAACCATTGTAAGGACCAGAGGAATCTCCCTTATCAAAACCAGGAGACAGGAATCCAAATTAGTTACCCCAATGGTATCATTGTGCGGAATGGAGACACATAGCCCGGAACTGTCCCCACAAAATGGACAAAACGGAACCCATGGAAATACGGGTGACTAGAGGGAGGGTTCTCTATATGGGCAAGGATGTGACTCTTTACACTAGGGAACTACTGATAAATGGACAGTCCACCAGAGCCCTCATTGACTCTGGGTGTAGTCAGTCAGTAATCCGAGCGAGCCTAATACCCAAGACTTTATACACACCCGACGAATATGTTTCTATCTGTTCTATCCACAAGGATCTGAAACAGTATCCTCTGATAAAAACTAAAATTGAGTGGGGAGGACAAACTGGGCATTTAATAAAGGGGGTTCTTCCTCATCTAATGGAAGATGCGATTATAGCTACAGACTATGACAATTTCCTTATGTTATTGGACAGTGTCCATGATAAAACCGCATTAGAAGACTGGTGGACAGAAGCTCCTTTTTCCAGGATTTCCATCACTCCGGGAAAAGACCACGTAAAACAAAGTAAAAGACAGAGAAGAGAAGGAAAGAGAGCATATAAAAAAGGAATACTATTCAATCACTCACACATAGACAGTAAACCAGTGTTAGCAACACTACCTCCTTTCAAGAATAGACAAAGAGAGGACCCTACCATACCACATGCATGGGAAGCAGCCGTAAATAAGAAGACTGGACAGGTAGGTCCCTACTTTCTCGTCCAAAATGGGCTATTGTATAGGGTTACTCAACCTAAGGATCGAGATAAAACACAGTTAGTAGTACCCCAACCATATCTTACCCAGACTTTACATCTGGCCCACAGCCTTGTAGGAAGTGGACATTTCGGTAGAGAAAAGACAGAAGAAAACCTGTTATATTGGTTTTATTGGTCAGGTGTCTTTTCTGACATTCAATGGCTTTGTCAACAGTGCCCTAAATGTCCGCTAATTAATCCTGGACCAAACAGAAAAGCACCTCTCTTTCCTTTGTCTATCATAGATGTTCCCTTCTCACGGGTAGGCATGGACCTGGTGGGACCCCTGACACCATCTTCAAGAGGCGCCATGTATATCCTTCTTCTAGTGGACTATGCTACAAGATATCCTGAAACCATTCCATTACGCAATATGACCACTAAAAATGCAGCATAAGCTTCGATTGGGTTTTTCTCTAGAGTGGGATTACCCAGAGAACTACTCACGGATCAAGGGATTCCATTCATGTCCTGATTGATGTCAGAAATCTGCCATATACTTGGAGTAACCCACATCCGCACCTCAGCCTATCACCCCCAGACAGACGGCCTCGTAGAGATATACAACCGCACCCTAAAAACTCTCTTTAAAAAAAACTATAATCGATTCAGGAAAGACTGGGATAAAACCCCTGGTGCTTTATGCCATAAGGACACATGTCCAATCGTCCACAGGTCACAGTCCATTCGAGTTGTTTTTTGGACGACAACCCCGGACTCTACTAGATATGGCTGCAGAGAAGGGAAAGGAAAGTGAAAATGAGGATAAAGACATTCTAGAATACACCCAATATTTGAAAGATCAGATTAACAGTATATGGGAAGATGTTAGAACACACCATGAGGAGGCCCAAACAAGACAAAAAAGATATTACGATAGGAACACATCTCTTCGAACATTTCAATCAGGAGATAAAGGTGGTCATTCTGACCTCGGCGGTAAAAGGCGCCTACCGCCGGTCAGAAATCCTCCATAATCCCGCCGCGGTCGCGGAAACCCGCCACGGTCATTCTGACCCGCAGAAGGCAAACCTCAGAAAATCCGACCGCCACAACAGACCGCCAGACCAGCGGCCGGCGGAAAAGTGGAGGTGACAAAACCTCCACCGTCACGCCAACAGAAATACGCCCATCCCATTACGACCCACGAATCCACGCGGCGGTCATTCAAACGCGGTATTCCATTGGCGGGACACACCGCCGCGGTCAGAATACACACAAACGAACAAAACTCAGCCACATTGGACGATTTGAATCCCACACACCTGATACACATACACACACCACTCCCACACACAGAATACAATATAAAACACCCACCCACATCACCCACAAACCCCTACGCTAAAAAATTCGTAAAGAAGGCAAGAGCGAGACACCAGCATCCAAAAAATAACAGCCACAGCCACTCAACACCATCACCCACACACTATCCACACACAAAACAACACACACCACCACACTCAACTCACTTAAATACACATACTCCACCCCACACATCATACACACCACCCCATGGCACCCCAAAGACAACCCCGCTTCACAGACGAAGAACTCAGGGTCATGGTGGAGGAAATCGTTCGGGTAGAGCCCCAGCTGTTCGGCACACAGATACAATACACCAGCATTGCCCGGAGGACGGAGCTATGGCAGAGGATTGTCGACAGGGTCAACGCAGTGGGACAGCACCCCAGAAATCGGGAAGACATCAGGAAGCGATGGAACGACCTACGGGGGAAGGTGCGTTCCATGGTATCCAGGCACAACATCGCCGTGCAGAAGACTGGCGGAGGACCCCCACCTCAACCCCCACAATTCACATCATGGGAGGAGGAAGTCTTGAACATCCTGCATCCTGACGGCCTCGCAGGAGTCGGCGGAGGAATGGATACTGGTAAGTTGAAGCTTCAATACTGCTTCCCCCCCACCTGCATGCCAAATCATACCCCAAACCTCACCCCCATCCTCGAACCCCACCCTCACCCCCATCCTCGAACCCCACCCTCACCCCCACCCCCACCACCATCCTCACCCCCACCACCATCCTCACCCCCACCCCCAGCACACCTATTCCCCGCCAATGTCTCACCATCACAACCCACACATCCCAAAACCTAGGCCTGCATGCGTCCACTAAGCATGGACACCCATCACCAAAGCATGCCCAATGCATATAAACATCCCCCCCACAAGCCACCCTCAGCAAAGCCCCCACACACGAATGCCAGCACTTGGGGACACGAGAACCCACAGATACACCCATATGCCACACATTGAAACTATAACCATACCTCTATACCCCTGCAGGACCCGACCGTCAACACACCGCGGCGGAGGGGCCAGAATTCTCCACACCCCCCACCCAAGAGGCCGTCAGCGATGACAGCAGCTCTGTCGACCTGGACACCGATGACCAGCCCGGACCATCGGGGACCTCTGGACAGTCGGTTCCCCTCACACAGGCCCAGGCCACTACAGACCCAAACCCCTCTGGGAACACCAGCACAGCTCCCACCCAGCGGGCCCATGCCTCTGTCTCCAGGGCGCGTCAATCTGCGGTGTGTCTACCACTACAGGGCACCCAGGATAACCCACCACCCCAACAACAACAGGGACCTGGGGGCAGTGGTAGTGGGCACACCGGCCAGGGGGCAGAGGCCCAGGGAAACAGGGGAACTCGGAGGGCAGCTGTGCGACAGGGGGGGGAGGAGAGGCCCAGGGAACCCACTCTCCACGAGGTCCTCACCACCATCATGGGAGCATACAACCGCTCCCAGGAGACGATGGCGACGGTACTGGCCCGGTTCCAGGAGATCCAGGTACTGCAGGAGGAACACTATCGGGGGTACAGGGAGGACATCAGAGCCATCAACACCACCCTGGTTACCATGGTAGGGCTGCTGCAGGACCTCGTCAACAACAGGGCGGACACTCAACAACACCCAAGGGCCCCTGCCACTAGCCTGGACCAAGAACAGCCAACCACCTCCGCCGGCGCTAGTGGACAGGAGGCCCCCGCACAGCAGCAGCCCACCAGACCCCCACCTCCTGCAGGAGAAGAACCACCCCGCAAGAGGGCCCTGAGATCTCGCAAGAAGACAGAGTAGGATGTCAAGACCCCCGCCAGCAATGGATACCACCTGATGTCATCCCACTGTCCCACATTGTCACCCTGTCCATCCTTGAACTGCCCATGCTCCATCTCTCCACAGGCCTCTGGACAATGCACCTGTGTGACTGTTACTCTGGACTCTGCCATGGACATTCCTTCACCATAGCCCCCACCCACTTGAAACCACCCATCCCATTTTGAGCACTTAAATAAACACCTATTTTGCACCAAAATATCTGGAGTCTGGCTGTGATTTCAATATATTGTAATTGACATGACAGTGCAAATATGTCCTTGTACATGGTGAAGTCAACAAACAGCTGCCACAAAGCTGTAGTCCATGGGGAAACGAAGCACAGGACTCGTAGTGGGGACCCCAGATCTGAAATAGGGAGGGAAAAGCCAAAACTCAGTCGTCATACACTGGGGCAAATAGACAGGCAGCAGAGATGCAGGAGAGTAGTTAACATTTACTAAATTATCTTTGAAATGTTACCTGTGTCCTATTGGAAGTACTGTTCAATGATTCTGTCCCTGTTGTCTGTTTCAGCCCCGTCGTCTTCCTCCTCGTCACTCTCCTCAGGTTCCACCGCTGCCACAACACCACCGTCTCGACCATCCTCCTGCAGGAAAGGCACCTGGCGGCGCAAAGCCAGGTTGTGAAGCATGCAGCAGGCCACGATGATGTGACACACCTTCTTAGGTGAGTACATTAGGGATCCACCTGTCATATGCAGGCACCTAAACCTGGCCTTTAGGAGGCCAAAGGTGCGTTCGATCACCCTCCTAGTACGCCCATGGGCCTCATTGTACCGTTCCTCTGCCCTGGTCCGGGGATTCCTTACTGGGGTCAGTAGCCACGACAGGTTGGGGTACCCAGAGTCCCCCACTAGCCATACACGGTGTCTCTGTAGCTGTTCCATCACGTAAGGGATGCTGCTATTCCTGAGGATGTAGGCGTCATGCACTGACCCTGGGAATTTGGCATTTACATGCGAGATGTACTGGTCAGCCAAACACACCACCTGGATGTTCATTGAATGGTAATTTTTTCTGTTCCTGTACACCTGCTCCCTGTCTCTTGGGGGAACCAAAGCCACATGGGTCCCATCAATGGCACCAATTACGTTGGGAATATGTCCAAGGGCGTAGAAATCACCCTTCACTGTAGCCAATTCGCCCACCTCAGGGAAAATGATGTAGCTCCTCACGGATTTCATCAGGGCAGACAACACTCTGGATAACACCTTCGAAAACATGGGCTGAGACATCCCAGAAGCAATTCCCACGGTTGTCTGAAATGACCCACTTGCCAAGAAATGGAGTACTGACATGACCTGCACCAGAGGGGGAATCCCTGTGGGTTGGCGGATGGGGGACATCAGGTCGGGCTCCAGCTGGGCACACAGTTCATGGATAGTGGCACGGTTAAGACGGTAGGTCAGGATAATGTGGCGTTCTTCCATTGTCGACAGGTCCACCAGCGGTCGGTACACGGGAGGATTCATCCGTCTCCTCGCCCAACCCAGCGGACGGTGCCTAGGAAGGACAACATGGAGCACACAGTCAAGCAACCCACAGGTACGTACTCACAGCTAGCACAGTATACGATTCTCTATGCAGTGAATGGCGTGTCTGAGTGGCTATGCAAGGCCTAGGCCTGTGTGACGCAGTTGAAATTGAGCCATGTGGGCCCTGGAAATGGCGGCTGCCTGACCTGTGAAGTGTGACAATGGGATGTGAGGTCAATGCGCTGGCGTGGCACACCGCGGCGGGCGGCGGGCGAAGACCGCGGCGCAAAGCCGCATTGGTTAACATTGAAGCCTATGGGCTTCAGGAGCCAATGGTGAAGGGCGCCGGCGGTGGCGGGACGCACCGCCGCGGTACGCACCGCCGCGGACGTCACCGCCATTTTCTATCTACTTATCCACTTGCGACTTGAACTTTCACAGGAGAGGACCTATACTGCAAGTGTTGCTGTGACCTCGGTCTGGAAGGGACAATGGCTGCTGCGCCTGGGGAAAGGGCCCCTGCCTTCACTGGAGAGGAGTTGGAGAAACTTGTGGATGGGGTCCTCCCCCAGTATGCGCTACTCTACGGTCCTCCAGACCAACAAGTGAGTTTAATTCAATATGGATTTGGGGCCACTGGCTGGCTTGGGGGCCTGGCAGGGAGCCTGGCGGGGATGGGGGGCATGTTGGGCCTTGCGGGGGGCCTGGCGGGGATGGGGGGCATGTTGGGCCTGGCGGGGGGCCTGGCGGGGGGCCTGGCGGGGATGGGGGGCATGTTGGGCCTGGCGGGGGGCATGGAGGGGATGGGGGGCATGTTGGGCCTGGCGGGGGGCCTGGCGGGGGGCCTGGCGGGGATGGGGGGCATGTTGGGCCTGGCGGGGGGCATGGCGGGGGGCCTGGCGGGGATGGGGGGCATGTTGGGCCTGGCGGGGGGCCTGGCGGGGGGCCTGGCGGGGATGGGGGGCATGTTGGGCCTGGCGGGGGGCATGGCGGGGGGCCTGGCGGGGATGGGGGGCATGTTGGGCCTGGCGGGGGGCCTGGCGGGGGGCCTGGCGGGGATGGGGGACATGTTGGGCCTGGCGGGGGGCATGGCGGGGGGCATGGCGGGGGGCCTGGCGGGGATGGGGGGCATGTTGGGCCTGGCGGGGGGCATGGCGGGGGGCCTGGCGGGGATGGGGGGCATGTTGGGCCTGGCGGGGGGCATGGCGGGGGGCCTGGCGGGGATGGGGGGCGTTGGGCCACTGGAAAGGAAAATGCTGAGAAACTTGAACGTGGTATTTCTCCCTCCCTGTACGTGTCACATAGGTCCGCGCCCATGAGAAGATCGGGATTTGGCGTGCCATCGCCAAGGAAGTCCGGACCCTGGGGGTCCACCATCGACGGGGCACCCACTGCCGCAAGAGGTGGGAGGACATCCGCCGCGGGACCAAGAAGACCGCCGAGTCTCTGCTGGGGATGGCCTCCCAACGTAGGCGGGGTGCCTGCCGTCAACTGAGCCCCCTGATGTTCCGGATCCTGGCGGTGGCCTACCCTGAATTGGATGGGCGCGTGAGGGCAGCACAGCAGACACAAGGGGGTGAGTACAAGCATTATCTACTCTGTTGTCGCGCAGTGGAGGTGTCTGGGTGGGGGAGGAGGGCTGGGGGTCCCCCTAGGCCAGGGCGATATCTGTAGGCTGGGCACCCCCGTAAGCCCCTGTGTCCCCAGCCACCACCCTCAGTAGTTTGTCAGTACAGCCATCCCTGGGCCGTGTCATCCATGAGTGCAGTTGTCAACTCTAGGCGTGTAGGGCATGTTCCACGGAATGTGTAGCGGACCCCAAGTGCGCAACTTAGTGCAGGGGGCATCTGTGTCTGTCATGTCCGCTAACTGTACCGGAGATCCATGTACTCAATATCCCTTTATTTCTCTCTCCCCCCCCCTTTTTGTTTGTCTTTCTGTGCTTGTGTGCATCAGCATCATCAGGGGGAGGAGAAGTGGCATCGGGGCAGGAGGGAGCTGCATCTCACATGGCCCAGGAGGGCCATGCCACAGAGTCAGACTGGACCAGTGAGACGGAGGGCGAGGGGAGCTCCACGACGGGACGACTGGACCCTGCAGCGACACGGACACGTCCTCGGAAGGGGGCTCCCTTGCGGGGGTGGCACCATCCGTGCCCCCCGCCATTACAGGTACAGCCGCCACCCAGCGCACCATCTCTGCCCTCCCAGCAGCCCCTCAGCGTTCGCCCCGTGCCCGCTCTGCCAGGAAGCCGGGCATCTCCTTCGCCCCAGGCACCTCAGGCCCTGCCCCTGTTACCCCCGCTGCCCTCAGTGAGGAGGTAATTGACCTCCTCCGAACGCTCATTGTTGGGCAGACTACCCTTTTGAATGCCATCCAGGGGGTGGAGAGGGAGGTTCATCGCAGCAATGCGTACCTGGAGGGCATTCATTCGGGTCAGGCTGCCCATCAGCGATCGTTCCAGGCTCTGGCCTCAGCACTGACGGCAGCCATTGTCCCTGTCTCCTGCCTGCCTCTACTAACTCCCTCCTACCAGTCTCCTGTTCCTCTGCCTGTCCCACCCACACCATCAGACCAGCCTGCACACACCTCAACACCCAAGAGAAGCTCATCCAAACATAAGCACCACAGATCACGCAGACATTCACACATGCAACATTCCGATGCAGACATGCCAACAGTCACTACCACCTCTGTGACCCCCACCTCCTCGTCTCCCTCCTCCCTCCCTGTGACGTCTACACTCACACCTCCATTCATCTCACCATCAGCCAGTGTTTCCATCACCAGCACACCCTCCACTCCAGTCCGCACACGTGCAGTCACCACCCCCACTGCCATTTACACGTCCCCTGTGTCCTCTCCCACTGTGTCTGTCACCCCCTCTTCCACACCACACAAACGCAGCCACCCACCCACCTAACAGCCATCCACCTCACGACAGCCTATCCCTCCTGCACCTGCACCCAAAGACAGCAAACGTGACTCACCTACAACCACATCCTCTCCCTCCACTCCCATTCCCACTGTACCTACCACTCTCCATTGTCCCAAGAAGCTCTTCCTCGCCACTACTAACTTCTTTCCTGACCCTGAGCCCCCCCCTCCTTCTCGTCGGGGTAAGAAGAGCACCTCAGCCACCACCAGCCCTGCAGCCCCCTTGACAAGGGTGCAGGGGTATTGGAGCCCGCATGTCTGGATCTTCGCCCAGCAGCAAGGGGACAGCCAGCCCACCCCCTTGGAAGAGGAGCAGAAGGCGGAAGGGTCGCCGCAGGAGCCCGCCTTCTACATCCCCCCCGGACACCACCCAGAGACAGTCACCAGCCACAGCTCCAAAGGGAGGAAAGGGCCACAGGCCCACGACTAAGGAGGGCAAGGGCAGCAAGTCGGAGAGGTCAGGCAGCAGGCCTGCTGCCCAGGAGGAGCCCACAACCCCCATAGCCGCTGCCCCGGGAGGAACCGGCACAGCTGCCCCGGGAGAGCCCACCACCCCCATAGCCGCTGCCCAGGGAGGACCCAGCCCAGCTGGCCAGGAGGGCCCCACCACCCACAGCCCAGGTGGGCAGTGAAGGAGCACCATCCCCGCTGCCCAGGAGGGCACCACCAGGCAATTAGCAGTTGGCCATAGACCGGCCGCCGTCTCAAGAACCGCTGAACTGGGCCCTTCAAGGCAAGGACCGCTGAACTGGGCCCCGCCGTCTCAAGAACCGCTGAACTGGGCCCTTCAAGGCAAGGAGCGCTGAACTGGGTCCCGCCGTCTCAAGAACCGCTGAACTGGGCCCTTCAGGGCAAGGAGCGCTGAACTGGGACCCGCCGTCTCAAGAACCGCTGAACTGGGCCCTTCAGGGCAAGGACTGCTGAACTGGGCCCCGCCGTCTCAAGAACCGCTGAACTGGGCCCCGCCGTCTCAAGAACCGCTGAACTGGGCCCTTCAGGGCAAGGACCGCTGAACTGGGCCCCGCAGTCTCAAGCACCGCTCCGCTGGGCCCTGCCGTCTCAAGAACCGCTCCGCTGGGCCCCGCCGTCTCACGCACCGCTCCGCTGGGCCCCGCCGTCTCAAGAACCGCTGAACTGGGCCCCGCCGTCTCAAGAACCGCTGAACTGGGCCCTTCAGGGCAAGGACCGCTGAACTGGGGCCCGCCGTCTCAAGAACCGCTGAACTGGGCCCCGCCGTCTCAAGAACCGCTGAACTGGGCCCTTCAGGGCAAGGACCGCTGAACTGGGCCCCGCAGTCTCAAGCACCGCTCCGCTGGGCCCCGCCGTCTCAAGAACCGCTGAACTGGGCCCGCCGTCTCAAGAACCGCTGAACTGGGCCCTTCAGGGCAAGGACCGCTGAACTGGGGCCCGCAGTCTCAAGCACCGCTCCGCTGGGCCCCGCCGTCTCAAGAACCGCTCCGCTGGGCCCCGCCGTCTCACGCACCGCTCCGCTGGGCCCCGCCGTCTCACGCACCGCTCCGCTGGGCCCCGCCGTCTCAAGAACCGCTGAACTGGGCCCCGCCGTCTCAAGAACCGCTGAACTGGGCCCTTCAGGGCAAGGACCGCTGAACTGGGGCCCGCCGTCTCAAGAACCGCTGAACTGGGCCCCGCCGTCTCAAGAACCGCTGAACTGGGCCCTTCAGGGCAAGGACCGCTGAACTGGGCCCCGCAGTCTCAAGCACCGCTCCGCTGGGCCCCGCCGTCTCAAGAACCGTTGAACTGGGCCCCGCCGTCTCAAGAACCGCTGAACTGGGCCCTTCAGGGCAAGGACCGCTGAACTGGGGCCCGCAGTCTCAAGCACCGCTCCGCTGGGCCCCGCCGTCTCAAGAACCGCTCCGCTGGGCCCCGCCGTCTCACGCACCGCTCCGCTGGGCCCCGCCGTCTCAAGAACCGCTGAACTGGGCCCTTCAGGGCAAGGAGCGCTGAACTGGGCCCCGCAGTCTCAAGCACCGCTCCGCTGGGCCCCGCCGTCTCAAGAACCGCTCCGCTGGGCCCCGCCGTCTCACGCACCGCTCCGCTGGGCCCCGCCGTCTCAAGAACCGCTGAACTGGGCCCCGCCGTCTCAGGAACCGCTGAACTGGGCCTTTCAAGGCAAGAACCGCTGGCCCTTTGGCAGACGTGGCAGGGCAGGATCTATCTCGGGCAGGGCTGCAGGATGTCCTCTGGCCAACTTGCCTCCTCCAGTGGCAGTGGGGTCTGTTATGGACTGTATGGACTGTGGCTTTGCTCTCCCCAGGATGGCCCAGTGGGCAGGCCACCCACTGTATGGACTGTATGGACTGTGGCTTTGCTCTCCCCAGGATGGCCCAGTGGGCAGGCCACCCACTGTATGGACTGTATGGACTGTGGCTTTGCTCTCCCCAGGATGGCCCAGTGGGCAGGCCACCCACTGTATGGACTGTATGGACTGTGGCTTTGCTCTCCCCAGGATGGCCCAGTGGGCAGGCCACCCACTGTATGGACTGTTTGGACTGTGGCTTTGCTCTCCCCAGGATGGCCCAGTGGGCAGGCCACCCACTGTATGGACTGTTTGGACTGTGGCTTTGCTCTCCCCAGGATGGCCCAGTGGGCAGGCCACCCACTGTATGGACTGTTTGGACTGTGGCTTTGCACTCCCCAGGATGGCCCAGTGGGCAGGCCACCCACTGTATGGACTGTATGGACTGTGGCTTTGCTCTCCCCAGGATGGGCCAGTGGTCATGGAGTCCCCTCGTGGATCTGGCGTCGTGTACTCAAGTGGCTGAGGTGCCCCCCCTTCCCTTCCCCCTGAGGTGCCTGTCCTATTTTCTTTCAGATGCCCCTGCAGTGTTCTCTCCGTGGAGTTCTTGTCGTGGGACTGGGCCTTGCCCCTTTGCACAGGACCCCTGTGATCCACGGACAGTGGTTGGACTACATTTAGTAGCTGTATATATTTTGTACATAGTTTATTTATTTATTGGGATTACTGGTGTACATATTTCAATATATCTGCCCGTTTATGATCTCTTCTTTTGGTCTTTGCATTATTTCGGAGGGGGGTGGTTTGTGGGTTGTGACAGTGATCTGTGGGAATGCATTGATGTGTGTGTTGTAGTGGGTGTGGGTGGGTGGGTGTGTGCCGGTAATCTTTTCCCTCCCCTGTGTCGTAGGTGCAGTACTCACCGATGTATTCCGCGCCGCCGGGCGTGCTCCTGGTATATGAGCAGGAATAGGAGTGCGGGGATGACTTGCAACTCTGGTTCCATACTGCCGGAATCTCGCGTGGAGTGCGTAGAGGTGAGCGTTTTCCCGTTCGTAGTCTGTTTCCGCCGTGTTCTTATCGGCGGTGCTCCCGCCCCGGAAAAGGTGGCAGATTGGTGGGTCGTAATAGGGTGGGCGGTACATTGTCTGCCGCCTGGCTGTTGGCGGGAACCGCCGCGCTGTTTGTTTGTACCGCCGTGGCGGGCGGAGTGTTAAGTTGGCGGGCTGTGTTGGCGGTTCCCGCCAGGGTCAGAATTGCATATTTTAGACCGCCGGCCTGTTGGCGGCTTGGCCGCCGCTTTATCACCGACCGCCAGGGTCAGAATGAGGGCCAAAGTGTTGATATTGTTCCCCTGTTCAGAGAATAAATTATTAGCCAAATGGCAGGTCCCTACAAAATAGCAAAAATAGTGAGTCCTGTCACATACGAGGTATAACTATCTCACAGTCCAAAATGAACCCAAATATATCATGTTAACCTCTTAAAGAAGTGGGACGAAGCAGACGACTTATCGGGAATTATACAGACAGGTGTCTTCATAAACAGAGTGAAACCTCTCAAAATTAATTTATGCCCACACACAGGAAAAAACTCTGAGGTTCTTCCTACACTTGCCTCTACTCTCTCCCAAGAAAAACAAGGTCAACTAAGATCTGTCCTTCTTAACTATCAGAGCCTATTTTCCCTAACACCAGGAAAAACGTCCCTCATTCATCATACCATCAAAACCCAAGAAGGTAAAATCATCCGACTCCAACCTTATTGAATACCAGAAGTATGTAGACAAGTACTAGAACAGGAAGTTCTGAGCATGTTACAGTAGGGTATCATCGAACCATCTATAAGCCCTTGGTGCTCACCAGTAGTGCTAGTTCCAAAACCCATTGGTTCTATATGCTTTTGTTTCGACTTTAGACATCCAGGTGGATGAACTATTGGAACAATTAGGTAAAGCGCAATATATGTCGACGTTAGATCTAACCAAGGGGTACTGGCAGATTCCCTTACACCCCCTGACACAGAAAAGACTCCTTCGGGCTTATATCAATTTACAGTCCTTCCTTCTGGCCCCTGCCACCTTTCAAAGGTTCTTGGACAAACTCTTATGGGGAACACACGGGATATGCAGCAGCATATCTTGATGATATCGTAATCTATAGCAACACCTGGGAGGACCATTTACAACATCTAAGCAAGTTGTTCCAAACATTACTCGAGGCAGGGTTAACTGCTAATCCTGAAAAATGTCATCTCGCCCAAGATACCATTGCCTATTTAGGGTATCATATCGGAAAGGGACTAATACGACCCCAATTAGATAAAGTGAAAGCAATACTGAATATACCACCCCCTACCACCAAAAGAGAAGTACGTTCCTTCCTAGGAATGGTCAGATACCACCGTTGGTTTATACCCAGATACTCTACCATCACTTCCCCCTTGACCGATCTCCTGAAAAAGGGCCAACCTCCGAAATCAAAGAATTAACTCCCCGCCAGCTACATAGTTTTGAGACACTAAAAAGAACTGTGACAACAGAGCCAGTCTTACAATGTCCTGACTTTTCACAACCATTTTATCTGCAAACGGATGCCTCTGACTTCGGAATAGGAGCAGTCCTATCCCAAAAAACTGAACAAGATACCCTTCCTCCCATCATGTATGTCAGCAGAAAATTGTTAACCAGAGAACATAATTACCCAATAATAGAAAGAGAGTATCTGGCAATTAAGTGGGCAATTGACAGCCTCCAATACTACTTGTTGGGACATCCGTTTATCCTCTATACCGATCATGCTCCTCTCACTTGGTTGGCAAGACATAAAAACGAAAATCCTATGATATTGAGATGGTTTATCCATTTGTATTCCAGGTTCATCACCTCCCGGGTTGCCAGCTGTCAAAGGCAGACTATCTCTCCAGACACCTTGTGGAGCAAGGTCTTCAATCAGCCCTTCTCATGGGGGAGGGTGTGTGGCAGGGTCACGGTTCCCTTGTCTCCAAAGGACATGACGGGCTGTTGTGGTCATACCCCGGGGGTCCCAAAGAGATAGTTGAAGGACAAACCCAAACGCGGATATCCAGAATGTGGCATTCCAAAAGCAAGCAGGAAAACGCAATGGTGGCGAGGAAGAGGAGGAAGAAACGCTACTGATGGGAGAAACAAGGTGGTAAGAGACGGAACGATCCGGAATGCCCCAGGAAGAGCTTGAGTCTACAATTAAGGATAACGGAGAGGGAGACAGGCTACCAAATGCGGTGTCGCAACAACATGAGGAGCAGAGATCCAGAGCTGCACATCAGGACAAGACAGTCCAGAGAACCTAGCCACGTCCCTGGAGGGATGTGGCTTATGCATGTGCGTGCGTGCATCCCCATCACCTGGGGGCTCTTGTGGAAGTGGGGAGGTGAGAGAAAGGACGAGGGATGGCCAGGAGGGGGTGGAGGGGAGAAAACAGAAATACCAAATAGAAAAAGAAGGTTGGGACCACGGGGCGAGGACAGGCGCACTCCAGAAGATCAGCCAACACTGAGGTGTTGGGGACTGTTATAAACTGACCCTCCTCTCTACTATCACTGGACATACCTTTCTTTTCGATACTCTCCTGCTCCACTCTTGTGCACCCCTCTGACGATCCCTCTCATCTCCCTACACTATAAAAGGGATACCCAAATGAACCAAACCCACTTACCTCTCTTTTCCACACTTAGATTATTTTCTCTACATGACGGCACATCCCCCGGGAATGAGACGCTAATGAGGGAAATCTGAAGCAGGAAAAGAAGAAAGAAGAATTAAAACGGAGACAAGATTAAAAGACATAAGGGATAGAAGAAGATCAAAGCGAATAAAAATATGACTCATTAAGGATACCAGAGAAGAACAAAAGAAAACTAACTAAAAGAAGAGAGATAAAAGAACAGTAAAAAAAACAAAAAGAAAAGGGATATTTTTGTTTACTCTCCACTTCACTAGAGAAATTAAAAATAAAGAGATCTGCAAAGAGTTATTAACTTGTTCTATGTCTTCCATTTAAACAAACATTCCCTTTTTCTCCAGGGAACCCATCACAATAAGCAACATGTGGTTACTGTGTAAGTACCAAGCATGATATGTATAATTGTGTTTCTACATGTGCGCGAGCATTAGACAATGCTAATCTCCCTGCCACATACATGCCCTCAACAGAAACAGCATGTACCATTTCATACAGCATATACTGTACAGATGCACGAGGACTATATACAAAGACTATATACAAATATCACTCTATTTCCTTCCCCAGGTGATGAAACATATGCATTCTCCCCTCATCTACTCTCACCATACATACGTGCAACCACTGTACCTCAGCGGAGGTACAATAGGGCATGCAGACCTACACAAGCCCTAATTGACCACATTTTTGGGCTCCTAAAGTCAAGATTCAGATATCATGACTGTACGGGTGGGGGTTGCTGCTATACTACCTTCTAGTCATGTGCAAGATTATAGTAGCCTGTTATGTTTTGCCCAGCATAGCATTAAATTATGACTCACATACCTCTGGACCCTTATCTAGGTCTGAATCTGAGTAACTGGGCCCTTGTACAAAACAGAGGGCATGGTATGCAGGTGTCTGACCAGCTGGTTGACACTTTTTTTGTTGTGTCATGGCCTTCATGTGGTCTGTAGTCTGTTGTCAATAATGATTGGTGAACTCTTAACACTGTCCACATATGCCATCCTGACACTACTTTGTAAGTCATACATGATGTGTGTACACAACAGCTGTTCTCAGAAGTCAAAAGATTGGCTGTGCATTACGTCTTGCACATATGTCATGGACTAGCATGGACAATGTATCTTAGGGCCACATTGACTCTGGGGATCAAATGCCTGCATGTGTGGGATTTCCATGGACAATGTCACAAGTTGGCTCTGCTTCAGAAAGGGCCTTGCCAATTGGGCTGAAGGTGCCACATGAGAGATTGAGTACCTATAACCAAGGGGAAATTCATGCTATGAGATTTCACAGTGTAGTGATTGTGCCCCACGTGCAATTATTGAGGAGCCTCTGCCACTAGTACATAGGTCGTGGGCATGGGAATACTGGGCCAGGGGGTTATTGGGCTTTTGTTAGGGGGGCTGGTGGGGAGGGAGCAGGTCTAATTTCTGTGTTTCAGTTCAGAACGTGCACAGCAATTAGTGTCCCAAGTTTCAAAACAGCAATCCTGCATGATGCACATACTTGTTTTTACTATTTCTGAGTTGGGGCTGGTGTGAGCATGAGCACTGAGGTTCTGATTAGTAGAGCTTCAGTGACACAGTTAGGCACTACACAGTTAGGGCACAAACTATGAGCACTGGGGTCCTGGCTAGCAGGATCCCAGTGAGACAAGCAAAAACATACTGACAGACATGTAAAAATGGAGGTAACATGCCAAGAAAGATGGTACGTTCCTACAAGAATAGAATCTATTAATGCACGGAGGTCATACATTGTAGCTATATTGAGTCTGTAGGTGATAATCATAGTTTCTAGATCTACCAGGGGTCTGTATACAGATGAGTCCCTCTCTCGCCACATGGGTGTGTACCTGGGGGAGGAAAGAACACATTCTGAGCATCAACTTACAATTGCATCCCATAATGTCCCTGTATTTTTCACTATGCGATACGTAGGTCACACACACAAACGGAAAGTATGAGGAACACCATCAGGCAAATGTGTGCTGAGTTAACTCTGTCATAAAGGCTTCACAGTGTGGACACACTTCCAAAGATGGGTACATGTGAGGATTATAGAATTATGTCAGCAAGCGACAAAGGGGAGAGAGATTGGGACCCTGGATGACGCCCCTGGCCAGGCTATGGAGATGTGGTGGTAGCAAAATAGCAGCCTCCGGCCATCCGGGTATGACAGAGTGGAAGTGACTTCATTCTGCTGGTGTTAGTCGTCATGGCAGAAGGCGGTGTTCACCGCCATGCACCTGATAATTGGATTATATGGTTGTGAATGGGGAAGCTGGGCCAATCATGATCACCCTCGACGTTGACAGAGTACATCGCTGTGGTACCTACGCCATTTTTTCAAAACCTTGACACTTGACTCCTGATTCCTGTGAAGGGTAATACTCCACTGCGTGTGCTGCTGTGTCCTGACTCTGGCCCTTGAGATGGCACGTGTTACAAGAGAACAGGCCCTGGCCTTTACAGCGGAGGAGGTGGAGAAGCTGGTGGACGGGGTCCTACTCCTGTATGCAAAGTTCTATGGGCGACAAGAGGAGCAGATGAGTTGGCATCTGCCATCCTTAGATGTGTGTGATTGTGGCGGATGTCTGTATGCATGTGGGTTCGATGTGTGACTGCTCAGCCGTAGATTGTCTGGCACGTTCTGCCTGTGAGTTGAAAAGATGCCTGTCAACAATGGCCATTCCATATGGCACGACATGGCATATGTATTGGGTGCACAGATACATCTGTTTATGTGGTCTGTGTGTCCAATGCCCATCAAAAGAAAGGCCAGTGGCAAACCATCGCCAAGGAGGTGCAGACCCTGGGGGTCTACAACCGGCAGAGCACCCACTGCAATAAGCTCTGGGCCAGGAAGACCAGAGAGGCCCAGGTGGGGAAGGCCTCCAAACTAGGAAGGGGTGCCCGTCGGACCCAGACCCCCCTAACTGCCCGCATTTTGGCGGTGGCCTATACGGATCTGGATGGGTGCATGAAGGCTGCACAGCAGTCACAAGGGGGTGAGTAGCAACACTGTTGTGATACCGCTTTGATTGATGTATTTGGGTGCTGTGGTATGTATCAATGTAGTGCCAGGGACGTGGACAGGTGTGTTACTGCAGTCCTGTCCTCTCCAAATACTTGGGATGGTGTAAGGGCTAGTTTGGCTAGTTTTGGCCTATGAGGGTTCCCCTTTCTGTCATCTGGTATTTATTGTGGCCTTATGGACTTGTAAGTGCATTGGCTGGGCATGGTGTCTCATAGGTGTACTCCACACAGTGTATCAGGTTTCTGTTTCTTGAGGGTTATGTGGTGTATTCTGGGGTCATGCACACTAGTCAGGGGCACATTCATTACGTATGTTGTCTGTGCTGAGGGTACGTGCGTGACCTGGATGGGAGTGTGTATGAGCCAAAATGTACATATATTCAGGATTTGACATGGTTCTCCCTTGTTTTGTTTCCCCAACCCTGTGCTCTTGTGTCTGGCGAGGTAGCTGAGGCACCGGCAAGTGGAGATGCAGCAGCTCATGGTTCCAAGGAGGCAGAGTTGACCTATGCCAAGGGGACCAGTGGGTTGGAGGGAGATGGGAGTACCATGGGGGAGGCAACTACCACTGGAGGTAGTGACTCTGATACCTTCTCTGATGGAAGCTCCCTGGTGGTGGCAGACCCTACTGGGCCCACCCATTCTTTGCCATCTTCCACCACCCCCCATACCATAACCGCCCTCCCAGTTGCTCCCGACTGAGTTTCCCGTGCCCGCTCACCCTGGAGGGTTGGCGTCTCCTACGCCCCAGCCACCTCATCCCCCGCCCCAGTCAGCCCTGCTGCCCTCACGGAGGAGGCTATTGACCTCCTGAGAAACATCTCTGTAGGGCAGACAACCATTGTGAATGCCATCCAGGGGCTAGCATCCCAGATGCAACAATGCAATGCAT
Source organism: Pleurodeles waltl (assembly GCF_031143425.1). NCBI lineage: Eukaryota > Metazoa > Chordata > Amphibia > Caudata > Salamandridae > Pleurodeles > Pleurodeles waltl. The sequence continues at coordinate 1,046,644,498 of NC_090437.1, read as the reverse complement.
CCCTGGAAGGCATTCACTGAGCGATGTCTGGCCTACAGAGATCTTTTCAGGCTCTGGCCTCCTCTTTGACGGCAGCCAGTGTCTCCGGTCTTTACGTCCCCCCTCCCACCACCTCTACCCCTTCCACCACCCCACTCCCTTCACCCATCCCAAGCACACATACAGACAGCCATGCACACATATCAACACACAAGAAGCACACTGAAAAACACAAGCACCACACTTCCCACCAGAGGCATGCACACACCCAACATACAAAAGCACACACAACAACATCCACTTCCCCCATCCACTTCCCCTATTCATGCAGAACAGCGAGCAGAGAGTCAACCAACACTGAGGTAGGTAAACACAACTTAATCGGATAATGTTTTAAAATCAACATATGGCTGTATTAGTGTTTAAGCAAGGCCTAGATATGTGTGTCACAGTCAAAATTAATGCCATGTGGCCCCCTGAAATGGCGGCTGCCTGACCTGTAATGTGGGACAAGGGGATATGAGGTAACTCCGCTGGCATTGTACACTGTCGCAGTAGGCGGTGGGAGACTGCGGCGCAATCCCGCACTGGTTAACATTGGACCCTATAGGTCCCAGGAGCCAATGACGTTGTATGCTGGCGGTGACGGTACGCACCGCCGCGGACGTCACTGCCATTTTCTGTCTGTTCAATCACTTGATACCTGATCTTCGACAGGGGAGGACCTACACTGCAAGTGCTGCTGTGACCTCAGTCTGGAAGAGACAATGGCTCGTGTGTCTGGGGAAAGGGCCTCTGACTTCACCACGGAGGAGTTGAAGAAACTAGTGGATGGGGCCCTTCCCCACTACACGCTACTCTATGGTCCTCCAGACAAACATTGTGAGCATGCTCTATGGGCAATGCCTGTTTGGAATGGTGTGGATGAATAATGGGGGGGAGAATGAGGCGTGCATGAAACGACGGTGAGTGCATGTGCGTCATGGCAAGGGTAGGGATGCGAGCCAATGACTGTGACGGTGCGGACGGTTATATCTTCTCCTTTTCCCCTGTACTATTCCTGTAGGTCAGCGCCTACCAGAAGAAGGATATTTGGCGTGCCATTGCCAAGGAAGTCCGGACCCTGGGGGTCTACCACAGACAGACCACCCACTGCCGGAAAAGATGGGAGGACATTCGCCGCTGGATCAAGAAGATGGCGGAGGCCCAGCTGGGGATGGCCTCCCAACGTGGGAGGGGTGCCCATCTCTCCATGACTCCCCTGATGTTCCAGATTCTGGCGGTGGCAGACCCGGAGTTGGATGGGCGCTTGAGGGCATCACAGCAGCCACAAGGGGGTGAGTACACTCTCATTCAGCTGATTCAGCGCACATTGTAGGTGTCTGGGTGGGGGAGGTGGGCTGTAGGTTCCCCAAGGCATTCATTCTGGTGAGGCAGCTCATCAGCGAGCTTTTCAGACTCTGGCCTCAGCACTGAGGGCAGCCATTGTCCCAGTCTCTAGCCTCCCCCCTCTAACTTCCTCCACCCAGACCCAAACCCCTGTACCTCAGACTATCCCAAGCACACCATCAGACCAGCATGCACACACGTCAACACACAAGGGAAGCTCAGGCAAACATAAGCACCACACATCCCACAGGCACTCACAGAAGCATCATACACATGCAGACATACCAACAGCCACTTCCTCCACTGTGTTACCCTCCTCCTCGTCTCCCTCCTCCCTCCCAGTCTCGTCTCCACTCACACCTGCATGCACTACATCGTCAGCCACTACCTCCATCACCAGCACACCCACCACCACACCCTGCTAACGTGCAGTCACCACCCCCACTACCATTCACACATCCCCTGTGTCCTCTCCCAGTGTGTCTGTGAGCCATCTCCCAAGGTACACAAACACAGCCACACACCCACCCAACAGCCCTCCACCTCACGACAGCCTCAAGCCCATGCACCTTCACCCAAAGTCACCAAATGTACACCTCCTACAACCACTACCTCTTCCTCCACTCCCAAACCCCCTCCATCTTCCCATAACAGTGTGTCCCAAAAACATTTCCTATCAAATATTGACCTCTTCCCCTCACCTCCCCCACCCCTTTAGTCTCCTAGGGCCCGCCTCTCCAGGTCCCAACCCAGCGCCTCAGCCACCACATCAGCGGGAACAGTGGTGCCAGTAGTAGCCGGCTTCTGGAGTGCGCCAGGCAGCAGGGCAGCCAGTGTTCCAAGGAGCCAGAGCACAAACAGTCCCCCACCTCAAAAGCACAAAAAGTTGGCAAGTGCCCGGTTGGAGAGAGGAAAAAAATCTTCCACCAAAGCCTCTCCCAGGGGTACAGATGGGAGTGTGGAGACAGCTGCGCCACCATCCAAGGTGGGGAAGGGGCACAGTAAAACAGGCAAGTCTGGGAAAACCTGCACTGCGGACAAGACCGCCACCAGCACCGCTGCCCTGGACACCGCTCCCGCCAGCACCGCTGCCAAGGACACCACTACCACCAGCACCGCTTCCCAGGACACCGCCGCCACCAGCACCGCTGCGCAGGACACCGCCGCCACCTGCACCGCTGACCAGGACACCTCCGCCACCAGCACCGCTGCACTAGAGGTCCCCAGGGTCTGTAAATCAAATGCTACTGGTGAGCCTCCAGCACTGGTTGTGCTACCCACATTAGTAGCTCTTTAAACATGGCTCAGACCTGTGTGCAGTTTTAAACTGCCAATTTGACTTGGCAAGTATATCCACTTGCCAGGCCTAAACCTTCTGTTTTCTTACATGTAAGACACCCCTAAGGTAGGCCCTAGGTAGTCACATGGGCAGGGTGCAGTGTATGTTTAAGGTAGGACATATAGTAATGTGTTTTATATGTCCTAACAGTGAAATACTGCCAAATTTGGTTTTCACTGTTGCAAGGCCTATCCCTCTCATAGTTTAACATGGGGGCTGCCTTTAAATAGGATTAAAGTGTATATTCCCTTCTGGAGCAGTTAGACATGTGGAGTTTGGGGTCTCTGAGCTCACAATTTAAAAATACATCTTTTAGTAAAGTTGATTTTAAGATTGTGTGTTTGAAAATGCCACTTTTAGAAAGTAAGCATTTTCTTGCTTAAACCATTCTGTGACTCTGCCTGTTTGTGGATTCCCTGTCTGGGTCAGTTTGACAGTTGGGCTGTTTGCACCTCTCTCTAGATAGTGACACAAAGGGAGCTGGGGTGTAGCCTGCATATCCTGATGAGCCATCTGTGCTAGGAGGGAGGGGAGGAGTGGTCCCTCACTCCTGAGAGGGCTCTGCATGCCCTCACGCAATGCAGTCTCCAACCCCCTGGTGTGTGTCTGGGGCCTGGCCTAGGCAAGGCAGGATTTCACAAAAAAGCGAGACTTTTCTTTGAAGTAGGCCTTCTTCAAAGGGCAAAATGGGTATAAGAAGGTGTTAGAAATGAGGACTTTGGTTGGCAGTCAGGTTACCCCCTGTCCAAGTAAGGACCCTCACTCTAGTCAGGGTAAAAGAGAATCACCCTCACCAAACCCCTGCTTACCCCCTTGTTAGCTTGGCATGAACAGTAGGCTTAACTTCAGAGTGTGAGGTGTAAAGTATTGGTACCAACACACACGGTAACTTAATGAAAACACTACAAAATGACACAAAACAGGTTTAAAAAAAAGGAAAATATGTATTTAAACAAAACAAGACCAACATGGTTGGGTTGGCGTACGTTGTTTCTTCTATCCGCAGGAGAGCGATGTGTCGATCCAGTCAGCATTCTTGGGTGATATTTTGGGAAATTTTTCATTAGTTTTCTTTCAGAATTGCTTGTAACAGCTACAGCTACAGCTGTTACAAGCCAATTTATAGAAACAATTATGCCTTAAAATGGTGTAACATTGTGCTGTAAAATTCAAAGTTTGACCTGAAATCTTACTCAGCATTTTCTAGGGTTTTATTTACCCACCTCCATTATTTTCTATATCAGTGTATTATAGTGTGAATGGCCATATGTGGGCTTGAGTTACAATTGTTTTGACATCTTTATGCCTTCACTACATTTAGAAGGGTAGCTTGTGAATAGCAATAGGCTTAATCTTTTGTGAGTGTGTATATATTAACATCTCCCTACACGTTTCCATAAATGTACCTCAAACCCTCCCAGTTAGTGGTGCATGTTACCCATTTTTCTGCCACTTCTCTCTAACCTCTCCCATATTTCCTAAAGAAACGTATACTTACATGTGGGGAGATCCCAGTCAATATGTCAGAGTTCTCTACATACAGAAGAAAGGAGAGGATGGGGATTGCATCAGTAGGTTTAGGATTAGCAGTTTGTAGTGAGTAATTATGTGAAATGCTGTTTGTGACTAGGCCTGTTACAAGTCATTTGCTTTTATGTGCTTTCACAGAAGCTCAGAAAAAGGTAAGAAACTAAGGCCCATATTTATACTCAGTTTGCACTGAAATAGCATGATTTTTTTACACTAATTTAGCACAAAGTTAACTCCATATTTATATTTTGACGCTAGACCTGTCTAGTGTCAAAATATTGGAGTTAACATCATTTTTGGATGCGTGGAACCACCTTGCATCAATTAGATGCAGTGTAGGCATTCCCATCCAGAAAACTCCAAGACTCTAACCCCCAGCACCATTTTTATCAATGCGTGCAAAAATGAGGCACTGGTGGGAGGCAGACCCAAAAAATGACGTTAACCCCGTTTTGAGTAAAATGTTAACACCTGGGTAAAATGAGGCTCACACAACACTACTAAACGAAAACACACAGAAGCAACATTGGCAACCCACAGGACAAGATGGAAGTGCTACTGCTCCAGCTCGGGAGACGACGTAGAGGACAACAACCACAACAGCAGCCACCACCACTACTGCAGTAACCACCACTATGCCACCCACAAAGTCAGCGTAGAAGGGAGTAGAGGACATTCAGGAACAGGACAGCCCTCCGTGGCCACAGGGAACAAGACCTCATTAGGACATACCAACTCAACTAGCAAGCCATACTACCCCTGTTGCACCACATTGAGCCAAAAACATGTAATACACTGTTCCAAATATGTGAAGGAGACTAGGGGATACCGTAGAGGGGGTCCTAAATTTTAGGAGCAAGGCACCTCACACATCCCGAGGGATGTCATGCTTCATCATTGGAGCAGCTCCTAATCAGACTGGCACTGCAATGTCTGACAGTCACCACCCCGAAAGGGGGTGCTCTTTGCCGGAGATCTTTTGTGGTGATGAAGCCGTAACCCCAAATGTGGGAGAAAGTATAGAAGGAGATCAAAAAAAGATAGTTAAAATTGGCTCTCTAAATCGGCACAGGGTAACTGCTTTATTAACCCAAATGCAAAGAAAAAGGGGCCAAGGTTAAAAACGGTCACAAGAGTGAGACTGAAATAATGTTCAGTCACTCTGTATCAAAATGATCAAAGAAAGGGTGGAGAGACCATCCCTATCGTGGGTCAACATGTTTCGCATCCTGGTGGTCCATACGGATCCAGTGATGCTTCATCAGGACCAGTAAACAACTATGAGAGTCTCCTAGATATAAAAAGAAAGGGGTCTGGAAAAATATGTAGAAATTATCAAAAAGGTATCCAGTCACTTACATCAAAAATAAAAATTTTCTTAACCGTCGCCCAACCCAAATAGGGAAGTGCGCTTCATAGGGCCACACAGACCTTTGGTCGAGCGCAAAAACAATTTGTTAATGCTGCCGGCACCGTCAGTAAATCTACCCGGGTCCGCGTTCCCTGAGCCACAGATCACAGCCAGCCTGAAGACACCACATAATATAATACCTGTCACAAAGCTGCTGGCTGTCCTGCATATGCTGGCAAGTGGCTCATTCCAAACACTGGGTGCACTGGTTTCTTGTGTGTCACAGCCATCTTTCTCAGTCTTCCTGCCAAAGGTGTTAGACGCAATTATCTCTTTGACATCCCTCCACTTCTGCTTCTCCAACACCCAGCAAATGCAGCAGGAGATAAAACAGAGATTTTACCAATTTGCTAGATTTCCGCATGTGCTGGGTGCAATGGACTGTACCCATGTCCAACTTGTCCCACCTGTAGCAACAGAACATTGATAAAAAAAACAGAAGCATACACATTCCATAAATGTGCAGGCCATAGTGGACCACCGTGGACTATTTACAAACATTTTAGCCACGTATCCTGGTAGCGTCCATGACGCCTACATATTCAGGGATAGCAGGATCAACGAACACTTCCAGGATGGCCAATACAGCAATGGCCTACTTGTGGGTACGTCAACAAACCTAGCAACATACCCACAACACACCAACCTTGTAGGACACAAAAGACATACACCACTCCAAAATACACCTGGCCAGGGTTACACAGATGTGCAGGTAACAATACATATGATTATAAGGCAGTACAGCTCAATCAGTGCACAGCACAAATACATACATCCACATGTACGTAACACATCCACAACTTGACAGGCACACAAACTGAAGGACTGGTGAAGATATGTAACCTTTGCTAACAGAAGATGTCAACAAACTAATACAAGTGGCCACAGGTTGGCCACTACGTACACTTCACACACACATTACACCAAACAAAGAAGACCACAGGAATGTCATACACCATGCAACACAATTCACACATAGGCACAGACTCCTCAATTCAGGCTGTGCAAGTCTCTGCCAGAACAAACATTGAATGTCAGACTGCAGGTGCCAATACCCACTGCATCTCATCAACACACACCTGACTTACCTGTAGTGTGTATATACATCTGCCTGATGCATTGGGTCACACACATAGGAATACAATATGACGGTCATCGCATACCATGTGCCATATTTGTGAGATGTGTCACCCACCTACTGTAGTGCTACCTCACATGCACCACTTACTGACCCACACCATCATGTCTGTACCGTAAACAATAAATGGTACACCATGGGCCAGACTCACTGTTAGACAGTGCAGATTATGAATGCTATAGTAGGACCCTGTAGGAGTATTTAGGACATAACTGACCTTACATGTATCATGCCAAGGAACACATTTGCAAAGTAACTGAGCCCCATCCCATAGCCTGCACTCTGTATGTGTTAACAGTATAAAGGACGATTCATTTATTGGAAGATAGGAGAGACACTGGTAGTAATATATATTATCCAGAAACAATGGGAAACACACCCTTGGACACATGATGGCTGGCACAAACATCAGCTGCCACTCAAGATCACTAAGGGACATATGTAAGAGCTCCTAGTGCCATTGTCATGGCCTGCACTGTATGTACAAGTTGGCAGATGACCACTCTTTTGTGACTCAAAGCCACATTGGAAAAAGGGCCCCCTCCCACGCTGCACTTTCTCTGGAAGGGGTGAGCAATGTGTGTTTTGCCATAGGTGTGTCACCACAAGATACATAGCATGATGACGCTGCCTCATATGTAGGTGTCACCTTAAACCTGAGGCACTGCCAACATCAAAGACCCCCCCAGGGGTGGCTTTTGCAGGTTACAATAAGGAAATTGACTGGTATTTGACCTCAAATGAGTGTGCCATCTATGCATACTGCTGCACATACAGAAAGAGCTAATTGCCCATAAAAATAGTATAGACAACAAAGAGTTGCCTTATAAGATATTACACATGGTGCATTCCTGCAAAGTGAATATGATGCAACACAGCACTGCCAATTTTGGACCTTTGTTGTGAACTGTCACTTACTCATTAAAATGGGCCTAAGTGTTGCACTTCATCTGTACTGACACGTCAAAAAGGCTGGGATGTCCAGGCTTTGTAGGGCACTACCATGTTGTCACTACATCTGACCCCATTGTTTTGCAAGGATGTGTCATGTCCCTGCTAGTGATAGCACATTGCACTACCCTACACAACACATGGTACATACATACTGAGCATCAGTTAGGAATCCTCATTATATGTCCCAGGTCCTTGAGCCAATTCCCAAGATTGTCATGTCCAAAAACACAGTGCTAGGAAACTTTGGCACAAGGCCAGGAACTCAAACCATACCACAAACATGTCTGAGTCACAACTAACTCCAACTGACAACTGCTATGCTACATACCAAACCTGTTGCAAGCGTTAACAATAACTTGCATCTTTCATCCTTTGCAGATGATCAGGGTTATGGCATACAGCCATGGGTGATGCCCCCTTTTGCAAATCCAGACACAGCAACAGAGCATGCCTACAGTGAGGGACACCGTCAGACACTCAGTGTGGTGGAAAGGACTTATGGCATCCTGAAATATATATTCAGATGCTGGGACCTGAGAGGAGGCAGCGTCCTTTACGCCGCACCCATTGTTTGTAAAATTATCCTCACGTGTGCCATCCTCCACAAAATATGTGTGTGAATGAACGTGCCAATGTACAACCAAGTTGCTGACCTGCCTGAGGAAGAGGAGGAGGATGGTGCTGATGATGTGGAGGGGAAACAGCACAACACAGCTGCTGCGGTACCCCGGAGACAGCAAGTTGTTGACAAGTTTTTCACATAAGAATCACTCAAATCACCATGTTAAATATGTAAATAAACACTTTGCATATAGAACCAATTCTGCATTGGTCTACTCAATCTCCACTACAAATACCATAGGGATGTGAGACTTACATCAGGGAGTATGCAACAGTTACACAAGTGATGTTGTGACATCATATGTGATGTGTAACATTGTACTGTCACAATCATACACCTCACTTACAGCCTGATCACTGGTATTTGACAACTGAAGGACACAATCCATGGACCTTCATGTATTTTACATTCACATTGCCAACTTCCTAATCAATAGCTCATCACAACCAACTAAATAATGTCCCAATAAGATGTATGCAAGGGGCCCACACTTGAGGTTGGAGATGTTGAAAAATAGAAATTAAGTCATGTTGGAACTGAACATCACAACTCAGTGTGAGAGTGGCAATGTCTGCATGGAACATGTGTGATGAGGGGCACATAATTGACAACTATGGTCATCATGACTTGCCCAGGGATATTAACTAATGGAAGAAGTTGAGCCTGCACAGTCTATCCATGGTAATCTGTCCTGCCACTTCCGTGGGGCACAAGCTTGACACAGGGTAAACATGACCTCACTCATTGCAGGGACAAATCTGTGGTATGCACATTAGTGTGGATGAGAACATATGCAGCTAGGGCTGCGGGTCCACCACACAAAAAGCAACAACCATTGTTAAATGCAATGAGTAAAATCCAAAATATATGATCCTACCATATTCTGGGTGGAATGTAGGCAGAGTGTGTTACACACACTATGGCGGTCATTCCAACCGCAGCGGGCGGTGTTAGCCGCCCGCCTGGCGGGAACCGCCGAATGACCGCACCGCGGTCAAAAGACCGCAGCGGCCATTCTGGCTTTCCCGCTGGGCCGGCGGGCGACCGCCAAAAGGCCGCCCGCCGGCCCAGCAGGAAAGACCCAGCAACGATGATGCCGGCTCCGAATGGAGCCGGCGGGGTTGCTGGGGTGCGACGGGTGCAGTGGCACCCGTCGCGATTTTCAGTGTCTGCAAAGCAGACACTGAAAATCATTATGGGGCCCTGTTAGGGGGCCCCTGCACTGCCCATGCCAGTGGCATGGGCAGTGCATGGGCCCCCAGGGGCCCCACGACACCCGTTCCCGCCATCCAGTTCCTGGCGGTAAAAACCGCCAGGAACGGGATGGCGGGAAGGGGGTCGGAATCCCCATGGAGGATTCCCTGGGCCAGGGGAAAACCGGCGGGAAACCGCCGGTTCCCCTTTTCTGACCGCGGCTTTACCGCCGCGGTCAGAATGGCCCAGGAAGCACCGCCAGCCTGTTGGCGGTGCTTCCGCGGTCGCTGGACCGCCAGGGGTCAGAATGACCCCCTATGTACCAAAGATGTGCATATGTCAAGCATTTATGCTGTCTTGACACAGCTCTCCATAAACTCTAAATCCAAACATGGAACAGATGTCAGGTCACATTTTCTAGGTAACAACAGTTCGCCCATCATCAACAATGCCTGACCTGCGTATGCAGCTTCAAACAGTATGCTCCGTATGATATCAAACTTCACATACCAATACACAGTATACAATCACATATCAGAAGTATTGCATTGTACTTCATGCCAGACATATGTGGATACACTGTTGTCATACATGTGTATGCACGACGTTAAAAAATTTGAATGCTTTTGACACCGTAACACTCATATTGTTGGAACAGACCAATCACACCCTTACCACATTGTTGTATGGAATACAACATGTGGCTATACCCAATATGCCACACTGCAGCACAGCCGCATGTCATATGTATGTTGATTCAGGGTGCATCTAACGACAATGCAAAAAAACACGCAATCTGGAAATGAGTAAAAAAATATGATTCAAATGTGTCTAAAACATCTGCAAACGCAAAGAAAATGACACATGGGCCCTTAATGTGAATTCTACCTTCACGCTCCTCTTAATGCAGCCTTTGGTGAAATTGACACACAACGCAAAGCGTCAATGTAAATGACGCATGTGCGTTATGAGTCTAAAAAAAACAATGTAAGTTTCAAATGCGTCAAATTAAAACACGCATAACTGAAAAACATGATGCATGGGGACACAAAGTGATGTAATAGGAAATCCTTTCTCCAAGCATGGTACAGTGGGTGTATTTTCAATTTCTCTTTACAGTCTGTGCCTTTGTGATTGTGTGATTGTGTTTTGGAACTGCTGGTTGAGTCTTGGTTGTAGTTTGAGTTTTGTGGTGTCCCTTCGGTTGTGCCATGTTATTTTGTATGCAGTTTGCCCCAGTAGTTGTGGATTTGCGTAGTTTTTGTCTACATTTATATTTGTACTGTGGGGTGTCTGTCTGGGGTTGTTAGTCATTTGGGATGGTTGGGAGAAGTTAGTGGTTTCCATTTATTTTTCATTCTTAGTATTTGAGTTCAACTCTGACCATAATTCGACAAGTCTGGAAGGGGGAGGATGACCAGAATGTCATAAGATTAGCTTGGTGGATTTGTGTGGCTGGTATCACACTACCTGTCAATGATGCTTGAGATGGGGGGCCCGTGATCCTCGGATACTGGACCGAGGCCAGGCAGCCGTGGTGGGGCAATGTGCTCCACCACCCGAAGCACATTTACAGGACCAGCAGGAATGAGCACCAGCTAAAGCATCGCTGGGCAGATCTGGTGGCCAGGGAGCAGGATCTGCTCGATCACCTTGGGATCAAGATCACCGGACCTATTGGTAAGTCTTCTATTGGCATACTATTGACTATCCACTGCTCTTAAATGACAGTAGCAGATGAGTTGGAGTGCCGCATGCACTGCTTGTGGACAGGTTGTATGTAACCTGAATGAAAAGTACCTGCGCCAATCTGGGCCTGGAGTTCACATGTCTAACAATGATAGCAATGCAGGTGAGATGTCTGATGAGTCCTGCAAAATCATCACAAAGGCACACATTTCAGATCCCATAGTGTAACCTGTGCCCCGGCATAGTGTAATGTATGAAACGCAAAGGCACCGCCATCCTACCATATTTTCCCTGGATTGTGCCAGCAAAGTGGTGCAATGCATGCATAGTGCAACTTTGTCAACATTTCACGCATATGACCCCTGCCCCAGCCATTATGTTAGCAAAGGGGGCTTACCCGCCTTAGGGTATTTAGGGTAAGGGGCATTTGATACCATTAGACAACTTTGTAACATCAGTCATGAATTGATCAACGCATGATCATTTCAGACTTACAATTGAGCCGCATATCTATCACAAAGTGCCTCTGGGTGCCTTGCAGGAAAAGCTTGAGTACCTGAGTTATAAGTCTTGCAAAGCGCCATAATAGTGTCATTTATTTTACACAACTCCCCCTTATACCATGTTGTGCCATCTTCTATAGATGGCCCACACATGGTGTTGTGAGGGGTATGCTGAGGGGCACCCATCATGTGGGCCACCGCTAGGGGTCAGAATAATGAGAGGGTAGCGCCACCTGTGCATCGTTGTATGATGCATTAGCAGCATATATTAAACCTCAAACACATAATTTGTAAATTAGCATTGCATATGTGTTGGTAAATGATGCATAATTGGTACTCACTTTTCATTATTCAAATCCTAGGTGCTACCCCACGGTTGTCCTATAGGCCCCTTTGTGTCATTGGGCAAGGCCATGTAAGGGAGATTGAACATGATTTGGGAAGAGACTACTGGCAGTTCCACATTCCAGTTCATGTTCTGTCACAGACTGCCTCTACCACCCCCAAACTTCACACATGTGCTGAGTCTGTTCCACTAGCCTATAGCTTCTCACTGACAGTATGAGGCTGCACTGCATCAGTTCTATCTCTGCTATATCACTTACTAACCTGCAACTCCAGATACATCCTCTGACCACAGAGCAAGTGTTTTTGTGTTGAACACTCTGGGGGTCATTCTGACCCTGGCGGTCGGTGATAAAGCGGCGGCCAACCCGCCAACAGGCTGGCGGTCCAAAAAATGGAATTCTGACCCTGGCGGGAACCGCCAACACAGGCCGCCACTTTAACACTCCGACCGCCACGGCGTGACACACAAACAGCGCGGCGGTCACCGCCAACAGGCCGGCGGCAGACAATGTACCGCCCACCCTATCACAACTCACCAATCCGCCACCTTTTCCGGGGCGGGAGCCCCGCCGATAAAAACACGGCAGAAACAGACTACGAACGGGAAAACACTCACCTCCATACACTCCACGAGGACGGAGGACAGCATGGAGCCCGAATTGAACATCCTACCTGCTCTCGTCTACCTGCTCATCTACCACGAGTACGAACTCCGTCGCAGACGACAACGGTGAGTACCGCACCTATGACACAGGGGAGGGGGGAGGAGGAAGGATTACGGGCACACACATACGCAATACACCCACCCCCCAAATATCTACACACCAATGCAGAGCACCAAGTCAAAGTGACGCCACCCAAACCCCTCGGAAGAAAGAAACGATATAATTAAAGTGAGAAACTAAATTTATGTATAAAATAGGTTCATTGAAGTCATGGTAAAATATGAAAAGGAATTTAAAAAATTCAACGTTAAACATTGCGTAACCGATAAATAGAGGCCATAAGTCCATCACAGTCACTGAAATATCAACTGTCCGTGGGCCAAAGTTTCTCAACACATGGGCAAAGCCCACACAGGAGACCTGAGTCCGTTGGAGAGAACACTGCAGGGGCATCAGATGATAAAACTACAGGCACCTCAGGGGGAAGGGAAGGGGGGGCACCACAGCCACATGAGTCCACGACGCCAGATCCACGAAGGGGCCACCATGCCCACTGTTCAATCCTGGGGAGTTCAAAGCCACAGTCTCTCAAGCCTCTACAGTGGGTGGGGTGCCCACTGTCATATCCTGGGGAGTGCAAAGCCACAGTCTCTCAAGTCTCTACAGTGGGTGGGGTGCCCACTGTCATATCCTGGGGAGTGCAAAGCCACAGTCTATCAAGTGGATAACAGTCTCCACAGGCAATGGAGGAGGCAGGGTGGCCCGAGTGCAGCGTGAACAGTAGCTCGACACAGAACCGGCACTGTCATTGGGCCAGCGGTGCTTGAGACGGCGGGACCCAGCGGAGCGGTGCTTGAGATGAAGGGCCCAGCGGAGCGGTGCCTGAGACGGCGGGGCCCAGCGGAGCGGTGCTTGAGATGAAGGGGCCCAGCGGAGCGGTGCTTGACAGGAAGGGCCCAGCGGAGCGGTGCTTGAGACGGTGGGGCCCAGCGGAGCGGTGCTTGAGATGAAGGTCCCAGCGGAGCGGTGCTTGAGATGAAGGGCCCAGCGGAGCGGTGCTTGAGATGAAGGGGCCCAGCGGAGCGGTGCTTGAGATGAATGGGCCCAGCGGAGCGGTGCTTGACAGGAAGGGCCCAGCGGAGCGGTGCTTGAGATGAAGGGGCCCAGCGGAGCGGTGCTTGAGATGAAGGGCCCAGCGGAGCGGTGCTTGAGATGAAGGGGCCCAGCGGAGCGGTGCTTGAGACGGCGGGGTCCAGCGGAGCGGTGCTTGAGATGAAGGGCCCAGCGGAGCGGTGCTTGACAGGAAGGGCCCAGCGGAGCGGTGCTTGAGACGGCGGGGCCCAGCGGAGCGGTGCTTGAGATGAAGGGCTCAGCGGAGCGGTGCTTGACAGGAAGGGCCCAGCGGAGCGGTGCTTGAGACGGCGGGGCCCAGCGGAGCGGTGCTTGAGATGAAGGGCTCAGCGGAGCGGTGCTTGAGATGAAGGGGCCCAGCGGAGCGGTGCTTGAGACGGCGGGGTCCAGCGGAGCGGTGCTTGAGATGAAGGGCCCAGCGGAGCGGTGCTCGACAGGAAGGGCCCAGCGGAGCGGTGCTTGAGACGGCGGGGCCCAGCGGAGCGGTGCTTGAGATGAAGGGCCCAGCGGAGCAGTGCTTGAGATGAAGGGCCCAGCCGAGCGGTGCTTGAGATTAAGGGGCCCAGCGGAGCGGTGCTTGAGATGAAGGGCCCAGCGGAGCGGTGCTTGAGATGAAGGGGCCCAGCGGAGCGGTGCTTGAGATGAAGGGCCCAGAGGAGCGGTGCTTGAGATGAAGGGGCCCAGCGGAGCGGTGCTTGAGATGAAGGGCCCAGCGGAGCGGTGCTTGAGATGAAGGGGCCCAGCGGAGCGGTGCTTGAGACGGCGGGGCCCAGCGGAGTGGTGCTTGAGATGAAGGGCCCAGCGGAGCGGTGCTTGAGATGAAGGGCCCAGCGGAGTGGTGCTTGAGATGAAGGGGCCCAGCGGAGCGGTGCTTGAGACGGCGGGCCCAGCGGAGCTGTGCTTGAGATGAAGGGGCCCAGCGGAGCGGTGCTTGAGATGAAGGGGCCCAGCGGAGCGGTGCTTGACAGGAAGGGCCCAGCGGAGCAGTGCTTGAGATGAAAGGGCCCAGCGGAGCGGTGCTTGAGACGGCGGGGCCCAGCGGAGCGGTGCTTGAGATGAAGGGCCCAGCGGAGCGGTGCTTGAGATGAAGGGCCCAGCGGAGCGGTGCTTGAGACGGCGGGGCCCAGCGGAGCGGTGCTTGAGATGAAGGGCCCAGCGGAGCGGTGCTTGAGATGAAGGGCCCAGCGGAGCGGTGCTTGAGATGAAGGGGCCCAGCGGAGCGGTGCTTGAGACGGCGGGGCCCAGCGGAGCGGTGCAGGAGATGAAGGGGCCAAGCGGAGCGGTGCTTGAGATGAAGGGGCCCAGCGGAGCGGTGCTTGAGATGAAGGGCCCAGCGGAGCGGTGCTTGAGACGGCGGGGCCCAGCTTAGCGGTGCTTGAGATGAAGGGGCCCAGCGGAGCGGTGCTTGACAGGAAGGGCCCAGCGGAGCGGTGCTTGAGACGGCGGGGCCCAGCGGAGCGGTGCTTGAGATGAAGGGCCCAGCGGAGCGGTGCTTGAGATGAAGGGCCCAGCGGAGCAGTGCTTGAGATGAAGGGCCCAGCGGAGCGGTGCTTGAGATGAAGGGCCCAGCGGAGCGGTGCCTGTCTTTGCGGGGCCCTGTTCAGCGGTGCCTTTCTGCATGGCGGGGCCCTGTTCAGCGGTGCCTTTCTGCACGGCGGGGCCCTGTTCAGCGGTGACTTTCTTCACGGTGGGGCCCTGTTTAGCGGTGCCTTTCTGCACGGCGGGGCCCTGTTCAGCGGTGACTTTCTGCACGGCGGGGCCCTGTTCAGCGGTGCCTTTCTGCACGGCGGGGCCCTGTTCAGCGGTGACTTTCTGCACGGCGGGGCCCTGTTCAGCGGTGACTTTCTGCACGGCGGGGCCCTGTTCAGCGGTGCCTTTCTGCACGGCGGGGCCCTGTTCAGCGGTGCATTTCTGCACGGCGGGGCCCTGTTCAGCGGTGACTTTCAGCACTGCGGGGCCCTCTTCAGCGGTGCTTGTTCTGTAAGTCAAGGGAGTCAGACCTGGCCAGGACTCCCTGCTCAGTCGCCCTCCGACCATGCATCTGCTGGACCCTTCGGTGACGGTGTCCTGGGCCCTTGGGTGTCCTCCCTCACACCCGGGATGGGGCTTGTGGGGCCCTCCTGCTCCGCGCTCCTGCTGGCTGACTTCTCCGCCCTGCTGCCCTTGCCCTCCTTCGATTTGGCTCTCTGGGCCTTGCCTCCCCTGGATGTTGTGGCAGGTGAAGTGGCTGAACTTTGGTCCTTGGGGGCAGCCGTGTCAGTCTTCTCGCGGCGGCCCCTTACTTTACGGGTCCTCTTTCCAGGTGGGGGGCTGGCTGTCCCCTTGCTGCTGACCGATGTATCACTGCTGGCAAAGGGGGGACTCCAAAATCCATGCACCACGGTGACCCTTGAAGCCGGGCTGGTGGTGGCTGAGGTGCTCTTGGGACTCCTAGCAGATGGAGGGGGTGGGTCAGGTGAGGGAAAGAGGTTAAGACTGGAGAGGTAAACTTTTTTAGGACCAAGGTAGAGGGTAGGTGTAGTGGGAATGGGAGTGGAGGAAGAGGATGTGGTTGTAGGAGAGTCAGGTGTGCTGTCCTTGGGTGAAGTTGCATGGGCTGGAGGCTGTTGTGAGGTGGTTGGCTGTTGGGTGGGTGGCTGCCTGCGTTTGTGTGTCTTGGAAGAGGGGGTGACAGACACAGTGGGAGAGGACACAGGGGACGTGTAAATGGCAGTGGGGGTGGTGACTGCACGTGTGCGGACTGTACTGGAGGGTGTGCTGGTGATGGCAGTACTGACTGTTGGTGGTGTGCAGGCAGGTGTGAGTGTAGACGTCACAGGGAGGGAGGAGGGAGACGAGGAGGTGGCAGACACAGAGGAGGTAGTGGCTGTTGGCATGTCTGCATCTGGGTGTTGCTTGGGTGAATGTTTGTGTGATCTGTGGTGCTTATGTCTGGATGAGCTGCCCTTGGGTGTTGAGGTGTGTGCAGGCTGGTCAGATGGTGTGGATGGGATAGGCTGAGGAACAGGAGACAGAGACAGGGTGGAGGCAGTTAGAAGAGGGAGGCTGGAAACAGGGACAATGGCTGCCGTCAGTGCTGAGGCCAGAGCATTGAACGGTCGTTGATGGGCAGCCTGACCCGAATGAATGCCCTCCAGGTATGCATTGCTATGATGCACCTCTCTCTCGACCCCCTGGATGGCATTCAAAAGGGTAGACTGTCCAACAATGATGGTCTGTAGGAGGTCAATGACCTCCTCACTGAGGGCAGCAGGGGTAACAGGGGCAGGGGCTGAGGTGCCTGGGGCGAAGGAGATGCCCGCCTTCTTGGGCGAGCGGGCACGGAGCAAAGGCTGAGGGGCTGCTGGGAGGGCGGAGCTGGTGCGCTGGGTGGCGGCTGTACCTGTAGAGGCGGGGGGCACAGATGTTGCCGCCACCGCTAGGGAGCTCCCATCCGAGGACGTGTCGGTGTCGCTGGTGTCACCACTGGTCCCCGTTGTGGTGCTCCCCTCGCCCTCCGTATCACTGGTGGCCTCGGTGTCTGTGCCATGGCCCACCGGGGCCTTGTGAGTTGCAGCTCCCTCGTGCTCCGGTGCCAATTCTCCTCCGCCTGATGATGCTAATGCACACATGCACAAGAAGATAAAGAAAAAGGGTGGGGGGAGAAATAAAAACAGGTTGAGTGCATGCTTTGTCAACACCGTTGGCGGAGAGGACAGACACAGGAGCCTCATGCACTAAGCCGCGCAATCGGGGTACACTACTCAGTACTTGTGACTCGGCCAACAGGTCTAGGGACAAGAAACGCGCAGATGGGTGATGCAGGACCATGGATAGCTGTACTTGTCACCCTACAGAGGTGGGGGGCGGGCGCACAGGGACATGGCTAAAGGAGAGGACTACACTACAGAAAGCGCCCTGGCCTCATGTCACCCACAGCCCTCCTCCCCCACCCAGGCACCTCCACTGCGCGTAAATATAGCTGAATGTGCTGGTACTCACCCCCTTGTGTCTGCTGTGATGTCCTCACGCGCCCACCCAAATCGGGGTAGGCCACCGCCAGGATCTGGGACATCAGGGTGGTCAGGGTACGACTGGCACCCCTCCTAGGTTGGGAGGCCATCCCCAGCAGTGACTCGGCGGTCTTCCTGGTCCCGCGGCGGATGTCCTCCCACCTCTTGCGGCAATGGGTGCCCCGTATGTTGTGGACCCCCAGGTTCCGGACTTCCTTGGCGATGGCACGCCAAATGTCGACTTTCTGATGGGCGCTGACCTATTTGACATGTACAGGGTGGAATTGGACATATCATCAATATTCCGCATGATAGATATGATTGGCCCCCCCTCCCCAACCTTGCCATGTGGTACATGCTCTCATCTGTCGTGCCTTGCACTCGTCATTCTCTCCCCACCCCACCATCTAATATCCACCCCACTCAACACAGGCATAGCCCATTCCACGTGCACACAGTGGACTTACCTGTTGGTCTGGAGGACCGTAGAGTAGCGCATACTGGGGCAGGACCCCATCCACAAGTTTCTCCAACTCTTCTGTAGTGAAGGCAGGGGCCCTTTCCCCAGTCGCAGCAGCCATTGTATCTTCCAGACCGAGGTCACAGCAGCACTTGCAGTATAGGTCCTCTCCTGTGGATGATCAGGTCTCGAGTGATTAAACAGATAGAAAATGGCGGTCACGCCCGCGGCGGTGCGTACCGCTGCGGTGCGTACCGCGACCGCCGGCGCACATCGTCATTGGCTCCTGAAACCCATAGGGTTCAATGTTAACCAATGCGGCTTTGCCCCGCGGTCTTCGACCGCCTACCGCCACGGTGTGTCACGCCAGCGCATTGACCTCACATCCCACTGTCACACTTCTCAGGTCAGGCAGCCGCCATTTCAAGGGCCCACATGGCTTAATTTCTACTGCGTCACACAGGCCTAGGCCTTGCATTGCCACTCATACAAGCCATTCAATGCATAGCGATTCGTCTACTGTGCAAGCTGTAGTTACGTACCTGTGGGTTGCTTGACTCTGTACTCCATGTTGTCCTTCCTAGGCACCGTCCGCTGGGACTTGCGAGGAGAAGGATGAATCCTCCTGTGTACCGACCGCTGGTGGACCTGTCGACAATGGAGGAACGTCATATAATACTTCGATACCGACTTGACCGAGCCACTATACATGAACTGTGTGCCCAGCTGGAGCCAGGCCTGATGTCCCCCATCCGCCAACCCACAGGAATTCCCCCTCTGGTGCAGGTTCTGTCAGTCCTCCATTTTTTGGCAAGTGGGTCTTTTCAGACTACAGTGGCCATGTCATCTGGGATGTCTCAGCCTATGTTTTCTAAAATTTTGGGCAGAGTGTTGTCTGCCCTGACGAAATACATGCGAAGCTACATTGTTTTCCCTGAGGAGGGGGATTTGGCCACTGTGAAGGCTGACTTCTATGCCCTTGGACATATCCCCAACATCATTGGTGCCATTGATGGAACCCATGTGGCCTTAGTACCCCCAAAAGACGACGAGCAGGTGTACAGAAACAGGAAGAATTACCATTCTATGAATGTGCAGGTGGTCTGTTTGGCTGACCAGTACATCTCCCATGTGAAATAGCAGCATCCCCTATGTGATGGTACAGCTACATAGACAACGTGTGTGGATAATAGGTGACTCTGGTTACCCCAACCTGCCGTGGCTACTGACCCCAGTGAGGAATCCCCAGACCAGGGCAGAGGAACGGTACAATGAGGCCCATGGGCGATCTAGGAGGATCATAGAAAGGACCTTCGGCCTCCTGAAGGCCAGGTTTAGGTGCCTGCATATGACAGGTGGATCCCTAATGTACTCACCAAAGAAGGTGTGCCAGATCATCGTGGCCTGCTGTATGCTTCACAATCTTGCATTGCGACGCCAGGTGCCTTTCCTGCAGGAGGATGGTCCAGATGGTGGTGTTGTAGCAGCTGTGGAGCCTGTGGAGAGTGAAGAGGAGGAAGACGACGGGGACGACACAGACAACAGGGACACAATCATACAACAGTATTTTCAGTAGCACACGGGTAAGAATCCCCCACGCCATTTTACATTTACTTCAGGCCTCCTGCATCTCTACTTTCTGTGTTTTCCCCCAGTTCCTTTCAACTGACTAGTGACTTTCCCTTCCCTTTTCAGAGCTGTATGACCCACTGCGTGACTTCTGCTTTGTTTGCCCATGGAGTAAAGCACATTGACATTGGTATGTTGTCATCACAATGTTACTGAACATTTTTGAACCGTTATGTGTAATACATTTGTTAAGAATACAAGCAGACTCCTGAGTGTTTTAAGTGCAATTAGTGATTTATTTAAAGTGCTACATATAGGTCCATGAAAGTAAAACGGTGATGGGTGGGGGTGGAGTTATGTCCATGGCAGAGTCCATTTCTCAGTCTTACAGGTGCATTGTCCATATGCCTGTGGAAGGATGGAGCAGGGGCAGTTCAAGGTTGGACAGGGTCACAATGTGGGACAGTGGAATGACATCAGGGGGTATTTTATGCTGGCGGGGGTCTTGGCATCCTACTCTGTCTTCCTTTGTGATCTTAGGTTCCTCTTGCGGGGTGGTTGATCTTTGTGTGGCCAGTCGTTGTGTGGGGGCCTCCTGTCCACTTGCGCCGGCGGAGGTGGTAGGCTGTTCCTGGTCCAGGCTGGTGACAGGGGCCCTTTGGGGTGCCACATGGTCCTGCAATGTGCTGACTATTTGGTTCAGGGCCAGGACGATGTTCCTGAGCTCCTCTCTGTACCCCAAGTACCGTTCCTCCTGCTGTGCCTGGATCTCCTGGAACCTGGCCAGTACCGTCGCCATCGTCTCCTGGGAGCGGTGGTATGCTCCCATGATGGTGGTGAGGGCCTCTTGGAGAGTCGGTTCCCTGGGCCTGTCCTCCCCCCCTCTCGCACGGCAGCCCTCCCAGTTGCCATGTTTCCCCGGGCCTCTGTCCCCTGGACGGTGTGCCCACTACCACTGCCCCAGGTCCCTGTTGTTGTTGGGGTGTTGGGTCAGCCTGGGTGCCCTGTAGTGGCGGACACACCGCTGATTGACCTGTCCTGGAGACAGAGGCATGGGCCCGCTGGGTGGGAGCTGTGCTGATATTCCCAGAGGGGGTCAGGTCTGGTGTGGCCTGTGTCTGTGTGTGGGGAACCGACTGTCCAGAGGTCCCCGATGGTCCGGGCTGGTCATCAGGTTCTAGGTCGACAGAGCTGCTGTCCTCACTGGGGGCCTGTTCTGGGGGTGGGATGGACATATCTGGACCCTCCGTGGCGGTGTGTTGGCGTTCGGGCCCTGCAGGGGTGAAAGAGTATGGTTATTGCTTCTGTGTGTTCCATGGCGTGCGATTTGTGGGTGCCCTTGTCCCCCAGTACTGGCATTCCCTTGTGGGAGGAGTTGTGAGGGTGGTTTGTGGGGGTGGATGGGTATGTGCAGTGGTCATGCATAGGTGATGGGTGTCCATGGTTTGGGTTGGCATTCAGGGTTTGGTTTTGGGTTGGGTGGGTTGTGCTGGTGAGACCTTGGCAGGGAGGATGTGTGCTGGGGGGTTGGGGGTGAGGGTGTGGGTGTGGGTTGGCATGCTGGTGGTTGGGGGGGGGAGTAGTTGAGATTAGACTTACCAGAGTCCATTCCTCCGCCTACTCCAGTGAGGCCCACAGGATGCAGGATGTTCAAGACCTCTTGCTCCCATGCTGTGAATTCGGGTGGAGTGGGTGGTGGTCCGCCGCCAGTCTTCTGCACAGCGATGTTGTGTCTTGAGACCATCGACCGTACCTTCCCCCGTAGGTCGTTCCAGCGCTTTCGGATGTCTTCCCAGTTTCTGGGATGCTGTCCCACAGCGTTGACCCTGTTGACGATCCTTTGCCATAGCTCCGCCTTCCTGGCTATTGTGGTGTGTTGCACCTGTGTGCCGAAGAGCTGGGGCTCTACCCTTATAATTTCCTCCACCATGACCCTGAGTTCTTGGTCCGAAAACCTGGGGTGTCTTTGGGGTGCAATGGGGTGGTGTGGATGCGGTGTGGGGTGGTGTTTGTGGTGATGTGCGTGGTGGTGTGTGGTGATGTGTGCGTAGGTGTGGTGTGGTTGATGATGTTGGGTTCCTGTGTGTGTTGGGCTTTTCGATTGCTGTGCTCTCTCTCTCTCTCTCTCGCCTTCTCTCCGATTTTCTAGTAGTGGGGGTTTGTGGGTGATGTGGGTGTGTGTTTTATAGTTGCTTGGATGTGTGGGAGTGTTGTTTGTATGTGTATCAGGTGTGTGTATTTCAAATTGTCCAATGTGGCTGTGTTTTGGAGCTGGGTGTGTTTTTTTACCGCGGCGGTGTGTACCGCCAATGGATTATCGCAGTTGAAAGACCGCCGCGTGGATTCGTGGGTCGGAATGGCATGGGCGTGTTTGTGTTGGCGTGGCGGTGGAGGTTTGGTCATCTCCAGTTTATCGCTGCCCGCTGATGAGGAGGCCTTCCGTGGATGTCGGGTTTTTGGCGGCTTGGCAGTTGTGGGTCAGAATGACCGTGGCGGTTTACGGCGGCCACGGCGGTAGAATGGCGGTCTTCTGACCGGCGGTAAGGGCCTTTTACCGCCGAGGTCAGAATGACCCCCTCTATGCCCATGTACTTCTCCCTCACTGGATTGACAATAGTGCACAAATACAACAGTGGCAGGCCAATCAGTATTTGCAATACATACATGTCACAATGCAGTCAATGTGCAGGTAGACAAACCAACTGCACAAGTTCACAGCCATGGCAATTCCTTAAGTGTGTCTGTCTTGTGATGGCACACACATTTAACGCTGTTCATTGCACAGTCCCAGGGTAGTAACGTTGTTGCGTAGGTTCTCATTATCCTAATGAGGCTACTGTATTTCGGTGGCAGAATAACCTGTACTGCTGGGGAGTGAGCCTGATCCCGCACAATGTGACACCTGTTGACCTAATCCGGGTTTGTTCCAGCTAACTAGCAGTGCCACATCTCCACCCAAAAGCAGGGATGATTAGGCAACCAGGTGCATGACATAAATGACTCCTAAGGGAAATCGTGGTCACTGTGATCTCATCCATTTCTCTCAGTTGCATTAGTCTCACGTATGCAAGGACAATCAGAGGCAGAGTAAGGTTCAATAAGGTTTTATTGAAGTAACTGCATCTTAGATAATGAGGCATGTATTGCAATAACTAGTACGATGAAACACAATAAGATTAAGACTATGACAAGGAAAGTATAACACAAAAATAACGCTACCATATTGTCACTAAGGTGTTTAAGGATAGTTCCTACCTAAGCTATGTCAGAGCACAGCATGTTAAGCTCTAGTTCTGCCCTTCAGGTTCCCCCTGGTAAGACATCATCCCTCATACCTGAGCAAGAGGCATGCAGCCTACATAAGCAGCTGCATTGAAGCCCTCAGCAATCAGCGTACAGTCATGGTCTTCTGACTGGAATTTCCCTCTAACGTACATTGGTCAAAGTAGCGTTTTTATAATAAAACAGCTGATGTTCCAAGAAAGGATCACCACGTAAGAGTGTGTATGTTTCTGTGAACATTGGAGGCAAAGTGTACCACTTTTGCCAGCAACCTATCTCACTGCAGCCTTAAGAAAGCACAGAGTGAAATAAATGTAATGTTTAAGAACGCAGTGCTGCCTAGGCAAAGAACAGCTAGATAGAGAAAATAAAACAAGACCAAAAATGTGGCTACTGTTAAAATAATATAACAACGCTAAAATAAAACGTACCTAGGCTAAAGTGCACTGCAGCAGGCCTAGTTTGCTAAAATAACGTGTATCAAACTATAGCTAAAATGGCTACACAACAGTGTGTCTGTGAGCTATGATGATGACATAGTTGTTATCTTCATCTGTGGTAGGCAGAAATGCCATGGGTGTGACAATGGTCCTGCCACGTCTACAACCATAGCATAGCCCCAGATGGAAAATACCTGATCAAACAGTCCCATTCGGCAATGGAGGTGTCATGCCCACAGACAGCTGCATGATAATGCCACATATGGAAGTTGCAGGGTGCAGCACTACATGACTCTCTGGCCCAGTGCTAGTGTTCAGATGTGTGGCTCTAACTCACCTGAGTGTCTATGTCATTGTATGATTATAGTGGAGTGCCTGTTGCACTGTTTTCCACTAGGATAACTAGCTCATTCCTCTCAACTAATTCACACAGAAATTTGTTGTCCACTCGCAGTGACTATGATTTGACACTAAGGTGGTCATTATGAACATGGCAGTAAACACTGCACCACCGGCAGTGACGGTAACTACCACCAGCAGGCTGACGGTCCAGACAGCCAAATAATGAAGCACATGAGAAACAGGCAGCAGGCCATCCACCCACCTCCATCTTTGTAGTCCTGATGAGCACGGAGGAGGCTGCCGCACACGCCGGCGGAAAGGCCCTACCCGCCCACCAAATAATGGAACACCACACCGCCATCAGTTCCGGGACGGGAACCACCGCCATGCAAAGTGTGGTGGAAACAAACAATATAAAAGGAAACACTCACCGGAGGCACACAGAAAAAACCGATGCAGACATGGAGCGAGTGTTGGAAATAATGCTAGTGCTGCTCCTTGCCATATTCCTCCAGGACTGTGACCAATGACGAAGATGATGACGGTAAGTAGTGCACCCTAGTTCACATGGGAAGAAAGGGCACAGTTACACTCCCACCCCACTCACCCTGCAACACACTCCCAACCCATTCCCATCCCAAGCCAAACATACCATAACAAAATGTACTTACCAGACACAAGCCAACAAAGACCTGCACCAAAGAGCACACATGTGCACACCACACCCATACAGTGAAATGCGAACAATGTCACTATATTGTGCTAACAGCATTACTGGGCACTGAAATTTGTTTGACAAATCAAAACTAATGTCCAAATAAGGCCGTTGGCAGTCCATCTGTAAGTCCCTGAAGGGCCAATATAGCCCGAACTTGACTCCCATGTGTGCAAGGGGTACTCCACTGAAAAGGGACTTCAAAGGGGCAGCCAGGCACCTCAGGGAACACGGGCAAGGGGTGGCAGGGGTGGGGACATATGTCTGAAAGGGAGGGGCTTGGGCTTAGGTTTGGAAGGGAAGGGGGGTTGGGTTTGCCTTCGAAGGAAGGGGAGTGGACTTGGAACGGGGGTTGGCAGAGCGGCCTGAGGCAACAGGGGCTTCTTCCTCCCTGGGGAAGGGGGTCACGAATGAGAAGTTCGGACTGGGGCGGACTTGGACGACGAAGGAGTGGACTGGGCAAGGACATGGGCACATTTAGGGATAAGACAGGGTTGGCCAGTGGGTCCAAACAGGTCAACGCGGGAGAGGAAAAGCTTCTTAGGTGCAGTTGGAGTGGATTTGGAGGCAGGTCTGGGAGTGAAGGTTGAGGGAGTGCTCGTATCAGGTGTAGTTGTGTCGGACGTGGATGCAGGTGCCTGTAAAGTATGCTTATGTGTGGTGGATGTGAGTGGTGTGGATGTCTGCAAGTGTTTTAGGAGGAGGGGGTGAACACATTTGGAGAAGACAGACTGCCAGTGTAGATGGATGTTGTCTGGGTGTCAGGTGAGTGTGCTGCAAGTGTCTGTCAATGTAGTCATGGTGAGTACAGGTGTGTTGCCTGGTGTGCATGTCTGGATGTCAGATGTTGTGGTGACTGCATGAATGGGGCAGCAGCAGTGACTCATGTTGCAGTGCATGTGGGTGTGCGCGGTGAGGTGACAGACAGGGTGGTGGGGGAGGTCGACACACTGGGGGAAGTGAATGTTGTTGTGTGTGCTTTTGTATGTTGGATGTATGCCTGTCTGTGGTGGGAAGTGTGTTGCTTGTGTTTTTCTGTGTGCTTATTGTGTGTTGATCTGTGTGCATGGCTGCATGGAAGGAGTAGAGGTGGTTAGAGGGGGGAAGGAAAGACCAGGGACACTCCCTGCCATCAAAGAGGCTAGAGCATGAAAAGATCTCTGTAGGCCAGACATGACACCATGAATGCCCTCCAGGTACGCATTGCATTGCTGTATCTGGGATGCTAGACCCTGGATGGCATTCACAATGGTTGTCTGCCCTACAGAGATGGTCCTCAGGAGGTCAATAGCCTCCTCCGTGAGGGCAGCAGGGCTAACTGGAGCAGGAGGTGAGGTGGCTGGGGTGAAGGAGATGCCCACCCTCCTGGGTGAGCGGGCATGGGCCTCTCGGTGGGGAGCAACTGGGAGGGCGGTAATGGTATGGGGTGGTAGAAGATGGCAAAGAATGGGTGGTCCCAGGAGGTTCTGCCACCACCAGGGAGCTCACATCGTAGGAGGCATCAGAGTCACTGCCTCAAGTGGTAGTTTCTTCCCCTGTGGTACTTCCCTTGCCCTCCAACCCACTGGTCCCCTTGCCATCACTCATCTCTGCCTCCTTGGATCCGTGGGCTGCTGCATCCCTACTTGCCAGTTGTAGGAGGCTGGCCTGATTTGTAGTGCTCAACTGCTCCTCCGGTCACCAATACAACTTTGCATACAGGGGTAGGACCCGGTCCACCAGCTTCTCCAGCTCCTCCGCAGTGAAGGCAGGGACCCGTTCCACTTTAACTTGTGCCACCTCAGGGACCGGAGTCAGGACACAGCAGCACACGCAGTGCAGTACTACCCTTCACAGGAATCAGGAGTCAAGTGTCAAGGGTTTGACAAAATGGCGTATGTACCGCAGCGGTGTGTTCTGTCACCATCGGTGGTGATCATGATCGGCCCAGGTTCCTCATTGACAACCATGTAATCCAATGATCAGGTGCACAGCGGTGAACACTGCATTCCGCCATGACGACTAACGCCAGCAGAATGAAGTCACTTCCACTCTATCATACCTGGATTGCAGGAGGCTGCCATTTTGCTACCACCACGTCACCACGGCCTGGCCAGGGACCTCATCCAGGGCATCAATCTCTCTCCCCTTCGTCGATTGCTGACATTATTCTACAATCCTCAAATGTACCCATTTTTGGAAGTGTGTCCACACTGTGATGCCATTATGACAGAGTTAACCTAGCCCACATTTGCCTGACGGTGTACCTCATAATTTCCATTTGAGCGTGTTACCTACATGTCACACAATTTAAAATACAGTGAGATCATGGGATGCAAGTATAAGTTGACACTCAGGATGTGTTTCTTTACTCCCCCATAGGTACAGACCCATGTGGCGAGGGAGGGCCCTATCTGTATACAGACCCCTGGTAGATCTGTAAACTATGGAGCAACGTCACATCATTATCACCTGCAGTCCCAATAGAGCTACAATCCATGTCCTCTGTGCATTAATGGATCCTGTTCTGCAGCCGGGCAATCGAAATCCGCATGCCGTCTCTACAACTGTGCAAGTGCTATCTGTGCTCCATTTTTTGGCTACGGGCTCATTTTACGTGACAGTGGGCACGGGTGCTGGGATCTCACAGCCAATGTTCAGCCTCATTCTATCCAAATTCCTTGATGTATTCGTTCAACACTTGCCCACATGTGATAGGTGCCATTGGTGGAACCCACATAGCTCTCCTACCCCCAGAGTGAATGAACAGGTGTATCGGAATCGTAAGCACTCTCACTCCATGAATGTACAATTGGTGTGCACTGCTGACCAGTACATTTCACATGTGAATGTCAGGTTCCCAGGATCAGTCCATGATTCATTTGTCCGAAGAAACAGCAGTATGCCACACATGATGGAACAACTATAAGGGGACAGAAGATGACTCATAGGTGAGTGTGTATGACACTGGATCAGTATATAGCTGACAGCCAGGCTGTATGCAAGTAAAGGCAGTTTGTTCAAGTCCTCTTTGCCCCATTTTTGCAGATGATTGTGGCTACCCAAACTTGCAATGGCTCCTGACACCTGTGAGGAATCCCAGGACAGAGCAGAATTATAATGAGGCCCATGGACATACTAGGAGGGTGATTGAGCGCACCATATGTCTCCTGAAGGCTAGATTTTGTTGCCTCCATCTCTCTGGGAGATCCCTGTGCTATGTCCCTGACAAGGTGTGTAAGATAGTGGTGGCCTCCTGCATGCTGCACAACCTGGCTGTGAGGAAAGCTATCCCCCTTCTGGAAGAGGAGGGTGCTGTCCAACCAGCCCTGCAACCTCAGAGAAGGGATGAGAGTGATGGTGAGGAGGTAGAGGGGGAAGATATCAACTCCAGGCCACAGCTAATCCGCCTATATTTCTAGTGACTCTAAGGTACTGTTCAATGATGCTGATTTATGCACTGCATAGTTTCCGTCTGACTCATGTGATAAGTAACGTGGTGTCTATTGTCAGTAACAATGCTAACTGATGACTGAGGTGGCATGTCCCAGGAAACCCAATATTGTGTACAGTGTGACATACTTCAGACACTACAGTCCATTGGATCCCCTCCTGCAATAAAGATGTGATTATGATATTAATTCTCTAATGCATACACACTCACTATTCATATATCATATTGACGAGGGACATATGATTGGAGTGCATAGGTGTATTTATTGAATGGCAAAATATACATGAGTGTTGGGAGAGTAAAAGGGAGTGGGCATATGGTGAGAATACATACTCAGGTACATATGCTCAGCTGCTCGTAGCACTGGGTTTTGGTCCTTGTGGCCATTGGAAGTTAGTGTGATGGCAGTGGCATGTCAACAAGGTAGCTCAGTGACACACAAGGAAGACAATTCTTGGCACTGGACTTGATGTTGGCTGGTGTTTCAGTGGCATATCCGGGTCTGAGGGCACGTTTGCGAAGGTGAAGCTGAGCTGCAAGTGTAGGGGTGCTGGTTTCCTGTGTGTCCTTTGGCAGTGCCACCAGTCCAGTAGCTGTTGCAGATGTAGTAGGCATCGCAGTGTCCTGGCTAGTGGTCGGGCTTGCAGGTTGGTGGAGGTCTCGGACTGGCTGCAGTACTGGTGCTGCAGCACCCTTGCAATGGAGGCCATGTTGCCATTGAACTGTTTCCATAGCTCCAAGGCCTCCTGGTGGTGTGCTACATCCAGCCTCTGATTCTGCTCCAAGGTGGCCAGGATCTGGCCCATCCTGTCTTGGGTAAGGTGGTATGCTCCCAGTACCTCGTATGTCACCTCCTGGGCTGCTGTATTCCTCCTTTGGCCACCCCCCGGGGCCACTGATGCCCCCCCACTAGGCCTAGCCCCCTGTGCCTGTGTCCCCTGCACAGGTCTAGCAGTCCCAGTTGCACTGGGCCCTTCGTCATCTTGCCTGTTGCTGGATGGAGACTCTGGCCTTTGTACATGTGGGCCACCAGTCTGTGGCCGGGAGACACTGGTGTGGCATCGTTTGGCCAGAGCTGATGATGGTGGCTGGGTGGTAGGGGTATCAGTGGTACCCTGGGTGGGGCTTATGGAGGGTGACAGTCCAGGACTATGTGATGGGCCAGGAAATTCCTCTATTTCAAGGCATCCATCTGCTCTCTCCTGAGTGGGGCCTCTGTCCGGGTGGCATGGGTAGTGTCGCCTGTGTGTGGGGGAATAGACAGGTGGGCGTCAGGTACTTAATCGGCAATTGCTGCACTGCTCTTCACTATTTGATGATTATATTCCCCTGACGTCGCATGCAAGGTCCCTTCGTGTACATTTAGTTGAGGTGCATTTTATGTGGGGGGGTGGACGTGCATTGTGGGTGCTGTAGTGCCACTGGTAATCTATGCAGGGGTTGGTTACTGTGCCCAGGGGGTTGGATAGTTTTCTGTTTGTGGGATTGTAGGCATGCAGGGAAGTTGGATGTGGGTGTTGGGGACTGAGTAGGGGATGGGGTCCTGGTGGTAGTGAGAGGGATGGGGTGATACATGCAATACAGGTGTGGTGACTGTAAAGGTATTGTAGATGACTTACCCGAGTCTAGTCTTCCATTGAGTCCGGTGAAGTCCTCCGGGTGTAGGATAGTCAGGACCTTCTCCTCCCAGTCAGTGTATTTTGGGGGTGTAGGTGGGGGACCACAACCTGTCTTTTGTCGGGTGATGTTGTGCCTGGATGCCATTGACCGGACCTTCCCACGCAGGTCGTTCCATCTCTTCCGAATGTCGTCCCTTGTGTGTGGATGGTTTCCCACTGCGTTGACTTTGTTGACTATTGTCTGCCATAGCTCCATCATCCTGGCCACGGGTGTCTGCTGCACCTATGCACTGAATAGTTGTTGCTCGACACTGAGTATTTCATCAACCATGGTCCTTAGCTCCCTGTCTGTGAAGCGGAGGTGCTTAGTGGGTGCCATTGTGCGTTGTGGGTGGTGTGTTGTGGGTATATTGGTAAGGGTTCTGCTGTGTGGTTGTGTGTGTGTCTTGTGATGGTGTTTGGGGTATGTATATGTTTTGATTGTGTATTTGTGAGTGTGATTTGTGTGATGGTTAGTTCAGTGTATGCCTGTTATGTTGTCAATATCTGTCTTGCTATTGGGATGCAAAGGATTGTGGTGTGTGTATGTAAGTGTTTTATAGTGTTGTGGATGTGTGTCAGGTGTGTTGCTTTCAAACTTGCCAATGTGTGCATTTGTTGTTGGTGGGCCGCATTGCTGGCCGTGGTGGTCCGTACCGCAAATGTTTCTTTGGCATTCACTATCCGCCTCGTTGATTTGTGCATCATTATTTGGTAGGCGGAGGATTTGTTTCCATGGTGGTGGCAAGGTGGGGTGTACTACCTTTCTGCCGTCGTAGGCTCTGGCGGTGGGTGGAGGTTGCAGGATTTTTGGAGGTTTTACTTTTTGGCATAATTATTCAGCGGTGTGCAGTCTACCGCCACTGATGGTCTTCTGTTCACCGTCGCCATGGCAGTCGGCAGTGATTACCGCCAAGTTCATAATGAGGGCCTAAGCATGGTTTACTATTCATGTCCTACAGTTGGACCAGCCCCTACATGATTGGCGAAGCGGCACGATTTGAAAGCCCAGATGTATCCAGTAAATGTCATAATGTGTGTCCTGTGAAGTGATCCAGGGTTTGGTGTGAGTGTGTCATGTGTGTTGAATTCAATGCTAGATGTGATAAGCTGTCCAATGTTCAGATATCAAAGTAACCTAAATCGTGACATTATCTCCCATTTTAAGGATCCCCAAGCACCACCAGAGGGTGACATCTTGTGAGGCTTGTTGTGCACAATGGCCAGTATTGTGTATACAAGGTTGTGACAAGCCACATGTAGGGCCATATGTGACTAAGAATGACAGAGTGCAATGTGGTGAACAGATTGGCAGTGGCGCTATCTATCATTCTCACAGCACATGGATGCAACGTATTGAATCCAATTTAGTGCATCCCTGTATTTTCATGAAGATGGAGGACTGGGACTGGCAATTGTTCCCCCTCATGGTGCTCCGTATGTTACACTCATGTGGAATGTAATAGGCTTGCATGCAGGTCAAGGCCAAATGTGTGCTGGCATGTAAATTGGTGTGGAAGTAGTAGGAGTGGCAGATCTGGTATTGATGGGTGTCTACACCTGGACACATGAATGAGGATGTGATAGACCTATGGACACCAGCTTTTTAGTTGTCAACCCTCCTAACATTTGGTCCACTCCTTGACTCCATGTATGAGTGGGCAGGCCTTCGTGGATGACCAGGACAGTTGAGATGATGGATTGCATGTCCATCCTCCCTTAGGCTCATGGGGAGAGGAATGCCAAATTTGTAGGTAGATGTGATGCTCACAGTGTAGGTGACGGTCATATTGATCAGGTTTGCATGTGTACCTATCAGCTCCGACCCCTTATAGTTACCAGCAGCATCCCATCCTCCCAATGACATGTCCAAGTTACTGGTGATGTATGGTTGGAAAAAGGCACAGATGATGAGGAAGTTTGGACCTGATCTATGTAAACTTAACATTGCCTTTTTCTTTTTTACGCAAAAGCTGTGCACACTTCCAAAGGTTTGGTTCATTTTCTAGATTTGCATCGATTTAGCGTCAAAAATATGATGCTAAAGCAGCATTGACGTTACATTTATCATGGCCATTGTCTTTTCTGGAATGTGAGTTGGAGTCCATGTGTAATTAGATGTAGCAGTGTGAGCTACTAATCTGTACAGACTCCACACGATGCTGACACTGATGGTTGCCTGTATCCATTTAACAGCTGCCAACATGACCAATAACGAGTAGCGTGCATTTTAGAAGAGGGCAGTGAGGTATCGTCATATCCTGGCAGTTGAATCTGGGTTCAGACAATTGGCTCGCCGCTATCGTGCAGAGAAGGCAACCGGAGAATGGTGGGCATTCCCATAAGGCGTCCTCACACTGCCTAAGAAGGCTCAGCAGACTCTTAGCTTCTCAGAGGTGCAGGGGTGCACAGCTGCACCACACCCACTACATTGGCTGCAACTGCATCGAAATTAGAGCAACAGCCCATACCACCTGCTGCCATGGACACACAATCGCTGCAGGATCTTCAAAGGGTTGTATCCCTAGTACTAAAACAGTTGGACAGCTTGGACAAAGAGGTGGCCGCTAACACCAAGATGATAAAATACATTAAAAAAAAACTAAAGAAGGCCAAACTTTGACTCAGCTGTCATCTGCCACCCCCAAGTTCTGTTCCCTCCCTTCTGATTTTCAATTATATTTTATTGTGGGTTTTAGGGCGTTAGTGTTAGGTTACTGTAGGTATATATATTAGACAGGATAAGTGGATTTGGGGGGTGTTTTTTTTACTTAATATGTGTTAATTGATTTCATGTTGGGGTATCTATGTGTTTTCTATAATAACAAATGTAAACTATATATTTACATATATTAAAAAAATGCATGTGTCTTGTAACTTAAGAGGGTGGGGGGGCAATGCTTAGAGTAAGGTGTTAAATGTGTTAGTTAAGTTTAGCATAGTGTAGGTAGCTTTAGTTGTTGGATGAGTATAGTTAGAATAGGGTAGTTTAGGATAGGATAGGTTTTATTAATTTTTTAGGTTAGTTGAAATTTTAATAAAAACTTTGCGTAATCCTATGCATTTTGTGTTATATGCTTGTGTCTCAGGGTCTTTCCATGAGTGCCCAGTGCTAATTGTGTGTTGGCCTAGGGATTCCGTCCTTTCTCCAAATACCTCTCTTGACATGTGCATCACCTATAGACAACTGAGCTGTCACATTAGTAGCAACAACACATCTACTTGTCCATGCATCTGCCATCCAGTGTACTCACTACTCAAAGTGACTATGTTTACTTTTTATTGGACAAGGTAGTTGTACTTCAGCTGTCCGTGTTGGGGTCCTATGTAGGAATTTTGGGAACTATGGCACATGAAAATAGCCTAAATTGTAACTCTATCCTGCAAAACTGACCAGTGGCAATCACTAATGAGGTTAGGTACCTCTGTATCACACCAATGTGTTCTACAGGTACTCCCAGTTGACGATATTGCCCTAGACCAGTGGCAATCACTAATGAGGTTAGGTACCTCTGTATCACACCAATGTGTTCTACAGGTACTCCCAGTTGACGATATTGCCCTAGAACTGTTTTATAGCCATACCTGCCAAATGTAGTGAGTGAAGCATACATGTCTCTTCATTTGTGACATACTCAGTGAATTGCTTGTAGGGGATGAGACCAGCATTAACATTTGTCGTGTTAGGGACCTTGTGTGTAGGTATGTGCCTTCACAGTCCTGCACTCTTGTACTGATATTCTGTGACTAATGACATGGTTACACACATCACAATTACTAAATGTAGTAATTTGATCACAAGACACAAAGACATTCTGTTTGTGTAGGAGGTGTTTATTTACAGGTGTCAAGGTGCGATAATTACAATGTCCAGGTCATTAAACTCATTTGTTAAATTGATACAATCGTGACACAACAGTCCAGGGTTGAGGGACATGTGATGGGACATGCTTAAGTGAAGTGTTGTTAAGTGCGGAGGAACAAGAATTGCCAATTGGTGAGAGACAATGACAGTCCGTAGCAGACAGGTCAGCAGTGTGTGGGTGAAGAGAGCACATGTCTGACTGTGTTATCACTGGCATGATCTCAAGCACAGGACAACGGAGAACACTGCTGATGTGGCATGGGCTGGTGCTACCGGGAACTCTTACGAGTGAAGCTGATCTGTTCCACATCTTCATCCTCCGATGTGTGTGGTGTCTCCTCTGCCTTTGATAGTGGTGGTGGGTATTTAGAGGGGCCACACACACTTCAGTAGTTGAAGATGTGGAATCCCAATTCATGGTAGCTGCGATTTGGTAACAACATACAGCATCACTGCCTCAAGGAGGAGCTGCTCATTTTTAAGGATAGCAGCAACATCCAGGTGGTAGGCAGCCATGTCTGCCCTGAAGAAGACCACGTCCAACTTGTTATCAATCACACTGCTGCCAGTTTGGGAGGGCAGTTGTTGTGGCATCTCACTCATGGCAGTGACAATGTCCCTCAGACACTGGTGGACTCCCTGCAGTGAGGAGTGTGTGCCTCATTTGCCTGCAGTATGTTCATTGGCTGTAATGAGGCACATGTGCATACACTTATGGCTGGCTGCCACAGTCTCCATCCGCACCCACACCTGCTTGGCCAGCTCCCACTAGAATCCTACCACTATCCTCTCAAAGCTGATCCCTGGGTTCTCGGAGTCCTCAGCCGTGTCAGTGCTGGCAGGTAGTACTATTGGGGTGTTGGGTGGAGCATCTGGGATGGCTGCTGCATTATTTGTCCGCCTTGCGATTGGAGGTGGTGTCTGGAGGGATACCAGGACTTCTTTGAGGGTCTCTTGGCTGATGGTTGTCAGCTGGTCATCGGAGTAATCCAGGACTGGCAGATAAGCAGGAAAGCCATCATCCTCTGCAATGAGATGGAGTAAAATCAATCTTTCTGTGTTGTGGCAGTTGACATGTCACATCACTGACTTGCTATTGGAGGCTCATTGTCATCTTAATTCCCAAACATTGTTCCTGTACATCATGGTTGCAGTCTATCAGCCCTTTGCCCCACCTGAGTGTCACATGAGGGGAGGCTCAGGTGGCGCAATTGGCTGTGTCATATATATTAGGTGTGATATAATTCCTTTTGGTGGCTTTGGTGGTCCATCTTGTTATTGTGAACTCTCCCTATGCATCAATTTGCATAGTAGGGGCTTGCAATGGGTGTTGCAGTGGTGAAGCCACAGCAACACACATCGCAATATGCCCTTTTACCAGTCTTACATGTTTCACATACACTCGGGTGGTAGTGAAACCTTACACCACCTCAGGGATAGCATTGCCAAGACTCTATTGTGTTGTTTCCTTTGAAAGATCCTCATGTTGATGTATGTGTATGTGTGCTATATTGCACAGCACACATGGGCCTAGCAGATTTCCATTTCATCTTCTGTCTGTGCTGGAAGATGCTCCCTTCTGCACAGCTATGATCTCCCACTCAATGCAGCCATCCTTGCACTATGATGCAAGAGGTGCAGCATTTCACAGTGCAGCTAAATTGACACAGGCAGACCCAGGGATGGTCAGCATGGGTATCATTTGTTGCTGTGTACATCATTTTCTACGTGAAAGTGCCTGATGGTAAATTAGTTTATGGACATAGCCAGTTAACTGGAGTGGAACTTATGTCAGGACCTCAAGCTAGTTTGATGGTGATTTTGCAGGTAGTCATACTGGTGCATTCATGGACCCTCATTACAAGTCTGGCATGGGCCCCATGGGCCAATGGCCTGGCACTGTCAGGTTGCCGGTAGGTTACAGACTGGCAACGCCATCTGTCTTGTGACACCAGACCAGTATTACGATTAGTGCTACACTCCAGGTATGTTCCCGCTTTTCCACCTGCCTTTGCATGGCGGTGAAATCCCCATGCAAAGGATGGTGGTGATGTGGTGTGGTGTTCCCCTGGGTGCCCCTGCTCAGCCCATGCACCTGGCATGGGCAGTGCAGGGAGATCCATGACCTGTCCCTTTGCCCTTTCCACTGCCTGATTTGCAGGGCTGAGAGCACCGTGTCCTGTCACACCCAATGCCCTCCAAGACTGAAACTGACTATTTGATCCATCAACAATGTTGTGCTAAGTGCGCCACAGTGCTACCATGAGCAGAATGATTTCTACCCACCATCCCAACATGTGACTCATACTGCCAATCACAAAGGGTACACTGCACTGGTAGTCTTACCAACACCAGAGTTGCCCATGCACCATCTCCTGTCTGTCAATGTGAAATTGTACACCATTTTGTTCACAGTCATACACCATGTTTTATGTGTGTGGTTATTTTTCCCCATCCCTATGTGTCTCACATGGTTGTGTCAGAGGAGTTGTGGGCTCAGCCTGTATTTGTTGTGACCTACAGTTTGCAATCTGTAATACATATTTTCTGTAGTGGCACAGTTCTGATCAGCATCAAAATGTGTGGCTCCACACTACAACAGTTTAGTTGATCTGGGTAGTGACATGTTTCCAGTGATACAGGACCACCCTGCTATTCCCCCAGCACCTGCCCAGATTACATTTCCTTGCACCCAGAGGGAGTGGTGGCTGCCTTATGTGAATGTGTTGTTAATGTGCGGGTGGTGGTGCTTCTAGCACATATCTGAGTACTGTTGGGAAAGGTTTCAATGAATCATGTGCTGTAAGATGCACCACACATGTTTTGGCAATGAGACAAGACAGTTTCAAGGTGTTACTGCAAGGGACACCACCATGACGTAACCCTGGTAATATTGTTGACTGACTTCCTAATCTATGATGTCTTGGTTGTGTTGATAGGGTTTGATTGACTATGTGCAAGGGATGTTGTGTTGACACAACCAGAGGTATAGTCATTAGACATGCCTTCCATCCTATGTACTGCATATGGACATGTAGATATTTAGCCCTGGTGATTGACATATGTCCATGTTGTGTATGTGTCGTGGTGCATGGCACTACCAAGGTGTATGTACATGTGTCGCTGATGTTTCAATGGTGAAACTTGCTTCTTGTGCAATGTGTTCCTCTGTGCTCCTTTGACGTGCATTGAGTGTGTCCTATGTGCCTCCCCTTTCTTTCACTTGACAATTTAGCATTCATTTCCCCCATGCAACTTACCCTGCATTTGTGGTGTTTCCTGGTAGTCTGCTCTGTCCTGTCCTATGATTCCAGTGACCAGTTCCCCTGGGATGACTGCTGCAACCATCTCCCCCATCTCGTCCAGGTCCTCTTATGGTGCTGGACTACCATCTCCAGTTTGCAGTCCTGCCTTCCTGTTTCTTGCCATTTTCTCCATTGTCCTTCACGTGCAATCATTCCAGTGTTTCTTGCACTCAGTCACGGTTCTCCTCACCTTTGCCACACTGTTGATCTTGTCAACTCTCTGTTGCCAGATTGCCTCTCTCCTGCCAATTGGCAATTTTCAGGTGATGAAGAGTTGATGTTGTTGCTCTGTCACCTCTCTCACAAGTATTTCATGCTCCTCCGCACTAAACCAACACTTTCTCTTTTACTTCTCCCTCTCTTGGGACTTGTGTGTGTCCTCCTGGCTTGTTCCTGGTTGAATGGTGTCACCCTGGGGTCTCTCCTGGCTTTCAGGGTCCATTTCGCATCTCCTTTGCAATGTTTTCTCCATTAGCATCTCAATGTGGTTAAAAATTGTCTGTTTTACGACAAATGAATGTGCTGTAAAACAGGGTAGAGTCATTTTTGCGTCATTAATGTCATTTTGCCTTACAACAAGGCGCAATGGTTATCATCCAAAAGTTTTACTCTAACCATTTTTTAGCGCCGTCTTGCATCATGGTATAAATTTGATGCCCAGACAGCGCTAAAAAATGTCACAATCCAGCACTAAACATTTTGACCCAAAACTGCATTTGTGCAGTTTTGCGTCAAAAAGTATAAATCTGGGCCTAAAGGTGACAACTCTGGAATCAGTTTTCAGCGGATATATATCAATATGTTCCTCTTTATTATTATGCAAAAAAAATATATGTTAGCAAGATCTGATTTTGTTCTATGACTAGAAACCGCACAGCATCTTCAGTTCGTTAAGGACTGGCCCTTTGCATTACATTGTTAGTACAGAACTTACCTTGCTATTTATTGTCTGTTGCTCTTAAGAACAATAGCATTTTCTAACTTCTTCTGAAGGTTTTGATGTTTCTCAGTGTTGAGTGTCAAATAAATTTGCCATGAATGTGTAACAAGGCATTGACCTGAGCAGTAAACTACCACTGATTGCAATCATTGACACAGCACTGTGTTCCATGTATACTTGCTGTTTTCCCTGGGCGAAAATGTAATCACTGGAATGAGACTCGCTTTGCATAAAGTGGATTTGACTTTTCAGGCAAACATCTAAAACGATAGTAGTATCTACATATCGTGATTATGTATGATTGCTTTACATCATGAAATCATGAATACAAGCCATGCAGCTTGGGATCAGTGCTCGCTATCTCATTCGCGGGTGGCTGAAAACTTGGTATAGAAATAATATGCAAAATCAGTGCTTAGATATTTTAATTACTGCTAAACACCCTATGTCTGTGAATAGATCGTGTATATCTGCATTATGAGAATTTGTTAATGCATTGTTATCCGTTTACAAAAATGACCTGTGTCAGCAGAAGCTTCAATGTCAATACTTATCATTGTTCATTTGTTTACACTGTTCCCTTTTGCCAGCTAACAGGTCCTTCTCTACACTATTCATTAACATCCATTGGGCCATAATGACTAAGGGCCTGATTATGAGTACGGTGATCCTGGGACTGCCGTACTCATGTCGGCCCGCCGACCACCAGATTACTAAAACAGCAGTCGCACTACCACAAGACCGCTGCAATCGCCAGGATATTGTATCCTGCGACAGTAGGGAAATCCATGATCACTCATGGTGATGCCAATGCCGACACCGCAGTGCTGATCACAACCTGCCTTTCTGTCAAGCTTTTAATGGCAGGGACCCCACCATGCAAAACTCGGAGGCAAAGCAGGGCAGGACCCCAAGCAGGTCCACAGGGCAATTTTGTCGTTTGAGCAGTGTGACATGTTGTGTCCCTCTATTCTTGCACTGTCAGTGCACACTGTTTTCCAAGCACAACATTGTGCATGGCAACAGTGTGCCCGAGTTGCATCTGGCACTTCACTGACCCGGCTTGTGCTTCAGGCTCACTTTATGAGGCACAGCATGCTGCTGCAGTGCCACCACTGCAGACACACCACCAGTCTGGCGATAGTCTCTTAATGAGATGGCCGGGATAGCGCCAGCTTGGTGCCTTTCTTCTGACCACTACAATGGTGGTCCAGCAGTCAGATCTCTTAAGTTATAATCAGACCCTAAGCCTTTTTTGCTGTTGTTTCACTGTGTAAGGCGATGGAAGTATAACACAAAGCTTCTGTAAGATTTACAAACCCTTGCAATGAGAGAATTGCTTTGCCTTGTATGACTTTGGAAGCTTGTGCTGCATTATGTTACATATCAAGTTGGCATGTGTTCCATGTATGGAACCTGGATGTACCCATGTATCCAGCCATGGATTTGATGCAATTCTAGATTTACAGTGGTTTTTAACGATGTGATTGCATCAGATCAATAAGCCTCCTAGAGGATGGTGTAACAAAGAGAAGAATCTTTTGTTTTCATTTTCTTTTCTCTTTTCAAACTTGATGCATTCTAAATTGCAGTTTGAAAGGGGAAATATGTCTTCGGATTGTTTCGTGTAAGAAGGCATCCCTTCCTGCCTAAAAACAATCTTGCATTCGCAAATGTACGTGCATTAGAACCTGGCAGCACACATAATGATAGAGCGCATTGCTGCCCTCTCCATTTCATGCAACGCAGCGTAGCAAATTTGCTTGCTGCCCAGCATTCAATGAAATATTAGCAAATATGCCCCTTAAAGTGTCTGGGATATTTACTATTATAAAACATTTCATGTTTCCTCAAGACACAATTTACACAATATTCCTTAGTTTCCATCACACTAGACCCTTCCTTTTATGAAGCCCAAGTTATGACTCCAAAAACATGTGGGCATCAGCCTCTTCTGTTATCTCCCTGACGAGGATTCTGAAATATTCGATAAGTTAATCTGAGTGTAACCTACCATGAGCGGCAGTTGAATCAGTGCCTAATTTTTTGTTCATAATCTCACCAGCTATTACTCCTGTTCACCAAAGACGAAGTAACCACATTTCCTGCTAATCATGTGAATGTCCTTCGTCCACATTAGGGTTGTATAGTTCTGCCACTCCAGGCCAGTCTCTCAAATTCTCATCTATACATCCTCTACATGCCCCTGCCTCTGCTTTCCCCCACTTCACCAGAGCACCATACTCACTGTTAACAGAACGTTTTCCTCCCTCAACCTGAAAGACCTCAGACTCTCAAGATAGGAGAACCCGAATATCCATTCACCTATCGAAATGGCACCAGACAGAAGCCACATAAACACTAAGATCATCAAACTGTCCATTTCTGTCTACTTTCAGACAGTGATGTTCTCTCTCCGGGTATAATTTTAATAATGTGTCATGCCTCTTCTGCTGCATTGTAAATGGTAATGTTGCTTCTTGTTTGACAAGCATGCAGATGAATAACATATCCCACTCTTCCAACCACATGCTAATTAGACATTTCTCACATGATGTAACATAACATTCCAAGTAACCAGCTTTTAGTGTGATGGTTGTGATGCTATACAGGATTAAAAATAATATTTGTTCATAATCAGTGAGTATATGATTAAAAATAATATATGTTCACAATCAGTAAGCCGTGAGTGGAGACCTAAAGACCATACTTGTGAATGCCCTTTGTGAATTCCCAAAATCATAAACATAGACGTTTGTTCTAATTTCAGACCAAACATCTAAGTTTACCTTCATGATTGAGATCTATTGACTTTGGCAAGACCATGACACAAACTACTTTAAAAGTCTTCCTGCACACAGCCCTAAAAGGATGCTACTACCATTTCAATAAAAGCATATGGAGACTTCTCCAACAATGTGCACTAAGTGTGGAATATTCTACAAACAGTCAGTTTGTCTTTGAAATAAATTATAATAGCACTAGCCTAAGCCCCTGTCACTGAAGTAACTAATAGAAAGCCCTTTCTACGGACAAAGCAAACACCCGCTAATGGATTATGTTGAAGATTCTTGGGCTGGCAGATTACCACAGATGCCAACCTAAATTCAAATATTTAGGTAAAATGCCTATGTTTATGACAGTACCTTGGCACAGTAAGCTAAAACAAATAATGCAGTGGAAGGATGGCACAATGCCTTCCAATTCACAGTAGGCAGAATCCAACCTAAGCTCTATAAATGTATAGAAGACTTCAAAAAAAGCAAAGATACCAATACCTACGAATCTGTAACACAAATTGCAAAAGAATGTATGACATGGTACAATTTAAAGTAAACTCTTTATAAACAAGAAAGGAGTAGATTTCTCAGAAATAATAGTGAAAAGCATATCTCAAAATAAATATTCTGAAATAAATAACAGCCTACAAAACCCCACAAAAAGTATACCATAATCTCATAATCTTAACTAATATCACAAATCTTTTAGTATAATAATAAACAAATGTTTCATTGCATTAGTCAAACATTAAATAAAATAAGACTGATGTAATACAATTATGAGTTATGGCTGTCATTTAAAGAATGGGACAAAGTCCCAAGGGGCTGAAATGTAAAATCAAAAATGGTATCAGGGATCAGGGTATGTTTGGCACACAGGAGTATTTGAGGTACCCCTGAGGTGTGTAACATGTCGATAAATATATATTTTTTTCCCACAAGTGGTTTTGTTTTAACCGTCAGTACTCCCCCTGTGTAACATCACAATGATTTCAAGAATATCGGTAAAAAACAACTATTCAAAAACACTAATGCATTCATAGACCTAATCAGAGACTTATGTGCCAACTCACAGACCCACTCAGACACTCATGCACCCACTTGCAGACCCACTCAGACCCTCACACACCCATTCGCAGACCCACTTACACACTCAAGCACCCACTCACAGATCCACTCAGACACTCAAACACTTTTAGACCTGACAGCCTTAGGGTGGTCATCCCCCAACGTTTTGCCTGCCTCCTATTTCTTTTCTGACACTGTTTTCGGACTCTGCACACTTTTCCACTGCTAACCAGTGCTAAAGTGCATATGCTCTCTCCCTTAAACATGGTAACATTAAATCATTTCCAATTGGCATATTTGGTTTACATATAAGTCTCTAGTAAAGAGCACTACATACTGCCACTTCGACTTTGCATTTAAAAATATTTGCCAAGCCTTAAGGTCTCCTTTCTCTACATATAAGTCACCCCTAAAGTAGGCCCTAGGTTACCCATAGGGCAAAGTGCTATGTAGGTAAAAGGCAGGACATATACACGTGTAGTGGAGCTCTCCCAAATTCGTTTTCCACTACTGTGAGGCCTGCT
The DNA here is from genome assembly GCF_031143425.1 of Pleurodeles waltl. Lineage (NCBI taxonomy): Eukaryota > Metazoa > Chordata > Amphibia > Caudata > Salamandridae > Pleurodeles > Pleurodeles waltl. Next base: position 1,046,602,233 of record NC_090437.1, on the reverse strand, counting down.
CCTTTCATAGAATAGCATTAGGACTACCCTCATATACTGTTTGAGTAGTAGATTCTGATCAGAAAGGTCATATTTAATATGGCCAGAATGGTAATAGAAAATCCTGCTTATTGGTGAGGGTGGATTTTATACATTTTAGATTCCCCAAGTGGAAAATCGATTCTGCACCTTCTGTGCAACAGAAAATTTGACGCATTGCTCTCCCGGATTGCCGCAACGCCTGTGACTTCTTCCAGCGTGCCCGGGATTTCCCCACATCATCATCGGCATCAAAAAGATCCCAGAAATTGCAGTGAGTAACCAAAACTGCGTGTCAAAAATTGACGCAAGCCCCTTGCAGCAGACAAAGAAATGACGCAATGTCTGTGCTGCATTGGAAAATCCGATGCACACCTTATTTTTCCACTCCTTTCCTCCTCTGCAGTCTCCGAATGTGCTTTTTTTAAGCAAACCAGTTACTTTGTGTAATCAAGAGACAACTGTTGATTTCTAAGATTTAAGACTCTTTTTAAACGTGCAAAAGTGATATTTCAACTTGTGCTTATAGAATCTTTATCGTTTTGATCCTATTTTAACTAGATGAATATTATCTATTTTTCTAATCCCGAGTGGTGTATTTTTGTGGTGTTTTCACTGTTGTACTGTATGATTTATTACACAAATACTTTACACATTGTCTTCTAAGTAAAACCTGACTGCTCAGTGCCAACCTACAAGAGAGTGGGCACAGGATAATTTGGATTGGGAGTGGCTTACCCTGGCTAGGATTGTGGTCCCCACTAGGATGAGGATGTATAGGTCTGCCAACTAGAGACCCCATTTCTAACACACACCTACTCACTGACAGTCATGCATTTACTCAAAGACCCAATCAAAGAGTCACACATCCACTCACAGACGTATGTACCCTCTCACAGACCCACTCAGAGACTTATGCATGCAGGGTTCAGTGGTCATAAGGGGTTGGCTGGAGGGCCTGGTAGCAGGCCAGGCCGTGCAGTCAATCTCCTGCTACACATGGCCAAAGGTTGTGTGTGGTGCAGGGTTAGGTGGTTATCGGCGTTTGGTTGCAGGACTGGCCATTGGCCATGCCAAGATGCCAACCCTCACCACACACGGCCAAAGGATGCACGCAGCAGTAGCTACATTAACATATAGGCCCTCATTACAACTTTGGCGGTCTTTTCAAAAGACCGCCGAAGTGACGGGTGCCACTATACCGCTGGCGGTATATCTGGCTCCCTATTATGACCTTTCCAATGTGCAAGTGGAAAAGTCACATCCACATTGCAGCCGGCTCATAATAGAGCCAGCAGCAATGTTGATGTGCAGCAGGTGCAGCAGCATCCATCGCGCATTTCACTGCCCGAAACTCAGGCAGTGAAATGCGTGATGTGGCTGTGCCTGGGGGCCCTGCACTGCCCATGCCAAGTGCATGGGCAGTGCAGGGGCCCCCAGGGGCACCCCGAGTCCCCCTTACCGCCAGCCTTTCCATGGCGGTGTTTACCACCGTGGACAGGCTGGTAGTTGGGGATTATGACCGCCTGGCGGAAGCCTGGCAGTATGTTGGAGGGGCCGGTGGCCTATAGTAATTATAACTTGCATCCTCACCTTGCACTGCTAATTACCCCACATATTATATCACTTATCACATCTTTGATAACATCATTGATAATATCAATGTAACCTTAGCAGTAAAATGATATAGTTGAAAACGGCATTGCCGGGCGCAAGTTATAGTTACTTTAGGGCACAAGTTCTATATTACTTGAGCTAACCATAACTATAACTGCTGAACTGGGAATAACATCTTTTCCTCACCAACCCAAAATCTAAAATAAAAAATGGAGGGCCTCTTTTAAAGAAGCATCGTCTTTAATGCGTAACATTTCTTGCGCCTGCCGCACATTCCCTAACGATGTCATGAATTTTGAAGCTGCGTCAGAAATTCTCATGCATCTGTTGGCGCTCAAGTAACGCATTGCTGGAGTTGCGCTGTTAAACTGACACTACTCCAGCAATGCAAGGAGAGTCCCAGTGCGAAAGCCCTATGTCAATTTTTTCCCTGGTATGAGCAGGAGATAACATTTTGAAGCAGTGAATTCATGGAGTAATGCAGTGAAAAGTTGTACATTTCACTGCATTAGTTCTACGTGACCTTTTTCCATGGGAATGCCTACCATGCATACATTATACCTGGAGCAGGTATAATGTGATGCAGGGCTTTACAAACTGACTACAGAACTGAAGGCAGAGGTAGCAACAATGGCCAATAAATGAAGCGAAAAAAAGTTTATCATCCCAATGGAATGAATGGTAATATTAGTTATAAATGCCTAAAACATGCTTTCAAAACTGTAAAAAAAAATATTAAACATGTAAACCAGTTTACAAATGTTGTTTTCATTTATTGTATCACTTGTGATGCTCTGGTGGCGCTATGCACTGCGCCATATTTACAAGGCAGTGCTAAGCCACTTTTTGTGGCTTAATGCTGCCTTGTAAATATGGGTCCCTCCACAGCAGTTTTCTGTGGCAAAGGGGCGTGCAATTGGTATTGCTGTGGGTATTGTACTGCAACACCTATTTCTTTTGACACTGCCCAAACTTTACAAGGAATTGTAAATCTGAGCCAGTGGCAAAAACTATTGTCACCCTCCAGGTGGCGTTAGCATGACATAATGAGGAGGAATACTTTTATTTCTCCTCGCTTTTGCTTTTTCTATGTGTGATACATTCTGCAGCACATATAGAATGAGCAAATCGTCAATATTGAATGATTGTTTCTATGCAGAAAGGGTCACCCCCATCATTCCCTTCAACACAAACATGCTTGCACAATAGTGCAAGGATGCCTGAGTTGGTATTAGCAGCCAATATTGGCCCCAATGGTAAGGGAAACACAGGGGTGCTCTGTATTTTTGTAAATACAGTAGATCCCTGCATTTCACAACTGATGCCCTGTGATGCTACCAATTTTGGTGCAGCATCTCGCTGCACCAGTTCCTTGCAAATATGCCCCTAAGTGTACAGTCCTCTGTAGTGCAATCTATGGATCCAGCAGGGCAGTCTTTGTAGTTCAAAAGCAGGGACTGAAGTTGCTGGGCAGCTCTCCCATATTTTTCCATGCCTCTGGGGGGAGAAACAGAGGGGCACCTGTGACCAATGGGGTACAGGGTGCTACTCTCAGGCATGACCACTTCCTCCAAAATGTGGCACATTTCAGTCACAGAAAGCATTGTTGTCTAAAAATCCAAAATTGAGAAAATCTTTCTTAGAGGTTAAGGTCTGGTTAGCCCACCCTAATGGTGTGGTTAACTTTCCCTAACACTCACCTTCCAGCCCCTTTCAATCTATTTACTGGGGCTCCCATCTGTCTGGGGTGCTGGAAATGGGGGAGGTCTGGTTTCTGTTCCAACTGTCTTCCCTCCTTTGAAGACCAGTTTGGCCACAGAGCCCCCTTCATGCTCTGCCACCGGTTGCTGAAGTTCTACTCCCACCGGATGGTTCCTTTGTTCCAGCCCAGTCCACTTCACACTTCATTAAGGTAGCTTGGCTCAGCTTGCCAAAGGCTGGCCAATCAGGAAAGGCTACTAATGGGCTGATTTTAGGTAACTTGAGAAGAACTTTCTAAAACTCTTTCCCTGTAATAGTAATAATAAATATAACATTGGCAAATTGATGGATGTTTTCCAGCTACTAATTTTACATCTTGAATGACATTTGTAGCTCAATCCTGTCAATCCTAATACTTTATTAATTTAAAATACAGCTTTCCCATGTTAGCCTACTGAGTTAATGCACTATAAAGAGGAACAATGAAAGTGGCAGTTTTTCCCTTACCATGGCTTATAAAACCTATTTTATAATCTTCCTACTTACGCCTGGGGCACCTAGAGAAGACCTGTTACAAAGAAGACTATATGCACTGTGTGCACTCATTGTGTACCCAACTATATTCACTCCTAGGGTGGTGTAAAGGTTCTCTAATGAAACTCACTGTTTGTCCAACTATATTCACTCCTAGGGTGGTGTAAAGGTTCCCTAATGACAAAGGAATGACCCCAAGGCCTCCCTCCCTCCCATACGGGAAGTGTTTATTTATATGTGTTGTATTTCTCTCATAGTATTCATGGTACACTGTTATTGCACATGCACGAGTAATCCTTGGCCCATTTTTCATCTGTAACCCCCTGCTGGTTCCTACCTTTCTTACGTTCTCAGTACATGCCTCTCTGTATGGGAAAATAGATCACTTAAACCCCATACAGAGCACATGTCTCTTATGAAGGACGTAGAATAGACCTGGCTGTTTTTTTTAAGACGTTTTAGAATTCCAAGGTAGGAAGATCTTTGGAAAAGTGTATGTCACGATTAAGGGTTTGTCCATTCTTGGATGGTTTCACAAAGGACTTTTCAAGATGGTTCGTAGACCAGGTACGAAGGAACAAGTGTCTTTTGTAGAATCTTCTGATTTAACAGAGAATATTGTTAGCCAATTTCCTGATTTGTTTAGTGAACAGTTAGTTATGATCCAGGGGTTTGCTAATCAGATCAGAGTTAAAGATCATGCTAGTCCTGTGAAGCATAAATTGAGGAGTGTGCCCTTTAGTATAAGAGAGCAATTAGAGAAAGAGCTTAATGTGCTGTGTGCTAAGGGTGTGATTGAACCCATTGAATCAGCGTTATGGCTTTCACCTTTCTAGCTAAGAAGAAAAATGGGGACTTGCGTCTTTGTGTGGACCTCCGCAGTCCCAATAAGAACATTTTGGGTAGATCCACATATTCTTCCCAGGATTTCAGATTTGTTGAATAAGATTGGTTGTTCTAAATTGTTAACAAAATTGGATTTGGCGTCAGCTTACCATCAAGTTGTTCTTGACCCTTTATCAAGACACTTTACAGCATTTGTGTCTTCTATAGGAACGTACCAGTATTGTAGGATGCCTTTTGGTCTGGCATCTGCTGCAGCAGTTTTTCTGAGGGTCGTGTACAATTTATTAAAGTACATCAAGGGTGTGGTACTGTTCCAAGATGATGTCTTAATTTTTGGTGACACTAGAGAGGAACATGATGGAACACAGTTTCAGGTTTTGAGAATATTACAAAATAAAGATGTTGTACTTAAGAGAAAGAAATGTAATTTTCTTAAAAAAAATTAATTAGAGTTCTTGAGACATGTTGTGTCCGAGCAGGGTGTGGAGCCAAGACCTGGTTGGTAAGTGCTATTCAGGATTCTAAAGCACCTTTTGAAAAAGCTGGTTTGAAATCATTCATAGGGTTATGCAAATTCTATTCCAGATTCATAGAAAATTATGCATCCAAGATCCAACCCTTAACCAACATTTTGAAAAGAAGTGTCCCCTTTTTGTGGGATAAGGACTGTCAAGCTATCTTTGAGTGGATTAAAGCGCAGTTTACTGGATCTAAAATTTTGAAAACTTTTGATCCCAATCTTAAATGCACTATCGCTGTTGATGCAAGGGGGTTTGGTCTGGGTGCTATTCTTACTCAAAGTAAGGATGGTGCAGAAAACACAGTAGGTTATGCGTCTAGAGTTCTATGAGGTTCTGAAATCAATTTCTCTGTAATTGAGAAAGAATTATTGGCTTGTTGGTGGGGGATCAGAAAATTTTACCCCTATGTTTGGGGTAGCCATTTTGAACTACGTACTGACCACAGTCCGTTAATTGCTATACTTTCAGGAGACAAAATTAACGATCAAACCCCTCGTATTGCCAGATTTACAACTAAGCTTTTGCAATATGACTTCATGCCAGTAAACATGGTAGAGCAGATTATTCATCTAGATTTTCGTTTAAGGAGACGGATGAACAAATGTTTGCGGATGAAGAACAGGAGAGCTATTTTATAGCTTCAATTGATGTCTAAAAAATGAGCGCCATTAGTGAGAAAGAATGGAGAGCAGAATTGGTAAGGAATGAAGTTTTGCTTCAAGTGATGAAATACGTGAAAGGTGCCTGGCCCAGAGAAAAGAATGATTCTTACCACTTTCAAACTTATGTTAAGGTTTCAGATGAATTATCCATTGAAGATGGAATACTCATGGGTGGTGGGAAACTAGTACCTCCAGAGAGTGTGAGAACCAAACTGATACAGGGTGCACACAAAGGACATTTGGGAAAGACATTTACCAAACGCAGGTTGGGTGAGGTGTTATGGTGAGCCTAAAGTGGTTGACAAAGTATGTGGAAATGTCATTCGTGTTGACAAAAAACACTGGTGGAACAAGTAAGTTAAAAAGGACAGTAGGGGGTAATATTGATGATATGAATTTTGATGGTTCAACTTCTTTTGATCATTCAGATAACTCATTACTCAAAGCTCATGGTCTTCCTCGCAGGAGTAAACGTTCTATCTCTTTACCCCTGAGGTATTGTTAATAACTTCTGGGGTAATTGATTTTATCTACTATCACAAGTGCATTGTCTGTGTTTTGTTTGCATATGTCTTATAGTACATCCTTAAGATTCATGTTCATTGATATGGTTTTTCTGGTTACTTTAGCTTGCACTGTATTGCTCACTTGGGTGTACATTTGTACTGTACTAATTGTTTCTCATGCATTAATGAGATTAAGTTTTAGTTATTTTTCTACAGTTTTTTTTTTTAAATCTTTAATGTTAACTTTGTAGTTATGAAAGGGAAAGGATAATGTAATAGTTTTGATCTTCATGTGCGGTCTCTGCTGAGCTCGTGCGAGTTCTAGCAGAGATGGCATTTGAAATGGGTGACTCATAAAGAGGGGACTTTGATGGTTGGTGGTGGCAAGATGTCGAACTGAAGTTTCTGTGCTCCGACGCAGCATCTTTTTACTCAATAAATCCTGCTTCAAGCAAGTCGATTCTTGTCATTTTCACTACACTCTTGCATGTGGTTTTCAGCACCTGGCTCAGCCCCACTAATCTTAAGAAGGGATGTGGATGCTATCTATTTAAACTGCATCTGTGACTGCCCGCACTGCTTGACTTTAGGACTGTTTACCTTAAAGTGGTTCCTGCTTGGCTCCCGATGCTGGTTCCTTTCTTCCTGCCCCCACCTGACTTCCTCTCCTCGCCTTCCAGTTCTGGGCCAACACAGCTTCTGCACTCTGGCTCCTTTTCAGTTCTCCAGCAAAGCATTCCAGGCTGGAAGACAGAAAGAAGAAACCGTAAGGCTTTAACTTGTGCTTCTGCTCTTCTCAGGATGAACAAGGTCAGTGCACTGAACCCTACAGTTACTTGTAAAGACAGGCTTTTCACCTAAAACGCTTGTGTTTTGACATTTATAGGATTCTGTGTGCTTCATTGAGTCTGCCAACCTGCTTAGATCAACACTGATTCCATGTCAACAGTTGCTTTGATGAGCAGCAATCAGACAATCACGACCTGCCTATGCTGGCGATAGGCTTCCAATTACCTTGGTGATTTTATGCTCTGAGAGGGTGGTCACATATTGCCTAGTGACAAGAGTATGAATGCATTTGTATTGCAAGGTACAAAGCACAGTGGTTTGATTATATGTTGAACTGTGCTCCTGAACAGTTCCATATCCTAACCACAGTTTCACAATGAACATATATTGGTGAATGTTGTACAATTGCTAAAGACATTATTAAGTAAATGTTTGATTAAGTTGCAATACTTTTTAGTTTAATTCCACTTTGTTTCCATAAGGCTACTGCAATCCCTTTAAGTTGCAGTCCTCCAGAGCCATCAGTCTCAAAAACCATTGACCAGTGTTTGGTCTTCTCATCTCCTTTTCCTATCCCTCATCCCTATCCCTTCCCCTTCGGACTAGTCGCTCACATCGTGATATGTCCAGGTGTGGAGGAATTGTCCAAAGGGGTGGGGGCATCCAAACTTCGATCCTGAGGAAACTTGGATTTCAGGTGATTGGTCCTGACCTTGTGAAGACCTAAAGGATGAGTTATATGTAAAAATAAGCTAGTTTAAGACTTTGGAAGTACCTTTAATTCCGAAGTCAAATGTGCATATAATTTTAACTGAAAAGCAGCCTGTGAAGCAGGGCTGACTTTTGAAATGACATCAGGCCACATAGCAGTAAACATTTAAGTGCATTAAATCTGCTGAGCATCTAAACTTACATACTTCACCATATACTAGGGACCTAAAGGTAGGTTGTCAGTACCATTGTAATTAAACTTATGTAAGGAATGGGGTTTGTGGTTGTCAGAGAATGCACCCTGTACAAGCATGAACCACCACTCTAGTCAGGGTAAGTCAGATACACACTTTAAGGTAACCTGTGCTCATCCTCTGGTAGCTTGCCACAGAAAAGGTATGCTTAATTTAAGAGGCAAGGTGGAAAATTTAGAAGCCACTTGAACCAGAATATTATCACATTAGCATAATTGTTTTACACTAATGTGGCAATATCATTGCAAAAACGCTGCACCAGATATACAGAGTGGCACAATGCATGCACTGGAAGCAGTGCCACAGGGTAGGGGGCAAATGCTTCTCAATCAGGGCCCACCTGTGCTTTGTAGGCAGGAGGGTTGGCAAATGCCATAGGCAGACTCCGGGGGCTGGAGCACACATGCCCATGCTGCTTATTCTGGAGCGCAGACTCAGCGAATGTTCCTGTTTCAGTACAGAGGCAGGGACTTGCCACGGGTGAATACACACTGAGGTTCAAACACAGAAACCCAGTTAGAGCTCACCACACTGAATGGACCAAATAGGGTGAATCAAATGAGTTCTTGTCAAGTAGTGGTGCCGGCTCAGAGTCCCAGCGTGGATCAGCCGGACTAGGTAGGATCCAAGGTGCAGATCATGAATATCACTGAGACCTTGGGAAAAACAGGTGCATACCAGCAAGCCAATGGAGGTACTCTGTGTTTGTTTTAGCTGTTGCAGCAGTGTAGAGGTCAGGAGGCAGCAGGGCATCTCATTCAGGAAGAGCAGCAGTCCCTGGGCACAGTCAAGCACAGCAAGATGGCAATACTTTAGCCCACCAGCCTTTACTCCAGTGTAGTTTCTTTTGGGTCCAGTGGTGTTCTGATTTCAGGGGGCAAAGACCTAGTGCTTATATGAAAAAGTCTCTTTGATATAGGGGCTGGCTACAAAGCATATCTCTGAAGTGCACAGGACCCCTTTCAACCCTGCTCTTGCTCTAGGCTCTCAGTGGTGATAATCAGCCCTTTGTATGGGATCAGGTTACTACCCTTTGAAGTGGAAGTGTGAGCCCTTCCCAATCTCCTGCCAGGAAGACCCATCAGTATGCAAATGGATGCAGATGCATTTGAGAATACTGTGTTGTAAGTGTCTGCAGGGAATGGACAAATGTAGCTGTCACCCAGCCCTGGTCTGACAGGTATTGGAGACAGTCTGTAGACACTCAGGGCAGTGAGAGCAGAGAAATGCCCATTTTCTAAAATTCTATTTCTAGAATATTAATGATAAATCTGACTTTACCAGTGGGGAGGATTTATCATTGCCATTCTAATGAAATGAAACATGATGTAGCTACCCCTTTCCAATCAGGAATTGCAGCTTAAAAGTATGTTAAGGAATTTCTAATGCTGGCCTATGAAACAAGCAGACCTCATAGTAATGAATAACTACTTTGGGAAGATTATTTTAATTACCAGGGCATGCAAAACTTAAAAGTACTTGTCCTGCCTTTGACTTACATTGAACCCTGTCCTGTGGGCTACCTAAGGCGTACCTTAGGAGTTTCTTATGTGTAGGAAAAGGGAAGGTTAAGCCTTGGCAAGAGGTTTTAAATACAAAGTCAAAGTGGCAGTGGAACTGCACACACAGGCTCTGCAGTGGAAGGCATGAGACATGTTTACAGGGTTACTTAACTGGGTGATATAGTCAGTGCTGCATGCACACTAGTAGCATTTAAGTTACATGCGCTGGGTATATGGTATACCACTTTACAAGGGACGTACAATTAAATTAAATATGGCAATTGTGGATATAGCGATGTTACCATGTTTTGGGCGAGAACCTCAGAGACTTAAGACCAGCTCAAAACAAGTGGTGAAAGGCAAAAGGTCTGGGGTAAGATCACCCTAAGAATGCCAGGCCTAACAGCCAAAGTACCATTTACCTTTTAACCAAAGCATTTTGCCCTAGTTCTGTTTAGTAAAGCCCAGGACATAGTCAGTCAGTAACCACCAGTATCAATTCAACAAATGGGGGTAATCAAGGCAAAATAGATGACTTTCTCAAACCACTCATCATTGATTATCATCTGTGTTAAACCTGACATGCTTTAGGGTGGTCACCCCTAACTTTTTGCCTGCCTCCCTCCACTTTTTGGACTCTGTTTTTGCTGGCTCTTAGACTCTGCGCACTTTACCACTGCTAACCAGTGCTAAAGTGCATATGCTCTCTCCCTTTAAACATGGTAACCTTGGATCATACCCAATTGGACTATTTAATCTACTTATAAGTCCCTAGTAATGTGCACTGGATGTGCCTAGGGCCTGTAGATTAAATGCTACTAGTGGGACTGCAGCACTGGTTGTACCACCCACTAAAGTAGCCCCTTTACCTTGTCCCAGGCCTACCATTGCAAGGCCTGTGTGTGCAGTTTCACTGCCACTTCGACTTGGCATTTAAAAGTACTTGCCAAGCCTCAAGCTCCCCTTTTTCTACACATAAGTCACCTCTAATGTGTGCCCTAGGTAACCCCTAGAGCAGGGTGCTGTGTGGGTAAAAGGCAGGACCTGTACCTGTGTAGTTACATGTCCTGGTAGTGTAAAACTCCTAAATTCGTTTTTACACTACTGTGAGGCCTGCTCCCTTCATAGGCTAACATTGGGGCTGCCCTCATACATTGTTGAAGTGGCAGCTGCTGATCTGAAGGGAGTAGGAAGGTCATATTTAGTATGGTCAGAATGGTAATACAAAGTCCTGCTGACTGGTGAAGTTGGATTTAATATTACTATTTTAGAAATGCCACTTTTAGAAAGTGAGCATTTCTCTGCACTTAAATCTTTCTGTGCCTTACAATCCACGTCTGGCAAGGTTTAGTTGCCAGCTCCTTGTGCATTCACTCAGACACCCCCCAAACACAGGGTACACAGCCTCACTTGCATACATCTGCATTTTGAATGGGTCTTCTTGGGCTGGGAGGGTGGAGGACCTGTTCTGACACAAAGAACTGCCACCCCCCCTACTGGGACCCTGGCAGACAGGATTGAACTGAAAGGGGATCTGGTGCACTTCTAAGCCACTCTCTGAAGTCTCCCCCACTTCAAAGGCACATTTGGGTATAAAACAGGGCCCCTGCCCTACCTCATTAGACACTTGCTGGAGAAGAAACCTGAACCAGAAACTACAACCTGCCAAGAAGAACTGCCTGGCTGCTCAAAGGACTCACCTGTCTGCTTTCTACAAAGGACTGCTGCCTTGCTGTTGGCCTGCTGCCTTGCTGAACTCTTGTCTGGCTGTAAAAGTGCTCTCCAAGGGCTTGGATAGAGCTTGCCTCCTGTTCCCTGAAGTCTCAGGTCCAAAAAGACTTCTCTTTTTCATTTGGACTCTTCATGCGCCGTACATTTCGACACACAGCTTGCTCCGTGGCGAGAAAATCGCTGCGCACCGACGCTGATCGACGCAACGCCTTTTGGGCGACCGGAACTTCAACGCACGGCCTCGCAAGGACAACGCCGCCCGACTTCCAGAGGGGAAATCGACGCGACGCCTGCCGTGAGAACGAAACTTCGATGCACAGCCTCCCGGAACGACGCGCAGCCGGAAAACAAGCTGAAGAATCCACGCACAGACCCCGGGACATCTAGTAATCCCGCGAACCACAGAAAGAGACTGTCCGCGTGCCGGAAATGACACACGACTTCCCCGTGTGAAAAATAACGACGCAACACCGTGTGTGCAGGGGAGAAATCGACACACACACCATTTTTCCACGTATCTCTTCTTCTGCGGCCCTTTGCGGAGATTTTCCACTTTAAACCAGGTACTTTGAGCTTGAAAGAGACTTTGGGCCTGATTACAACTTTGGAGGACGGTGTTAAACCGTCCCAAAAGTGGCGGATATACCACCTACCGTATTACGAGTCCATTATATCCTATGGAACTCGTAATACGGTAGGTGGTATATCCGTCACTTTTGGGACGGTTTAACACCGTCCCCCAAAGTTGTAATCAGGCCCTTTGTTTGCTTTTTAAAGACTTAAGACACTTTATATCACTTTCCAGTGATATCTCTACAATTTCACATTGCATCTTTATTCGTTTTGACCTGCAATTATCCAGATAAATATTATATATTTTTCTAAACACTGTGTGGTGTATTTTTGTGGTGCTATATTGTGTTATTGTATGATTTATTGCACAAATACTTTACACATTGCCTTCTAAGTTAAGCCTGACTGCTCGTGCCAAGCTACCAGAGGGTGGGCACAGGATAATTTTGGATTGTGTGTGACTTACCCTGACTAGAGTGAGGGTTCTTGCTTGGACAGAGGGTAACCTGACTGCCAACCAAAAACCCCATTTCTAACAATCTGTATAAGATCAGTACTTGTTCTGTATTTGATTCGGAAAACTAAAAGCCACCCTATCTCCTCATTGTTTTAAAACATAGGATATGCTCTGACCGGATCTTACTTTTGGCCCTATCCCAGATGTATTTATTTAATATTACTTTGAAGATTGTCTGTTGCTCCCAACTTTTCTCCTCATGTCCTGATCTAGTATACTCGGTGCTAAGTTTACCTAAATCTGACTAAGGGGACACCATAAAAAACAGTCAGCAGCATTCCACAACTTTTGTTGATAAGAGGAGAAATTTAGTATTTGGCAAATGAATACTGGCACCACAACAATGGTACATTCAAACCTGTTAAGGGTGTCCATGTGTACACATTGCCAGAGGACTGGGACCTGTCATGTTGTGCTACAAATTGTTCTGTAAGCCAGTGTGTGCATGTGTGTATGTGATAGGATTGGCTGGGTGAGGGGGAGGGAGCTGGAGTGGATGCTGTGGTTGCATCAGTATGTATGCCATCTGCATATGGCTGTGATTTTCTGTATGTTGTATTGTGTTGCTGCATGCAACATTTGGGTGAGTGTTGTTGTAGTGTGGTGGTGATTGTTGTGATGTGTGTAGTAGTACCTTTGTGAGAGTGTGTTTGTGCAGATGAGTGTGAAATTGTGTCGGTAGTTGTGCTTGTGTTGTGTGTGGGTGCAGTGTCAACAGTGAATGTATATTGTGTTATGGATGTTCGTCAGTGTTTGTTTATGGCATGTACTTGTTGTGGTGGAATGGCAATGGATAGTTCTGTGCATGTGGTGTGTTGTGTCATGTGTGGTGCAGGGGGACAATATGTGGGTGTATCACTTACCTCTATTCCACAACCACTGCTGTTGTCTGCTTTCCATTGAGTCCCATGATGTCCTCCCTCCATTAGCGAACCACTGCCATTTCACCGCTTGCAGAGCTGAAACATCTAGAAACGGCGGTGCGTCAACTTGACGGTCTTCTCTGGTCTACTGTTGATGAGCTTGGTGGGCGATAAGGCCCTTAGTCTTTGAAATGGAAGATAAAAATCCTCAGCGGGTCACGGCAGCAGGCTGTGGTCCTGAATGGCTTTATGAGGTTAGGAGGTTCCCTTGCTGGACAAATAAGCCAAACTAGGCTCCTAAGGCAAGCCTGTCTGCACCCATCTGTGCCCAAATGTAACCAGGTGTCAGAAACCTTAGCCCTCTGAATACAGGTATGAGAAAATATTCTGCCTTGCAGCTTTTTGCCCTTTAAGAGGTCTATAGCGATTGATGTCTGTATCCAGTTGACTTAAAGAAAGGGCAAACAACATTTTTAAATTGTTCAAAACTACTCCAAGAGACTACGAAGATCAGAAACAGCCACTCCCCCCTTATAATCCAATCGACAACTGTTTTAATTATCTGCAGGTCCGTTCCTGGCCATAAATTGGACTTTTTTTAGAAGAAAAGCAACCAGACGCCATTTTTATCAGGACTCAGGTCCGGACCTTTGTTTTGTCTAGCCCTGCCTCCAGACTACAATATTTTTAGGAAAGATGAAGTAAACAAGAGAGGTGGGGGGAATTGCAACAATCCTCAAAACAGACTTTAGGTGCCTTATTGAACCTTGTCCTCTTCCTCGCTGTGAAAGTATGGTCTTCACTAAATCCCTGTCCCCGACCTAAACTCTTTCGGGAATTTTGCTATATCACCTACCCTGTAGAGAATTTTTAGATACTCTTCCTGAGCTGGTTGCCAATTTGGCCAACCTAAAACCCAATTTTACTCTCCTCAGTAATTTTATTATCCACCTGGAAGATCCTGCAGGAGCCCAAGCAGCTGGGTTCCTGCTGGCCCTCTCAGCAATTGGCCTAATCCAACTGATTGAGAGCCCTACGCACAAAATTGGGCACCTGTTTGATTCAATCATCCAATGATATCCAGTTAAAGACAAGGACCCTTTCAATGTTATACGGCCTGATAATTTTATGATTCATTTTACTATTAACATTCCTTGCAAATGACCTTCTGCTGGTCCTACCTTTTGAGAAAGAGAGCTGATGGTCAAACCTCAATATTGAATACTTAAAACGGACCCTCATCAATATGAAACCTGAATTTAATCTGGGTCCTAATTTGGCATACATTTATTTTTCGCATTGGATTGTGGAATTCCTATCATATTGCAAACTAGGAATTTCAAGTTTAGAGTGGCACTGTGGTATGCCCCTCAATTTAGAACTCTAAGACAACTGTCTTAAAAGCAGAGGGATCTTGGAGAAATAACTTCTCAGAGACAAGTAAAGCTAAATAAATGGAGACCATTAGAAAATATCATTGTGAAATGATATCGGCAAAGAGAACTTATTATGATGATATAATAAAAAAGGTTCCAAATGCACCCAGAGAAATATTTTAGATTGTTAATTTCAAATCTGCTATCTAATTAGCCAACTTTGGAACCCTCATCAACTTGTTGAAATTAAATTGCAAAGTTAAAAAGCAAAATATGATATCTATCTCACCTTCTGTCCTTCTAACTCCGATTCTTACACTCTGGCTTACAATGATGACCACCTGGATCCCAACACGGTCCTTAGGACCTTTCCTGATATTACGCCAGAGAATTTTGTAACAATCCTAAATAAAGTTAAGTTCATCCCACATAGATTGTATTTAGATCTAAACACTGGACAGAAAGTGCCCATCTTGCTGTGGTTGAGGAGGTTAACCTGCCAGGCCTTTTCCCCCCAGGTGCCAGGCCTTTTTTTGGCTATTTGGAGCAGTTCGTGCTTAGGCCCTCCACAGAAGCTAAAAAATGTTTTTTTTTTAAATGGGAAAAAAGGGCTGCAGAAGAAGGCTTGTGTTTTTTTCCCTAAAAAGGGCATCAACAAAGGCATCCCCAGCTTCCCAGCTTTCAGGAACAGGCAGACTTGAAAACCCCATTTTTCAACATAATTTTGGCATTTTACTGTGACATATCCCATTTTTACTATTTTTTGTGCTTTCAGCCTCCTTCCACTTAGTGACAGGAATGGGTGTGAAACCAATGCTGTATCCCAGAAAGCTAAACATTTAAAAAAAGTAGACAAAATTCTGAATTGAGCAAGGGGTCATTTGTGTAGCTCCTACATGGTTTTCCTACAGAAAATAACAGCTGAGTTAAAAACATATTGAAATTGAGGTGAAAAAAACAACAATTTTTTTCAATGTTTTACTCAGTAACTTTTTCCTGTGATGTCAGGTTTTTGAAAGCAGTATATTGTTACATCTGCTGGACTCTTCTTGTTGGGTGGATATATATGGCTTGTAGGTTCATCAATAACCCTAGGTACCCAGAGCCAATAAATGAGCTGCAACTTGCAATCGGTTTTCATTCTATACTGGGTATACAGCAATTCATTTGGTGAAATATTAAGAGTGGAAAATAGGTATCAAGAAAATCTTTGTATTTCCAAAATGGGCACAAGATAATATGTTGAGAAGCAGTGATTATTTGCACATCTCTGAATTCCGGGGTGTCCATACTAGCATGTGAATTACAAGGCATTTCTCAAATAGATGTCTTTTTTACACACTGTCTTATATTAAGAAGGAAAAAATGTAGAGAAATAGAAGGGGCAATAACACTTATTCCGCTATTCTGTGTTCCCCCTCTTCTCCCAATTAAAATGGTACCTTACTTGCTTGGGTAGGCCTAATGCCTGTGACAGGAAACGCAAGATTGACACATCAGATTTTTACACTGAAATCTGACATGTTTTTTGGAAAGTGCCTAGCTGTGGATTTTGGCCTCTAGCTCATCCAGAACCTAGGGAAACCTACCAAACCTGTGCATTTATTAAAAGTAGACACTAAGGAGAATATAAGAGGGGGTGAATTGTGGGGCTTTCACCAGAATCCTTTGCAAACTTCAAAACTTGGCTAAAAAAACACTTTTTCCTCACATTTCGGTGACAGAACTTTCTAGAATCTGAAAGGAGCCACATATTTCTTTCCACCCAGCATTCCCCCAAATCTCCAGATGAAAATGGTACCTCACTTGTGTGGGTAGGCCTCATTTTCCCAAAGAAAACAGAGTTTTTTTTTGCAAAGTGCCAAGCTGTAGATTTTGGCCTCTAGCTCTGCCGGCACCTAGGGAAACCTACCAAACCTGTGCATGCTTGAAAACTAGACACGTAGGGAAATCTAGGATGCAGTGACATGTAGGCCTAGTTCCCGCGAAGGGAAATGGCCCAAAACACTAAATAGACACATCAAAGTTATCAAATACTTAACTACCTGTTTATGCGGGAGGGACTTGCGTTTTTGGCCTGCGCTCAGCAGTCATATAGGGAAGCTACCAAACACAAACATTTCTAAAAACTAGACACCTGAGGGAATCCATGGAGGTATGACTTGCATGGATCCCCCAATGTTTTCCAACCCAGAATCCTTGGCAAACCCCAAATTTAACAAAAGAATCACATTTTGCCCACATTTCTGTGTGGGATCATTGCACTGGGACAAATTTCCTACCACCCAACGTTCCCCTCAGTCTCCTGGTAAAAACGATACCTCACTTGTGTAGGTGGGCCAAGTGCTGGTGACAAGAAAGAGCGAAAAACATGTCAAAATTAAGGGGGGACCAAAGCGGGTCCAAAATGGCAGTTTGAAAAATAAAATAAAAAATTGACTGACAAGTGGGGCAGAATTTTTATCTGTATAGATGAGACAATGCAGGGTGGTAGGAATTTTGTAGATTGCTGCAGATTCCGGAAGGTTCCATCACAAAAATGTGGGAAAAATATGTGATTTCCAGAAAAGTTGGCGGTTTGCAGGGCATGGTGGGTAAGAAAATGATGCAGGGTGCATGTGAAGCACACCACCCTGGAATCATCTAGATGTTTGGTTTTCAAATGTGTCTAGGTCTTGTGGATTTTTCTACATGGCAACTTCCCAAAGTCCAAAAAGTGCAGCCCTCACCATTCCATGTGGGACTATTTAGAGAGTTAGCCAAGCTTTCATGGCCCAAATGTAAAACCAAAACCCCAAATAATCAAATGTCCTCTTGCTTGCCATGGGATAAGATGTTTTAGTGTGAGGAGTTAGAGCTGAAAGACTGTTACCCCCTTCAGTTGGGGGAACATAACCAGGCCAATGCTGGTTGGTAGCCACCACCCCACTATTTCTTTTTTTATTAATCCCCTGGCATCTAGTAGAATTTCTGCCCCCCATGGTGTGGATCGGGGTAATTGCCCCATATGACCACTGGTGGGCAGAACAACTATGCCCTATTTATTTGGGGTGGGGGTATGGCCATACCCCACCCTCTTATTTTGAAAACAAAACATCTTCCCTGGTCTCTGGTGGGCTTACTGCCCCCCTTGGGGGCAGATGGGCCTTCCAAAAATAGGCTGATCTGCCCCCAGGGAGGCAGATATAGAGCCAACAGTAATGTGCCCCCATGGGGAGCTGCCCCCCAAATAAAACACAGTCATACACACACACCAATCCCTGGTGCCTTTCTGCCCCACCGGGGGTAGATTGGGCTAGTAAGAAGAGGCTGATCTGCCAATGGGGGAAGAAATGGCCGAAAGACAATTTGCCCCCCTGGGGAGCGACCCTTGCCTAATGGGTTGCTCCCCTCATTTAAGAAAATAACAGACAAAAGAAAATCCTTAGTGTTTAGGGTTTTCTGTCTCCCCTGGGGGCAGATTGTCCTAGTTACAATAGGCCGATGGCCTACAACAAATTTGCCCCCCCCAGCGGAGCGACCCTTACCGAAGGGGTTGCTTCCCATAAATAAAATAATAAAGTAAACAGAAAAAATATATCCCTGGTGTCTAGAGGTTTCTGCCCTCCTTGAGGGCGGATTGGCCTAATAACAATAGGCCGATCTGCCCCAGGGGAGCTACCTTTGCCTAAGGGGTCGCTCCCCATATCTAAAATAAAGTTAAAAAAAAATATTTATCCCTGGTGTCTAGTGGTTTCTAGCCCCCCCGGAGCACATCAACCTAATTATAATTGGCCATTCTGCCCCCAGTGAGGGCAGAAAAGGCCTACAAATATTTTGCCCCCCCGGGGAGCAGCCCTTACCCAAGGGGGCGCTCCCACTATACACAAATATAAATAAAAAATAAATCCCTGGTGTCTAGTGGTTTCTGCCCCTTTGGGGGCAGATTGGCCTCATAAAAATAGGCAGATCGCCTAAGGGGTCGCTCCCCTCCTGAAAAAAAAAATAATAATACATAATCCTTGGTGTCTAGAGGTTTCTGCCCCCCAAGGGGCAGGTCGGCCTAATAACAATAAGCCTATCTGCCCCCAGGGGGGACAGAAAAGGCCTTAAAAATAATTGCCCACCTAGGGAGCGATCCTTACCCAAGGGGCCGCTCCCCTTTTTGAAATATATTTAAAAAGAAATCCCTGGTGTCTAGTGGTCATTTCTGCTGCCCGGTCACATCGCAAATGGGCAGCAGAAATGCTGAGAGACATGAAAGCTAAGGAAAGGTCTTTCCTTTCATGCCTCTCCCGCCCCACCTCCCGATCGGAAGAGAAATACTTTTGCATTTCTCTTCCAGAACCAGCGTGATTTGCGTGCTGACATCATCAGATATCACTGGAGGGGTGGGGGGGTTCGGGGGTGGAAGGGGAAGCGATTTCCCTTCCATCCCTGCCCCTTAGGCCCATGGGGGGAGTACTAGCGCTCCCCCCATGGGCCTGGTGTAGGGCGAGCTGGTCTCGTCCTCGGCACATGGGAACTGTGTACGAGGACGAGACCAGCTCGTACAAGGCACCGCGCGGGCTAAAATGATGCTGGAAGGAAGAGGGACAGTTGCCATTATCCTCCTCTAACTCAATGCAGCTTGAAATACTGTCACCCATAAAATTCTTATTGAGAGAATCCAGAGTGCTTCAATCCTTCCTCGGTAACAGGACCTTTCAGATGTTTGAGAATGGCTGTACCTCACACATTGTTCCATTGAGCTGTATAGTCCCCCAGGGCTCCTAATTGAATCCTCCATTGCTCAATCTATATATGCATCCCCTGGTCAATATTATATTGCCATTTGGGATTTCCATAACCTCATATACAGATGATACGTAATTGGTATTCAACCTCTCTCACACACATGATCCCTGTTCTTTGGCTTTATGCCAATGTCTAACGACTGTAGCTAACTGGATGAATAACTCCACCCTAAAACATAATGGGAATTCCCTGTAGTGCCAGCTGGATCTGGGAAGACCTAGCAGTCTGAGTATCTCTCTCTCTCTCGTAAGTCTGCCATATAAAAGCCTGGGTGTCTGGTTGAACAAAGCACTAACCATGGACACCCAAGCCACAAAACTAGCCTCAAAATGCTATGGCATCCTTAGAACTCTTAGAAAAATTCTTATTCTGCTCTCCTTTCTCTCTTTCCCACTGAAAGAATAGCAGTCTAAGTGCTTATTTTATGGTGCCTGAATTACGGGAATTCCTTGTATTTAGATGTCCCTGAATCGGCGGTGAGGAAATTGTAAGTTGTGCATAACTCTGTGGCTTGGTTGCTTTACAATATCCCTAAACATGAGTCAGCCCAGCAGGTTCCCAAATCTCTTCACTGGCTGTCTCTGGCCCAAAGGGTCAAACTTAAATCCCTCTGTATTGCTTGTAGGGCTTTTCTTGACTTTGGTCCTCTGATCTGCTAATCACTGATCAGCCCTTATACCCCCACAGGAAGTCTGCGGTCTACCAATGCCTGACTTGCAGTGATTCCGCTCTTTAAACAAACTAGAAACTTAGGTCATTCATTTCAATACAATGCTGCCAAGCTATGTAACTCCCTGACCCTACCCCAGGGGCTACAGATTCAGAACTTTCCTTTCATAAACTCTTGAAAACTTGGTTGTTTGTCTTCATCTCCAATTATATCTGGTTATTGGACAACGTACTTAGCGCAGGGATGCTCCCGGTACCTATACGCTCTGTAAATCCATCTTGAATGAATTAAACCATACACCCTCTCCATGAAATTCAGCTGAAATGGATTTGCTGCTGTAGAATATCCCTGAGCTGAAAGAACCTGAATCTCTGGAACAGCTGCATCGACCTTTATTGTATTGACTTGCCAGGTTTGTTCTTGTCCTCCAGAGGTCTTCAGGAAATGGGGCTTCTCGCATCCTATTGTGTCCCGGTAGCTTAATAGTAGGTCAGCCACCGGACTCTTGGAGTCTAATTCTTTGTGTTTGATACAAGTGTGAGCAGGTCCAGCTTTTAAGGTCTCCTTATAGGTCTCAACAGCAGGTGCTGTCATTTTCCTGTCTTCCACAGGTCCAGAAAATGTTCTGAAAAAAGTGTTTAAGTGTATCACATGCATGCCTGGCACTAGCCTGTGGGTAGTATTGACTCTGGCACCTCCCTTATGCATACGGTGCATTTTCTCAGGGACAATCCTACCCAGCACTTCCTGTGAGTTCTACTGCAAACAATCCGGTAGTGCCCCTCTCTGTCCACATTCATGATGTTGAAACCCTTCTCCTCTTGTGAAGAGCTTGTGTGTGCACCCCACAGGTATGGCTAGGAAAATGAGCAACACCTCCCTTGTGGTCACGTCAAGCCAGTTCTGGGGTCAGCTTCTTCTCCACCTGGATTGGTGCCTGCCTGCCTTGCGGAACAAAGGATGGCAAGGTGCCCAGGTGTCAGCTAATATTTGCCTATGACAGGGTAGGCACCTTTGAAGTTATTCAAGTTCGTGGTCAGAGCACAGATGGTCAACCTGCCAGAGGAGCAGAAACACTATCTCACACCTAAGGCATTTGTCATGCTCTGGCAGCAGTTTTCACACCTCATCAAGCTGGCTAGTTGACAGCTTGAGCTCATGCAAATTATCCTCCAGCGGTTTCAGGCAGGGAAAATGTAACTTTCTAGAAGTACCTTTTCATTAATAGATATTACAAATTTGATTTTACCATTGAATTTGACTTGAAAAGATTATTACAAAGAAGCTATGAATTGAATTTCTCGTTGGTCCCTACCCGCAATTAGCTTTATGAACTGTAATGTAATCCATTGTTTTCCTATGGGGCAGCCAGACTTACTATAATGAAAATAACTTTCTGGATTTTTTGACTGCAAGGACAAGCACATGTGTAATGATACATTTTTATATGTCCTACATTTAAGTACTGTGCACCCTGTCTTAGGGCTTACAAAGCATACATAGGGGTGACATTATTATTTAAATAAAAGGAAGGCATTGAGGTGTCAAAAGAGTTTATTATCATCTTTAAAACTGCCACAGCAAGACCATGAGGGTAAGCCTGTAGTCATGTTTTCACTCTCACTATATTTGGTGGCACAACAGGGTGTTGCAGGCCACTAGTGACATTTAACTTACAGACCCTGAGTATGATTTTCACTGTATACTAGGGACTTATAAGCAAATTAAGTGTGCAAACTAGGAGTACAGCCAAACAATTTTAACCTGTTTTAGGGGCAGAACATGTGCACTGGTGCTTGGTCCACAAAGTCCTAATCCAGAGAGACAAGAAACAGCAGCATCAATCCAAAATAAAAAGGTGTGATCATGCTAAAGTACTATTTACAGTTCCTTTTTTTGGCCAGTTGGGAATATTTGTCAGGCAAGCCTTTCATGTTCCATTCTATTTTTAATTTGGGTGACAAATTTGTGACTGTGTAGACGGATTTCCCATCTAGCTAGTTGGAATGTGTGCTAGACAAGCAAAGCTTTACAATAACCATCAAGATGCACCTAGGGAAATTGTGTTTGTAATTCATGTTCACAAAATTCATTTTATCAGTTACAATGGACACTTTATTTACATTAGATTTAAATTCTATACTTTTTTAGGTGCCTCCTAAAATGCATTTTTTTAGTTACAATATATCAAACTCATTAATAGCAAATCAATGTTTGTGTAATCACATTGTCCTTTGTGTACCATTTTCAAACCAATGCTTGTGTCATCCTTAAAATGTAATAGGTATTCGAGTACTCTCAAATTAATTAATTTAATTGAGAAAGAAACAATGTGGTACATAAGTCATGAAATGGAAAAACACAGATGCTTTTTATAATAGTTACATGTCCAATTATAGTAGAGCAGGACCAGCTTTACCGCTGGAGGAGCACTGTGCGACAGTCTTTCTTTGGCACCCCCACCCCATGACCAACTCCTCGGAATCCCCTACTAACACTCGGAAAATGAACCCCACATCTCTCCATAGCCCCCAATTCACATACATTCATTTTTTTTTTTTTTAAAGATGTTTTTTATTGTGTCATATACAAGAACATTAACTTAACATTGCCAGGACGTAGATATGCAGTTGTGATTATATATGCATAAGGAATATTGTACTTATAAATGCAAATTAAACATGTAAATGAATTAGGCATATACAGCAATATAGTATCAAAGACTCCAAGTTTGAATAGAGAAAGAAGAAAGAGAGAGGGAGAGGGAGAAGAGCTATAGGGATAGAAAAGGGAATCAAGTGATAGCCATGTGGAGAGAGAGGTAATAGACATTAGTTACAGCGAATATAAGATGAAATAAGTATATATAAGAAAAACAGGAAATATATTGACTTTTTTTAAAAAGGAGTAGAAAAATCCATTTCCTTTGCAGTGCGTGAGAGATAGTTACTTAATGGCAACCATAGCTGATGACGTTTGAAGAAAGTTCCTGTTGAATCAAGCTTGTAGCTGTCAAGTCTATGATGATAACATACAGAATTCCATCACTGTCTGAGAGTAATGTTCTCCGAAGATTTCCAGTTAGAAGTAATAATAGAGATTGCAATAGAAAGCAAAGGGTCCACCAATTTTCCAAGAGGCCTGAATGATCTCCAGAGATCGTGTATGCCACCCAAAAACAGTAATTCATATGACATTGGTAAGGAGATCTGAGCTATTGCTGAAATTTGAGACCATATTGAGGACAAAAAAGTAGATAGGGATGGACAGGAAAAAAAACATGTGAAAGTCAGTACCCTGCTGAGTTTGGCAGCGCCAACAATTGTCATTTTGTGCAAGTTTGAGTTTGTAAAGGCGTACAGGAGTGTAGAAAAGTCTATTATAAAAAAATATAGGGTCTGTGCGAGGCTTGCAGTGCATGCAGTGGAATGTATCGTATACCATATTCTATCCCATAAAGAAGTTGTCCAAACAACACCAAGATCTGATTCCCACAATGTCTCAATAGGTGATTTGAGTCTAGGTGAAACAGACGGTCTTAAAAGTTTATAAATTCCAGCCGCCCTAGGGTAATTAGAAGTTACAATCGGGTGTGGAGATGATGCAAGAGAAGAATGATTATGATGTATAAGTTTACTGAAGGCCTCTTGGACTAGAGTAGAAAGAATGATATATTGGGATTTCATGCGAATAGGGAGATTTTAAATTGCTGAGAGAGTAGTAAAAGGGATGATAGAGTCTTTCTGATATAATTGGGAAATTAGAAGAATACCTAGTCATCCAAGCCTTCCAACACAAGGTTTTACCTTGTTTCCTAAGCGAACTATTGTGCCAAATAGGACTGTTAAAGAATTGATTTATGGGGGTAAGATGCGAAATAAAAAAAGGTTTCAGTAAGTTGACTGAATGGGAGATAGTGCTGGGCAACGAGAATTTTGGGGGGTTAGACATAAATATAATGTGTTTATGGGATAAGGCAGAAATAAATGTTTCTTCCAAAGAGAACCATAGCTTTTGAGGGGCATCAATGAGTGTAGATAAATAGGGATGTATTTGCTTAATGGCAAAAGATTTGTGATAAGTTATAAAGTCAGGGAAATTAACTCCACCTTGTACTTTAGGAAGTTTTAATTTTGAGAGAGAGATTCGGGATTGTTTACCGTTCCACAGGAACTTGGATAGAATTTTATCAATTGAACTAAAAAATAGTTTAGGTATCTTAATAGGAAGCATCATAAGGAAGAAATTAATGACAGGGAGAAGCATCATCTTAATGGTTTCCAAGCGGCCCCACCACATGAGATATAACGGAGACCATTTCTGTATGAGATCTACAAGCTTTGCAGATAAGATTTCTAAATTAGTCCTTAATGTATCCTTGAGGGTAGTGCAGTACCATACCCCCAGGCATTTAATCTTATAAGAATTCCAAGATAATCCTGCATCAAGAAATACAGAGCCAGTGCAATGAACATTAAGTGCTAAGACCACTGTTTTGTCTCTATTAAGTTTATAGCCAGATACATCAGAATATAAGTTGAGCTCATGCAGGGATGCAGGAAGAGAAGTGTCAGGGTGAGACATGAACAAAAGAATATCATCAGCATATGCCAAAAATTTGATTTGATGTGTGCATTATTAATTTGAAACCCCGTAAATTGTTCAGACGTTATTAATTGGTATAGAAAAGGTTCGAGAGCCAAAATAAATAGTAAAGGAGATAATGGGCATCCCTGACGAGTACCCATTTTAAGAGGGGAAAAAGGTGATCGGATACCGTTTGTTATAACCGAGGAACATGGTGAGGAAAAAAGAATTGATATAAAATGTCAGAATTTAGTACCTAGTCCATGCCATTCCTATGCTTTCGACAAGAAACCCCAGTAGACCCTATTGAAGGCCTTTTCCACATCCAATGATATAGCTGCCAGAGGAATCTTAGGTTTAGATGCCTTATTAATAATATTTTAAAAAGTACGGGAATTATCTGCTACATTTCT
This sequence comes from Pleurodeles waltl, assembly GCF_031143425.1. Lineage (NCBI taxonomy): Eukaryota > Metazoa > Chordata > Amphibia > Caudata > Salamandridae > Pleurodeles > Pleurodeles waltl. The sequence goes on along the minus strand of NC_090437.1, from coordinate 1,046,577,066 downwards.
ATTAGGGATGAAACCAGATTGATGAGAATCAATAAGGTCAGGTATATATGGGAGTAAACGGAGAGCTAAAACTTTGGCATAGAGTTTACAATCAGTATTAATTATAGATATGGGTCTATAATTTTTACAGTCAGTCGCATCCTGATCTTTTTTGGGAATAAGACAAATCATGGCCTCCGTTAATGAGCCAGATGCAGAACCTGACATTATAAAGTGATTAAGTAATTGAAAGAGTTTGGGGAAAAGAGACACAGCAAACTGAATAAAGAATTCTACTGTGAAGCCATCTGGGCCTGGAGCCTTACTCTTGGGGAGAGATTGTAAAGCTGTATATATTTGGATAAGTTGTAGGATTTGGTCTAAAGATGAGAGGTCAATCTGCAATGGGTCTCTTGGTTTGAGATTAGAGAAATATTGGTTGAGAGATTGAACTATTGGTATGTGTTCTGGAGTGTACAGGTCCTTCTAGTAAGAAGCGAAACACGATGCTATATCTTTATCTCTAAAGTGTTTAAAACCATTGTTATCTGTGATAGATTTAATAGCTGTTTTTTTCTCTTCTTTGTTTCAAATATTGAGCTAGAAGAGAACCAGCTTTATTGTTACCACCATAATATCTGGCATTTATTTTCAGGAGTGTGCTGCATGCTTGTTCAGTGGTATATTGGTTAAACTCCATTTTAGCTGAGACTAGTGCTTCAAGATGTGATTTTCTAGTTTTGTGAGTATAGTATTCATATTCTAGAGACTTCATATTTTCAAGGATGGAAGTCGATTTTTGTTGAGCAGACTTTTTTTTTTTGAGTGAGCGTAACTTATGATGAAACCCCTACAGGCTGCTTTGAATGCATCCCACACAAAATGAAATGATAGTTGATCACTATCGTTGATGTGAAAGTATTCTTCTATAAACTTACTGTAGGAAGCGATAAAAGTAGCATCTGAAAGTAGAGAGTTATTAAACCTCCATGAAGATGTTTTAGAACTATTAGGAAAAAGATCAAGGTTAGTAATCACAGGTGCGTGATCTGAGATCAAAATAGCACCGATTTCAGAGTTGACCATATGTTGCAATAAACCTTTACTCAGAAAGATATAATCAAGCCTAGAATGGGAATGGTGGGTAGGAGAATAAAAAGAGTATTCCAAGAGGTCGGGATTGCATACTCTCCAGGAATCAGAGAGAGAATGCTGTAAAACAAAGTTTTTAAAAGCTTTGTGGGAGGAATGAAACGTGACGTGGAACGTCTGTCCAAAAATGGATTGAGAATTTGGTTGCAGTCACCACCTATTAGTAAATTGTTTGAGGAATGTTCAGAGGCAATATGGGAAAGATTCTTCTAAAAATTTGGATCTGGATGTGTGGGGCTGTATATATTTAGGATAGTAAGAGAAATATTGTCATTTGTAAATGTAACAAGTACCCAGCGACCTTCTGTATCTTGATGCTGTGAAATTATGGTAGGTTTGAGAGATTTATGACAGAGTACAATTATCCCATTTTTGTTTGTGAAGGAAGGAAGTAGAAAATGTCCTCCACCCATTGTTTTTTAAGTTTAATTGTCTCAGAGTCGTTGAGGTGAGTCTCTTGCAACAAAGCAATGTGGCATTTCAAACAAGCTTGGTGAGATAAGACACGCTGACGTTTAATGGGGTGTTTAAGCCCCTTAACATTCCAATTAACAGTTCTAAGTTGCATAACAAGAAGTATTAATAAACAACTGCTGTAACAAGGAAAAAACTAGGCATATAAATTTTGCAAAAGCAAAGAAATGGGAAAGAAACAAGATAGTAAAGAAAAAGAAAAGGAGGAAGATGACCTCTAGAAGTTGTAAATACATGGATGTGGCAATACAGAGTCTAAAGTCCACGAAAGCTAAAGAAAACAAGATAGAAAGTGAATACCCCGAAAGGTAGAGGGAGAGCGAAGAACCTGAAAAGACAGGAAAGAGTGGCTTCAGCACAAGAAAAGTGATATTAGATATTAAAACATATGAAGGCGAGTTTCCTGGAAGAAAAAAAAACAAAACATACAAACGAAAAATGTACCATTCAGGAGGCCAAATAACGTAATAACTACAGTAAAGGACTCTGACATGAAAAACAATAAAAATCAAAGCTTACCAGTGGAACGTGTAGGAGAACAATTTGGATGGTGAGAAAGGGATACAGTTGGGAAAGGAACATGAGGATTGCACAAAGAACACTATCTAAAAAAAAAATATATATAAGAAAATAAGAAGATGCAGAGAAGGAAAACCATGGATATAAATATTAAACATAACCATTACTATTAAACAGTCCAGAAAAAAAAAAGAAAAAAAAAAAAAGAAAGGACAAATTAAATTATATCTTCAAGTAATTGCAGATGCTCCTAGTTCCATTGCTTCTGTATTGTGTTGGTTAATAAACATTTGTAGTGCTGAAGGTTCCTCAAACGAGTAAGATTTGTCCTTGAATGTAATTTTGAAAAGGCATGGGTGAAGAAGACCATATTGAATATTCAAGGATTTGAGTTGTGGACGTAAGTCCAAAAACTGTTTGCGACGTGCAGCTGTAGCAGGAGCGAAGTCTTGTGTGAAAAACACTTTATGACCTGACCATAGCAAAGAGCCCATCTTTTTGGCTTTTGAGAGTATTTGCTTCAAGTCCGTAAATTGGAGAAAGAGAATAATAATTCCTCTAGGATGTGCACGAGGGCCAGTTGAAGTCTGTGGACCTAAACGATGTGCCCGTTGGATAGAGAGGGGAGAGGTAGGAGGCAAGGGAAGAATTGAAGGTATTGCAGTTTGAAGGAGTGCAATCATGTTAGAGCCTTCCAAACCTTCTGGAATCCCAAAAAGGCGAAGATTATTTCTCCTATTTCTGTTTTCTAAGTTTTCAGTAAGCCTTTTAAGTTGAGCTATGTCCTTAGAGATCTGAGGATTGACAGTGTTACAATCTTCAAGGTTACTGACTCTCTGTTCCAGAGTACAAATTTGTTATTTTTGTTGGGACCATTGCTCCTCAATACGTTGAAAAAAGGCATTAGTGTCCATCATAAAGGGCTATAGTGCACGCAATTCCTCCATGACATCATCTAGAGTAAGATGTGTAGGTGATTTTGAGGGAGAATCAAGGTCTTTTTTTGGGTGCTTGATGGAGGAAGTGTTAGATGTTTTTTTCGCAATTGCGCCAGCAGCATGAGATGAAGAGGCGCTATCCTTTAAAAAGACTGCAGCACTATTCATTGTTAAAGCTGATGGTAGAGAAGATTTAGTTATATGTGTGCGCCCCACTCAAAGAAGATTATTAAAATTGGAGAAAGATGATGACTGGCAACTCTGAGATTCATGTGGTCTCCCCATAAAAGCCAGCAGCAATTTGGTAATAGGAAGCCAGCAATGTGAGTTGTTGATGAAATTATATTACAATGAGAAGCTGCTGACAGAAGTTTCCAACAACAGAACAAAATATAATAAAAAATATATAAATAGAAAATCTTAAATTATTCTCTCATAACAGGCATGGCGGAATACATCAAGAGCAAAGCACTTTACTGCATATAGTCAAACAATTGGTGACTAGTTTTAAGGGAACCTTCTGAAAAGGAAAAAGTCCCCTCCATCAAAGGAAAGCATTTTCCATGTTATGAAGAGCAATTTGAAAGAGCTCCTTGACAAGAGCTGCCAGTGAATACTTAAAGTTGAAAACCTCAGCTAAATGTGTTTGAAGAGAGGGGACAAAAGTTCAGCTGGCTGTCAGAAGGTTATAAATATTCCATTGCAGAGGAAACTAGATTTGTAGAATCACATCCAGGCAAGCAGTTAAAAGTCAAATAGAAACATCTCTGTGAAAGTTTAGGTTTGTGCAGAGGCTTATGGAGTGAAACGCAAATGAGGCAGATAAATAATTACCTCAGCCCCTCACATGAAGTCTCTGAAATGACTTCAAAACTCCATGTCTCTGTAAGATCAAGGCATATTTATGCAGCAGCAGAGCTACAGTGCTCAAAAATGCTAAAGAAATTAATAATTTTGATGTGAAAACATCTCCTTCTTTCCAGGAAGTGCTGAAGCCTCACGGAGCTCTAAAGAGCAGCGGCCATCTTGCGTGACCTCCAGCCACGCACCCTCATTCATTTTTTTTAAAGCCCTAAGAAAGGGTGGCTTTACTAATTCACTCAGTTAACCACATACAATATAGTTCTGTTCTTTGCAGCAGGCACCTTAACTCTCTAGCTACTTTATGGCGAGTCAAAGCTGCCACTAGCCAAAAATCTCCTTTCTCTCCCTTGCAGGAACATTAATCACAATAGGTATCTTGACATTATAATTGCTTTCTGAAGGCTGGACGCATAGGGAACTTTTAGCAGGTGCTCTTAAAGCGCAGCTTTCGTATGTTATTGCTAAACACAGGGCCGCTCCGAGGTCAGCGTCTCAAAATCTATGTCAGCACCCAGTGCAGCTGCACAGTTCACACTTCCCTAATGCTGACTCTGTAGTGGAGTAACTATCTTTTGGAGAGCACCTAGCACTATACATACATTTGTTAGCCTTTTTTCCCTTGATAAGTTAAGGTAGTGCTTTCTGAGAATTAAAGGTATCCTTGTCAAGTGCTGAATACGACTGTTGTTTTGGAACTCTTTCATTCTTGCACAATTCAGGTGGATCTACACATATGGTTCCAGCAAGTGCCCTATAGAGAGTTGCTGCACCCTGCAAAAATCACATTTTAACATGTAAAAATAAGCTATGAATACATCCAACAGGGCTTAATTTACAGCCTTTTCCAATTATTTGATGTATGTTAGGACATACATGTCCCCTAGAATTTCTACAGAGGTAAGTGCAGTAAGTATAAATGATTAACATTCACCAAGATAGTGGGTATTGGACATTTTTGTTTCCTGCAAAAGAAAATAATTGCAAATCGTGCTGTTCCACAGAGGCATCCAGGGTTTTCAACACTGAATGCAGGCGAACCCTTTATCATTTCCATGCTACTCTTTATTGGACTCGTTAAGAGGTCCTAATTTACTGTGTTTTAGGTAGATTTGAAAAAAAAAAACAGATCTCATAAAGTTTGATTAAAAAATGGTACTACAGATGCATTCAGTTAACTTTTTTGTCATTGTACTTCTTATGTACCATGTCAAATCATGTGGGGCATCATTTGTTTTGAGACAGACATGTGTGTTTAGGCTTTTCAGAAGTATGTTTTTTGAATGAGGCTTGACATGGTAGAATTGCAGTCCCCTGGAGGATGAGAAATTTGATTTTGAGCACCTGTATCATCTCATACTAGTGATCCTATTAGGTGTGTGGTAAATTAAATGTTGTGCTTTGAATGTTAAAATGCTCGGGTGCAAACTGGTTGTGAAAGGGGAGATGACTTTGAATTGTAGCCTTACACATCTCTGACACGCCACATCAGTCTCCCTTAGGAATACTGATCAATCTCTCACATCTTGCCTTTATAAAGTCAGGCACCTGGAAAGATCTGAAGCTTGCCTGGGTTCAGCTACTAATTAATGTGAAAATTCCTAGCCAAACCTTGGACATTTACTGCAAATTATTGTGGAGCCCAAGTCCCACAAGCCCTTATAACCTGGCACCTACAGACTGGCCTGTCTATATGTTTGTGAGACGATGGTTCTGACAATCATCCAGCTGTCAGCCCCTCCCAGGAAATGGGCGGAGAAACCCAAAATGGATTGCTAAGAAGGAGGGGCTGAGTTTCAGAGCACATGTGGCCCAAGCTCCTGGATGACGCCATTTTGGAGCTATCCCAGAAGACTGTGTAGGAAGGAAGGGACAGGAGCAAACAAGTGATGTGGCACATCTGCATTGGCCAGAGGTGCAGGTCTGCTGGGCACTTCAGCCCTCACTTAAACTGTCCTGCACAGGGGAGAGCTCTCTCTCTCTTGGCTGTGCTTCACAGCTGGACACTGAGACTACAGAAGGGCGACATGGACAACTGGAAAGAAGAAGCCCCTAAATGTCCCCTGGGGCAGGGACTCTGCCCCTGAAGGACTTTAGGCACAGCAAGGCGCAGGCCAGGGCCAGGTAAGCTGGCCCCTTTATTCCCCCAGAGGACTAGTTGGGGGAAAGACTGGCCTGGCACAAGGAGAGCACACTGCCCAGAAGGAAAGGAGGGAACCCAGAGGAAAGGCTGGCACAGGGAGTCAGTAAGACTGGCCCCCATCATCTGGTACCCCTCTAGGTTAGGAGGCCTAAGGACAGTGCTCCTGGTGGCAAGGGCTCATCACAAGCGCAACTACACCAGAACCGCACAAATAGACCCCTGGGGGCCTGAGATATCCAAAGAAGAAGGTCTGTGATCTTTGACCTATTTCAGAGGAAGCAACGAAGTGAGTTAGGAACCGCCGCTGCTCAGGTCGATCCCCCCGGGCTGGGCCAGGGCCCAGGGCTGCCATTAAAAAGAAGTAAAGCCGGGTGTCGCCATTGCGACCTCTGGGAAAACCAAGAAAGGGCCCTGGACCCTATCCTGGAGCTCTGCCAGGGAGAAAAGTTGGGGATGCCGTTGCGCCCCCTGTGAAGATGGCCGGTGGCAGAGGGAGAGCCGGCGTCCAAAGGTTAATCCGGGGGGTGCCATCGCACTCCCCGTGAAGGTTGTCTGGGGACCCCGGACCACCTCCCGGGACCTCCACCTGGCACAGCTGGAGAGCCGCTCATTAAATATACATATGGCCCATAAGGTTTTGCCGGCCTCCAGGACACCTTGTTCAGCTCGTGGTGGCCCCAGGAAGATGGGGCCACCATCAACTAAGTTCCCATGGACAGGGGGAAATGCAGGAATGACTCAGCGTTCCCCTGATGCCACGTTTATGTCCCCCACCCTAGGATAGGTGGGACCAAGGAAATATAACCCCTCCCAAGGGTTAAAAACAAGTAGCAATCACTAGCTTGTTTGAACTTTTGTTCTTAGCTCATGTAATTCCATTCTTTAGGAGTGTAGATTGGTATTATAGCAAAATGATTAAATGTATGATGTTGTTCCTCTGTAACCCAAAAATAATCCTTATGGTTTAGTCCTTTCGCTGCCAGGTCTTTTACCCTTCTGTGCTGAGCCTTTTTTTTGGCTATTTGGGGCAGTTTGCGCTTAGTACCTCATAACTTTTTCTCCACATAAGCTACCCATGCCAAATTTGCATCCTTTTTTTCCAACATCCTAGGGATTCTAGAAGTACCCAGAATTTGTGGGTTCCCCTGAAAGAGACCAAGAAATTCGCCAAAATACAGCAAAAAAAACTTTTTCTCCAAAAAATGGGGGGAAAGGGCTGCAGAAGTAGGCTTGTGTTTTTTTTCCCCTGAGGATGGCATCAACAAAGGGTTTGCGGTGCTAAAATCACCATCTTCCCAGCTTTCAGGAACCATCTGACTTGAATCACAAAACCCAATTTTTCAACACAATTTTGTCATTTTACTGGGACATACCCCATGTTTACTATTTGTTGTGCTTTCATCCTCCTTCCAGTTAGTGACAGAAATGGGTATGAAACCAATGCTGCATCCCAGAAAGCTAAACAGTTCTGAAATGTAGACAAAATTCTGAATTCATCAAGGGGTCATTTGTGCATATCCTACAAGGGTTTCCTACAGAAAATAACAGCTGTAATAAAAACAAATATTAAAATTGAGGTAAAAATACAGCCATTTTTCTCCACGTTTTACTCTGTATACCTGTACGTCTGCTGGACACTTCTGGTTGCGAGGATATATAGGGCTTGTAGGTTTATCAAGAACTCTAGGTAGCCAGAGCCAATAAAGGAGCTGCAACGGATTTTCATTGTATGCACACAGCAATTAATTTGGTGAAATATAAAATGTGAGAAATAGGTATCAAGAACACCTTTGTATTTCCAAAATGGGCACAAGGTGTTGAGAAGCAGTGGTTATTTGCCCATCTCTGAATTCCAGGGTGCCCATACTAGCATCTGAATTACAGGGCATTTCTCAAATAGATGTCTTTTTTACACATTGTCTTACATTTGGAAGGAAAAAATGTAGATAAAGGCAAGGGGAAATAACACTTGTTTTGCAATTCTGTGTTCCCCCAAGTCTCCCGATAAGAATGGTACCTCATTTGCGTTGGTAGGCCTAATGCTCACAACAGGAAATGCAACATGGACACACCAAATTTTTACATTGAAATCCGATGTGTTTCTTGCAAAGTGCTAGCTGTGGATTTTGGCCTCTAGCTCAGCCGGCACATAGGGAAACCTACCAAAACCTGCACATTTTTTAAAACTAGCCACCTCGGGGAATCCAAGATGGGGTGACTTTTGGGGCTCCCACCAGGTTCTGTTACCCAGAATCCTTTGTAAACCTCAAAATATGGCCAAAAAAGCACTTTTCCCTCACATTTTGGCTACAGAAAGTTCTGGAATCTGAGAAGAGCCACAAATGTCCTTCTACCCAGCGTTCCCCCAAGTCTCCCGATAAAAATGGGACCTCACTTGTGTAGGTGGGCCAAGTGCTTGTGACAGGGAAGAGCCACAAACATGTTGAAATTGAGGGGGAACCAAAGCGGGTCCAAAAGGGTAATTATCAGTTTAGATGAGACAATGCTGGGTGGTAGGAATCTTGTGGTAGGAATCCTGCAGATTCCGGAAGGTTCCATCACAAAAATGTGGGAAAAATGTGTAATTTCCAGCAAAGTTGGAGGTTTGCAGGGCATTGTGGGTAAGAAAATGGTGTGGGTGCCTGTGAAACACACCACCCTGGAATCACCTATATGTTTAGTTTTCAGATGTGTTTAGGTCTTTTGGATTTTTCTACATGGCAACGTCCCAAAGTCCATAAAGTGCAGCCCTCACCATTCCAAGTGGGACGATTTTGAGAGTTAGCCAAGCTCTCATGGCCCAAATGTAAAATGAAAACCCAAAATAATCAAATGTCCTCTTGCTTGCCGTGGGATAAGATGTTTTAATGTGCGGAAGAGAGCTGAAAGACTGTTACCCCCTTCAGTTGGGGTGGGGGCATAACCAGGCCCATACTGGTTGGTAGCCACCACCCCACATTTTTTTTTTTCCTGGCATCTCGTAGACTTTCTGACCCCCCCCCCCCCAGTGTGTGGATCGGGGGTAATTGCCCCATTTGCCCACTGGTGGGCAGAACAACTTTGTCCCAATTTATAAGATATACCCCCACCCCCATGGGGAGCGACCCTTGCCCAAGGGGCTGCCTCCCAAACAAAACATACACACACACCAATCCCTGATGCCTAAGTGGTTTCTGACCCCCCGGGGGCAGATCGGCCTAATAGAAATAGGCTGATCTGCCCACAAGGGGAGGAGAAATATCCTAAAATAAATTTGCCCTCCCAGGGGAGTCACCCTTGCCTAAGGGGTCACTCCTCTTGCGTGAAATTGGCCCAAAAATAAAATCCCCAGTGCCTAGTGGTTTCTCGGCCTAACAAAAATAGGCCAATCTACCCCCAAGTGGGGCAGTAATGGCCTAAAATAAACTTGATCCCAGGGGAACTACCCTTGCCTAAGGGGTAGCTTCCCTTTTGTGTAATTGATGCAAAAAAATAAAGATCCCCGGTGTCTCGTGGTTTCTACCCCCCTTGGGGGCAGATTGGCGTAGCAAACATCAGCCGATATGCCCCCAAAGAGGGCAGAAATGGCCTTAATACTATTTGCCCCCCCCAGGGGAGCGACCCTTGCCTAAGGGGTCGCTCCCCGTCTGTAAAACAATAACAACAAAATAAATCCCTGGTGCCTAGTAGTGTCTGCCCCCCTTGGGGGAAGTTCAGCCTAATTAAAATAGGCTGCTCTGCCCCCCACGGGGGCAGAAATAGCCTAAAATAAATTTGCCCCACAGGGGAGTGACCCTTGCCTAAGGGGTCGCTCCCCTTGCATGAAATGCGCATTTGAAAAAAAACTCCCTGGCGTATACTGGTTTCTGCCCCCCTTTTGGGGTAGATTGGCATCATAAAAATAGGTCAATCTGCCCCCATGGGGGGCAGAAATGACCTAAATATAATTTGCCCCCTAGGGGAGCGACCCTTGCCTAAGGGGTCGCTCCCCACCTCTAAAACAAAACAACTAAACAAAAAATAAAATGATCCCTGGTGCCTAGAGGTTTCTGCCCCCCCCCCCGGGCAGATTGGCCTAATAATAGGCCGATCTGCCCCCAGGGGGCAGAAAAGTCCCTGAAAGAAAATTGCCCCACTGGGGAGCGACCCTTGTACAAGGGGTCACTCCCCTTATGCCAATTTCCTAACAAAATAATATCCCTGGTGTCTAGTGGGCATTTTAGCAGCCGGATCGCTTCACAATCCGGCTGCTAAAATGCTCTGAGAGACTTCAAAGGGAAGGAAATTCCTTTCCTTCCCTTTGAAGCCTAACAGGGCCCCATCACATGATCGGAAGCTTCCAGCGCGATGGGAGGCGGCCTCTGTGAGGTCAGCACGTGATCGTGCGCTGATGTCACAGGTGGGGGTGGGGGAGTCGGGGGTGGAAGGGGAAGGTCTTCCCCTTCCATCCCTGCCTTGGGGGGGGAGGGAACATCACGGAGTGAGCGCTAGCGCTCCCTCCGGCTCCAGGATGAGGATGTAATGGTTACGTCCTTGGCACAGGAGCACTGTGCCGCACGACGTAACCATTACGTCCGCGGCACAGAAGCGGTTAAAGTATTTAATCATGTTCCTAGATGTACCTAATGATGCTGAGATGGGTAATAAGATTGATACCCACTCTTTTGTACTGTAATTGGTTTTTGTACAGTAATTACAGTTAGTATGCTCATTGTCATCCTTTTGTGTGTTTACTCTATATTACAGACAAATGTTGCATTGGGATACCAGGGACTGCCTTGCCATGTAGGAGGTTGGATTATATTTCCCCTAGGGGGAGTCATGAGAGATTACACAATGTCATCCCAGAGTACTTCCATCCATTTGAGTATAATTGTAAATTGTTGCATAGTATTGAGTAATGTGTGTGTGTGTAATAAATGTACTTACTATATCAAAAGAAAAAGCACCGGCTGGACAATCATTAATTGAGTACCATGCTTGTGTGTCTGCAAATGGGGATTACTAGCCCACACCACCTCCCTTGGGTAAGCCTTGGACTGCTCAGCAACACACCCTTTAAGAGTCAAGTGCTACAATGGAGTGTTTGGTTCCCAGTGGCGGTCGTGTGCGGATCCGTTACTTGTGCAGGTCACATAATTAATGACCCACTTTCCAACAATATTGATCTATGTGGACTCGAAATTTCCCATCACTTTCAGTCTCTTCATTGTTTGTATGCAATTAACAGGATAAAATACTTTTGGGTGTAAAATTTATACTGAGTAACATTGATATTGAGTTATTGTGGCTAGACATTTGCATTTGGTGACTTTCAAGATTGTCCTTTGTCAATTTGTGCTATGCATCTCGAAACTGTGACACCTGCGTGTCTTTCCTTTAACAGTTTTTGCATATTCTGAGAAACTATCTTCCCTAAAATGATCTTGCAGTGTCCGATGGCAACAGTATAATATAGCCCTATGGCCTACTGCTGAGGGATATACTGATTGTTAAAGGCCCTGAACCCAAATTGGTAGACCACCTTTAACAACCTGTACTGCCTGAGGCAGAATAGTTTTAAGGCTATTAGGACATTCCACCTACTTAGGGTAAAATGTTCTATATTAAAAAGTAGGAAACGTAAAGGCAAACATTGGAATGTTGGAGCAGAAGGCTTATGCCATTATACGTCCATAGCTAGTCCATTGTCTTCAATGGAGCTCCCAATATTCCAATGTTCTAATAAACACTATAGTTCCCAAACTTATCTCAATCCCGCCTTCTCAAAATGAAACCAAAGCTTTGTGACATGACTATCTTTTCAGCCTCCCTGTTTTTACCTTTTCACTTTGGTCGGATGAAATAATATTCTTCATTTCCTCTCAAGGCATAATGGGGCCACGGGTAGCCCACCACACTCAATTCGTCCTCAAACTATGTAAGATTTTCTTTAGGTTGCATTTCATATTGTAAAATAAAAAGTGTTGGATCTGGCTCTTGTACAGGGACATTCCCCAAACTTTTGGCCTTTTTCCTCCTTATTTTCTGACCCTTGTTGGCTGACGTTCTGACTCTGAGGACTTTTTCACTACTAATCAGTGCTAAAGTGGATGTGTTCTGCCTTGTAAACTTGGTATGATTGCCTTATATCTAATTGGCATACTTAATTTACCTATAAGTCCCTTGTAAAGTGGTATCTCTATACCCGGGGCCTGTCAATTAAATTCTAATAGTGGCTGCTATGTGCCACCCAATGAGTGGCCTTTCAAACCTGTCTCAGGCCTGGCAGCGCAGGGCTTGTCTACGCAGTTTTCTGCCACAGGAACCTGGCATCTAAATTTACGTACCAGGCCCAGAACTTCCCTTTTACTGCATATAAGTCACCCCTAATGTAGGCCCTATCTGGCCCTATGGGCATAGTGCTATGTAGGTAGAGGGCAGGACATGTGCCTAGTAATGGGCCTGTCCTGGTAGCGACAAACAGCCTATTTTGTTTTCTCACTGCTGTCTGTGTTGCCTTCTTATAGGATTGCATTGGAAATGCCCTGCCTTATGTGTAAGGGGTATTGTCTGATTTATGAGGGGTAGCATAGGCATGTTTGGTATGTTTGTAATGGTAGTGAGAAACGTTGCTTACTGGTGTGGGTGGATTTTTTATCATTACAGAAATGCAACTTCTAGAAAGTGAGCATTTCTCTGTGCTTATGACTGGTGTTTTGCAGCTTGACTCCAATCCACGTCTGGGCAGAGTGACAGTTTGGCTTTGTGCATACTTTTTAGACAGCCTGTACACAGGGAGGGTGGACGTGTCACAGAGGTGCATCTACATACTGAATAGTCTGCCTGGGCTGAGAGAAGGGAGAGGCGGGTCACACCTTCATTCGCAAAGACTGTGCCCTGGCCTCACACAATAGGGTTCTTTACCCCCCACTGATGTTTGGAGCCAGTGCTATAGGAGAGAAAGGGGCACTCCCAGAATCAGTTGTAAAACACACTGTAAACTGAGTATAAGTACAGGGGATTTTTCCCCATAATTTAGACATTCTTGGGACTCCAGAGACTTTTCTGGAACTGGACACAGGACGTTGCTGAATGGACTCATCAGGACCCACCTTGGACTGCTGCTGCTGTGCTGACCTGTGACCTGCCTGGTCACTAGGAAGAACTGCCACAATGTGCATCCCTTGTGCTGGCCTGTTGCTGGGCCTGCTAGCCCTGTGCACCCCCCCCCTTCTTTTCTCCAAGAGCAGAATGCTGTGGCCCCTGACCCCTGCAACCATCCAAAAAGACGTGAAGTGTTCTTTCTTTTACATGTAGTGCATGGAAAGTGCCTTATTTCATGGCCCCGAGGCACCGGGAGAGTTCCTTGTTTTGTGAAGCAATGATACTCTATACAGAAGGGTCCCAGCGCTAGGGAAGTGTGCTGTTTTATTATTTTCTGCACCTGGAAAGGAATAAAACTGGTGTTGCCGAGTGAAGACATCACCGCCGCCACCCCGACTCTAAATTAACTGCCCCGCGCTGAGAAGTGCTCATCGGGGCTCGTAATACACCGCCGCGACCCAGGCATTGGAACAATCCAAGCGCGATGGACGCAGATAAGCAGAGCGCTCCCGGGGCACTAGCAGATACCTACTTCAGTGCCTGCACACCGCCTCGTGGGAAGGGGACTTCAGGCGGGGAAGGAAGGCTTTTTGGTGTTGTGGATGGGCAGGGGAGGGGAAGCCTCACCGGAGGCTCCCCCTGCCCCAACAAAGCCTGATCTCGTTTGTGGAGACCACAGGCGGGGCGGATGCTTCGGCAGAGCCCCCTGCACGGCAGGTCCCCTCTTTCAGCCCCACTGTGGCCCTTGGTGTTTTGTTTGGGTTTGCCTTGCCCCCCATTGGAGTGCCAGTGAAGGCCCAGGGGGGCCCCCAGAGATCGCATGCCCCACGAGGGGCCTGTTATAAACACCAGAGAGGGTGGGGATCATCCCCCTCCCCCAGAATTAACCCATGGCCCCCGTTCCATGCATAGGAGCGCCAGGGGCCCCAATATTGATCTTCTTAGCACTGGAAATGCTCCTCCATCGTAATACAGGTACTTACAAAGGGCTTACATAGTTCTCATGTTCCTAGTATGGACATTATGTTAACCTGCCTAGTTTATGATGTGACATAGGTATGCTAATGTTCCTTTTTATGGGCATAACAAGCTAATATGTTTTCTTGACTTGCCATGTGTTTTATAATGCTCTTGGTACAGGCATTTATGATACGTTAATGAAAAGTGCTTTGGTGTAATAATGTGATTCCTGACTACTGCTTATATTGCAGACTTCTGAGTACTTTTGTGTTCTAATTTCACTACTGCATATTCTTGCAGACTATTAGTAACCTGTGTAACGTTCTGACAACTGCTAAGGTAAGCAGGGTTTTTGTGACATGTAATGTTTGGTCTAATTATGTTTTGTGCAATACAGTTTTTTTTTACATAGCTCAGTGTTGTGTTTACTTTGTGGTGTGCATATTTCCTCACCTGTGTTGTATGTGTGTTGTGCAAACACTTTACACTTTGCCTCCAGGTTAGGTCTGACTGGTCGTGCATTAGCAGGGGTTATCTTGGACGTGTAACTTCCTTGCCCTGACTAGAGTGGGTGGATTTTGACTGGCTTAGGTGCAAATCCTCGCCAGCCAAAACCCCATTTCTAACACAAAGGAAAATAAAAAATATGTTTTCTATCGAAGCTTGTTCGAATAACTGTACACTTAATTATTTTTTTCGTAAAACGCCATCTATCTGTTACTGCAAGAGGGATGCCGAAATGAAAATACACAGTGAAATGAGAACGAGAGCTGCAACAGGCGTATAAACAGATGATGCCAGAGATGGTTGGCAGTACTTCTCCGCTGTCGTGTGTTTGATATTTAAACGTTGGTATCGCACATTTCAGTCTGTTATCCAAATTGGTCTTAATGATCAAACTGCAATTTCGATTTGGAATGCAAGGAGCCATCTGTACTGTGTGAACAGAGCTTCAAGATAAATGCTCGACTGGGCTGGGCCAATTCCAAAGCGTTTCTCTGAAAAGAGGTGTGTAAGACGCGCGCTCGAAACACAAGCAATTTAATAGCTGTAAGCAGGGTCGGACTGGCAGGACGGGAAGTCGGCCATTGCCCAGGGGCCTACGGCAAAGGCCAGCTGGCAGGCCGTTTTTTTATCGTCTGCAAGTACGCTCCCAATATGTGCCTGGGCCAAATAGAGCACTGGCCCACAGCCTGAAAGGCTGCTGAAGGCTTAGGGCAGAGATCACACTTCAGTATGACCCAGTACAGAACATGGGTGGCTCATTGTCATGTGCAGTAGGACAATGGGGCAAACCGAGGAGGCACGGGCTGTTTTAGATGATCACAGCTAGCACTAATGTTGTGTGGGGGTGGAGTGAAACGGGGTTGTGCAAGGAGCCAGATTACAAGTGTGGCCGTGTTAGAGACTCTACTTTTGTCTCCAGAAGCAGACAGATGAGCTTCAGGAGTCTGCTTCCACCTTGCCATCTTCAAAACTAGGGATTCCTGTTTTCAGTTGAACCAATATCACAAAATAAGACTACCAACCAAATTAAGCAAAAATTTTACTTTTTTGACAAATCAAAGCAATTGCGTTTTACAAAATTAGTATGAAATACATTCATTCTGGAACAAAATGAAGGATAGGAAGGGGTAATAGACACATGAGTAACAAATGGAATGAACAAAGGGCTCAGCATTTAGACAAAAGGAAAAGTGAGACATGCAGTGTGGGGAAGAATGACAAAACAGGGGAAGACAAAGAGATATAATGAGACAAGAAAATAACTCCCCCACTACTAAATAAGCATCATATTTATGAAAAGTCATCATCCACAAGTATGGGCCACTTTTTCACTTGGTGCCCAGACCTAATTTTGGTCCCAATCCGACCCTATCTGTAAGTATACAATATGTCGAAATTATAGATTTAAGAAGAAGGAAGTACACCGAGGAGTACCGACCACGGCCGCCATATCCAGCCTCAGTACCAAAAAAAAAAAATGTGAAAATGCCAAAGGTATTGTTATAAGTGCAGAGAACATGGAAAACCGTCACTCCATGCATCTGAACACAAGGACTTTAACACTGTATCAAAACCTTGTATTGTAAACTTAATGTGCATTAATTAATTATTTTACGTTAGGTAGTTCTAATTTCTTGAAAAAAACACAGAGTCCTCGCCTACACAAGAAAGGGGAATTCACGACCGATCTGTAATCAAGTTTAATCTCAGTATTCCATCAACTGCAAATAGGTTTTCTTAAACAGGTGTAAAGCCGAACGACTTCCTCAGGGCTCAATAACTCTACCTCGAAATATCTTGGTAAATGTCGATTTTGTGAAATGAGTCCTGGGGAATAGTATCCCCAGTGGATGTACTGTCTGAAGCACACATGGGTGTGGCGTTATAATCATTCTACCGTGTGTAGGACAGAACACAGATCATGTATTGTTCAAAACATAGGCAGAGACCCAAGAATTTTGAGACCCTATGGAAGAAAGACTATGTATTTAGGACTGATGTCAAATGGTGCAAAGCTGAACATGCACTACGCTCTATTAATGCAAATCTGAAAATGTAGTAAGGATTTCAGTTTGAAGGGATAGTTGAATGTGCATTTACTATTGCTGAGTGATTAATTAAATTTGAAAATGCATTTAGGATTATTGCATTAATGTTGCTAATCTGGACATTCCCAGAAGAATAGTTTCTGATAGTGGAAATCTAGTTACTTCCTAAGGATTATTTGAGTGTTGCTCCAGAGACATTTAGGATTAATGGCTCGTGGTGCAAAATGTCAGAATGCACTTGTGAGAAATGGGAACTGTAGTTGGCAAAGGTATACACCCTTGTCCAAGTAGAGACCACAATCCTAGTCAGGGTAAATCACACACAATCCAAATTATCCTGTGCCCACCATCTGGTAGCTTGGAACTGAGCAGTCAGGCTTAACTTAGAAGACAATGTGTAAAGTATTTGTGCAATACATCATGCAATAACATAGTGAAAGCACCACAAAAATACACTAAACAGGTTTAGAAAAATATAAGATATTTATCTGAGTAAGGTCAAAACGATCAAGATTTGATAAGTACAAGTTGAAACATCACTTTTGCAATGATAAGAGTAAAGGTAACTGGTATGCATCAAATTTACACACATAAAGACAGCAGAGGAGGAGATGCGTGGAAAAAGGAAAGTGTGTTTAGGATTTTCTTGATGTGAACAGTTGATGCATCGATTCTTCCCACCCTGCAAGGGCCTTGCATCAATTTCCAACACGCAGTCTTGGAAACTTACTGCAATGTGGGGTCTTCTGAGGCCCATGGGCAATGCGTGGAAATCCTGGGCATGTGGGATGACGTAACAGGTGCTGCACCGATCCGGTATGGTGATGCGTTGGAGTTTCTTTTGCACAGCAGGTGCTGCGTCAATTCCTCATGCAGGAAGTTGGGCTGCATTGTTCTGGCTCAGCGATGCGTCGATCTGGTATGGCTGTGCGTCAAAGTTCTGGTCACAACGCAGGCACTACGTCAATCTGCACTTGGGGAGCTGGGCTGCATTGTACCCATCTGGCAATGCAGAGATTCTTTTAGGCGATGCAGGGATTCTTTCACCGGTGGGCAGGGTGTTCATCGATTCCTGCAGGTTGTGTGTCAATTTTCACCACATAAGGAGTTTCCTTGAAGAGTAGAAGTCTTTTTGGCCTTGACACTTCAGAAACAGGAGGCACGCTCAATTCAAGCCCTTGGAGAACACTTCTCAGCAGAGCCAGACATCAGCAAGGCAGCAGGGTAACAGCAAGGCAGCAGTCCTTCACAGCAAAGCAGTCTAGGTGAGTCCTTTGGGACTGAAATGTCAAACATTGGGCACAATACATAGATGTTTTTTTTTTTCATATGGGAAGGAGAAAGAGAGAATCTACAGGAGTTTGTTGATTGGCTTAATCTTTGTTATGACAATCTTAGATTCACCCCTAACATCAGTAATCAACAGGTGAATTTTTGGATATCCTCATCTATGGAGATCAAGGACAGCTGCAGGTGTCACTCTATACTAAACCTACAGCCCATAATACTTTATTACATTTTGAAAGCTTCCATCCGAGATGCCAACCCCAAAGTATTCCATTTAGCCAATTTTTAAGAATTAGAAGAAATTGCAGTGATAGGACAGACTATGATAAGCATGCTCATGATTTAAAAGAGAAACTTCTCCACAGAGGATATCCTAAAAGACTGGTTAGGGATGCATACAAAAGAGCAAAATATTACATGGTCCTTATGATTTGCATTTGAAAGTGTGTGCATGTATTTATATTATGTCTCCCGTGGTTTGAATAGCCCTTTATTTAACAAGGGCTATCTATATTTAACCAAAGTTTCAGACACATAAAGAGAAAGAGATACTTGTATCTCTGACCTCTAGCTTATTTATTTATTGCTTGATTATACATAAGGGCTATTGGGACAAGGTTGTTTTCCCCCCTTCAAGACCTTTTAGAGACTATGGCCCTCATTCTGACCTTGGCGGGCGGCGGAGGCCGCCCGCCAAAGTCCCGCCGTCAGGTTACCGTTCCGCGGTCGAAAGACCGCGGCGGTAATTCTGACTTTCCCGCTGGGCTGGCGGGCGGTCGCCTTCAGACCGCCCGCCAGCCCAGCGGGAAAGAGGCTTCCACGATGAAGCCGGCTCGGAATCGAGCCGGCGGAGTGGAAGCTGTGCGACGGGTGCAGTTGCACCCGTCGCGTATTTCACTGTCTGCACAGCAGACAGTGAAATACATGTAGGGGCCCTCTTACGGGGGCCCCTGCAATGCCCATGCCAGTGGCATGGGCACTGCAGGGGCCCCCAGGGGCCCCACGACCCCCCCTACCGCCATCCGGATCCCGGCGGTCGGACCGCCGGGATCTGGATGGCGGTAGGGGGGGTCGGAATCCCCGCGGCGGTGCAGCAAGCTGCGCCGCCGTGGAGGATTCAATGGGGCGGCGGTACACTGGCGGGAGCCCGCCAGTGGTGCCGGTCCGACCGCGGCTTTACCGCCGCGGTCGGAATCCCCATTGGAGCACCGCCGGCCTGTCGGCGGTGCTCCCGCGGTCCTCCGCCCTGGCGGTCTTTGACCGCCAGGGTCAGAATGAGGGCCTATTTGTATTATAGAAAACAAATTTTGCTGAGATTTCTTCTGTTTGGCTTTAGTTTCCTTATAGAGTCTAAATAATCCTTGGTATCTGAAGTTGAAATACGAGGAGTTGGTATATGTGACAGGCTGAATTTCATCTCTCATAAAAAGTAAATAGTGGGTAAGGTGAGAGCAAGTGATCCTGCATTTAGGCCCTCTTTCAATTTTCCTTATTTTTCTTTCTGGCTCACTAATATTTTCATGTATTATAACAAGCATGACTACTAAGGGGAACACCCATATGTTGGCTTTGCTTTTATATTTTATTTTGATTTATGTAACATATGTTTTTTGGTCTTAGCTTAGTCTAGGGTGATCATTTGGGCTACACTAGTAAGATTCATGTACACTTCTATATGGTGCACGTACCAATAAATACAATCTTGTTCAAAATAAAAGATAATGTAATAAATACCACTTGGGTGTTTTCTACTACCACACTGGGTGTGTGATGCAGTTGACAATGTAGAACTAGGATTGAGCATTTATTGATATTTTGATTATTTTTATTGACTTATTTATAGATTACCTTAATGGACAAAACCTCTCTGTATGCAAATTTTAATTAGCAATGGAGAATAAGCATGTGCCCTGAAGACGGTGTGTGACTAGTTTGTCACTTTACAATGAAACGTCCGTTGGCACAGTTGTTGGTCATAGATGCTTTCTGGATGCTTCTCGATGTGGAATCAGACGTACAATTTGTATACAGCACATACAACAAAGGAGGACTTATGGAAGAAGAAACAAATATATCATAACAAACTTTCAATGAACAATTTGGATGAAGATCTATATCTGGGACATTGAATGATAAATCTCTTTATTTAAGTTTTTGTAATACATTATATTATATATGATAATAGTTTCCTCTGGGGAACGCTTTGACAACAATATTTTCTGGGCCAACTATTGATTCATTTGTTTTTTTGTTGGTGAGTGTGAGTGGTGCATGTGAGTATGAAACATGTTTGAGAGAGAGTTTTTATATTTTGTTCATTTATGGTACTGATTTAAATATAGTGATTGGTGATCAAGAATATAATTGTGTTAATCAATTAATATGTATGTGTTTATCATTGCTTATAAATATACACCTCCTATTGATCAATGTTAACTATATCTATTTAGGGATTCTAGTTTTGGAACCACGTAGGAGGTGGGTGTTGTTTTCTTTTCAAGTCCTTTGGACTGTCAGGCAGCTTCTCTTGTGAGGTTGCAGGATCTGGTTCAGAGTGTCTGTCCCAGGAAGTGTCTGAGTTGGTGGGGTCTTTGATTTGGGGGAGACTTCAAAGAGTGGTTTTGAAGTGCACAACGTTCCCTTTCATTATAGGTCTGTCTGCCAGGGTCGCAGTAGGAGGTTTGACAGTTCATTGTGTGAAAGCAGGCCACTAGCCTTTTAAATGCAAGTGTCAGGCCCCTCCACCATTCCAGCCCAGAAAGACCCATTCACAATGTAGATGAGTGCAGGTGTGACTGAGTATCCTGTGTTTGTGGTTGTCTGGGGGAAAAGCACAAGGGAGATGTCAACCATCCAAGCCCAGACGTGGATTGGTGACATGCTGTAAGGCACAGATGGATTTTAAGTACAGAGAAATGCTCACTTTCTAAAAGTGGCATTTCTAAAATAGTAATATGAAATCCAACCTCACCAATAAGCATGATTTTGTGTTACCATTCTGGCCAAACTACGTATGACCTGGTTACCCCTTTCTGATTAGAATCTACCAATCAAACAGTATATGAGGTTAGCCTTAGTGTTAGCCCATGAAAGGAGCAGACCACACAGCAGTGGAAAACTAATTAATGAGTTTACCACTACCAGGACATATAAAACACCCATATATATGTCCTGCCTTTTACCTACGAAGCACCCTGCCCTGTGGGTTACCTAGGCCCCATCTTAGGGGTGACATATATGTAGAAAAAGGGGAGTTTAAGGCTTGGCAAGTACTTTTACATGCCAAGTTGAAGTGGCAGTGAAACTGCAAACACAGGTCTTGCAGTGGCAGGCCTGAGATATGGTTAAGGGGCTACCTATGTTGGTGGCACAACCAGTGATGCAGGCCCACTTTAGCATTCAATCTAAAGGCCCTGGGCACATGTAGTGCACTTTACTAGGGACTTAAACATAGATCAAATTTGCCATTGGGTATGAACCGATGTTACCATGCTTTAAGGGAGAGAACATGTGCACTTTATCACTGATTAGCAGTGGGAAAGTGCGCAGAGTCCTAAAAGCAGCAAAAACAGTGTCAGAAAAGTGGAGGGAGGCAGGCAGGCAAGAAGTTGAGGGATGACCACCCTAAGGCTGTCAGGTCTAACAGCACTCACCTGAACACCGTATCTAATGGGAGTGATGAACATTTCTGCGATGAACCATTCACAATGGAATATGACTGCAAGTAGCAAATCAAGGGGAGGGGGCTAGGACAGGAGAGAAAACAGAGACACTGTTTATCACCACTCATACTCTTCAATCTGCTCGTTGCCATCATCTACATGGTCATGGAGGAACATCTAAAAACAAGATAACACCTTATTATCATGTCTCTATAAATGCTCAATGCCAGCCCTTTCTATAATAGATAAAAGGCCTCCAGAAAATATCTGATGCCTAAGTTGCCTGGGATATTAGTGAATAACAATAGTTTCTCTAAATCACTCTCTCACTCTCTGTTTCTAGTACACACAAGTATATTTTCTTGTCAATTTACAGTGCCTCATGTATAGGTAGATTATTTCTCCAACTGTAACATAAACACGCCTTTGTGAAGATTAACTACTTAATATTCATGCTAATTTATAACTGCCTTACACTATACCACCCAAGAAAAAACATATATACCTCACAAAGTATGAAGAATCTCTGAATACGTTGATTTCAGTTTCTAAATTAGCTTAAGAATCCATAAAGGAAAACAGAATGTAGTATTATAACCCATCAAGATATTCTCTGAAAACTACTTAACCTAATTTCTTGGACAACTTCTCAGTATTCAGCATCAAACTCTCCCTCTCTCTCTTCTCCTCTCTCCCCCCTCTCTCTCTCACTCTCTCTATCTATCGCACCCTTTGAAGGGCAGAAACATCGCCAAGGCTTTCAAAACTAAGGTCTAGATTTGTGGACTTTGTGGCGCAGGGCAGCTCAGCAAGTCACCTTGCTGTGCTGCCCTGCATCAAAGGGAAAGAGCAGGAATTTGCCATATTTATCCGAAATGGCACGCTCCTGTCCTTTTCCCCTGTGCTGGTGCCCTTTTGGGTGTATAGCACCAAAGCAGGCACCCTCTATTCATGTTGGCAGGGTGCCTAAGATACGTGCAGAATTGTTTTTGTGCAGGAAGGACCATATTCCTGTACAAAAACAATCCTGAGAGACTAGTTCCTCTTTTTATGTGTGCACCAGAATGCAGCACATATAGGAAGAGGAAAAAACGGGGAGAAATAAGGATATTTCTTCTCATTTATGCTTCACCTGAGAAGTATAGGATTGTGGGGCTAAAAGCCATAGGAGTTGCATTGGAACAGCCACGCACGGCCCATGGAATGCCCCCCTAGCGCAGAGTAAGGCAGCACAGTGGTTTGTGCTGTGTTACCTTACTCCATATTTTTTTAAGCCATTCAAATCCATGAGAAGCCAGCGACTTTGTGTGTCTTCAAAAGTATGACTTAGTGGTTTTTGCCACGTATGTACGCTTCTAAATAACTGTTAAAAAGGTGGTGGTGCACCAACAAATTATGTTGATTGCTTGTCAGTGACTCTGTAGACAAGGTGGGAAGTTATACTCAATATCATCAAACTGGCCACCAGTATTTCCAAACTGCCATGATAACTCTCTGGCTTCATTAAAAATGTAGTTTCTAATTCTGATATGAGGAACATAATGCATGGCCTGTCATCTAGAGATAAACAAGTGTCAAACAGTGTTAGTATGTTCAGTGCACCACAAATGTTTACATCCCCTGAACGGAATTAATAATACTCGTGGATTCAGAGCTGTTAGAAATGGGGTTTTTGGTTGGCAGTCAGGTTACCCTCTGTCCAAGCAAAAGCCCTCACTCTAGTCAGGGTAAGTCACACACTATCCAAGATTATCCTGTGCCCACCCTCTGGTAGCTTGGCACGAGCAGTCAGGCTTAACTTAGAAGGCAATGTGTAAAGTATTTGTGCAATAAGTCATACAATACCACCATATAACACCACAAAAATACACCACACAGTGTTTAGAAAAATATATAATATTTATCAGGATAATTGTAGGTCAAAAAGAATAAAGATGCAATGGAAAATTGTAGAACTATCACAGGAAAGTGATATAAAGTGTCTTAAGTCTTTAGAATGCAATACAGTGTCTTTCAAGCACAAAGTACCTGGTTTCTGGTGGAAAATCTCCTCAGAGGGCCACCGGAAAAGGGATGCGTGGAAAAAGGGTGTGTGCGTCGATTTCTCCTCAGCACACAAAGACTTGCGTCGTTCTTTTCCACGCGGGGAAGTCGGGCGTCGTTTTCCGGCGCGCAGATAGTCTCTTTTTGTGGATCGCGGGGATTACCAGATGTCCCGGGTCTGTGCGTGGATTCTCCTGCTTGTTTTCCGGCTGCGCGTCGTTCTGCGGGGCTGCGCGTCGAAGTTTCGATCTCACGGTAGGCGTCGCGTCGATTTCTCCTTGGAAGTCGGGCGGCGTTGTCCTTGCGAGGCCGTGCGTCGAAAGTTTGGTCTCACGGCAGGCGTCGCGTCGATTTCTCCTTGGAAGTCGGGCGGCGTTGTCCTTGCGAGGCCGTGCGTCAAAGTTTCGCACTCACGGTAGGCGTCGCGTCGATTTCTCCTGGAAAGTCGGGCGGCTTTGTCCTTGCGAGGTTGTGCGTCGAAGTCTCGATCGTCCCGAGGGCGTCGCGTCGATCAGCGTCGGTGTGCGGCGTTTTCCTCGCCGCGAAACAAGCTGTGCGTCGAAATTTACGGCGCACGGAGCGTCCAAGTGAAAGGAAGAAGTCTTTTTGGTCCTGAGACTTCAAGGAACAGGAGGCAAGCTCTATCCAAGCCCTTGGAGAGCACTTTCACAGCCAGACAAGAGTTCAGCAAGGCAGCAGGGCAACAGCAAGACAGCAGTCCTTTGTAGAAAGCAGACAGGTGAGTCCTTTGAGCAGCCAGGCAGTTCTTCTTGGCAGGATGTAGTTTCTGGTTCCGGTTTCTTCTCCAGCAAGTGTCTGATGAGGTAGGGCAGAGGCCCTGTTTTATACCCAAATGTGCCTTTGAAGTGGGGGAGACTTCAAAGAGTGGCTAAGAAGTGCACCAGGTCCCCTTTCAGTTCAATCCTGTCTGCCAGGGTCCCAGTAGGGGGTGTGGCAGTCCTTTGTGTGAGGGTAGGCCCTCCACCCTCCCAGCCCAGGAAGACCCATTCAAAATGCAGATGTATGCAAGTGAGGCTGAGTACCCTGTGTTTGGGGTGTGTCTGAGTGAATGCACAAGGAGCTGTCAACTAAACCTAGTCAGACGTGGATTGTAAGGCACAGAAGGATTTAAGTGCAAAGAAATGCTCACTTTCTAAAAGTGGCATTTCTAGAATAGTAATATTAAATCCGACTTCACCAGTCAGTAGGATTTTGTATTACCATTCTGGCCATACTAAATATGACCTCCCTGCTCCTTTCAGATCAGCAGCTGCCACTTCAACAGTGTATGAGGGCAGCCCCAATGTTAGCCTATGAAGGGAGCAGGCCTCACAGCAGTGCAAAAACGAATTGAGGGTTTTTTACACTACCAGGACATATAACTACACAGGTACATGTCCTGCCTTTTACCTACACAGCACCCTGCTCTAGGGGATACCCAGGGCACACATTAAGGGTGACTCATATGTAGAAAAAGGGGAGCTCTATGCTTGGCAGGTACTTTTAAATGCCAAGTCGAGGTGGCAGTGAAACTGCCCACACAGGCCTAGCAATGGTAGGCCTGAGACAAGGAAAAGGGGCTACTTAAGTGGGTGGCACAATCCGTGCTGCAGGTCCACTAGTAGCATTTAATCTATAGGCCCTAGGCACCTGGAGTGCACATTACTGGGGACTTATAAGTAGATAAAATAGTCCAATCAGGTATGATCCAAAGTTACCATGTTTACAGAGAGAGAGCATATGCACTTTAGCACTGGTTAGCAGTGGTAAAGTGCGCAGAGTCTAAAAACCAGCAAAAACAGTATCCACAAAGTGGAGGGAGGCAGGCAAAAAGTTAGGGGTGACTACCCTAAGGCTGTCAGGTCTAACATGTGTCCCCCCCAGCTGAAAGTGGGGAGAGCTACCCGACCTCTTGGGAGCTCTCATCGCTAAGGCGGAAGTACCTGGAGAGACCATCAGCATTGGCGTGGTCAACCCCTGGGCGATGTTCCACCGTAAAGTCCATCCCCTGTAGGGAAATGGACCACCTCAAGAGTTTTGGATTCTCACCCCTCATCTGCATGAGCCATCTGAGGGGCCTGTGGTCTGTCTGAACTAGGAAGTGAGTCCCAAACAGGTAGGGTCTCAGATTCTTCAGTGCCCAGACCACAGCAAAAGCTTCTCTTTCAATAGCACTCCACCTCTGTTCCCGTGGTAATAGTCTTCTGCTAATAAAGACTACCGGTTGATCTCTGCCCTCCTCATTTAGCTGTGCTAGAACTGCCCCTATGCCATGCTCTGAAGCGTCTGTCTGCACGATAAATTCCTGGGAGTAGTCAGGGGCCTTGAGCACGGGGGCCGTGCACATGGCTTCCTTCAGGGCGTCAAAGGCTTTCTGACAAGCCTCTGTCCAATTCACCAACCTAGGTTGCTTCTTGGAAGTGAGTTCTGTCAAGGGTGTTGCAATGGTACCATAGCCCTTGACAAATCGGCGGTAGTATCCTGTGAGGCCTAGAAAGGCTCTCACCTCCGTCTGTGTTCGGGGTGGTTGCCAGGCCTTGATAGTTTCAATCTTGGCCTGGAGTGGCTGCACCTTGCCACCACCCACTAGGTGTCCTAAGTACACCACGGAACCCTGCCCAATCTGGCACTTACTGGCCTTGATGGTCAGGCCTGCCTGTTGCAGGGCCTGAAGCACCTCCTTGAGGTGAAGCAGGTGTTCCTCCCAGCTGGAACTGTAGACAGCTATGTCATCCAGGTAGGCTGCACAGAAGGCATCCTTGCCAGCTAGGACCCCGTTAACCAACCGTTGGAAGGTAGCGGGGGCATTTTTCCACCCAAACGGCATCACCCGGAACTGGTAATGGCCATCCGGGGTTGAAAATGCGGATCTTTCCTTGGCCCCCTCAGTTAGGCCGATCTGCCAGTACCCTGAAGTAAGATCAAACGTACTCAGGAACTTGGCAGCGCCTAGCCTGTCCACGAGCTCATCAGCTCGGGGGATGGGGTGAGCATCAGTCCGTGTGACTGAGTTGAGACCCCGGTAGTCCACACAGAACCGGAGTTCTAGCTTCGCACCTGGGGCAGTAGCCTTAGGGACCAATACCACTGGGCTGGCCCAGGGACTACTGGATTTCTCAATGACCCCTAGAGTCAACATCTTGGAGACCTCCTCCTTGATGCTGGCCTTCACCTTATCCGACAACCTGTAAATTTTGTTTTTCACAGGGAGACTGTCACCGGTGTCAATATCATGAACACAGAGGTGGGTCAGCCCAGGAGTAAGGGAGAACAGGGGGGAGAACTGCTCCAACAGCTCATAACAGTCTCCTTTCTGATTTAGAGTCAGGGAGTCAGACAGAATGACCCCGCTTACTGACCCATCACCTTCTTGTGCAGAGAGGAGGTCGGGGAGAGGTTCACTCTCCTCTTCCGTTCCTTCATCTGTGACCAGAAGCATGTTGATCTCCGACCTCTCACAATGAGCTTTTAGTCGGTTCACATGGAGCACCCTTAGGGGATTCCTAGGGGTTTTGAGGTCCACTAGGTAAGTGGCCTCCCCTTTCCGCTCCTTTATTTCAAATGGGCCAGACCAGCGGTCCTGGAGAGCTCTGGGCTCTACTGGCTCCATTACCCACACTTTGTCTCCAGGTTGAAACTCTACCAGGGTGGCCTTCTGGTCATACCATTGTTTCATCACCTCTTGACTGGCCTCAAGGTTATCTTGGGCTTCTTTCCAGAAGCGGGTCATCTGGTTGCGGAGGGCCAACATATAGCTGACCACATCCTGAGGGGGTGTCTTTGGAGCTTTCTCCAATCCCTCCTGGACAATGCTTAAGGGTCCCCTGACAGGGTACCCATAGAGAAGTTCAAAGGGACTGAACCCTACCCCTCTCTGGGGGACCTCTCTGTAAGCAAAGAGAAGGCATGGTAAGAGGACGTCCCACTTATGCCTCATGGCCTCAGGAAGGCCACCAATCATGCCTTTCAGGGTCTTGTTGAATCTCTCCACAAGACCGTTCGTCTGGGGGTGATAGGGTGTGGTGAACTTGTAGGTTACCCCACACGCATCCCACAGAGACTTCATGTATGCAGACATGAAGTTAGTGCCTCTGTCAGACACTATTTCCTTGGGGAATCCCACACGGGTAAATATCCCCATCAGGGTTCTGGCCACCACCGGTGCAGTTACTGTCCTTAGAGGGATTGCCTCTGGGTAACGGGTGGCATGGTCCACCAAAACCAGGATGAACCTGTTGCCTAAGGCAGTTTTGGGGTCCAAGGGACCAACAATGTCGATGCCCACCCTTTCAAAGGGGGTGCCAACGACAGGAAGTGGAATCAGGGGGGTTTTAATCCTTTTTCCTGCTTTACCACTGGCCTGGCAGGTAGGACAGGATCTGCAGAATTTGTCTGAGTGTGTCCTCATTTTGGGCCAATAAAAGTGGGTGACAAGCCTGTTAAAGGTCTTGCCCTGCCCCAAATGTCCTGCCAGGGGAATGTCGTGAGCCAGACCCAGTAGGAAGGTTCGGTAACATTGGGGGACCACCAGCATACGTGCTGCCCCAAAGCCCGGAACCTTAGGCTCACTGTAGAGGAGATCATTCTCCCAATATAGGTGGTGATCGCCAGAGGCGTCGCCGGCTGCCTGGTTTGAGGCTTGTTTCCTCAAACCTTCTAGAGTGGGACATTCTTTCTGCGCCTTGCAGAATTCCTCCCTGGTGGGTCCACCCTCAACTTGCCAGCCAGCAAGCTCAGGTAAGTCACCTAGGGCGGCGATGTCTTCCCCAGTTGGCTCGGAAGCCTCCTCCTCAGGAGCCCCGTCAGCCACTGTGGGAACAGCGGGGGCCGGTTTCCCGCACCCCTGGTCCCTCCTCCTGGCAGCTCTCTGGGCCATCGTTCCAGGCTCCAGATGCCCTTGACTTCCCTCTCGGTCAGCCATGGACCGTGTGGTCATGCAGACCCACTCAGTTAACCCTAACATCTCCAGGTGAGACCTGAGCTCCACTTCTTTCCAGGCAGTGTGCTCAAGGTCATTGCCTAACAGACAATCTACAGGCATGGCAGGACTCACAGCTACTTTCAGAGTACCAGAGACCCCCCCCCACTCAAAGGGAACCAGAGCCACCGGTAGGTGACTCTCGCGATTGTCAGCGACTCTGACCTGGTGGAATGCATTAGGTACTATCTGCTCTGCTGACACCAGCTGACTCTTGATAGTAGTCATACTGGCTCCTGTGTCACGCAGAGCCTCCACCCTCTGCCCATCAATGGTGACCCACTGCCGGTACTTGGAAGTATTTCTGGGCATGTGGGCCTTGGGCACCATTTCTCCTTCTCCCAGGGACACTAGGGACATCTCTACCTGCTCCCCAAAGCTAGTTGGGTCCATCTCCCCCCCGAGTGCTACACTAGTCAACCCAGGTGCCTGTCCGGTAGTGGACGGTGCCCTCTTGGGGCACTGTGGATCGCCTTTGTAGTGACCATATTGGTAACACTCCATGCATTTGGGGCTAGATTTTCCTGACCTGTCAAATGTCCCTGGCTTTTTCCCAAATTTGGAAAAGGAAGGGTTGCCACCCCCTCCCTGGGAATTCTTTTGGGGGCCTTTAGAGAGTTCCTTATCTGTAAGTTTATCTCCCCCCTCTTTCTTCTGTTGGGAACCCTGACCACCTTTGTGGGAGTCCCCCCCAGGTACCTTTTTGGACACTCTGGTGCTAACCCAGAGGTCCGCCTCCTCAGCAAGCTTCCTGGGATCAGTCAGCTTACTATCCACTAGGTGCTGGCGCAAATCTGTATAAGTAACATTAAGCATATGCTCTCTCAGGATCAAGTCATATAAACCTTTATAATCTGCTACTTTGTTGCCCCGCACCCATCCATTCAGTGCCTTACTAGAGAAATCAAAGAAATCTACCCATGTTTGTGTGGTTTGTTTGGTGCTGTCCCTGAACCTCTGACGGTATCCCTCAGGGGTCAGCCCAAACTTGGCAAGTAAAGTGGCTTTCTGGAGTGGGTATGTGTTTTGATCCGGTGGATCCAATGTGAGAAGTGTGTCCCTCCCCAATGGCGGCACATAACCCCACATAGCTACCCCCCATTGCCCTTCAGGAACCTCATGAGCCCTTAGTGCAACTTCATAAGCAGCTAACCATTTATCTATGTCATCTCCCACCACAAAACTGGGCACCACATTTTTGGGTATACGAACCTTCTTTTCTCCAGCAGGTCCTGTCTGTATGCTGCCACCATTATTGCTGGATTCAGACTGTCTTGCCTTGATCTCCAGCTCCTTGAGACTCAGTTCATGAGCTAACAA
This sequence comes from Pleurodeles waltl, assembly GCF_031143425.1. Taxonomy (NCBI): domain Eukaryota; kingdom Metazoa; phylum Chordata; class Amphibia; order Caudata; family Salamandridae; genus Pleurodeles; species Pleurodeles waltl. Next base: position 1,046,547,130 of record NC_090437.1, on the reverse strand, counting down.
TAGTTTCTTTTCAGCCAAAGCTCTTTCAGCTTCCACTTGTTTGGCTGCTCTTTCAGCTTCTGCTTGTTTGGCTGCCCTTTCAGCTTCTGCTTGAATCTGTTTGGCTGTCCTTTCAGCTTCAATCTGTTTGGCTGCTCTTTCAGCCTCAGCTTGTTTGGCTTCTCTTTCTGCCCTCCTCTCCTCCTGTTGTGCCTCAATTTTCAGTTTTGCCATTTGCAATTGGAACTCCCTTTCCTCTCTCCTTTCCTCTGCGGTCAGGCTTTGCATGGAGACACTGCTCCCTGGTCTGGAAGGGTGCACAATTGCAGTGGTAACACCATCCATAGATAGTGAAAATCCTTCTGAGGGGCCATTTTCTGGCTCCTCTTCCTCCTCATCCTCTAAATGGGCTTCTGCCCAGGCCCTCAGCGCCACTTGAAAGTCCTCCTTTCTGGAGGCCCCTTGGGTGGGTACCCTTAATGCCCTGCAGAATCCTCTTAGTTGTTTGACCGTGTATGTATCCAACTGGACTAGGTCAAAGTCCCCTGTCTGAGACCCAGTCAGAGACATGTTGAGTGAGGATTTAGTTTTTGAAAATTGTCAGGAAAAAACGGATTTTCAAAAAGAGATAAAAACCAAGTTGACCTTCAACTGTGGGTAGGTAGTGAAATACTTAGCTACTGTATGTCACTGCACAAATACAAGTCCTATCCTCACCGCTGATCACCAATGTTAGAAATGGGGTTTTTGGTTGGCAGTCAGGTTACCCTCTGTCCAAGCAAAAGCCCTCACTCTAGTCAGGGTAAGTCACACACTATCCAAGATTATCCTGTGCCCACCCTCTGGTAGCTTGGCACGAGCAGTCAGGCTTAACTTAGAAGGCAATGTGTAAAGTATTTGTGCAATAAGTCATACAATACCACCATATAACACCACAAAAATACACCACACAGGGTTTAGAAAAATATATAATATTTATCAGGATAATTGTAGGTCAAAAAGAATAAAGATGCAATGGAAAATTGTAGAACTATCACAGGAAAGTGATATAAAGTGTCTTAAGTCTTTAGAATGCAATACAGTGTCTTTCAAGCACAAAGTACCTGGTTTCTGGTGGAAAATCTCCTCAGAGGGCCACCGGAAAAGGGATGCGTGGAAAAAGGGTGTGTGCGTCGATTTCTCCTCAGCACACAAAGACTTGCGTCGTTCTTTTCCACGCGGGGAAGTCGGGCGTCGTTTTCCGGCGCGCAGATAGTCTCTTTTTGTGGATCGCGGGGATTACCAGATGTCCCGGGTCTGTGCGTGGATTCTCCTGCTTGTTTTCCGGCTGCGCGTCGTTCTGCGGGGCTGCGCGTCGAAGTTTCGATCTCACGGTAGGCGTCGCGTCGATTTCTCCTTGGAAGTCGGGCGGCGTTGTCCTTGCGAGGCCGTGCGTCGAAAGTTTGGTCTCACGGCAGGCGTCGCGTCGATTTCTCCTTGGAAGTCGGGCGGCGTTGTCCTTGCGAGGCCGTGCGTCAAAGTTTCGCACTCACGGTAGGCGTCGCGTCGATTTCTCCTGGAAAGTCGGGCGGCTTTGTCCTTGCGAGGTTGTGCGTCGAAGTCTCGATCGTCCCGAGGGCGTCGCGTCGATCAGCATCGGTGTGCGGCGTTTTCCTCGCCGCGAAACAAGCTGTGCGTCAAAATTTTCGGCGCACGGAGCGTCCAAGTGAAAGGAAGAAGTCTTTTTGGTCCTGAGACTTCAAGGAACAGGAGGCAAGCTCTATCCAAGCCCTTGGAGAGCACTTTCACAGCCAGACAAGAGTTCAGCAAGGCAGCAGGGCAACAGCAAGACAGCAGTCCTTTGTAGAAAGCAGACAGGTGAGTCCTTTGAGCAGCCAGGCAGTTCTTCTTGGCAGGATGTAGTTTCTGGTTCCGGTTTCTTCTCCAGCAAGTGTCTGATGAGGTAGGGCAGAGGCCCTGTTTTATACCCAAATGTGCCTTTGAAGTGGGGGAGACTTCAAAGAGTGGCTAAGAAGTGCACCAGGTCCCCTTTCAGTTCAATCCTGTCTGCCAGGGTCCCAGTAGGGGGTGTGGCAGTCCTTTGTGTGAGGGTAGGCCCTCCACCCTCCCAGCCCAGGAAGACCCATTCAAAATGCAGATGTATGCAAGTGAGGCTGAGTACCCTGTGTTTGGGGTGTGTCTGAGTGAATGCACAAGGAGCTGTCAACTAAACCTAGTCAGACGTGGATTGTAAGGCACAGAAGGATTTAAGTGCAAAGAAATGCTCACTTTCTAAAAGTGGCATTTCTAGAATAGTAATATTAAATCCGACTTCACCAGTCAGTAGGATTTTGTATTACCATTCTGGCCATACTAAATATGACCTCCCTGCTCCTTTCAGATCAGCAGCTGCCACTTCAACAGTGTATGAGGGCAGCCCCAATGTTAGCCTATGAAGGGAGCAGGCCTCACAGCAGTGCAAAAACGAATTGAGGGTTTTTTACACTACCAGGACATATAACTACACAGGTACATGTCCTGCCTTTTACCTACACAGCACCCTGCTCTAGGGGATACCCAGGGCACACATTAAGGGTGACTCATATGTAGAAAAAGGGGAGCTCTATGCTTGGCAGGTACTTTTAAATGCCAAGTCGAGGTGGCAGTGAAACTGCCCACACAGGCCTAGCAATGGTAGGCCTGAGACAAGGAAAAGGGGCTACTTAAGTGGGTGGCACAATCCGTGCTGCAGGTCCACTAGTAGCATTTAATCTATAGGCCCTAGGCACCTGGAGTGCACATTACTGGGGACTTATAAGTAGATAAAATAGTCCAATCAGGTATGATCCAAAGTTACCATGTTTACAGAGAGAGAGCATATGCACTTTAGCACTGGTTAGCAGTGGTAAAGTGCGCAGAGTCTAAAAACCAGCAAAAACAGTATCCACAAAGTGGAGGGAGGCAGGCAAAAAGTTAGGGGTGACTACCCTAAGGCTGTCAGGTCTAACAAGAGCATTATGCATGCTCCCTCATAAGTGTACAGGGAAAATTCAAGTCCTAAGCACAAACATGACTTAAACCTGAACATGCACTTTAGATTTGTGAGCGATAGTGCAAATATGAAGAGGGAGTAAGAATATCCGTTTGAGGAGATAAATTATAAATAGGGATGGGTGTAACTACCACAAAATTATGAAAGATTCTGAATAATTACATGAGAAGTGTAATTTGCTATTTAGCGCTATGCACCCTTGCATCCAAAATGGATCTGGGAATTCATTTGGTTCTGCGAAATAGCACTAATTCTAAAAGAACACGAAAAGCAGCATGACCTTCCCCCAACTTTATCTCGGCATTTAGCAATATTTTCTTTGCTTAAAATGGGCAGGAGGATGCATTTTGCGCTATGGTAATAGTGCTAAATGCAAAACTATTCAAACAGCAGAAAAGCAATCACTCACACTCACAAAAATCATTTTTACTGCGCCTATTTTCTCCATAAACTACTTTTAATTGCGCAAGTGGGAGAAATCACATATTTTTGGTAATTCTCTGCCAAAGAGTAGCGCAGAATAACCAAAATTACTCTTGCGTAATTAAAATTACAGTAAGGTGTAATTGTAACATGCATATGCACTGCTGAGGGATAATGCAAATCCGAACACATCTTCAGGATTACTACATGATGGTGCAAATCTATGCATTAATAAAGGACTGGTGCGAATCTGAATGTTACTAGACATTATTGAGAGACATGGCTAATCTGAAGATACACTAAGAGTTGTATTTATTCATCTCTCCCTTTATTTCAAAGTGTGGTAAGCAAATATAGCAAACTGTAAAGATATAATTGATAGTCATTGCTTCTCTAGCTCAACATGATGCTCCTTTTTCAAAACAAACAATACTTTCCATTGGCCACAGTTTTTATTTAGGCTATATCATAAACTGTGGTTTATGTTCTAAGAAGCTGCACTTCCCATTTGAATGAAAACAGAAAAATGCTGAGTGACTATTTCACTTTATTTTTGCTTCTAGGCATTGTGTTGGAAAATGGCCCTCTCTAATGGGTCACCCCAAACATTTTTCCCTCCTTCCCTTTTTCTGACTAGGTTTTTGTTGCCTTTCGGACTCTGAGCACTTTACCACTGAGAACCAATGCTAAAGTGCTTGTGCTCGCTCCCCTAAATCATGGTAACATTGGCTTAACTCCAATTGGCATATTGAATTTACTTGTAAGTCCTAGTAAAGTGCATGACATGTACCCATGGCCTGTAATTTAAATGCTACTAGTGGACCTGTAGCACTGTTTGTGCCATCCACATAAGTAGACCCTTAATGGCGGCCTGCTGTTGCAAAGCCATTTGAGGCCTAAATATCCAAGTGTGAAGCAAAACATAGCGAATTAAGGGGGATAATCTCAGTCTTTTCTTTGTTGAGTGTGTAGCCAGAGACTCTAGAGAAGTCTGATATTATACTGATTAATGTCGGGATTGCATTCTCAATGTCTTCTGAGTAAATAAGAATGCCATCAGCATATGCTGAGGTTTTATAGGTGTTATTGCCAAATTTGAAACCTACAATCGCAGGTGATGATTTAGTTTGTAGGACTAGAGGATCTATTGCGAAGAGGAATAGTAAGGGGGAAAGGGGACAGCCCTGTCTTGTACTCTGAAATAGATCAAATGTGGCAGAAAGTTCACCGTCAATTCGGATATTTGCTTTTGGGTTGGCGTAAAGGGCCATCGTCATGTTAATAAATGATTGACCAAAGTCATGTGCTTTTAGGGTAGCATGTAAGAACGGCCAGTAAACCTTGTCCAAAGCTTTCTCTGCATTAAGCGCTAGTACAGCAGCTGGTAGAGTTGCAATTTTTGCCTTATTTATGACATGGCAGAAAGTATGGATGTTGTCTCGTGCCATTCTTCCCTTCACCAAACTTGTTTGGGAGTTATGTATGAGTTTTGGGAAGAAAATTTCAATCCGTTTTGTTAGGGTTTTTGCTTATATTTTTGCTTCCATATTGAGTAAGGAAATGGGTCGATAGTTTTTTGGGTCTGTGTGTTTCTTGTCCTCTTTTGGGTTTACTACAATCGTCTCTTTAGTCACAGTTCCCAAATCCTTACCTAGTTGTATAGAACAATCCAGTGTGTTTCTAAAGTGTTTGATCAGTGAGGACTGAAAAGCTTTGTAAAAATAATTGATATATCTAATGGCATGTGCGATTTCAGTAGAGTCAATGGGCTTATTGATTTTGTTTTTTTCTAACTTGGTTAATTTTTTTATAGGGAGATTTCGGAGAAAAGTTTCGCATTCAGATTTTGGGCATTAAATTCATTGGATATGGAGTTTAGCACAGAAGTTTCAAAACATTTCCAAAATCTTATTAGTTTTGTAATTTAACACTCCATTGGGCGCTTTGATATGAGAGATATTGTTGGAAGTGTGTCTAAATTTCAGTGTGGCAGCCAGTGTTTTTCCCGGCTTTGTTTAGAAATAGGAGTCATTTTGGTTTTTGAGCGTGGACCCAGAGATATGCTTGTTTACTAATGATAGTGTTATATTTGTATTTCAGTTGTTTGATCTTACTCAGTGTCTCTTTACTTCTTGTTTGTCTAAAGGTAGGTTCCTTAGCTTTAACTTCTGAGGCCAACTGTTGGAGTAATTTTTTGATCTTGTAATTTTTATTGGACATGCATTTGATTCTTTGTCCTTCTCTTATTGCGCATGCAAGTGCATCGCATAGTGCTACTGGAGAGGAGACCGACTGGCTTTTTTCTCTGAAGAATAAGTCAATCTCCTTTTTTAGTCCCTCTAAATCTTCAAGATTATCAAGTATTTCTACATTCATGCACCAGATTGTATTATTCAGCTTTGTTGGTGCTAGAAAAATGGACAATGATCAGACATTAAAATTGGGTGAATTTTTGAGGATGTTGTGTACTGCAGAAGAGAGTCTCATACTAAAAGGTAGTCAATACTTATAAAACTGGAGAGAGGGGAGGAGACAAATGTAAAGTCATTGCCGGTCGGATTGTGAACTCTCCACACGTCTTTGAGTCTGTGTGTTTGACAAAGTGTTGTCATGTATTTGTGAGATTTGGAGGTTCTAAACTGAATGGTAGAGTTGTCATCTGAGATAGGGTTCACTGGGAGGTTAACATCTCCACCAACAATCAGCTTGGATTTTGGTGGGATATCAGTTAGTTTCTTGTCTAGTCAAACCCGGAATTCATAGTCATCAATGTTCCTTGCATAAATGTTCATTATATATAGTTCCTGGCTGCCATTGGTTACCGAGTAAATAGCCATCTACCTCTATCGTCATGTTCCGACAAAATGACCTACAGTCCTGAACTTTTAGAGATGAGTGTGAGTGCCCCATTTTTCTTCCCTGCCATTTCAGTACATAGTTCCTCAACCACCCACCCCCTTGCCATTGATAGAGCTTCCCTATACTATAGCTGATCTTTGTTTCTTGTAGGAGCATGATATCATCTGCTAATTCTTCACAGTATTCTAAAATTGTTGTTCTCTTCACTGGATGGTTCAACTCTTTAGTGTTTAAGGACACCTTATTAATGGACGTCATAGGAGAATATGTTATTAAATGATGTCCACTTCAGTCTCCTTTACTGGTGACTCTAGAGTGGGCGGTGAGTGTTTGTAGGGGGCTGGCCTGGTTTGTAGTGTGTGCCTAAGGTACTTACAACTTTTACCAGGTCCAGTTATCCCTTATTAGTGAAATGTAGGGAGTGTCTAGAAGCCAGGCTCTTTAGAGGTAGCTGTAGCTGAGCAGCCAAGGTTTATCTAGGAGACATGCAAAGGTCATGCAATACCACTGTAGTCACACAGTACTCACACCCAAGAAAGAAAATACTCAGGTCCAGATTTATACTTTTTTAGCACTGCAGTTGTGTCATTTATTGACAAAAAAGTGGTGTAAAGTTACAAAATATAAATGTATTTTGTAAGTTTGTGCCGCTTTTGCGTTAAAAAATGACACAAATGCAGCACAAAAAATTTATAAATATGGGCTTCAGTGTTACAAAAATAAAGCTAATTACTGGTGACACTAATGCCAAACATTCTATAGAGACTATATTCCCTTTGGAATTAACTACTGCACAAATTATATACACTAGTATGCAAAAACGGTGTAAAAACATTTAGAAAACCTAGGGGGAACACAAACCATATACTAAGAAAGTGGAATGCGAATGTCGGTTTCCCACCTAGGCAAGTGTAGTGCGGCGCTGGGAGTAATAGAAAAAAACAAAAGTAAGTAGTAGAACCCAGCCCAGAGACCAGGAAAGCAGGACTAAAGCACAGTAACGTTCCAAGAACACACAGAAACACGAGAAAGAAGATTATGGAAGAACCAGAAGAGACTGCAAGACACCAACAGTTGATTCCTGGTTCTGAAGACCTCTGGAAGAAGGAGACCAAGTCCAAGAAGCAAGAAGAGTCCAGGGAGAACAGGAGCCCTGGCTAACCCGGTTGAAGGTGCAAAAGAATAACCACTGGTGAAGAACCACAGTCAGTACTGTGCCCAAGAATACAGATGTGGGTTCCTGGTTGGTTCAGAGGATGTCCCTCGCCAGACTGAAGATTGCAGTCTGATTTGCATTGCTGGATTACGCCAACAAGCCTTGGCATTTGGAAAGTTTGTGGTTAGTGAAAAATGGTGCTGCCAGGGACCAGGAGGGAATTGGTGGACCGAGAAGGGGGAGTCAGAGGGGGCTCTCAGCAACTCAGACATCCCACAGAAGACCAGGCAGTGCGCACAGGAGTCTCACAGGATGGGGACAAAGGAGATGGAAAAAGGAGGCCCACGCAGCACTACAACAAAGGATCCCATGCTGCTGGAGAACCACTCAGGAAGCTGTACATCGCAGGATAGGGTGCTGGGAGACGGAGCTTCACAGTGCACAAAGAACTTTGTGGAAGGATGCCAACAACCCTTGGTAACTGCAAAACATGCGGTGCACAGTGGGTACTGTCTTGTGTTGGGAAGCAAGCTCTTATCTTCACCAAAGTTGGACAGTAGGACGTCAGGACCGGTGGAACCACTTCAGTCCACCACCCGTGATGCAGGATCCAAGCAGCTTGTCAGGAGAGGGGATCAACGCAGCCAGTCGTTGATGCAGAGAGGTGCCTGCTGAAGAGGAGTGACTCCTTCACTCCAAGGGAGATTCCTTTGTTCTTCTGGTGCAGGCTGGAGACAGGCTGTCCTCTGAGGATGCACGACCAGGAAACAGTATCAGTTGCTCACAGTTGCTTCCAGCGCGTCTTCGGAGTAGGACCTCTAAGGTGAGTTCTCTCCGTTTTTGGGGGGCGGGGGGGTTGAGAAAATAGACACGGTGGGAAAGGAAAGGGTTTTTCCTTTCCCCCTGTGTCTGTTTTCTCAAGATTCCTGCTCCACGATCGCGGGCCAGGGATTTTCTTTTTGGCTAAATTTGGGGGCGACCCCTTGGGCAATTTTTATTTGTATTTCGCCCCCCCCTGGGGGCAGTTCCGCCGATTTTTCGGCGGATCTGCCCCCGGGGGGGGGGGGGGCGAAAACCACTAGACACCAGGGATATCTTTTTTTGTGTGTGTTTTTGGGGGCGACCCCTTGGGCAAGGGTCGCCCCCCCGGGGGCAATTTTTATTTGTATTTCGCCCCCCCCTGGGGGCAGATCCGCCGTTTTTTCCTCCTTGGGGTGCCTAGTTTTAAAAAGTTTCTGGGTTTTGTAGGTTTCCCTACATGAAGGCCGCACCCAGGACCAAAAACATAGGTGGGCCCTCCCCCACAAACACAGGTATTTTTGGAATATATATCACTTTGATGTGTGCACATACATCCGTGATGTGCCAAACACTAAAATTGTGAAAAGAAACACACTTAGGTTATGTGAAAAAGACCCCTCACCCACCAACCAAGTTGGTGGCATGCTTCATCATCGGGGTCACACCCAAGGCACCTAGCGTGTCACAGGTGTGCTGCGACGCCTGATTACAGCGGAGCAGGTTTTGTCATTTTTTACAACACATACTGGTTGGATTTGGCACGAGGGTGAGTGATGGTTCAGTGGATCAAATTTTATTAACAAGAGATTTCACAAAAATGAAATGCACTGCTAATAAGTGAAAGGCAAAAAAGTGAACCAATGACTCACAGCTCGTGAGCTGTAAAGCCGCGACAAGGCACCAACCGCTTTACAGTCCATTCACACACCTTTCACACATGACACGCACAAGACCATTCACACCGCCAGCCACGGGCCCAGCACATTACAACACTCACATCGACAGACCGCGCCACTCAAGGGCCCATCACTTACATACGCCCACATGCCTGATACAAGAATCACACCAGCTGGTGGGAGTGTGGACTGCCGTTTGGCTGGCACCGCCAGCCAAGCACCACCCCACGCACACCGCCAGCCAAGCGCCACCCCACACACACCGCCAGCCAAACGCCACCCCACGCACACCGCCAGCCAAGCGCCACCCCACGCACACCGCCAGCCAAGCGCCACCCCACGCACACCGCCAGCCAAGCGCCACCCCACGGACACCGCAATCACTTTTTTTTTATTTATAAACAACAAAGAAACTAATAATTATAAAATAAGCACAAAATTACAAACACAAAAGCTCTAACTAAATACACAACAGATGCCAACCGTGAAACATATGAAAATATAAAACAGACAGCTTACGCTCACGGTATTTCCCAAAAGTTTTTCCTTGTGTGGTAACTTCTAAAACAGCTGGGCACACACAGCCCAGGCTTTGAAGGGCATTCAGGGCAGTACATCCGGCTCTCCCTCCGGATTGATCTCCGGGCACATACTCTACATTTCTTTGTGGGCATGTCTTTTTTGGGAGTGGGAGGAATGTGATCTGGAAAGTGCCGATCTTTCAATCTAGCCACATCCTCCACCACTTCTACTCTAGGAACTCTTGCCGGTTCCACCACAATAAGGCTTTCTATCACCGACTCCTGAAATTTAACAAATGTCATCCTTGACTCGGGTGAACAATCCTTGTATACAATAAAGGCATTAAAAGTTGCCAAATGAAATAAATGTAGGGCCAACTTTTTATACCACACATATGACTTACGAAGAGCAGTGTAAGGTTCTAACCTCTGATCTACTCTATCAACACCACCCATGTGCCTATTGTAGTCCAAAATGCACGCAGGTTTGTGCACTTCCGCAACCTGACCCCAAACAGCCACAGGGGAAGTACTCTCATCATGGATGGTCGATAGCATGTACACATCCCTCCTGTCTGAAAATTTCAGAGCTAGCAGCTCATTATTCCGCAAGGCACTGCACTGTCCCCTCTCAAGTTTTTTACAGACAAGCTCCCTTGGATAGCCTTTCCGGTTAGAACGGATTGTGCCACAAGCAACAGTGTCCACCCTAAACAACTCCTTGAACAACTGCACTCCAGTGTAGAAATGATCTACGTACAAATGGTGACCTTTGTTAAACAGCCGTCTAGCAAGTTCCCACACAATTTTTTCGCTAACTCCAAAAGTGGCCGGACAACCAGGAGGGTCAATACTGGAATCCCTACCAGTGTAGACCCGGAAATTATACACATATCCTGTACTGCTTTCTGACAGCAGATACAATTTAATCCCATACAGTGCCCTCTTACTAGGAATGTACTGCTTAAAAACTAAACGCCCCTTGAAAAGGACCAAAGACTCGTCCACACTTATCTCTTTGCCTGGGACATAGACCTCTGAAAACCGATCCACAAAATGATCAAGGACAGGCCTAATCTTAAAAAGGCGGTCACAATCAGGGTGATCTCGTGGCAAGGCTAAAGCATTGTCTACAAAATGCAGCATACGGAGAAGAAGCAAATAACGATTACGTGTCATAGTTGCAAGAAATATAGCAGTTGCCATCAAGGGACTAGTAGACCAATAAGAAGCCAGTGACGGCTTCCTGATCAACCCCATCAAAAAAGACAAACCTAAAAACCTTTTCATCTCTTCCAGATATGTGGGAACCCAATGAGTAGCTCTAGACTGAGGCTTAAGTCTGGCAGCGTTGTCCCGCAAATATTGCTCTGCATACACATTTGTCTGCTCCACAATCTCTTCCAAAAATACATCGTCCATAAACAAGTGAAAGAAATGGACAGGCAGAAAGTTTTCCGTATTAACTCTACACCCTGGGAGACCAGTAAATGCAGGTAACTGTGGCTGCTCCATGTTTGGGGCAATCCAGGTGTCAGGTCTTCCAATGGGAAACCCTGCAGCCCCAGGCTGCTGCACTCTTGGCACATCAATGTCCTCCTCTAACACAGGCCCTTCATCTGCACTGAGAGTAGCTTCCTCATCAGAAAAATACTCTCAGACAGAAAACTCACTTCCAGAATCTCCTGCTTCCTCCTCTGCCTCAGATGCAGAGTCAGTGTCGTAATCATGGTCTGAAGACGACTCAAAGAGCATGCGAACAACCTGCTGAGCGGTCACTTTGCGGCTAGCCATGATCCTAACAACAAATGGATTGCCAACAACAACTAGCACTAAAATAAGTAATAAACAAAGTGTAGCTTTATCACAAAGAGTTATGTACTACAAAAAACTATACCACACAGTTGCCTGAAATAGCTACTCACCAAGCAACTACTCTGCACAGACAGCAATCACCAATGATATCCCACTAAAAAGAAAAAAGAAAAAAGCAATTTAGACATATGACAACACAAACACCACTGTGCTCAAATCTAAGGACAATGTCAAACACACAATACTGCATTTAGTACACCACCTACAAACATGTCAACAATACTCCTTTGGAGTAAATTGCGTTCACTTACCTAAAACATGCAACTATGCAAACCACAAGACAACTACTGCCAAAACCGCAAAGATCCACAGCAAAGGAAGCAAAAGCGTTGAACTAGAAGAAATAAATAGTTATAATCACAAATACAAATACTTTGCCAGTTGACAAACACCCCACCACCAAGAACTTAGAAGTTGTCCCTGGTACCTAAGTGGATCCTGCCCCCCCTCGGGGGTAGATGGGCGTAAAAAAATTGGCCAATCTGACCCCAAGGGGGGCAGAAATGGGCAACACCTCTGTGCCCCCTTTCAGGGGGCGACCCTTCCCAAAGGGGGCACCCCCAGCACAACACAAAACAAAAAAATCCCTGCCGTATTGGTGGTCTCTGCCCTCCTTGGGGGCAGATGGCCCTACAAAATTACGGGCAGAGATGGGCAATACAAATTTTCCCCACCTTAGGGGGGCGACCGTTGCCCAAGGGGTGCCCCCAAACACACACAAAACACAATCCCTGGCACCTAGTGTGCTTCCACCCCCCCCCCCGGGCCAGATCGTCCAAAAAATGGCTGGTCTGCCATCGGGGGGGGCCGAAACAGAAAAAAAAAATGCTCCCCAGGGGAGCGACCCTTGCCCAAGGAGTTGCCCCCAAAATAAACAATAAAAACAAAATCCCTGGTGTCTAGTGGTTTTAGCCCCCCCCCCCCGGGGGCAGATCAGCCCAAAAATCAGCTGATCTACCCCCGGGGGGGGGGGCAAAATTCAAATAAAAAGTGCCCCCGGGGGGGGCAACCCTTGCCCAAGGGGTCGCCCCCAAAAAAACACATAAACAAACAAAATCCCTGGTATCTAGTGGTTTTCGCTCCCCCCTGGGGGCAGATCCGCCGAAAAATCGGCGGATCTGCCCCCAGGGGGGGGCGAAATACAAATAAAAATTGCCCCCGGGGGGGGGCGACTCTTGCCCAAGGGGTCGCCCCCAAAAACACACATAAACACATCAAATTTGCATAAAAAAGCATATTTTCCTGATTTTTCTTAGTAGGATCACCGCTCCAGCACAAAATTCCTACTCACCCAGTTTTCCCCTCAGTCTCCCAAGTAAAATGACACCTCACTTATGTGGGTCCCCAAAGCAGAGTCCGTCTCAAGATGTATAAAAGAATATGCACTTATAAACTTGCTGTGCTATCCCTTCTATCCCTTCAGGTTTTGGGCCTTATTCTGTTGCAGGCACCTGGCCCACCCACACAAGTGAGGTATCTTTTTTATCAGGAGACTTGGGGGAACGCTGGGTGGAAGGAAATTTGTGGCTCCTCTCAGATTCCAGAACTTTCTCCCACAGAAATGTGAGGAACATGAGTTTTTTTTGCCACATTTTGAGGTTTGCAAAGGATTCTGGGTAACAGAACCTGGTCCGAGCCCCGCAAGTCACCCCATCTTGGATTCCCCTAGGTCTCTAGTTTTCAGAAATGCACAGGTTTGGTAGGTTTCCCTAGGTGCCGGCTGAGCTAGAGGCCAAAATCTACAGGTAGGCACTTCGCAAAAAACACCTCTGTTTTCTTCCAAAATTTTGGATGTGTCCACGTTGCACTTTGGGGTGTTTCCTGTCGCGGGCGCTAGGCCTACCCACGCAAGTGAGGTATCATTTTTATCGGCAAGGAGTCCAGGGAGGTGTGGCTTGCGTGGCTCCCCTAACATTTTCTTACCCAGACTCCTCTGTAAACCTCAAAATTTGCATAAAAAAGCATATTTTCCTGATTTTTCTTAGTAGGATCACCGCTCCAGCACAAAATTCCTACTCACCCAGTTTTCCCCTCAGTCTCCCAAGTAAAATGACACCTCACTTATGTGGGTCCCCAAAGCAGAGTCCGTCTCAAGATGTATAAAAGAATATGCACTTATAAACTTGCTGTGCTATCCCTTCTATCCCTTCAGGTTTTGGGCCTTATTCTGTTGCAGGCACCTGGCCCACCCACACAAGTGAGGTATCTTTTTTATCGGGACACTTGGGGGAACGCTGGGTGGAAGGAAATTTGTGGCTCCTCTCAGATTCCAGAACTTTCTCCCACAGAAATGTGAGGAACATGAGTTTTTTTAGCCACATTTTGAGGTTTGCAAAGGATTCTGGGTAACAGAACCTGGTCCGAGCCCCACAAGTCACCCCATCTTGGATTCCCCTAGGTCTCTAGTTTTCAGAAATGCACAGGTTTGGTAGGTTTCCCTAGGTGCCTGCTGAGCTACAGGCCAAAATCCACAGGTAGGCAATGTTTTCTTTCAAAAAATGGAATGTGTCCACGTTGCGTTTTGGGGCGTTTCCTGTCGCGGGCGCTAGGCCTACCCACGCAAGTGAGGTATCATTTTTATCGGGAGACTTGGGGGAACGCTGGGTGGAAGGAAATTTGTGGCTCCTCTCAGATGCCAGAACTTTCTGCCACAGAAATGTGAGGAACATGTGTTTTTTTAGCCAAATTTTGAGGTTTGCAAAGGATTCTGGGTAACAGAACCTGGTCCGAGCCCCGCAAGTCACCCCTCCTTGGATTCCCCTATGTCTCTAGTTTTCAGAAATGCACAGGTTTGGTAGGTTTCCCTAGGTGCCGGCTGAGCTAGAGGCCAAAATCTACAGATAGGCACTTCACAAAAAACACCTCTGTTTTCTTCCAAAATTTTGGATGTGTCCACGTTGCGCTTTGGGGTGTTTCCTGTCGCGGGCGCTAGGCCTACCCACGCAAGTGAGGTATCATTTTTATCGGGAGACTTGGGGGAACGCTGGGTGGAAGGAAATTTGTGGCTCCTCTCAGATTCCAGAACTTTCTGCCACAGAAATGTGAGGAACATGTGGTTTTTTTAGCCAAATTTTGAGGTTTGCAAAGGATTCTGGGTAACAGAACCTGGTCCGAGCCCCGCAAGTCACCCCATCTTGGATTCCTTTAGGTCTCTAGTTTTCAGAAATGCACAGGTTTGGTAAGTTTCCCTAGGTGCTGGCTGAGCTAGAGGCCAAAATCTACAGGTAGGCACTTCGCAAAAAACACCTCTGTTTTCTTCAAAAATTTTGGATGTGTCCACGTTGCGCTTTGGGGTGTTTCCTGTCACGGGCGCTAGGCCTACCCACGCAAGTGAGGTATCATTTTTATCGGGAGACTTGGGGGAACGCTGGGTAGAAGGAAATTTGTGGCTCCTCTCAGATTCCAGAACTTTCTGCCACAGAAATGTGAGGAACATGTGTTTTTTTAGCCAAATTTTGAGGTTTGCAAAGGATTCTGGGTAACAGAACCTGGTCCGAGCCCCGCAAGTCACCCCATCTTGGATTCCCCTAGGTCTCTAGTATTCAGAAATGCACAGGTTTGGTAGGATTCCCTAGGTGCCAGCTGAGCTAGAGGCCAAAATCTACAGGTAGGCACTTCGCAAAAAACACCTCTGTTTTGTTCAAAAATTTTGGATGTGTCCACGTTGCGCTTTGGGGTGTTTCCTGTCGCGGGCGCTAGGCCTACCCACGCAAGTGAGGTATCATTTTTATCGGGAGACTTGGGGGAACGCTGGGTGGAAGGAAATTTGTGGCTCCTCTCAGATTCCAGAACTTTCTGCCACAGAAATGTGAGGAACATGTGTTTTTTTAGCCAAATTTTGAGGTTTGCAAAGGATTCTGGGTAACAGAACCTGGTCCGAGCCCCGCAAGTCACCCCTCCTTGGATTGCCCTATGTCTCTAGTTTTCAGAAATGCACAGGTTTGGTAGGTTTCCCTAGGTGCCGGCTGAGCTAGAGGCCAAAATCTACAGGTAGGCACTTCGCAAAAAAACCTCTGTTTTCTTCCAAAATTTTGGATGTGTCCATGTTGCGCTTGGGGGTGTTTCCTGTCGCGGGCGCTAGGCCTACCCACGCAAGTGAGGTATCATTTTTATCGGGAGACATGGGGGAATGCTGGGTGGAAGGAAATTTGTGGCTCCTCTCAGATTCCAGAACTTTCTGCCACAGAAATGTGAGGAACATGTGTTTTTTTTAGCCAAATTTTGAGGTTTGCAAAGGATTCTGGGTAACAGAACCTGGTCCGAGCCCCGCAAGTCACCCCATCTTGGATTCCCCTAGGTCTCTAGTTTTCAGAAATGCACAGGTTTGGTAGGTTTCCCTAGGTGCCGGCTGAGCTAGAGGCCAAAATCTACAGGTAGACACTTCGCAAAAAACACCTCTGTTTTCTTCCAAAATTTTGGATGTGTCCACATTGCGCTTTGGGGTGTTTCCTGTCACGGGCGCTAGGCCTACCCACGCAAGTGAGGTATCATTTTTATCGGGAGACTTGGGGGAACGCTGGGTGGAAGGAAATTTGTGGCTCCTCTCAGATTCCAGAACTTTCTGCCACAGAAATATGAGGAACATGTGTTTTTTTAGCCAAATTTTGAGGTTTGCAAAGGATTCTGGGTAACAGAACCTGGTCTGAGCCCCGCAAGTCACCCCTCCTTGGATTCCCCTAGGTCTCTAGTTTTCAGAAATGCACAGGTTTGGTAGGTTTCCCTAGGTGCCTGCTGAGCTAGAGGCCAAAATCTACAGGTAGGCACTTCGCAAAAAACACCTCTGTTTTCTTCCAAAATTTTGGATGTGTCCACGTTGCGCTTTGGGGTGTTTCCTGTCGCGGGCGCTAGGCCTACCCACGCAAGTGAGGTATCATTTTTATCGGGAGACTTGGGGGAACGCTGGGTGGAAGGAAATTTGTGGCTCCTCTCAGATTCCAGAACTTTCTGCCACAGAAATGTGAGGAACATGTGTTTTTTTAGCTAAATTTTGAGGTTTGCAAAGGATTCTGGGTAACAGAACCTGATCCGAGCCCCGCAAGTCACCCCATCTTGGATTCCCCTAGGTCTCTAGTTTTCAGAAATGCACAGGTTTGGTAGGTTTCCCTAGGTGCCGGCTGAGCTAGAGGCCAAAATCTACAGGTAGTCACTTCGCAAAAAACACCTCGGTTTTCTTCCAAAATTTTGGATGTGTCCACGTTGCGCTTTGGGGTGTTTCCTGTCGCGGGAGCTAGGCCTACCCACGCAAGTGAGGTATCATTTTTATCGGGAGATTAGGGGGAACGCTGGGTGGAAGGAAATTTGTCGCTCCTCTCAGATTCCAGAACTTTCTGCCACAGAAATGTGAGGAACATGTGTTTTTTTAGCCACATTTTGAGGTTTGCAAAGGATTCTGGGTAACAGAACCTGGTCCGAGCCCCGCAAGTCACCCCATCTTGGATTCCCCTAGGTCTCTAGTTTTCAGAAATGCACAGGTTTGGTAGGTTTCCCTAGGTGCCGGCTGAGCTAGAGGCCAAAATCTACAGGTAGGCACTTCGCAAAAAACACCTCTGTTTTCTTCCAAAATTTTGGATGTGTCCACGTTGCGCTTTGGGGTGTTTCCTGTCGCGGGCGCTAGGCCTACCCACGCAAGTGAGGTATCATTTTTATCGGGAGACATGGGGGAATGCTGGGTGGAAGGAAATTTGTGGCTCCTCTCAGATTCCAGAACTTTCTGCCACAGAAATGTGAGGAACATGTGTTTTTTTTAGCCAAATTTTGAGGTTTGCAAAGGATTCTGGGTAACAGAACCTGGTCCGAGCCCCGCAAGTCACCCCATCTTGGATTCCCCTAGGTCTCTAGTTTTCAGAAATGCACAGGTTTGGTAGGTTTCCCTAGGTGCCGGCTGAGCTAGAGGCCAAAATCTACAGGTAGACACTTCGCAAAAAACACCTCTGTTTTCTTCCAAAATTTTGGATGTGTCCACGTTGCGCTTTGGGGTGTTTCCTGTCACGGGCGCTAGGCCTACCCACGCAAGTGAGGTATCATTTTTATCGGGAGACTTGGGGGAACGCTGGGTGGAAGGAAATTTGTGGCTCCTCTCAGATTCCAGAACTTTCTGCCACAGAAATATGAGGAACATGTGTTTTTTTAGCCAAATTTTGAGGTTTGCAAAGGATTCTGGGTAACAGAACCTGGTCTGAGCCCCGCAAGTCACCCCTCCTTGGATTCCCCTAGGTCTCTAGTTTTCAGAAATGCACAGGTTTGGTAGGTTTCCCTAGGTGCCTGCTGAGCTAGAGGCCAAAATCTACAGGTAGGCACTTCGCAAAAAACACCTCTGTTTTCTTCCAAAATTTTGGATGTGTCCACGTTGCGCTTTGGGGTGTTTCCTGTCGCGGGCGCTAGGCCTACCCACGCAAGTGAGGTATCATTTTTATCGGGAGACTTGGGGGAACGCTGGGTGGAAGGAAATTTGTGGCTCCTCTCAGATTCCAGAACTTTCTGCCACAGAAATGTGAGGAACATGTGTTTTTTTAGCTAAATTTTGAGGTTTGCAAAGGATTCTGGGTAACAGAACCTGATCCGAGCCCCGCAAGTCACCCCATCTTGGATTCCCCTAGGTCTCTAGTTTTCAGAAATGCACAGGTTTGGTAGGTTTCCCTAGGTGCCGGCTGAGCTAGAGGCCAAAATCTACAGGTAGTCACTTCGCAAAAAACACCTCGGTTTTCTTCCAAAATTTTGGATGTGTCCACGTTGCGCTTTGGGGTGTTTCCTGTCGCGGGCGCTAGGCCTACCCACGCAAGTGAGGTATCATTTTTATCAGGAGATTAGGGGGAACGCTGGGTGGAAGGAAATTTGTCGCTCCTCTCAGATTCCAGAACTTTCTGCCACAGAAATGTGAGGAACATGTGTTTTTTTAGCCACATTTTGAGGTTTGCAAAGGATTCTGGGTAACAGAACCTGGTCCGAGCCCCGCAAGTCACCCCATCTTGGATTCCCCTAGGTCTCTAGTTTTCAGAAATGCACAGGTTTGGTAGGTTTCCCTAGGTGCCGGCTGAGCTAGAGGCCAAAATCTACAGGTAGGCACTTCGCAAAAAACACCTCTGTTTTCTTCCAAAATTTTGGATGTGTCCACGTTGCGCTTTGGGGTGTTTCCTGTCGCGGGCGCTAGGCCTACCCACGCAAGTGAGGTATCATTTTTATCGGGAGACTTGGGGGAACGCTGGGTGGATGGAAATTTGTGGCTCCTCTCAGATTCCAGAACTTTCTGCCACAGAAATGTGAGGAACATGTGTTTTTTTAGCCAAATTTTGAGGTTTGCAAAGGATTCTGGGTAACAGAACCTGGTCCGAGCCCCCGCAAGTCACCCCTCCTTGGATTTCCCTAGGTCTCTAGTTTTTAGAAATGCACAGGTTTGGTAGGTTTCCCTAGGTGCTGGCTGAGCTAGAGGCCAAAATCTACAGGTAGGCACTTCGCAAAAAACACCTCTGTTTTCTTTCAAAAAAATGGGATGTGTCCACGTTGCGTTTTGGGGCGTTTCCTGTCGCGGGTGCTAGGCCTACCCACACAAGTGAGGTATCATTTTTATCGGGAGACTTGGGGGAACATAGATTAGCAAAACAAGTGCTATTGCCCCTTGTCTTTCTCTACATTTTTTCCTTCCAAATATAGGAGAGTGTGTAAAAAAGACATATATTTGAGAAATTCCCTATAATTCACATGCTAGTATGGTCACCCCGGAATTCAGAGATGTGCAAATAACCACTGCTCCTCAGCACCTTATCTTGTGCCCTTTTTGGAAATGCAAAGGTTTTTCTTGATAGCAATTTTTTACTCTTTATATTTCAGCAAATGAATTGCTGTATACCCGGTATAGAATGAAAACGCACTGCAGGGTGCAGCTCATTTATTGGCTCTGGGTTCCTCGGGTTCTTGATGAACCTACAAGCCCTATATATCCCCGCAACCAGAGGAGTCCAGCAGACGTAACGGTATATTGCTTTCCATAATCTGACATTGCAGAGTAAAACGTAGAGAAAAATTGATGGTTTTTTCACCTCAATTTCAATATTTTTCTTTTTCAGCTGTTATTTTCTGTAGGAAACCCTTGTAGGATCTACACAAATGACCCCTTGCTGAATTCAGAATTGTGTCTACTTTTCAGAAATGGTTAGGTTTCTGTGATCCAGCATTGGTTTCATGCCCATTCCTGTCACTGACTGGAAGGAGGCTGAAAGCACAAAAAATTGCAAAAATGGGGTATGCCCCAGTAAAATGCCAAAATTGTGTTGAGAAATTGGGTTTTCTGATTCAAGTCTGCCTGTTCCTGAAAGCTAGGAAACTGCTGAGTTTAGCACTGCAAACCCTTTATTGATGCCATTTTCAGGGGGAAATCCACAAGCCTTCTTCTGCAGCCACTTTTTCCAATTTTTTTGAAAAAAACAAAATTTTCACTGTATTTTGGCCAATTTCTTGGCCTCCTTCAAGGGAACCCACAAAGTCTGGGTACCTCTAGAATCCCTAGGATGTTGGAAAAAAAGGACGCAAATTTGGCTTGGTTAGCTTATGTGGACAAAAAGTTATGAGGGCCTAAGCGCGAACTGCCCCAAATAGGCAAAAAAAGGCCTGGCACAGGGGGGGGGAAAGGCCTGGCAGCGAAGGGGTTAAGATGGAGTTGCGCCCAAATTATGCCTATTGGCGTATGGTGGAATCGTGCTTCTGTTTGAGCAGCACAATGACAGCTGGAACAATGTGGGGCTGGTGAGCATGAGTGAGATTTGACGTCCTCTAGCATAATTTCCAGTCACTAGGAAGATCTACATACCAATTTTTTTATGTTGCACACCTAGCATCCTAAAATGATGGAAAGTGCTTTTGCAGACTTTCTTTGAAAGACATGCTAATGAATGTCCTTGTAAGTTAGTGTAACTTCTAACTTTGCATGGATCTAATTCTTGAAGCATCTTTATTTTCTGCTTGAGATTTCTCCATGAAAATTCTATCAGGAAAGCTTTCAATTTATCAATTGACTCCTGAAGGACAGAACAAATACTGCTACACTTCCACTTGTACACAGGAGCTTGTTTATGCCTTCAACGTGCTTCTTCAGCTATCACTTGTTCTACATCCCTAGGAACTACCACTTCTTTTTCTATGAGTATCATCCTTTACCTCATAGCAACAACCACTTGTGTCAACTGCATGTACTAATGTGTTCTCTTGCAAGTAGCTCTCACTAGATGTGTGCATCCATTCACTTTAAAACACTTCACAAAAATTGCTTTTGTTAATAAGCTTTTTTCTTAATATTCTATTCCTCATGCATAGAACTGTTTTGTCTAGTGTCCTCATCCTGTTCAATAGTAGGAAAAAAAGTTTCTTATTTAAAAGAAATGCTTTGTCCACTTTATTCTCCACAAGTTGCTTCTGGTTAAATATAGCACTTCTCCTCTTATATTTCTTCATCGTCTTTACCAAATTTTGTAGTACTCTTGTTTGAAACATTTTTATTCTTATCTCCTTATACTGTTTTTGTTTCCTAGTCAAATTTTTGTTTCCTTATTACATGTTCTACTTTCACAATTATATAGTCCGTCCTCTTTCATATTTGATTTAGAACTCTTCTTTTTACTGCACATTTCTTTTTACAGTTTCCAATTTTTTACATACTTTTTTCAGAAAGTGCTTTCACCATTTGTTTTTTTTCTTCTTCTCATCCTTTTTGTACCTTATCTGGCTTTTTACTCTCAGTTTGAATTAGGCACTATTTTTTCTTATGTTTCCTTCTTCTTTCCCTCTTATCAGGCATTGTGACTCTTCATTTTTCAGTACAATTCAATATCTGAAGATCAAGGGACAAATACATGTCCCTCTATAGAAACCAGTATAAAATGACATATTACTTTTAAAATCACTTAGTGATTGTCTAATTAAGAAATACATTTTCTATGCATCTGTCCATGTGTAAAAGTAGTTGTGACCATCTTTGTCTGGGTGTGACAGTGGTTCTGAGACTACGGCCCTCATCTTGACTTTGCCGGGCGGAGGAGTACGCCCGCCAAACTCTTTAGGATGGAAAAACTCCAATCTGGGTTTCTGCCTGCTGGTCCTATTACGAGTTTCCCACTGGGCCAGCGGGCGGAAACAACATTTCCGCCCACTGGCCCAGCTGGAATCAGGCCACGACATTGATGTTGGATCATAATCGAGCCAGCAGCAGTGTTTCAGGTGCATGGTGAAAAGCAATGTGGGGCAGTACAGGGTATCTTGTCTCTGCCACCCTTTGCAGGGTGATGGAACCACTATGCAAAAGCCGGCAGAGAGGGGACTCATAAACCCCATGACGGTGCTGCTCTGGTGGATTACGGCTGCCGGTACCACCAGGCTGTCAACCAGTGGCAACCTGGCGGTGCCAGAGGTCAGGTGTTGGAAAATGGGTTATTGGTAAGGGCAGGTAGGTAGCTACACTTAGCAATAGGCCACTAACCTCAACTTAGGTCCAGTGAGGTCTCAGTAAATTAAACCCAGCTCAACCCTTGGTAGCTTGGCAACGAGCGACAAGGCTTAACTTAGGAGACAGAGTGTAAAGCATTCAAATATCACACTACAGTAATTAAATAAAACACAGGAAACAGTTTAAAAATCCAAAACCAATTTATGAAAATAGATTATATGTTTATCTTTAAAATGACAAAAAATGAATAAAATCTGATAAGGGGAACCGGAGTTACAAATTTTTTAAGAATTATATTTTTTTTAGCACCTAGAAACAAAAAGCGCCAATCGGGTCATCTGGTTGCACCTCGACCGGGGCAAATTCAAAGTTTAAGGCCAACCGCGATAGATCCCTGCTCGGCTACAGCTCGCGGGAGGCCTCGGTCAAAAGTTTACTTTCGGACTTAGTCTCTTTTCTGAAGATTTTCTTCAGCGGGACGAACCTGCCAGTCCAATCCGACCTCCTGGAACTCTTCTCCAGATACGCATCACGGGATCCCTCGGTGGAGATTTTTACCTTCGGACGTAGTCGTTTTTTTCGAGGTGAAAATCCTATGACCAGGGCAAACCTGGATCTTGATCCGATGTCCTGCAGCCCTCCTCGGATACACTGGCTGAGAGGTCCCAGTCAACTTTTTACGTTCGGACTTTGGGGGTTATTCTAACTTTGGAGGAGGTGTTAATCCGTCCCAAAAGTGACGGATTTACCACCAGCCGTATTACGAGTCCATTATATCCTATGGAACTCGTAATACGGCTGGTGGTATATCCGTCACTTTACCGTCACTTTTGGGACGGATTAACACTCCTCCAAAGTTATAATAACCCCCTTTGTCTCTTTTTTGGAGATTTTCTTCACCGGGACGAACCTGCAAATCAGGCCGGGTCGCGGTTGAGGCAAGCTGGCTAGAGTTGCCGCGGCGGGTCGGTCCCTCTATGGAGCTTTTTTTTTCAAAAGTTCTTTCAACTTCTCCAAAATTCTGGGTCTTCTCCCAGATCTTTTTTTAAGGTTCTTTTGGGGTCCACAGCTCACCCCAAGGGTCCACAAGCTCTGTGATTGTGATGATCCTTGGGGGTGTGGACTACAACTCCCAGAATGCACCTGGTGCAAACTCCTTTTTGGCCACTCGGCAGTGGTCAGCTGGTTGATTTCTTCAGGAGTTGGTGCAGGGGAGTCTGGTTAGCAATTTTTCACCAGTAGCAAACAGGGAGTCCCTCCTTGAACCAGTTGAAGACAGGCAAAGTCCTTCTTGTGGTGAAGCCCAGGTGTGCAGCTGGTGCAGTCCTTCTGAGTGCAGGTTCCAGGTGCAGGCCAGGGGTCGAGCAGGGCAGTCCTTCTTCTTCTGTAGTTCTTCCTGGTAGGGATGTGGTAGGGAACTGAGGTGTGGGTGCAGGTCTGCCAGTTTAATCCTTGCTCCTGGGTGAAAAACAGCGGGTCCTGATTCTCCAATCAGGTGCAGGGTCCTTCCCCCTGTGATGACCACTTCCTGGGAAGTGTGGCAAAAATCGATCCCGGGAGGCAACATTCTTCAAAAATCCATCATGGCTGAATTTTATTTTTGGAGGTTACATCTGGCTGACCCCACCCACTGGTGTGGCTAAAAATCATAAACACACCTCTCTCCTAATTTAATCAAGGGGGCACCTAGTTGTGTGAGGTTGCAGGATGTGGGGGTGTTGCTGGGTTGCTCCAAATGTCCTTCTGTGCCTTTGAAGACCAGCTAGGCAGCCCCCCCCCCTTCCTGCCTCACCATCTGCTGAGGGGGAAAATTCCCTCCCACAGGCACATCTCTTTGTGTGAAGCCAGGCCACTTTACACCTCATCAAGGCAGCCTGGCCAGGCTGCCAGAGGCTGGCCAATCAGAGCACAGCAGCAAAAACAATGCAGGGCTGAAATTGGCAACTTTTCAGGTAAAGTTTAAAACTCTTTACCTGAACAAGTTATATTAAATCCAACAACTGGAAGTTGTGGGATTTATTATAACAATTAATTTGATACCCAACTCTTGGTATCCATTACTTAAGGGGACTTTTAAAATTAAAATAAAGTCTCCCCATTCTAGCCTATGGAGGCCATTCACTACAATGAGGGAAAAACTAATTTGGCTGTTTTTACCTCACCAGGCCTTATAAAACTATTTTTATAAGGTCCCTGCTTATAGTTACATGGCACCCAACCCTAGGGGCACTTAGCGCACACCTTAGGGGTGACTTATGTGTAAAAATAAGGTAGTTTAAGACTTTGGAACAACTTTTAATTCCAAAGTCAAACTTGCATATAACTTTAATTTAAAAGCAGCCAGCAAGTCAGGCCTGCCTTTAAAATGACACTTGGCACCTCAGCAGTGCACCTATGGGTGCACTACCTATGCTGTGGTCCCTAGCCCTACATGCCCTACCATATACTAGGGACTTATAGGTAGGTTGACTTAGCTCATTATATTTAGCCTAATTTGCATATTGATTTTACACAGAGCACAGGCCCTGGGACTGGTTAGCAGTACCCAGGGCACCATCAGGGTCAGGAAAACACCAGCAAAAAGTGGAAAATTGGGGCAAAAAGTTAGGGGGCTTCTGCAATCAGCCCTGTTTTCTCACATCAGGCCACAGCAACTCTGCCATGGTCATAATGTGGAGGCCAGACTGCAGCTTTGCAATTGTGCAGGACCAGCAGAATCGCAATGAACATCTATGTGTGTGTGAGAGTGAGTGTGAGAGGGTTTCTCTGGGTGTTACAGTGGCTGGGAGTGTTATGTTCAGGTGTGAGAGTATCAGTAGGACCATGTCACTGGTTGTGAAATTAGATTTGTCAGTGCATCTGCCTTTTCTTAATCCCTATACCATTACTACAATGGCCTGCACACTGCATATACTAGAGAGTACAAGAGTCTGCAACTGCATCTTAACATGACATGAGTCATACTTTTAACTATATGAATAATGTTTTAAACACAAACCACCCTGCTGTATCATCTACCTACAGAATAGTTGACTGACCAGTTTTGTGTAGTAAAATATTTTTTTTATGATAATCAACCAGACTTTTTAATGCAAACTCGACCTTACAGCCAAAGTGCACATTAACATTCTGCATTAGTACTCCTGACCCATATTAAAAGTAGTACTTGCTTAGATTGGTGAGTGGAATGTCTTAGTATTTGTCTACATATCTGTAAGAGTATAACCGTACATCTATCAGTCACAAATCATATGTTTAAGGATACAAGATGAATCCAAGGGGCTGTAATTCAGTCTACAACCAGCTACAATATTGCTGGAGACATAACTACTGCCTGTCTGCATGAATGTATAAATGCCTATTTGACGTTTTGTCTGCATCTGTCATTGCCTCTCTTTATCTAAATAGCTATATCACCTGCAGTATCGAGTCTACACTGCATATACATGAGACTATAAGTCTACAAGTGGATATCTCACTCAGTGAAACCTAGAAGAACATTTTCATCTTTTAACTTCAAAGCACTCTGCGCTACAGTCTACGTATACTCTTACTGAGTACTCTACTTTCATTACTAAAACAACATGAGAAAGATTAAAATGCAGTCTTTATGATACCAAGTCAAAATGATATTAAAACTGCACAACCAGTCTCCCCGTTCCTAGACCTGATCCATATTTACATGAGTACTTATCTGCATGTGCGAGTTCATTATGACAGTAACTGTTTGCATATCTCAGTGAGTGTATCAGTACCTCAATGACTTTCCTAACAAATGTCTGAGTCAATATGATGAGTACAAGCTTATGTAACTCTTTGTGCAAATGTCTCCAATATTATATGAAACAGAACTAGCAACTGAGAGTGTACATATATGTATAACTGCCTCTCTCACTCTTTGATCTGATGTGTCAGTGCCGCTATCATTTTGTTTATAGATAGATCAGTGGCATTTATATTTGAGATTAAGAAGCTATAATTCCACATCTAAGACAGTGAAACATAAAAGGACGTGTTTTATCTTTTTACACAAAAACAAATCCTGATGTATGGTCTCCTTATATTTTACTTTAGTGAACAGCTTTCTGTTTAAAAACAACAGTTTAACAATTATGAATCAGCGTTACTAATGGCAACTCAAGGTGACAATAAAACTGCACACATAGGCTCAGCAGTAGTAGGGCTCACCCACATATAAAAGACTACTTCTGTTAATGCACCAGGAGCTTCTCTCAGTACTTCACCGCATATCTCATTAACTGTATCAATACCTTTATGGATGTGCTAACAGATATTTAGGACAATATGGAGAGTAGAAGTATAGGCAACTACATATGCAACTGGCACCAATACTGTTGTAATGAAAAGTCCTCCCGCAATGTCTAAGTCACAGTGTTACTAAACATACACTTCTGTTAATTATTTCATCATTTGTAGTATGCATATCAAACTCCATAAATTTGTGAGGATAAGAGTCTACAGCAACATAAATAGCTCTGTTATACTGACAAGAATATATTTTACCTCATAATAACAAACTAAACTTCTCCATACCTACCCATAGGCTAGTTAATGTTAAGTTGCTTTAATAGAACTGCAATTGTTCTTTACTAATTATTCTATATTTCCTTATTATTTATATTCTTTTTAGTTCTTATTTGCAGTTTGTGTTCCCCATTCATATTACCACATTATACATTGAAATAGATTATACAACACATACCTCTTAAGTGTATTTGCTGTTGTGTATATTTTTAACTTAGTATCAGTTAGAATTTCATTTCACTGAAAGTATGCAAAAACCAAGCAGAAAAATGCTACATCACTCCAAGGCCAGGCAACCATGAATGGCAACCTTTTCAACTTTGTTCTCAAGGTTACACAATCACAAACTGAATCAGAATCTCTCTTTCATACCTAAGTTTTACTATGCATCTTTTGATTGGATCTTATACTTAACCATTTACAACAATCCTGAAAACACAGCCCAATTCCATATCAATATTATCCAAATCTTTTAATGGATCTGCAGATTCACGTGGCAGTATGAACTACATCTTAACAAATTTATTGCAAAATACTACCATAAATATATTTCTCCTTTAACCCCTTCACTGCCAGGCCTTTTCACTCTCCTGTGCCGAGCCTTTTTTTGGCTATTTGGGGCAGTTCGCGTTTAGGCCCTTATAACTTTTTGTTCACATAAGCTACCCAAGCCAAATTTGCGTCCTTTTTTTCCAACAGCCTGGGGATTCTAGAGGTACCCAGACGTTCTGGGTTCCCCAGAAGGAGGCCAAGAAATTAGCCAAAATACAGTGAAATATATATATATTTATTTTATAATGGGAAAAAGGGGCTGCAGAAGAAGGCTTGTGTTTTTTTCCCCGAAAATGGCATCAACAAAGGGTTTGCAGTGCTAAAATCACCAGCTTCCCAGCTTTCAGAAACAGGCAGACTTGAATCAGAAAACACAATTTTTCAACACAATTTTGGCATTTTACTGGGACATACCCCATTTTTATGATTTTTTGTGCTTTCAGCCTCCTTCCAGTCAGTGACAGAAATGGGCATGAAACCAATGCTGGATCCCAGAAACTGAAACATATCTGAATACAGACAAAATTCTAAATTCAGCAAGGGGTAATTTGTGTAGATCCTACAAGGGTTTCCTACAGAAAATAACAATTGGAAAAAAAAAATATTGAAATTGAGGTGAAAAAATCTGCAATTTTTCTCTTCGTTTTACTCTGTAACTTTTTCCTGCAATGTCAGATTTTTTAAAGCAATATACCGTTACGTCTGATGGACTCTTTCTGGTTGCGGGGATATATAGGGCTTGTAGGTTCATCAAGAACTCTAGGTACCCAAAGCCAATAAATGACCTGCACCCTGCAGTGGGTTTTCATTCTATACCGGGTATACAGCAATTCATTTGCTGAAATATAAAGAGTAAAAAATATCTATCAAGAAAACCTTTGTTTTTCCAAAATGGGCACAAGATAAGGTGTTGAGGAGCAGTGGTTTTTTGCACATCTCTGAATTCTGTTACCCAGAATCCTTTGCTAAAAAAACACATTTTCCTCACATTTCGGTGACAGAAAGTTCTGGAATCTGAAAGGAGCCACAAATTTCCTTCCACCTAGCGTTCCCCCAAGTCTCCCAATAAAAATGGAACCTCACTTGTGTGGGTAGGCCTAGCACCCACGAAAGGAAATGGCCCAAACCACAACATGGACACATCAAATTTTTTCATAGAAAACAGTGCCTACCTGTGGATTTTGGCCTCTAGCTCAGCCGGCGCCTGGGGAAACCTAGCAAACCAGCACATTTATGAAAACTAGACACCTAGGGAAATCCAAGATGGGGTGACTTGTGGGGCTCTGACCAGGTTCTGGTACCCAGAATCCTTTGCAAACCTCAAACTTTGTCTAAAAAAACACATTTTCCTCATATTTCGGTGACAGAAAGTTCTGGAATCTGAGACGAGCAACAAATTTCCTTCCAGCCAGCATTCCCCCAAGTCTCACGATAAAAATGATACCTCACTTGTGTGGGTAGGCCTAGCGCCTGCGACAGGAAATGCCCCAAAACACAACGTGGACACATCCCATTTTTTGACAGAAAACAGAGGTGTTTTTTGCAAAGTGCCTACCTGTAGATTTTGGCCTCTAGCTCAGCCGGCACCTAGGAAAAACTACTAAACCTGTGCATTTTTGAAAACTAGAGACCTAGGGGAATCCAAGATGGGGTGACTTGTGGGGCTCTGACCAGGTTCTGTTACCCAGAATCCTTTGCAAACCTCAAAATTTGTCTAAAAAAACACATTTTCCTCACATTTCGGTGACAGAAAGTTCTGGAATCTGAGAGGAGCCACAAATTTCCTTCCACCCAGCGTTCCCCCAAGTCTCCCGATAAAAATGATATCTCACTTGTGTGGGTAGGCCTAGTGCCCGCGAAATGCCCCAAAACACAACGTGGACACATCCCATTTTTTGACAGAAAACAGAGGTGTTTTTTGCAAAGTGCCTACCTGTAGATTTTGGCCTCTAGCTCAGCCGGCACCTAGGGAAACCTACCAAACCTCTGCATTTTTTTAAACTAGAGACCTAGGTGAATCCAAGATGGGGTGACTTGTGGGGCTTTGACCAGGTTCTGTTACCCAGAATCCTTTGCAAACCTCAAAATTTGGCTAAAAAAACACATTTTCCTCACATTTCGGTGACAGAAAGTTCTGGAATCTGAGAGGAGCCACAAATTTCCTTCCACCTAGCGTTCCCCCAAGTCTCCCAATAAAAATGGTACCTCACTTCTGTGGGTAGGCCTGGTGCCCACGAAAGGAAATGGCCCAAAACACAACATGGACACATCACATTTTTTCATAGAAAACAGTGCCTACCTGTGGATTATGGCCTCTCGCTCAGCCGGCACCTGGGGAAACCTAGCAAACCTGTGCATTTTTTAAAACTAGAGACCTAGGGGAATCCAAGATGGGGTGACTTGTGTGGCTCTGACCAGGTTCTGTTACCCAGAATCCTTTGCAAACCTCAAAATTTGGCTAAAAAAACACATTTTCTTCACCTTTCGGTGATAGAAAGTTCTGGAATCTGAGGGGAGCCACAAATTTCCTTCCACCCAGCGTTCCCCCAATGTCTCCCAATAAAAATGGTACCTCACTTGTGTGGGTAGGCCAAGCACCCACAAAAGGAAATGGCCCAAAACACAACATGGACACATCACATTTTTTCATAGAAAACAGTGCCTACCTGTGGATTTTGGCCTCTAGCTCAGCCGGCACCAGGGAA
The DNA here is from genome assembly GCF_031143425.1 of Pleurodeles waltl. Classification (NCBI taxonomy): domain Eukaryota; kingdom Metazoa; phylum Chordata; class Amphibia; order Caudata; family Salamandridae; genus Pleurodeles; species Pleurodeles waltl. The sequence continues at coordinate 1,046,517,358 of NC_090437.1, read as the reverse complement.
AACCTAGCAAACCAGCACATTTATGAATACTAGACACCTAGGGAAATCCAAGATGGGGTGAGTTGTGGGGCTCTGACCAGGTTCTGTTACCCAGAATCCTTTGCAAACCTCAAACTTTGTCAAAAAAACACATTTTCCTCATATTTCGGTGACAGAAAGTTCTGGAATCTGAGACGAGCCACAAATTTCCTTCAGCCCAGCGTTCCCCCAAGTCTCACGATAAAAATGATACCTCACTTGTGTGGGTAGGCCTAGCGCCTGCGACAGGAAATGCCCCAAAACACAACGTGGACACATCCCATTTTTTGACAGAAAACAGAGGTGTTTTTTGCAAAGTGCCTACCTGTAGATTTTGGCCTCTAGCTCAGCCGGCACCTAGGAAAAACTACTAAACCTGTGCATTTTTGAAAACTAGAGACCTAGGGGAATCCAAGATGGGGTGACTTGTGGGGCTCTGACCAGGTTCTGTTACCCAGAATCCTTTGCAAACCTCAAAATTTGTCTAAAAAAACACATTTTCCTCACATTTCGGTGACAGAAAGTTCTGGAATCTGAGAGGAGCCACAAATTTCCTTCCACCCAGCGTTCCCCCAAGTCTCCCGATAAAAATGATATCTCACTTGTGTGGGTAGGCCTAGTGCCCGCGAAATGCCCCAAAACACAACGTGGACACATCCCATTTTTTGACAGAAAACAGAGGTGTTTTTTGCAAAGTGCCTACCTGTAGATTTTGGCCTCTAGCTCAGCCGGCACCTAGGGAAACCTACCAAACCTCTGCATTTTTTTAAACTAGAGACCTAGGTGAATCCAAGATGGGGTGACTTGTGGGGCTTTGACCAGGTTCTGTTACCCAGAATCCTTTGCAAACCTCAAAATTTGGCTAAAAAGACACATTTTCCTCACATTTCGGTGACAGAAAGTTCTGGAATCTGAGAGGAGCCACAAATTTCCTTCCACCTAGCGTTCCCCCAAGTCTCCCAATAAAAATGGTACCTCACTTCTGTGGGTAGGCCTGGTGCCCACGAAAGGAAATGGCCCAAAACACAACATGGACACATCACATTTTTTCATAGAAAACAGTGCCTACCTGTGGATTATGGCCTCTCGCTCAGCCGGCACCTGGGGAAACCTAGCAAACCTGTGCATTTTTGAAAACTAGAGACCTAGGGGAATCCAAGATGGGGTGACTTGTGGGGCTCTGACCAGGTTCTGTTACCCAGAATCCTTTGCAAACCTCAAAATTTGTCTAAAAAAACACATTTTCCTCACATTTCGGTGACAGAAAGTTCTGGAATCTGAGAGGAGCCACAAATTTCCTTCCACCCAGCTTTCCCCCAAGTCTCCCGATAAAAATGATATCTCACTTGTGTCGGTAGGCCTAGCGCCCGCGGCAGGAAATGCCCCAAAACACAACGTGGACACATCCCATTTTTTGACAGAAAACAGAGGTGTTTTTTGCAAAGTGCCTACCTGTAGATTCTGGCCTCTAGCTCAGCCGGCACCCAGGGAAACCTACCAAACCTCTGCATTTTTTAAAACTAGAGACCTAGGGGAATCCAAGATGGGGTGACTTGTGGGGCTCTGACCAGGTTCTGTTACCCAGAATCCTTTGCAAACCTCAAAATTTGACTAAAAAAACACATTTTCCTCACATTTCGGTGACAGAAAGTTCTGGAATCTGAGAGGAGCCACAAATTTCATTCCACCTAGCGTTCCCCCAAGTCTCCCAATAAAAATGGTACCTCACTTGTGTTGGTAGGCCTGGCGCCCACGAAAGGAAATGGCCCAAAACACAACATGGACACATCACATTTTTTCATAGAAAACAGTGCCTACCTGTGGATTATGGCCTCTAGCTCAGCCGGCACCTGGGGAAACCTAGCAAACCAGCACATTTATGAAAACTAGACACCTAGGGAAATCCAAGATGGGGTGACTTGTGGGGCTCTGACCAGGTTCTGTTTCCCAGAATCCTTTGCAAACCTCAAAATTTGTCTAAAAAAACAAATTTTCCTCATATTTCGGTGACAGAAAGTTCTGGAATCTGAGACGAGCCACAAATTTTCCTTCCGCCCAGCGTTCCCCCAAGTCTCACAATAAAAATGATACCTCACTTGTGTGGGTAGGCCTAGCGCCTGCGACAGGAAATGCCCCAAAACACAACGTGGACACATCCCATTTTTTGACAGAAAACAGAGGTGTTTTTTGCAAATTCCTACCTGTAGATTTTGGCGTCTAGCTCAGCCGGCACCTAGAAAAACTACTAAACCTGTGCATTTTTTAAAACTAGAGACCTAGGGGAATCCAAGATGGGGTGTCTTGTGGGGCTCTGACCAGGTTCTGTTACCCAGAATCCTTTGCAAACCTCAAAATTTGTCTAAAAAAACAAATTTTCCTCACATTTCGGTGACAGAAAGTTCTAGAATCTGAGAGGAGTTACAAATTTCCTTCCACCCAGCGTTCCACCAAGTCTCCCGATAAAAATGATATCTCACTTGTGTGGGTAGGCCTAGCGCCCGCGACAGGAAATGCCCCAAAACACAACGTGGACACATCCCATTTTTTGACAGAAAATAGAGGTGTTTTTTGCAAAGTGCCTACCTGTAGATTTTGGCCTCTAACTCAGCCGGCACCTAGGGAAACCTACCAAACCTCTGCATTTTTTAAAACTAGAGACCTAGGGGAATCCAAGATGGGGTGACTTGTGTGGCTCTGACCAGGTTCTGTTACCCAGAATCCTTTGCAAACCTCAAAATTTGGCTAAAAAAACACATTTTCCTCACATTTTGGTGACAGAAAGTTCTGGAATCTGAGGGGAGCCACAAATTTCCTTCCACCCAGCGTTCCCCCAATGTCTCCCAATAAAAATGGTACCTCACTTGCGTGGGTAGGCCAAGCGCCCACAAAAGGAAATGGCCCAAAACACAACATGGACACATCACATTTTTTCATAGAAAACAGTGCCTACCTGTGGATTTTGGCCTCTAGCTCAGCCGGCACCTGGGAAAACCTAGCAAACCAGCACATTTATGAAAACTAGACACCTAGGGAAATCCAAGATGGGGTGACTTGTGGGCCTCTGACCAGGTTCTGTTACCCAGAATCCTTTGCAAACCTCAAAATTTGGCCAAAAAAACACTTTTTCCTCTAATTTAGGTGACAGAAAGTTCTGGAATCTGAGAGGAGCCACAAATGTCCTTCCACCCAGCGTTCCCCCAAGTCTCCCGATAAAAATGGTACCTCACTTGTGTGTGTGGGCCTAGTGCCCACGAAAGGAAATGGCCCAAAACACAATGTGGATACATCCCATTTTTTGACAGAAAACAGAGGTGTTTTTTGCAAAGTGCCTACCTGTAGATTTTGGCCTTTAGCTCAGCCGGCACCTAGGGAAACCTACCAAACCTCTGCATTTTTTTAAACTAGAGACCTAGGTGAATCCAAGATGGGGTGACTTGTGGGGCTTTGACCAGGTTCTGTTACCCAGAATCCTTTGCAAACCTCAAAATTTGGCTAAAAAAACACATTTTCCTCACATTTCGGTGACAGAAAGTTCTGGAATCTGAGAGGAGCCACAAATTTCCTTCCACCTAGCGTTCCCCCAAGTCTCCCAATAAAAATGGTACCTCACTTGTGTGGGTAGGCCTGGTGCCCACGAAAGGAAATGGCCCAAAACACAACATGGACACATCACATTTTTTCATAGAAAACAGTGCCTACCTGTGGATTATGGCCTCTAGCTCAGCCGGCACCTGGGGAAACCTAGCAAACCTGTGCATTTTTGAAAACTAGAGACCTAGGGGAATCCAAGATGGGGTGACTTGTGGGGCTCTGACCAGGTTCTGTTACCCAGAATCCTTTGCAAACCTCAAAATTTGTCTAAAAAAACACATTTTCCTCACATTTCGGTGACAGAAAGTTCTGGAATCTGAGAGGAGCCACAAATTTCCTTCCACCCAGCGTTCCCCCAAGTCTCCCGATAAAAATGATATCTCACTTGTGTTGGTAGGCCTAGCGCCCGCGGCAGGAAATGCCCCAAAACACAACGTGGACACACCCCATTTTTTGACAGAAAACAGAGGTGTTTTTTGCAAAGTGCCTACCTGTAGATTCTGGCCTCTAGCTCAGCCGGCACCTAGGGAAACCTACCAAACCTCTGCATTTTTTTAAACTAGAGACCTAGGGGAATCCAAGATGGGGTGACTTGTGGGGCTCTGACCAGGTTCTGTTACCCAGAATCCTTTGCAAACCTCAAAATTTGGCTAAAAAAACACATTTTCCTCACATTTCGGTGAGTACAAGTTGGCTACGGGGTCGCTCCCCTTGCGTGACGGCGCAAAAAAAAATATCCCTGGTGCCTAGTGGTTTCTTCCCTCCTTTGGGGCAGATTGACCTAAAATCGGCCGATCTGCTCCCAAAGCGGGCAGAAATGGTCTAAATACAATTTGCCCCTCCAGGGGAGCGACCCTTGCCTAAGGGGACGCTCCCCATCTGTAAAACAAAAACAAAAATCCACGTTGCCTAGTGGTTTCTGCCCCCGGGGCAGATCGGCCTTCTTAAAATAGGCTGATCTGCCCCCCTGGGGGGCAGAAATGGCCTAAAATAAATTTGCCCCCCAGGGGAACGACCCTTGCCTAAGGGGACACATCCCATTTTTTGACAGAAAACAGAGGTGTTTTTTGCAAATTCCTACCTGTAGATTTTGGCGTCTAGCTCAGCCGGCACCTAGAAAAACTACTAAACCTGTGCATTTTTTAAAACTAGAGACCTAGGGGAATCCAAGATGGGGTGTCTTGTGGGGCTCTGACCAGGTTCTGTTACCCAGAATCCTTTGCAAACCTCAAAATTTGTCTAAAAAAACAAATTTTCCTCACATTTCGGTGACAGAAAGTTCTAGAATCTGAGAGGAGTTACAAATTTCCTTCCACCCAGCGTTCCACCAAGTCTCCCGATAAAAATGATATCTCACTTGTGTGGGTAGGCCTAGCGCCCGCGACAGGAAATGCCCCAAAACACAACGTGGACACATCCCATTTTTTGACAGAAAATAGAGGTGTTTTTTGCAAAGTGCCTACCTGTAGATTTTGGCCTCTAACTCAGCCGGCACCTAGGGAAACCTACCAAACCTCTGCATTTTTTAAAACTAGAGACCTAGGGAAATCCAAGATGGGGTGACTTGTGGGCCTCTGACCAGGTTCTGTTACCCAGAATCCTTTGCAAACCTCAAAATTTGGCCAAAAAAACACATTTTCCTCACATTTCGGTGACAGAAAGTTCTGGAATCTGAGAGGAGCCACAAATTTCCTTCCACCCAGCGTTCCCCCAAGTCTCCCGATAAAAATGGTACCTCACTTGTGTGTGTGGGCCTAGTGCCCACGAAAGGAAATGGCCCAAAACACAATGTGGATACATCCCATTTTTTGACAGAAAACAGAGGTGTTTTTTGCAAAGTGCCTACCTGTAGATTTTGGCCTTTAGCTCAGCCGGCACCTAGGGAAACCTACCAAACCTCTGCATTTTTTTAAACTAGAGACCTAGGTGAATCCAAGATGGGGTGACTTGTGGGGCTTTGACCAGGTTCTGTTACCCAGAATCCTTTGCAAACCTCAAAATTTGGCTAAAAAAACACATTTTCCTCACATTTCGGTGACAGAAAGTTCTGGAATCTGAGAGGAGCCACAAATTTCCTTCCACCTAGCGTTCCCCCAAGTCTCCCAATAAAAATGGTACCTCACTTGTGTGGGTAGGCCTGGTGCCCACGAAAGGAAATGGCCCAAAACACAACATGGACACATCACATTTTTTCATAGAAAACAGTGCCTACCTGTGGATTATGGCCTCTAGCTCAGCCGGCACCTGGGGAAACCTAGCAAACCTGTGCATTTTTGAAAACTAGAGACCTAGGGGAATCCAAGATGGGGTGACTTGTGGGGCTCTGACCAGGTTCTGTTACCCAGAATCCTTTGCAAACCTCAAAATTTGTCTAAAAAAACACATTTTCCTCACATTTCGGTGACAGAAAGTTCTGGAATCTGAGAGGAGCCACAAATTTCCTTCCACCCAGCGTTCCCCCAAGTCTCCCGATAAAAATGATATCTCACTTGTGTTGGTAGGCCTAGCGCCCGCGGCAGGAAATGCCCCAAAACACAACGTGGACACACCCCATTTTTTGACAGAAAACAGAGGTGTTTTTTGCAAAGTGCCTACCTGTAGATTCTGGCCTCTAGCTCAGCCGGCACCTAGGGAAACCTACCAAACCTCTGCATTTTTTTAAACTAGAGACCTAGGGGAATCCAAGATGGGGTGACTTGTGGGGCTCTGACCAGGTTCTGTTACCCAGAATCCTTTGCAAACCTCAAAATTTGGCTAAAAAAACACATTTTCCTCACATTTCGGTGAGTACAAGTTGGCTACGGGGTCGCTCCCCTTGCGTGACGGCGCAAAAAAAAATATCCCTGGTGCCTAGTGGTTTCTTCCCTCCTTTGGGGCAGATTGACCTAAAATCGGCCGATCTGCTCCCAAAGCGGGCAGAAATGGTCTAAATACAATTTGCCCCTCCAGGGGAGCGACCCTTGCCTAAGGGGACGCTCCCCATCTGTAAAACAAAAACAAAAATCCACGTTGCCTAGTGGTTTCTGCCCCCGGGGCAGATCGGCCTTCTTAAAATAGGCTGATCTGCCCCCCTGGGGGGCAGAAATGGCCTAAAATAAATTTGCCCCCCAGGGGAACGACCCTTGCCTAAGGGGTCGCTCCCCTTACGTGAAATTCACGAACAAAAAAATAACTCCCTGGTGTTTAGTGGTTTCTGTCCCCCTTGGGGGCAGATTGGCCTCATAAAAATAGGCCAATCTGCCCCCAAGGGGGGCAGAAATGGCCTAAATATAATTTGCCCCCTATGGGAGCGACCATTGCCTAAGGGGTTGCTCCCCACCTCTAAAACAAAAAACTAAACAAAAACAAAACATTTTTTTATTTTTTATCCCTGGTGGCTAGAGGTTTCTGCCCCCCCTGGGGGCAGAAAAGGCCTTAAAAAAAATGCCCCCCCCCTGGGAGCGACCTTTGCCCAAGGTGTCACTCCCTTATGCCAATTTCCTTTTTTAAATAAAATCCCTGGTGTCTAGTGGGCGTTTTGACAGCCGGATTGCTTTCAATACGGCTGCCAAAACGCAGAGAAAGACTTCAAAGAGAAGGAAATAACTTTCCTACACTTTGAAGCCTCTCTCGGCCTCCCCCACGTGATCGGAAGAGAAATGCAAAGCATTTCTCTTCCGATCGCGCTGGAAGCTGAGCTTCCAGCGCGATGGGAGGAGGCCCTGTGACAAACAGCGGGCGATCGAGTGCTGACGTCACAGGGGGGTTGGGGGAGTCGGGGTGGAAGGGGAAGGGCTTCCCCTTCCATCCCTGCCTTGGGGGGGTGGGGTGAAACCCCACAAAGGGAGCGCTAGCGCTCCCTCTGGGGTTACGTCCTGGGCACAGCAGCACTGTGCCGCAGGACGTAACCATTACGTCCGCGGCACAGAAGGGGTTAATAAGATACCTAATTCACAATTAAACACTTCTTTAAAAATTGTTTTCATTAGAACTGCACCAATAAAGTCACAGTCTAGTCTAACCCCCCATGCTTCTCTCAATCAGTTATCATACTAACCCCTTAGCTGCTGGGCCTCACCCCACCCCGCGCTGAGCCCTTTTTTGGCTATTTGGAGTAGTTTGTGCTTATGCCTTCATAACTTTTTGACCACATAAGCTATCCTCGCCAAATGTGCATCCTTTTTTCCAGCATCCTAGGGATTCTAAAGCTACCCAGATTTTTGGGATTACCTGGAGGAGACCAAGAAATTTGCCAAAATACAGCATTTTTTTTTAAATAAGAAAAAAGGCTGCAGAAGAGGGCTTGTGTTTTTTTCCCCCTGAAAATGGCATCAACAAAGGGTTTGCGGTGCTAAAATCACCATCTGCCCAAATTTTAGAAACAGGCAGACTTGCATCAGAAAACCACATTTTTCAACACAATTTTGGCATTTTACTGGGACATACCCCAGTTTTACTATTTTTGTGCTTCCAGTTAGTGACAGAAATTGGTGTGAAACCAATGCTGGATCCCGGAAAGCTAAACATTTCTGAAAAGTAGATAAAATTCTGAATTCAGCAAGGGGTCATTTGTACAGATCCTACAAGGTTTTCCTACAGAACATAACAAAATATTGAAATTGAGGTAAAAAAACAGCAATTTTTCTCTATGTTTTACTCTGTAACTCTGGACTCCTCTGGTTGTGGGGACATATAGGGCTTGTAGGTTCATCAAGAACCCTAGGTACCAAGAGCCACTAAATGAGCTGCACCATGCAATGGGTTTTCATTCTATACTGGGCATACAACAATTAATTTGCTGAAATATAAAAAGTGAAAAATAGGTATCAAGAAAACCTTTGTATTTCCAAAATGGGAACAAGATAAGGTGTTGAGAAGCAGTGGTTATTTACACATCTTTGAATTCCGGGGTGGCCATACTAGCATGTGAATTACAGGGCATTTCTCAATTAGATGTCTTTTTTACACACTGTCTTACATTTGGAAGGACAAAATGTAGAGAAAGACAAGAGGCAGTAACACTTGTTCTGCTTTTCTGTGTTTCCCAGAGTCTCCCGATAAAAATGGTACCTCACTTGCGTGGGTAGGCCTAATACCCGCAACAGGAAACGCAACATAGACACATCAAATTTTTTGGGAAAGTGCTTAGCCATGGTTTTTGATCTCAAACTAGACACCTAGGGGAATCCAATATGGGATGACTTGTGGGGATCTCACCAGGTTCTGTTACCTAGAATCCTTTGCAAACCTCCAAATTTGGCCAAAAAAACACTTTTTCCTCACAGTTCGGTGAAAAAGGTTCTGGAATCTGAGAGGAGCCACACATTTTCTTCTACCCAGCATTCCCCCAAGTCTCCCATTCAAAAAGGTACCTCGCTTGTGTGGGTAGGCCTAGTGCCGGAGACAGGAAATGGCCCAAAACACAGTGTGGACACCTCACATTTTCCCAACGAAAACAGAACTGTTTTTTGAAAAGTGCCAAGCTGTGGATTTCGGGCTGTAGCTCAGCCGGTACCTAAGAAAACCTACCAAACCTGTGCATTTTTGAAAACTAGACACCTAGGGGAATCCAAGATGGGGTGATATTTGGAGCTCTCACCAGGTTCTGTTACCTAGAATTCTTTGCAAACCTCAAAATTTGGACAAAAACACATTTTCGTCATATTTCGGTGACAGAAAGTTCTGGAATCTGAGAGGAGCCACAAAGTTCCTTCCACTCATAATTCCCTCAAGCCTCCTGATAAAAATGGTACCTCACTTGTGTGGGTAGGCCTAGTGCCCGTGACAGGAAATGCCCCAAAACACAACGTGGACACTTCACACTTTCCCAAAGAAAACTAACCTGTTTTTTGCAAAGTGCCTAGCTGTGGTCTTTGGCCTCTAACTCAGCCGGCACCTAGAGAAACCTAACAAACCTATACATTTTTGAAAACTAGACTTAAAGGGAAATTCAGAATGGGGTGACTTGTGGGGCTCTCACCGGGTTCTGTTACCCAAAATCCTTTGCAAACCTCAATATTTGGCACAAAAAAAAAATGTCCTCACATTTCCTTGATAGAAAGTTCTGGAGTCCGAGAGGAGCCACATCATCCCCCGAAGTCTCCCGATAAAAATGGTACGTAGCATGTCAGGAATAGATCACACAACAGTCAATGTTGCTCCCTTACATGAGGGCAACTGTTGACCCTGGGGTGATCCATTCCTGACGCAGGCACAAGGTACAGGCACTCAGGTGGGGGTAGCATTTTTATCAGGACTGGTGGGGAAACACTTGGGGATAGGGATTTTGTGAATCCCAGCATATTCCTGTAGTTTGTGTGACAGAAATGCAAGAAAAATAGAGTTTTTATTCAACATTTCGGCTTTGCAGCTGATTCTGGGTCAGAAAACTTTGAGAAATCCACACAAGTCACACCTCTGTGGACTCCCCTGGATGTCTAGTTTCCAGAAATGTCTGGGTTTGGTATGTATGGCCGCCGAGCCCAGGACCAAAAATGCAGGTGCCTGACTTATAAAACCAGATTGTTTTGTGATAGATAATTTTGATGTTCCACAATACGATTTTGCCAGTGGAATTTGGGGCTCAACTAAATTGGGGAGCTCCCAAGAGAGCATTCTCTCTGTGCTTGCGCCCCAGGCACCTGCTCTCTGGGTTGGGCTAACCCGCTATATATATATATATATATATATATATATATAGAGAGAGAGAGAGAGAGAGAGAGAGATGGTCGCAGCCCCCAGGGAAACCACACACATTGACAAAAGTGATCCGTCTCTCTCTCCCTCTCTCTCTTATATATAGAGAGCGAGAGATAGAGATCACTTTTGTCAATGTATGTGGTTTCCCTGGGGCCTGGCATATATATATATTTAGAGAGAGAGATTGAGATAGTTAGATAGATATATGTAGATCTATCTATATATATATATATACACACATATCTATTTATACACATATCTATTTATAGATATATATATCTACATAGACAGATCTCTCTCTCTCTCTCTCTATATATATATATATATATATATATATATATATATATATCAATATCAATATCAATATCTATATGTATAGTATAGTGAGAGACTGGATGTGAGAGGGTGTGTCTAGAGAGGGTGTGTCTAGGTGTGAGAGTGTATGACTGGGTGTGAGAGCGAGTGTGAGAATCTCTCTCTGGGTGTGAGAGTATGTATGAGAGTGTCTGGTTGTGACAGTGAGTGTGAGAGTATGTGTCTGAGTAAGAGAGTGAGTATGAGAGTGTCTTGTTCGGTATGAGAGTGGGTGTGAAAGTATCTGTCTGGATGTGAGAGTGAGTGTGAGAGTGTCAACCTGGGTGTAAGAGTGAGTCTGAGAGTGTCAAGATATAAGATTGAGTGTCAGAGTGTCTGTCCGGGTGTAAGAGTGAGTGTAAGACTGTCTGTCTGACTGTGAGAGTGAGAACATCTGCCTGGGCGTGAGGGCATATGTGAGAGTGTCTGCCTGGATGTGAGAGTGGATGTGGGAGTGGATGTGAGAGTGTCTGATTGTAAGAGTGTTTGTATGTGAAAAAAATGAGTGTGAGAGTGTCTCTCTGGGTGTGAGAGTGAGTTTGAGAGTATATATCTGGGTGTGAGAGAGGGTTTCAGAGGGAGTCTAGGTGTGAGAGTGGGTGTAATAGAGTATGTTGGGTGTGAGAGAGAGTGTGTGAGTCTCTCTCTGGGTGTTAGAGTATGTATGAGAGTGTCTGGGTGTGAGAGTGTGTTTATGTGTGAGAGAGGGTGTGTGAGTGTATATCTTGGTGTGAGAAAGCGTGTTTGAGCCTCTCTCTGGGTTTGAGGGTATGTATGAGAGTGTCTGGTTGTGACAGTGGGTGTGAGAGAGTGTGTCCTGGTAAGGGAGTGAGCATGAGAATATATGTCTTGGTGTTTTATTGGACATTAGAGTCTCTGAGTTGATGTACGAGTGTATATTTGGATGTGGCAAGGCATGTGAGAATGTCTGGGTGTGAGAGTGGGTATGAGATTGTCTGGTTGTGAAACTGGATGTGAGAGTGTCTGTCTGGGTAAGAGAGTGAGGCCCAGATTTACAAGAATTTGGCACATGAGTTCTGATGCTCCAGTTGTTTTGTGCCCCCCAATGGCCACCTAACAACACCATGGGCGTGCTGTATTTACAATGCAGCACATCATGGCGCACATTAGGCCAATACCATCAACGTTTTTTATGCTATTGTGTCGCTTTGCTGCACTCGCGTCAAACATGTTGATGCTATTGTAGCAAAGTGCAAGGAGGCCCATTGACTTCAATGCGTGCTTTGAGCAGGAGTTAAAAATTATGCCAAAAGCGGTGCAATGAAATATTGTAGATTTTTGTAAATTATTGTAGATTTCATTGCGCCATTTTTGCGGTACTCCTAATGCTGGAACGGCCCCTTGCACATAGGCATTATGTGGCGCATGGCATTCTAAAGTGGCAAAATGCATGCTTTGCGCCACTTTGTAAATGTGGTGTTGCAATTTTTGGCTAGTTGAGCCACATTAAAATTAAAAAATGACACTAATGTGGTGCAAGGTGGTGTTAGGGATTTGTAAATCTGGCCGTCAGTGTGAGAGTTTCTGGGTGTGAGAGTGGGTGTGAGAGGTTGTGTCTAGGTAAGACAGTGGGTGTGAGATTGTCTGGTTGTAAATTTTGCAAAATGACAAAAAAATGCTTTATACTATTTTACAACTTTTTTTCTGGTTATCTCACATTTACACACACACACCTCTATGGGGTCAGAAAACCTCTACCCTGACCCCTTTATTTTATTTCCAGCCCCCATACCAGCGATGGGACCATTTCTCGAAGAAACAAAATGGTGGCCACAGCTTTCTTAACATGTTGTGGTGAGCCGATCGGGTTCATTTTTTTTATCGGTCGTTAATCAGCGGATTCATTCACTGAGGAGCCCCGCATTGTCCTCTTGCCCGGATATCTATATCATTTGTCCTTTAATATCTCTGAAACCACTAAACAGAATTTCACGGGATCATGAAAATTGTGCTTTCTGGACCAAAACCTACCTTTCTGCCAAATTTGGTGTAAACCCGTCTAGTGGTTCATGCTATAGTCTTGTTCAAAATTCCTATGGAAAAATTAATGGGGAAAATGCATTTTGGGACCCCCCTTTTCCTCAGCCCCCACTTGATGGATCACCCCAAAACATTGCAGCGAGCAGCTGAACTGAGCAAAGTCTAATTACCTTGTCAAGATTTGTTGAGCTGATCTAAAGTTATTTGCCAATCAAAAAATGCTCTGTCTATAGAAACTAGGTCCTAACTATAGCTACCTACTGGCAGTTGCCAGTAAGTACTCATAGTAAGGACCTAATATCTAACTGGATTTTTTTTTTGACTTGCTTATATCTTTGGCACCATTTGTCAAATATTTACAACATTTTCCAAAAACTGTGTCCTAGAGTGTCTCTTTACACATCTAAAGTTTTGAGATGATCTGTCATGCAGGAACCGAGAAAAATCAGGGGGGGGTCAAAAATGCATTTGCCATGTTAATTCCCATAAGGTCCTCGGAAACTAATAAAGCCCAAACCGCTAAATGGAATTACAGCAAACCAGGCAGGAAGAAAGATCTTGGTGCTCAGGTTTTGTTTAAATCTGTTCAATAGTTTTATTTAAGGTTATAAAATATAGGGGTGGGTGGAGCACCAGAGTTCCCCTACAAGGAACTCTGCAAAGTGGTAAAAAGTGTTAAAAAAACTCTGCAGCACAACGCAGATTTTCACAGGCAGGTGGAGTTTCTCGTTGCACCTGTTCGCATTGTGTTTCATGTCAAATGAAATACAAAGTACGCTCTCACATTCAAAATCACACGTGAACTGCACCACGTGGTTCCCATGGGCGTGGCATCTTCTTTTTCAGTCTGTTCATGGTGCTAGGATCGTTTTATGAATCCTTCTATATCTTTTCAAGCCCCAGCCCATCTAATTAATCTATTCCTAATTTTTATTTATTGAATTAGTGTGTGTTTTTGTGTCTGTGCCTATTTTTGTGACAATGTATTTTTGTTTATTTTTCCATTTACTCAGTTATTCCTTCCACCCAGCAGCTGCTGCCCACATTACGGATATCCTCAACTGTGAGCAGGACCTGTTCCACCTGCTAGACATTGAGATTCTGGGGCTCAGTGAGAATTAATTATATTATTTGTTGTGTTTGTGTTTATCAATGCTAACTTTTTGTTTGCAACCCTTTTTGTTTGCAAGCTGCTCACGCTCAGAGTTAAGTTAAAATTAGTTTATGTGCTCGGTGCTACCTAATTGTAATCGTTAGTGCATGCTTTTGCTGACTATTTAAGAAATCATTGCAATGCAGACCTCTATTCTCCTGTCACAATAGTGAATTAGTGATATCAGTGAGTTAGCGTTCTCTGTGACTTTTCTCTGTATAATTTGTACACTCCCAAGCAATTTCACATTGTGTAGTACTAGTATGCATCTATGCATTGCAAAAAAAGTTAGTCCATCCATGGGGTTGAGAAATGAGAGTGGAATCAAAGAATGTTCATTGCAAAGCATTAGTTCTAAATGTAGATTTTGTTAAGAAAATGTGGAATAGGGAGTTTAGGATTAGCAAAGTCAACGATAGTAGATGATACTTCCATAGGTGATCTGATTTAGAGTGCAATGTTACTGGGTTTGCCTGTTATGATAATTTTGTGGAGATAAACTGTACCACTCATCTATTTTTTTATCTTCTTATTTTCTTACATCAGCACACAAGGGAATGAAGAGGGACAGTGCTGAGACGGGTCCGATAGGAGCCAGAGAGGAGGAGGCACCAACCACCAGAGCCACTGCAGAGGGCTCTGCTCATCCCAGTAAGTCCTATTATTTACTATTATTATTTCCCTAGCTTTTACCTCTGCCCACTATTATAATTCTTTTAATTTTGTCTTGTTTATATTGTCTCTTTTTTTCCAAACTCCCCTATCCAATTTTTGTTTTAATTCCTGTTATCCCTATATTATCTTGTTATCTGTCTTTTCTTGAACATTATTATTCGAACCCTTCAATGTAACTTGAATATTTCTGAGTCATCATCATCATAGGCTATAGCTCAACACCTCCATTACGAAATGTTTTTGGTTGGCTCAACTACCTGACTTTTATAACATTGTGAAACAACGAAATGCAAGGAGTGATATTTTTGATAGAAGACACTGCAATGCTAACCGAACTGTAGCAATGTATGCGGTTGCATTTTTTTATTTACAAAATTAATTAAGGGGAGGTGCATCTGGCATCTAAAATATGTAAAATGTATTTTCTTAGCCTCACTGGCCACCAGTGGTGCTGGCTGAAGTGCTGCTGCAGGAGGAGAGTCAGTTGGATAGGGAGAAGTGGGAGCAGGGAGGGGCAGTGATGAGTCACATTACTTTTTCATTGATAATTACTGTTATACTCACTAGCTACAAGTGTGTAGTCATGATTGTGACCACACTGAATTTCCAGCTAGAAAGGTGGTCGGGTTAAGACCTCTTATATCTGCAACTCAGCAAAAACTCACATAATGTACACTAAAAATGATGGCTTGATGGAAACGGGAAAGAATAGAAGGTTAAAAGCAAAGAATGGATGAAATGAATGAATGGAAAGGATTCATGGGTGGGTAGAAAGATGCATGAGTGTGTATTGGTTAAATTGATGGATGGGTGGAAGGATGATTGAAAGTAATGGTGGTTCCTAAATGGATTGATCATGGATTTGGTATTTTGGTAAAAGACTGGATGACAGAAAGTAAAGCTTAAATCATGGTGGTTATGGATGATTATAGTAGGAAGAATGAAAGGGTGATTGAATAGTTGATTGGATGATAAACAAAGGGCTACTGCTCATCTACTTTAGTTAATTTGTTTGTTTTAAGGTTATCAAGGCTATGGTTCAAAGTGTGAGGCATTTTAATTTGTGTTCTAATCCCTTGATTCACTGTGTTTGTTAAGCAAGGTAGATATGTATCTTACCCATCAACATACATCAACCCCTTCCCTGCCCATGGCATTTCACCCACAATGACCGAAGAAGTGAAGTATGGTTCAATTTGTGACTGCTGTGTTGGCTGTGCAGTGTGCATCTGCTTCAGTTAATGCTGCTTTTACAAAGGTTTCAATGCATTTCAAACTGAACACACAATGTGTGTTTTCCTTCGCAACACTTAGTCACTCCTCTGAGTTCTTGACTCCTTTATTGTTTCCTAAGTTCTTCCATCCAGGTCTACCAAAATAATTGAAAAATCCATTCTTGCCATGTGCCACATTTTTATGACCGTGTGAAGTGTTTCCAGAATATATTTCCTGGTTTCCCATAACAAATTTATTTTACACCTGTTCACATTTTTCTCTTTAGACTTTCATTCATACAATGAATGAATAAGCCAAAGTTTAGGCATATGAGGTAATGATGGTCAGTGACACACTTATACTCTATAGCAAATGCTCTACCTACCTGCCTAACCCCTCTGTTTGAGCCTGCAGTAGAGTAAGTACAGTTTCCTTTCCTTACTGCCCAGCAAATTAATTTGTTGTTTATTCGTGTAAGGAATACTCCTTGACGAACGTGTCAAATTCAATTTATATAGCTCATTCCTTTCACTGTAGTGAAGTGCATCATTTCCCCCACCATCTCTTTCCCACAGAAAAGATAATATATAAGCATTTTATACCTGACTTGTGTGACATATATTATTAATTATTCATCTTCCTCTTTGGAGTCAGGGTAGAAACTAAGCGAAAGGCATTTAGAGAAGAGGAGGGCCATTAGAATTAAAGTTAGATAATTGTCTACATGCCCCCGCTGCAGACAATAGCAAAGTACTGGACATGCTGGCTGGCATGTTTCTGTTCATTTGGCCCAACTACTTGTACTCCATAGTGCCTAATGCCTTACTCATAAATGAGAGGTAATTGATTTTTGTTCCAATAAAAGTGTCTGTTTAGTTACTAGAAAAGCTTTTAAAAGAAAAAAAAAATGCTGTTTTTTTAATCTGGTGTTATTCTGCCTTATTTCTTCTCTACCAGATAGTCAGTGCTTTTTATGTGAGGCATGTGTGGGTAGAGAAATGCAATTGGCCCTGTGACTCTCCCAAACATAATTACATCAAATTCCAATGTCCTTAGGGAACCCGCAATGTACTACTACTCTGCCACCCACTACTTACTTTGAATGAAGTGTTTGCTCAGAACACTATTTACAATTTGTCCTTTCTATTTTTGTTTCTCTCAATATAACTACTCCTGCTGGTTGGCCAGCACCACCCAATAGGCAGGAGATAGCAGCTCATCTGCAGCGGCAGAGGCTGGAGACTCTGCTGCCTGAATACCAGCAGCTGGTAGTCCTGAAAGATGAGGAGACGGAAGTAGCTGTCTCTGACCCATGATCCAGTTCAGCATCACGCCAGTCACAGCCTCTAGCCTCCTAGCTATTACATTGCTGGCTTTGACAAACTTTCAAGGGCCCTGGTTGCATGTGCTGCCTCCTCCTCCTGCTCTGACAGGGCATTACTCCATTGCATCTTGCAACATGTGCACCATGTGGAAAGCTGGCTCACCAGGATAGAGCAGAGCCTAGACTAGCTCCAGACCCAAATAGACAATGCACTCTTTTAAGCCCTTATTTAATTTTTTGTGTTGGTCAAAGGGACTCGTTATGGGTAGAGAGGGAGTTGGGACCGGGTTTCACTTTGGACCTTTGTTGAACTTTTTGAGACAAGGCTATTTGTTTAGGGAGAGGGGTGGGCCTGTTGTGGGTGGAAGGGGTAGGGTTTCTATTTGTTAAAAATAAAAGGTGATATTTTACTTCATTTATGCACTGCTGCCTTTTAATGTAGCCTGTTTTTTAAATCTGCTAAAAAGCCTATGCCATTTAAATATACCCTTGCTCCACTGCCCTTTCTAGTTAAATTGATCACTAGGGGGTGATTACCATTGCCTATTTTGCCAATGAAAACCTAGATACACACAAACAACACCTTCTACAGTATAAGTTATAACTAACTAAACAAGTTCTTCTTCTCTTAACTGAATAGGTGAAGCAAGGGCTAATACCTCAGTCTTCTTACTGCATGGTGTTTCCCAAGGAGGCATTTTAAGGGATGGTAGTAGTAGCAGCAGGCTAGTGTACTAACAGAGAAGATACAAGGTGCCACTCCTACCTATGCAACTCCAACTGCAGGATGAAATCACTGTCAACTTACAGAGTCAGTGGGTCATATATTAAATCATAACTTTAGAACGACTGCGACCAGAGTGCCACAATGACAGTACTGGACACACAAAAAAAAGACCTGATATGATAATAAAAACTAGCAATATCAACTTCTTATGAGAAATAGGGTGCAAGTATTTAAAAACAAAACTTAGGAAATTAAATCCTTAAGTCAGGAGAAGTGGGCTCAGAGTCATGAGTGGTTGGACATGGTTAAGCATTTAAGTTACGCTCAAAACAAGGCCTTATTGATAATCTTGATTGGGCTAGTGTGGAATATTGCTCAAGTAATAGAAGGTTATGCAGTGAGTTGGTGTTGGTTTCACCACATCTGTCCCAACAAGTTTGTGATCCATTTATGGTGTAAAATTGTCAAACCTCAATAAATCACACAGTACATGGGACGAGGGTTAGAGACTCAATGAATGGATGAGAAAGGGGATTTGTAGAAAGGTGTGACAAAGACAAAAACTACAAAAAAGAAACCATGACAATATTCATCTGGGCACTGAGCAGCCACCATAATCAACCTGTTGTGGAAAGAAAACGATAAAAGGATAAGTACAACACAGTTCGGCTGAAGACTTTGTAAACAGTTCTTCTGCCCCAGAGAGTCCAAAGATAGTATGCCTCTAACTCTTATGTCTTCTAAATTTGAAACATATAAATTATGGTGGATTGAAGTTAACCCACGCAGTTCAAAAAATGATGATTGCTAAAAGGAAGTGATACTGTATTGCCAAATTTAGTGGTGAATCGGAATCTTCTCAGAATGGCCCCCACTCTTGGGTGCCTAGCTGATTCTGTCCAGTAGGTAAGCTGGAGTGTTGGGTTTTCACAGAGTTTTGTTCATGTAGGAGAGGGCTAGGCGAAGGCTTGCATATTGAAAAGCAGTAATTGTATTCCAGAGCAAAGGAGAAGGATAAAAGGAAGCAAGGTAAGATTCATGAGGAGTCAGAAGAATAACAAGAAGACTCAGAGGCAGAGCAGAGACCTAATGAGGATTTTTCTGTTTGGTTGAGTCAGCAGTGCAGCAAAAAAAGCACTCCGCAGCATTCGGAGTGTATGTCATCATCAAGGTTGCTCTTTGAAGTTGATCTCCTTCTAGCTGTTGAAATAGTCCTGCCCTGAGTCCTTATATCCTCCTCCTCCTCCAGATTCTGTGTAACTCCGTCCCAGCCCCAAAACAAGCGAGGTAAACCTGTGTAGTGCACTACTGTGGAAGAACAAATAGAGAAACAAAATTGGAGTATTTTGTGCAGCTTTGTGTGACCAGAAAACTGAGTAACCAGAAAAAAAGGAGTGGATCCTGCAAGTAAACTATGCTAAGTTTGAAAGGCCAATCGCTTTCAGGAAAAAATGATCACCAATAAGCCTCCAAACTTTGCAAATCATCAAAATAAAGTTTACAAATTTGTTGAAGGCCCTCCGTCACTGTCAGCCACCACATACATCATTAATCATCACTCACAATCGCTCAATATATCACCACTCATTGGTGCAGTAGTTAATAGTTATTGCTTCCAATCCAAGCACAGTGGTTGATACGAAGATTTTATCTACTCTCACAACACATTAGAATTTGGCAATGGCACTGACAATCTTTTAATCAATGACCTTCTGGGGATATCCTTATAGGTGATGCAAAAAAGGATAGGCAATGGCATGTGAGGGGGGCAGGCATTGTCTCCAGTGTCCTGCTGGGAATGTGGGGGCTTTTTCACTGCACACAGGTCCAACTCCAATCCGGCCATATACGTGACTAAAAAATGGTGAGGCAGCATAAATCCAACACAAACATAATGTTCCACTAACTATTTGATTTTGTAAAGAAAGAAATAAAGAAGTTGAATGAGAAATAATTAAAAAGTTGTTTGGTGGCACTGGCATACTCAATAGGAGAAGTAGAGTTCATCCTCAAACTCAGGTGGTTCACCCAGAAGTTGGTCAGCAAACTTACTTGATTCTTACCAATCATCCTCTTCCTCCTCCTGTGGTGTTTTGGGACCAGTGTAATCAGTTGGTATAAAATTCTGGTTCATTTTGATCATGGTTAATCTCTCTATGTTTTGAGGTGAGAGACTGGTCCTTCTCACAGTAACAACTGCGCCAGCCACACTGAACACATTCAGCAGACACGCTGGCTACAGGACAAGCCATAGAGTTTATTGCCAGCCTACTGAGCTGTGACCATCGGTGCATCTTTCCATATCAATATGCCAATGGGTTTTAATTCACATACACATATTGTGGGTCATCCAGATGCTCCTGAAACATCCTCTGAAGTGTCATTGGTGCTGCACTTGCTCAACTTCTTTTGCCTTCACCTCTGCACTGGACTTAAGACCTACCACTAAAAAGAAAGACAATGTAGAGGTTGGATCCAATTCTTCTCATGCTGTCATTGCCGGTGTTCTTGTTGCTGTGAGACCAGACTGCTTTCTTTGGAATTTTAAGGTGGCACCCTAGAACTGCTGAGTGGGACTCTAACTTCCAGTTGTTCTTCTTCCAGTTCTCTGGCGTGGTCATCAATCCACTTCTTGTATTGTGAAACTCCCCTTCAGAAAAAGAAATACAACTGGGAAGACATTTTTGTTGTATGGATCAAGTGGGG
This sequence comes from Pleurodeles waltl, assembly GCF_031143425.1. Lineage (NCBI taxonomy): Eukaryota > Metazoa > Chordata > Amphibia > Caudata > Salamandridae > Pleurodeles > Pleurodeles waltl. The sequence goes on along the minus strand of NC_090437.1, from coordinate 1,046,496,916 downwards.
TGGCACAGATGTACTATTTGGACTTGATATTGTCATTTTGCAGCCTTGCACTGCAAGTCAAGAGACAGCTTAGGCTCTGAACCAACTCATATGCTTCTGAGTCTTTGTTCACGCCTCTAAGTGCGAACCTTTCAGACACCTTCTTTAGCTGCTCTTGTAGCAGATGCAACAACAGAATATCTTGGGCCATTGCACTCTGTTCCTTAGTAACTTACTGTGTGAAAACCTCAAAAGGGAGAAGCATCTGTGTCAGGCACTTGACTAGGCCCCACTTGTCCACATCCATGGCCACAGCTTTCCCAATTGCATCCTTTCCTTTTAGAATGACATAGTCATTAATCTGTCTGGACTGTTGTTTTGCTTTCACTAATGACCGAGCTGAAAACAATCTCTGGAATGCACTTGTTAGTTTAAAGAAGACGTTTATTATTACTTCACCACAAGGTTCTTGAGAGAAGAGATTAGTAGTCTGGAGGCACACGTTTAAAAGTATTCACAGCAATGAAAGGAAAATATATCAAAGTGATTCTCAATTGTAATGTACACAGCAAATATATGTGATTATATTATAGCATAACTTCAAAGCAAAGAATAAAGGTCAAAATTCATCACCGTAGGGCCCATCACTGCTCTTCATCTTTCTCATGCCTGCAAGTTGATGACTCCTGTTCAACTGCAAGAAAGAGATTTTCCACCCATACTGGAGGTCAGGCAGCTGATGTCTGCTCCTGACTGAAGTCTCAGAAAATTCCTCCTTGCTGCTGTCCAGGGACACCTTTTATAGATTAATTATTCAAAAATGCTGGCTTGTTTTAGTGAACCTTGACAGGAATGTGTCGAGACGCACCCCTCAAGATCAGACTGTTTCCTGCACTAAAGAAAAACACCAAAATATGCGCTTCATCATCATGCTATCGTGTATGGTGAGAAAAAAACACAAGCTTAGTTTACTATGTGGAAAAACACAGCTCATCTGCAATGTCTCAACTGCAATATCTAACGCCACGATAAAGCCCATAGGCAGCTAAACTGAATACAAACTGTAATATCTAATGCCACGTTAAAGCCAATAGGCAGTTAAACTGAATACAACATGTAATCTGCTACTGGTGAACATTGAACAACTAATATGCGCAGTGGTGAAACACAAAGTCAGTGGTCAAACACATTTAATGGCATAAGAACTGCTCAAACAGACATTGCACCATAAAATAGGTTGAGTTACAAAGTGTTGGCAACTCTTGGAGAATTTGGAGATCTCTGGGTTGCAGTCATTTATACACCTTGCTATTAAATGTGTCCAAGATGTTTGCAGCTGTATGTGATTTCTCCATGGTGAACATGGCTACTGTTGCATGCCACTGAACGCTATTAAAAAACTAATCAGGGCCAAGATCTGTAGACAGCTTTTGCTTTAACCCTGCAAAAGAGAGCCAGTGGGCAGTGATTCAAAAGTAATGAGTACTCTGAGAATTGGCCCACATGTCTGTCATCAAGTAGATAGTATGGACAACATTTTCCTGAAAAACTTGTCCAACCAATTACAGTACATCATGAGGCAGCACTGAAACCCAACACTGACAAAATAGGTCTGACTTCCATTTCGGACAGATAGCTGCCACAAACTCTAAAAAAAGAAACAAACAAACAAAAGAAAAAAGGGAGGAGGTCAATTGCTAACATTTTTGCCTGCTTCCCATTCTACAAATGTGCAATTGGGTTGTTGCAGTCATAGATCCTCTCCTGCCTAAACACACCCACAATAGTAGCCTAGATTTTCTTCTTTTGAGGAGCCATGATGCAAGGAATCTTTGAGATGTTGCTTGGTGCTAGAATCAATGTGCCTTGTTGTAAAGTCTACTTTTGTCACAGGGCCACCATCTGACTTTGAGTCTTCATATGCCATTGTGAGGTTACTGTGGCAGGTGATTCTGGCGCACTATTGTAGCCACGCCTGCTTTGCATGAGGATGTTCTTTCTCACCTTCCACCATGATTTGACCAATTGTATCAGATGTTTTTTTTAAGGTGCTCCTCCCACCTGATTCAATGTTTTAATTTTTTACATGGGTCATCTGGCCTCCAGTACCATAATGTGAACCAGGCTTACCTGGACAAACACTTGTGTGGCAAATGGAGTGTACTGCAATGTTGGTACGGGTTGGTGCAGGTCTCTGCTGGTGACTTAGAAATATGGGAGCTGATAGTGATGTCCACATCCCTCTGAGCAATTTGGATAGTTATGTTGGACTCCTCTGTGCCAGCTTCTGCAATGACTGGCTCATTGTCATCATCCTCCTCACCGTAATTCCCTTTCATGATTCTAAGGCTTTCAGGAACGTTTCTTTTCCCTTGCTCCTCCTGGCATCTACAAGACTCCAAGTCCCTATCATCATCACCAGTAGTAGTGCTTGGAGAGTTTGAGGAGTGGTACCCTTTCCTTTTCTTGCTGGAGATCTGGGAGCCATTGATTCTAAAAAAAGAGGTTCTTGCTTGGCAGGAAGATCCACCTCCTGTTCTGCCCCAACTTTGGGAAGGGCATCTATTGCTGGCCATTACTGCTGTCCACTATGCCCTGTTTCCTGAAATGATTGGGCACTACTTTGTGAAAGAGGCACATCTAATCCAAATCTCTGCTTGTTGGCACTGCCATGATTGCAGAGGCTGCCTCACTGACAGACATGGTCTTGGGCTCAGGTTGGGGTGGTGCTGTTGATGTGGGAGTGCTGCTCTGAGGTTCCTCCCCAAAGGCCTGTATAGCAGGCACACCTCTCCTGTAAAAAGTTGTGGCCAACATACCACTTTTGCAAAGCTGCTTTTTCTTACTGAACACTTTCTTGGGAGCAACTTTCTTTGGTGGTCATTTTAAAACTCTCAGTTGGCAGTGGCACTAAGCTGCACAAGCAGAAGAGATTTGAGGACTTAACTGTACAGACCTTCTCTTTGACAGTGCTGCGGGTAATGTGACGTCTCTTCTCTTGTGCACCTAAAAGCCAACAAGCAAGAAAAACATGTAGTTAGTGAAGTGTGACATTGGTGCAGGTTGAAATAGTACAGATACATGCAATCTTAGTATGATTGGTTACCTATGTAATAATTATCAATTTAATCAAACATTTTAAAGTGAAATCACACCACTACACCATAAAATGTCATTTCAAATCAGGTTGCACAACGTGCAGTTATAGCTATTTGCTTTATCTCCATTTGTTTTAAAGGAGACACCTGTGGTAGTCAGAGAGAGGTTTATGGGTAAATGGAATAATCCTCAAAAAACCTATGGTAGCAATTGGGTTCAGGGAAAATCAAATAATCCTTAAAAGAAATAATTATGCTGCAGATTTGTCTGCAGTGCACCTCAGCAAGGATGTCCAGGAGGAAATGGAATTATTATACACTTAAGGAAATCAAAATGCTGTACTACAGCTGTCAGCCTTTTGTGGATGGATGGATGGAGGAATGGATGTGGATGGATGGATAGATGGATGGATGGATCAAGACAAAATGCAGAATTATAATGAAAAAAATAAATGAAAAAATAAAACACATTGAAAAAATATAAAACACGAAAATTAAAATAAAAAATCAAGAAGTAAAAAAAAAAAAATTACAACTAAAAATGAAAATAAAAATAAAAACAATAAAAAAAATAAAAAAATAAAATAAATATAAACTTGAAATAAACAAATGTATGCCTATGGCAAAGACACACTGTCTAGATGTCCAACATGGCTGCCACCCACATGGTAAAATAGCAACAAGGAGCAAGGAGGCATGGCAAACAAAGAACACATGCAAGCCTATGGCAAAAGAACGCTGGCTGGATGGATAAAATGGCTACCAGCCACATGGTTAAGCAACAACAACAAGGAACAAAGAGACATGGGGTACAAAGAAGAACCCATGCATCCCTATGGCAAAGATACACTGACTGAATGCAGAAAATGGCTGGCAGCCAAATGGTAAACCGCCAACAAGGAGCAAGGAGTCATTGTTATGCCACATACAAATATAGATTCCCTACACAGGCTAAAAAGCTAGAAAGATACTGTCATCAATGCCACACACATACAAAGGCACATGCATTCCCTGGTAAATGGTGGGAACCTTCCACACCAACATAATAGAAAACATGAGGATACACATTCAGACAAAATTTGTAGGGTGGAAAAAGGATACGAGAAAAGCACAGTTAGAACTATGGGCCATCTTTGAGGTGGTTCCCACCTGTAACCGGCACAACCCAGAAGTAAGGTTTCTGCACCTCTCCCAGCATATGTAGGTGTGGAGGTGCTCGTTCTGATGCCTGCCACCCCAGCCGTTCCTGCCCTGGGTTACACTAATCCACTGGCAATGGGACTCATAGGGCCCCTTGGCCGGGCAGCGATCCATGGCCAGAGGGACAGCAGCCACAGCCCAGGTTGGGTCTGGGGTTCGCCCAAGCTCAGCCCACAATGGCCACCTTCTGTCATTCAAACCCCAGCATTGCAGGAAGCACAGATTCTAACCCATCCAGTGGCGTGCTCTCAGGTGACTGGGAGTGACACCCCCAGTGGAGGGGATGAAACAGTTCCCAGCTTTCCACAGTCTGACGTCAGAGAGGAAGCACCAGGGTAAACTCCCCCAAAGTATGCACATGCAGCAGAAGAGACAACAGAGAGTGAGGGTACGTTCCCACAAGGAAAAGCACGTGCAGCACCAAGCAAAGGAGCCAGCCCAGGTGGGAGCTAGAAAAATAGCACAGGTTGAGGAGAAAGAGGGACAAAACTCTTGCCTGGGTAGTGGCAATGGGGGAACAGAGCAGCACATCCTCCTCTGAAGGAGAGCATAGTTGGGCCCCGGGCCTGAAGAAGAGACTGAAGTAGAATCAGAAGGGAGGCCTCTATCTGAACATCAAACCTCACCATACCATCAGCATAGGAGAGGGGCCGACCAAGAAAAGAGATCAACGCAGCCTAGTCCAAACGCAATTAAGGTATAAGAGAAGTGAAATGGTACCATTACAAACACATGAGGAGAGCAGCGAAGAAGACGTCCACCGCTCCCTCCAAACACACTGGTCAGACAGACGGATCCGAAGAGAGAGAGTTTCCAGAGAAAAAGATAATGTCTTTGCGTGATCATTTTGTACATGCTGGCCCACCGGACCAAAAAGCAGGGCCACTGTTCTAAACCCTGGCTGGAGGAGGGATCCTTCGAACCGGAGGACATGGCTGTCATAGTAGACTGCATCTGTTGCAGATCCCAAATGGAACTTCCCCTACATGCAGGAATGCCTGAGACAATGGGAGGGCTATGTTGAGGAAAAACCTGCAAAGCTGCTCTGAGCCTAAATATGCTCATTGTTACAGGAGATAGGACAGCCATGGTTGCATTCTTTTACAGCATTCTAAAAAAGGGGCTGCCCAACAAAATGCAGAGTAACAGACAGAATATTTCATTTCACAGAAATAAATTCTTACAGAAATATTGCACATTACCCAATTCATTCATATAAACCAATACAAATACATTAAAAGCAATAGTATGTAGCATACATTTAAAACGGTTCAACCACACATGACCTCAACCTATAAAGAGAAAAACAGAACAGAATAAGCTTTTAAAATTTCGGGACACTCAGTAGGAAGTCCACAATCCAAAGTCCCACATTCCATTAAAACATTATGCATACAACTTGTTCTGTCCCAGTAAGACATTATAAAGTGCAATCTGCCTAGCAACTTAACATAATCACAAGGGAATACTTGGTAGACCTTACTTTTTGTGTCAAAATACCCCATCTTGCCAGAGCATTCCATTGATGTAATCAACTACACTTACCAATTGAAGACCCAACGTCACTGACCTGAGGGAGGTACTGACCATAGAGGTTTAAACCCTAGAGGCAGGAGACCATAGCTTGGGGATGATTTAATACATGTATTGGCCTACAGCAATGGAATAAAGAGTGGACTGGACAGTGTAGTAGGATTAGACACCAAACCTTGGCTGGAAACCCAGGCCCACATATTACATTACTATAGAAAGAAAAAGGAAATGGTCAATGAAAAGCAGATGCAAACCCAGAGAGACGCCTCAAAGCTAGTCCATCATAAACTGAAAAAGACTGCCCTTGAGGGGGCTGCATTGGCCACAAGCGTGCAAATGACACCAGTCTTGAAGGACCCTTCAGAATCCCAAAGGGTCCTAATGACAAAGGTCAGGGAGCCTGACAACAGCTAGACCTCATAGAGTGATACTATTGCCACTGAATGGGCCATCAGACCAGCCTATGTCGCTTAAGTGTATATCATGAACAGAGAATGAGAAGCCTAAGCCAGTCCCTGCAAAGTCCCCATCTGCAAAACAAGCTCAGGTCAATCCAAATGCATCCTGGATTCACCAGACAGGGAACTCATCCCATCAAGGTCCTGGGCCACAGTCATGGCAGGAAGGGGTGACTGTCTAGGACGACAATGCCTTTTCACAAACACAAACACAAAACACAAATAAGCAGTAAGTCAAACTCCCAATAAGTTTATATTTGCCTCATACCCACCTAAAAACGAATTTCACCAATAAAGATCAGCGAGACAACATTAGTAGAGAATTCATGCCTTAACTTGCATTCAGGAAAACGAAGAGCTGTTGATGACATTTTGTTGATTGGGAATCCGCACCAGAATCCATCAGTCAGGGGCTTGTAGGGGCCTATCTTCACTCTGCTGCTTGTCCCCCAGGGTGGGGTTGGCTGGCCATACCCCAGGAGGAGGGCAGTCTGACAAGGGGGACAAGGATGCCCCTGACCAAAGCATAAAAACCAACGCCCAGGCCCCCACATCCAAGTCCAATTAGAATGGGCTCCAAGTCAAATTGGATCCCACTCTTCAACACCTGGCCTCCAGCTAATGGAGGCCCCCTTTCAGTTCTAAAACAATGCAATGTGCCAGTGTCAGGAGCCAAGATTCCTGTGTACTTGAGATGAAAACATCCCCACAAAATTCCAAAGTCAATGCACATGTCTGACAGATTCCGTAGATCACCTACACAGTCAGCAGATAAATGTATTCAGCAACCCAGCTCATTACCCATATTGGAAAAACCTTGACAAATCCTGGTCAAGGGACCTGACTCCCATAGTAGCAAATGTTCGTCCTCATACTCACTTAAAGGCTTCCAAACTTTCAAAAGTCTGCTACTTGGACCATGTCCCTCTAAAACAGCTAGAGTAGTGTGTCTCTGGTCACAGCCTGGGACTGGCAGGCCTAAAACATCTTGGATCCAATGAAAGAAGGTTGCCCGGAGGAGAAGGGACTCTGTAAGTGACAAAAACACCTAACTCCATTACGGAGAACCTCATTTCCATGCCATGTGCAGGGACTGGAGGGGTGTGCATCTCTCCTCTGAGCATGTTGTAAACATCCACAACCCCCAATTTTAACATGCCCCCTTCTTTTCATATTGTTCCATGCACGTGCAGGTCAACAGGTTTTACCCACATCTGTAAAACACACTCAAGCATACATATTGGGGAAGATAACTAAGGAATAACCCCATGAAGATCTCCCCTTAGAAGCACTCTCACTTGCCATGGCGAGAGGAGAGGACCAGATGACCCACAAAATAAAACTCAACATCCATTGACTAAAAACACTCACCACTCCCTAACATAGTTGCTCCAACTGGACCCACCTCTAAAATAAATGCACAGAACATAGGTAAATAAGAAAGGCACATGAATCTTCTGAGATTAAAAGATGATGTATGTTTTTCAAACCTACAACTCACAGTTCCTATCCAACAGGTCTGCAACCATACCACAAGTACACTACCTTTAAGTGGCCTTCCACCTCTTCAACAACAACTTCCAGAACTTTGACAAGGCCCATACGTGCAAAAACAGAGACCACAGACTGCTTTTTGGACAGTTTTGACAGATAATAAAATGCCTTTGGCCTTTGGGGTATGTGTTCCCATAACAACATAGAGTTAGATGCCACATGAAGTTAGGAACACATAACCAATCAGAACACAGTACACACACCGCATGCCATGATCATGCACTCCTCATGCCAGACTTCTGGACATGTTCACTACTGGCCCACACTATGTCCATGCAAGGTTGAGACCCACCTGCTATCAGATGGTTGGATTTATGGCAATGTGACTAGGCCCGGATTCCTTTTTTCAAAGAATTTATCCATTTTATTGCGCCACATGCTCTGTATCTTTGAGAGACAGTCATTAGATCCAGACTCTGTACAGCACACTCCCAGTTGTTGCATTTAATTAAACAGACTGTACCCGCTTTTCCAAATGTCTCTTGTTTTTCATTTACTTAAGGTACATCCACATTCGAGCAACACACCAACTCCCCAGGGCTACATAATGAAAATTGTTGGGGGGCCTCTGGACTTCCTGGACCTGGGGACCACCACCTCCTGGGGCCAAAACATGGAGGGATGCCATGCAGCCCTTCTGGAGCTAAATGTCCATGGGGACCACCACCCCCTAGGACCGGATCCTTCTACCTCCCAAGGCGGCTACCCTCAGGAGCTGTTTGATTTTTCTTTGCAGGAGCTGTGAGAGCTCCCACCAAGCAGCAGCAAACATTCCACCTCCAACAAGCAGGAGCTGTAAAGGTGCTCCCACATGCTGCAAGCAGAGATTCCATATCTCTCCCTGCTCTCAGACATACTATAAAAGTATTTATCCAGCACCCAAGGAGCTACAGGAGTCAGGGAGCCAGCTGGGACCACGGGAGCCTTGAGCCTCTCCACTGCGCCCCCCCCCCAAAAAAAAAAAAAAAATCCAGCCCTGCGCCTTTATAGTACATAAATACTACACCACAGTACATGGTTCTCACTTTAAACTGGTACAAAAATGCCTGTTTTTCAGGGCCTGCTTGGCCCCGCACTGTCCACCTTAGTAGTATGCACATCTTCCTAAAGGGCCCCCGGTGCATTTACCCACCAGTTCTGGTGACACATTCTTGATGCAGATGAACATGAGGACATTTCCAAAAAACAAAGAAGCACTTACTTCATTTAGGTAAGAGGAAGGACTCTGGTTTTGTGGAGATTTAGATCTTTGGAGTCTTGTTAGCCTCTCTATAGGAGGATTCATGTTATTACAGAATTCTAGAGAAACAGGCAACAGAAAAAATCATGTTACCTAAATGCACACCAGATCACTGGTGACATTTCCTTGTGTTCAATTACACAGCTGTAGTGTAGAATACATACTGACATTTACCCAAGAAGGCAGAAATAACTCCACTTGGGCAGAAATTACATGCAGAGCTATGGACTCCTGTTGGATAAAAGGGCAGATGAGGTAATTTTGTGACAGAGTCACTCACACAGCTACTGACACAACCACATATGCATTTAAACACCCACTCATAAATTCACTCAGATACTCATGCACCCTTTATCAGATGTACTCAGAGACTCACACACCCAGTCACAGACCTACTCAAACACTCATTCACCTACTCACATACCGACTCAGAGACTTACATATCCACTCACAGACCTACTCAGACACTCACGCAGCTATTCAGAAATCCAATCAGAGACTCATATAGTCACTATCAGACCCACTCAGACATTCACACACCCACTCACAGACCCACTCAGACTCCCATGTGTATACTCAGAGGCCCACTCAAACACTCACACCCACTCTCATACCCAGAGGTACAATCTCACACCTAATCTCACACCAAACACTCTCCCACCCACTACCGCACCCCCATAAACCCTCTCACACCAAGACAGACACTCTCACACCCAGCAACACTCTCTCTCACCTATTCTCACCACCAGAAAGGCAAGCACGTGGACAACTGCCACTGTGCATGGTCAAAGGCCGTGCAAATCACAGGGTTGGGTGATTAGGGTGTTGGCTGCAGGCCAGGTTCTTCTGCCAACCCCCACCTAAGACCATACAAATTAATTTGCATAAAAACAACATAGAAATTCACTGAGAAAAACAAAGGTTACAGGGACATTATAGTTTGGAAACAGAATTTAAAAATACATGGAAATCCACTTAAAACAAAAGGTTACTGGGACATTATAGTTAGAGTATTAAACATGGAATAGGTCTTGAGGCGTTAAGATACATGTTACTTTGTAGATCAGTAAGTCTGCTTCAACATACAGAAATTATCTTGACCATGGTGGAATTCATTTTGAATCATAATGTGTTCATTTGCAATGGTCAATGGTACAGACAAAAACAAGGAGTGGTGATGGGAGCCAGATTCTCCCCTTCTTATGCCAATCTCTTTATGGGGTGGTTTGAGGAGAGGTGAGTCAGGGGACCGGGTGCTAGAGAGTGGCAATACTTTACTGGAGGCGATTCATTGACTATTGTCTCATGATATGGACAGGCAGTACATAACAACTTGTGTGATTACTTAAATAACAATGTTGTGAACATTAGATTCACCTATCAATATAGTAAATATAAAACAGAAATCCTGGATGTGGAACTATTCATTCATGAAGATCACATTCACAGTAGATTATTTAGGAAACCTACATCGTGCAATGCGATATTACATGCTTCCAGTGCACACCAGAGACATCAAATACAAGCAATTCCATTTGGGGAATTAGTGAGAGCGAGATGTAATTGCAGTAGGGATGTTGACTTTTTAGAGTATATACAAGATTAGAATTTTCGTTTTGAACAGAGAGGATACAACTGAAGCACTATTAAGGCTGCAGTAGAGAGGATCAAGAAAGTGAGAGGATGGAGACGTTATCACCACGCTTGAAATCACGAGATTTGGACACTAACAAGGTACGGATGATTACTGATTACACTGAAAGTTCATCTATTATGAGGAAGATGATGAAACGACATTGGAATATTCTGAAACAAGACAATATCCTGAACGTTTTCATCTCATCGGGTCTGCTAATTACATATAGAAGAGGAAGATTTCTAAAGAATATGCTATGTCGAACCTATCCAAGACCAAAAACTCATAAAAATTGGTTGACAGCAAAGAATTTAGGTTTTTACAACTGTGGTCATTGTGGTGTTTGCAAATGGGCTTATCGTGGTATAAAAGAGTATGGTGATCATAATGGATATACTTATCAACTAAGATCAGATATGACTTCTGGCACAAAATGTGTAATATATATCATAAAATGCAAATGTGAACGTGTATATGCGGGTAGCACGATACGCTCATTGAGAGTAAGAACTGGCGAACATCTGCGGGCGTTTAAACAAATGGAAGAGAGATATCCAATTGAACAACATGTATTGTCATGTACCAATCAGAATACACGTGTGAACATAATTCTTTTTTTGGTTTGGAACAAATTCCTGTGGATCCCAGGGGAGGTGATAGAGAATTACAATTGAGACGTAAGGAATCACTGTGGGTTATGAAATTACAAGCGGTAGAGGTGGGTCACAACTCAGACCACGAATTAGAATATTTCTTAGGAACATAAAAACATGATCTAAATAAAATATATATGGTAGGAAATAGAAATACATGCACACACAATCCTCGATATAGTTTATTAATATATAGCTCAAAATAGAATTTTATTTGGAGTAGGTTGACGATTATCTATGTTGTGAATTTTGTGCAACGGCTATCATAATGATTGAATATACAGTAATTGTGAACTTGGGGAAATTTTCACATAGGAAGTACAATATTAGATATCAGGTGCGTAATCAATGGTATGTATTTAATGCTTTGAAACATTCATACTTAATATATGTATTAATTGCACCATTCTGGTAACTAAAGGCATAGTAGGCGACTAAACTATGTTTATCAACTATTGTGAAATCTACAAGTGTGAAACACTGATGTATAGCTTTAATTCCAAGATTTACAGTAGAGGAAACAGGTTAAGTAGTCATATAAAAGGGGAATATGTATACATAAGATATATGGAAAAGTATTGGCCAAGTAATTCTTTATTTATTGTTACGATCATTGGAAGGATAACAACTGAAAATTGACAAATGTAATAAAGATGTAGACTCACGCGCGTACTCTTCCCCAAAAAATAAATTGAAATATTGAGGGAGTTTAAAGCCGGTATGCAAAATTTACTTGTATACAGAGGAAATGACTACATAGTCCTTTTTCAATTTCTGTGAATTCTAGTGAGTAGGATAATGGAAGTAGGACGAACGGGAGTGATATGCCGACCCACGCTCGCATTACGTACAAAGTATTATTTAACTGGCGAGTTTCTGCCGCACATATTTAAGCGTACTCGCTTACAGCATGAAAGGATACTGACAAAGAGATATAATCAGGTAAGCAATTAGAGAAAATGTATTTGATTGAACGGTATAAATATTATCTTACCAGTTCAGTGTTTGGAACTGTTATATTGGATGAAGCAGTGTTACATACGCGAACTGTGAGGCGAAGGCTTCATAAGTAAGCTACAATCGTATGAGGTGGTTAAAAGGATCATACACTCTTTTTTGGGATAATTTTGAAGTCTATGAATACATTTGATGCTAATTCATGATATGGTTTCTTAGGAATTTTAGATTTGTTGAGTCAGTGTGAGGACCAACTAATATATCTAAACAGAATTCATTAGTTGCTATCATTACAGAACGGATTACAGTATAAATAGTATGGAATATAGCTACATCACCTATTACTGTATTAGACACAAGAAACAAACAGCCATAAACTAGGATTAAAAATAAAGAAGGATTTCATGATATATAAGGACCGAATTTGGAAATAAGGGATCTCATTATGTATGAAGGTTGGTTCTTAGGATGAAATTATTAAAATTCACAGGTGTGTGCATGTTCACATGGAGGTTCATATATTTTGATATAGGGTAATTACACAACATTTATTACTATAATATATCATAACTTTTACAAATTTAAAAGACCAACAATATAACTGCTTGATAGTATTAATTATTCATAATTCATCATGAATTTCACTTTGAGGGAATGAAACACAAATAATTATCGCAAAGAATCGTTAATAAGATTGATATTATGTGGAGTGTTATTCAATGAGCACCACATGGGAAAAGTTTTGGGGAGATTATAAAGTCACTCATTCATGGTTTACATTATATGTTAACACAGCCCTGATGAAGTCTAATGGGAGATTTCCTAGGCGAAACACGTGTTGGCTGGTTCGAAGATTCAATGCAAAATACATATGTTGAAATTTGATATAAATATATAAAGGATTTTGTTGAACTTTGTGTTACAAGTATCAGTGTGGAGGCCATTTGGATGTATATATATGGACAATGAGGAAGCTAAAGAAATAAAAGAACTACTGGAAACAATTTGGAAATATAGGTGACATTTCTAAGCCAGATAATCATCAGAAGAATTTAAGTTAAGAGGACTGAGGAATTAACAATTGTTATTGATATATACTGTTTGCATTCTGTAAATTATATCTATGTGAATTAATAGCTTGATGAGTGCCTGATATCAATTTAATTTATTTACCAGTGATTTTGGTTGCTCGTATACAGGATCTTTGGGGGTATTCATCCTGTTCAGTGCACCTTCTATGCCAATAAATTAGGGAATCAAGGACAGGAGGCGCCACCATACTCGGAGAAAACGTCCCTAAATAAAAAACAATTTAACTTGTGGCCTAATGTAACTATAATTCACACACTAGCCACGCACTGCTAATTATCTCAGATATTTCAGCACTCATGACAACTTTTACAATGTCAAAAAAACTCAATGAAACTGCAGTCAAACTGTTAAAGAAAAATATGTGCATGAATAAATATATTAATGATGGGCCCTGGGGGATCGGGTCCCAGGGCCAAAATCAGCTTAGGGAGGGGCAGGCCCTGCAGCCAACCCACACTGTGCATGGCCAAAAACCATGGGGACCCATCCCCAGAGACCGGCATTAATTAATGTATTTCTTTGGGTGAAGAGGGCAGTATGGCCCCCCTTCCTAGGCAAAGTTTGGCCCATGGACCCCATCCCTTGGGGCCTGGCCTACAAACCTTTTTTGGAGGGGCCACATGGCCTCCACCCCCAGCTAATTCCAGCCCTGAGGATCCCATCCCCAGGGGCCCAGTCTTCATATTGTTTGGGGAGAAGGGGGATGATCTCGGCTATGGGGACCCATCCCCAGGCCCAAACCTAAACATTTTATTTGTATTGGGGAGGGGAGCCAGGCGCCCACCCCCCCCAGGCTGGCATTAGCCCCTGGTAACCCATCCCCCAGAGACCGGCCCAAACATTAAATTTAGTTTGGGGATGGGGCTGCTCAGCCCCGTGGTCTAGCCATGTGATCTAGGTGCCCCGTGGGCCACCCAGTGACAATGTTGGGGACTGCACTGAGAGCCTGAAGGCCCCCGCAGTCCCTGCCTACTCCCCAGCTCCTGTGGGAGCCAGCATTGCTGTAACAGAGAGGGAGCTGCTAAAGCTGCTCCGTCTCCGTGTGAGCAATGCTTCCTCTTTTTCCCTGGCTGCATCTCTGTGTGCAGGGAAACAGAGAAAACCTCTGTTCGCAGTGAACAAGAGCTGTTTGACAGCTCTCCCTCGCTGCGAGCAGAGTGTTTGCTCTGACTTGGCGGCATCTGTCAAAGCATTTAGTCATGCTCCTGGGTTGGCAAGCAGGGAGGCATCCCTGACCAATGGGGTACAGGGTGCCACCCTTTGTGATGACTACTTCCTGCGAAGAAAGCACTGCACAGAAAGCACTGCACTCTGAAAATCAAAGATGGAGAAAATCTGTCCTGTGAGGTTAGATCTGGCTGAGCCCACTGACTGGTATGACTAAGTTTCTCTAACACACCCCTTCCAGTTCTTCTCCTAATCTAAGTACTGGGAGAGACAGAGACGGAGGCAGAGCGAGATATAGCTATATATATATTGACATTTTTATATAGGCAGATTGTTTATGAGGTGTTTTTTGAATTATCTATTGATTTTTGGGACAGCCTTGGAAAAAATAAAAACATTTTTTGGGGTATTTTATGTTTTTCTGCAGTGTTGAAAAGTGGTTTGGTGTGGTAACTTTTGATGCCTTTAGATGTTTGTTGTATGTTAATTTTTACAGTAAACAGATAATTAATTTTCATTTTCTGACATTGACATTGCTGGTAGAATTTTGACATTGCTGGTAGTGTTTTCTTCTTTGTTTACAATGTCTCAGTTTTTTTTGCTTGCCAAGTGGCATTGTTTTTGTGTGGCCAGCGGGTGTGCATGTTTGCCATAGGCTGCCAATTTGTCTTTGTTATCCATGCCTTGTGGCAGCATGACAATTTTGTTTTGTTTTGTTTAATAAGTGTTGTTTACATTTGTCATAGATCTGCATGTGTTCTTTTGTTGTCCATGCCTTTGCCCTTGGTGGCCATGTGAGGGAGGGCCATTTTGTAGTCAGTGTGCTTTGCATTGCCAAAGGCCTTTTTGTGTCCTTTGTTGCCCATGCTTTTGCCCTTGGTTGCCCTGTGTGATCCTTTTCTTCCACTTTTCAAAGCCATTCTCTAGGGATATTGATAGAAAAAACCTATGTCTTTTTGGTTTAGTTCATGAGCACACACCAGCAATACTTTTTAAAGTATTATTCCATTTTCCCCTGGCCTGTCCTTCACCTTCACCTTCTACCTGCCATTGGCAATAGATGCTCACAGCAAGATTTTTTTATTCATAATTTGACTTTCCAACTGGCCTGGCGTGCACCCACAGCCTGCCATAAGCAATAGGCACACACCAGCAATAATATTTTTAAGGATTATTCTGTTTTCCCCTTGCCTACCTGCACCAGATGCCTTCATATGCCATATGGCATACAATAGCCATTGTTTTCTAAGGATTATTCTATTTTCCCCTGGTCTGCCCTCCACCCGCAGGCTGCTATTGGTGCAAACCAGCAATAATTTATTTGAGGACTGTTCTTTTCCCCCCTGGCCTGTCCTGCACCCACCACCTGCCGTAGGAGCACACCAGAAATAATTTTATTGAGAATTATGCAATTTTCTCCCTGAACCCCCTGAACCCCCTGACACCTACAGGTGTCTCATAGGCATTTGAGGCACATAAAGTAATCTTTTCAATCTGTATGTTTTTGGAATATTATGTTATTATGGTTTGTAATAGATACATTATTGTCAATTATTTGAGGTGATCACACCAAATATTATTATTTCTGCATTCAAACTGCAAACTTCACATTTCACTATGCAAAAAAGAGACATCATTACACACAGTAAACCTAGATAGAAGGGTGACAGTGAAGCACACTGCTGAGTCCTCCTTAGCTTCCTCTTGTGCAGCTAAGTGGTAACTGCCAGAGCTAAGAAATAACTTGAAGATGGCCCCAAAGAAGGGTGTTTCTGTCAAAAAGTGACCATTGAGGAGGAGAAGAAGATGGATATTGCCATCACTGAGGTGCTGGCCTCCACCTTTTTCAGGAAGCATGGTGTCAATACTGCACCCTCTTCTTGTCAGCAAAAGATTAAGAGTAGCACTTCTGCATCATCAACAGCACCACCACAACCTAAGGCTAATCCCAAGCCCATGTCTCTCAGCGATGAAGCCACTACAGTCATGATAGCGAGCATTGAGTCTGAAGTGAAATTGTCTCAGCCTCAAATGAGGTACCCAATTGTTGCAGGAAATTGAACAACAGGATCTGCAGCCTACAACAGTTCTTCTTCCTGAAATAGGAGCAGAACAGGAGACTGAGCTTCCGGTTGAACAGGTTGTTCAATAATTGGCTTCATAATCTCCAACAAGAAAAAGATAGGGTGCTCCACCATCTTCTTCAAGTCCTCCTTCTGATGTACATTGATTGGACCCCCTACCTGCCCCTTGACACAGGGGAAAAAGGAAAGCTCCTAAAAGTCTTAGAATTATGGCAAGTGACAGTGATGAGGATGAGCCAGTCTTTGTCCGTATGTAGGATAGTTCAGAGGACACCAAGATTACCCCTCCTAATCAACCTCTTCAGAGGGATGTAGCTCCACTACCACCACCACAGGCTAACATGTGTAAAACCCCTGTTAAGAGTTGCATCTGCCACTACCATAGTGAAAGTACACTCTTCTCAGAGGAGAAAGACACAGCCACCTTCCTCTAGCTTGCCAGGCATTGGCAATGTAACACAAAAAAAGTCGGCCTATCAGGTTTGGGACTTCTTTACGATTATCAAGCAGGAGGAAACATTGCAATATGCTCCATTTGCCACTTGAGTGTTTATCGAGGTAAGCCAAGGTCACATTTGGGTAAAGGAGGCCAAGCATCACATTCAGGAAAAACATCACATGATCTACTGGGAGGAGCACCTTAAAAACATAGCTGGTGGTGATGGTGGGGGACGAGAGAGGGGAAGCAGCTGAGTGCACAGTGATAGAAGAAAAATGTGCTCATGAGAACAAAGATGATGACAGCATTACACAAAGCATCCCTGTCCCCTGTAGTGTACCAGTATCATCTGCATCAGCAACCTCCGAATGGCACAAGATACAGACACAGAAACCTCCACCACATATGGGGATTCTCCCAGACACACATTGAGTCTATGACCTCCTGGTTCTCTCTGGAAGTTGCCTGTGTCAGTGGAACCAGAAAAGAAGAAAAAAATCCAAGGTACTATCATGGGCATGTTTAGACAGACAGGGACCTATGAATGCAACCACTTAACAGCACAATTATCAAATGAGAAGCTGGATAAAATGTTAGTGCTAGAACTCCTCCCTTTTGCTTTTGTGGAAGAAGTGGAATTTCTAGAATGTATGGTGGCCAGCTGCCCAAAATGGAAGGTTCCAAGCTGGACCTAATTTGCCAGAGTTTCCGGCTCAGCATTCCATCATGATGTACTGCAATTGGTTGGCCAAGCTATGCAGCACAGTGCTGTTCACAAGATCCACTCAACAACAGATATTTGGACCAGTTGTCAAGCAACTGATTCAATGTTCCTCACCGTACAATGGATCTCTTTTGTGGGGGTTAGGCAACAGAAGAATGCAACAGTAGCAATATTCACCATGGAGAACTCAAATAGAGCTGGAAACTTTGGAACACTTTAACAGCAAAGAGTTTCAATGGCTTCAACCTAGAGGTCTCAGAATTGAATTTGTTGCCAAAGAAAATGAAAGTATTATAGTAAAGTCCATGGCAGATGGTGGGTATTTCAGAGTCCTGTGTTTGTTGAATTGCATCAACCTGATTATGCAGGATTTTCCTAAAGAAGTAAAAAAAAAAGTCAGAAACATACTGGTCACCTGTCAATGAATTTGCACTCATTTCACTCATTCTTTTAAAGCCCGAAACCAATCGAAGATTATTCAGCACGCTAATTAAGTACTAATAAAAGTCATCCGGCAGGCGGTGCCAACAATTTCAAATTGATCTACTACTTGTTGCAACAGCAGTTGGAGCAGTACAGACCAGTCACCAACTATGCCCTTCAAATAGGAGGGAATGCAACTGGAAAAAGCATGACCATGGAGGTGGACAAATAGGGCAGTTAAATGCCTGGCACAAATGAAGTCAGCTAGAAGGACAGTGCAATGAGCCAACTAAACCTGTGTTTGCATCTTCTACAGGACCAGTTGGAAAAAGTGTCACAAAGGTTTGGAGGTGTGAACGCAGAAGCATATGAGTTGGTTCAGAGCATAGGTATTCATTTGGCTGTGAATACAAGAATGCAAATTAAGTGCCACAACACTTGATCCACAGTACAAAAATATTGCCCACCTTCATTCCTTTTTCAGAAGTGGATGTTTCAAAATACAAGACTTAGATTGTTGACCAACCAGGAGACCTGGAAGAATGGCTAGAAGCTAGAGGTCCTGGCAGAAGTTATGATATGTAGCCTTCAACATTCAGAGACAACAGTGCTCTTGTTTCATAGCCATCACCATCATCACCAGCAACACGATCAACATGAACAACAGAAGAATCTGACCCAACTCTGCAATGGCTTGGTTTAAGTTGCAGGCTTAAGTCAGGTGCAGAGGCAAAGGCAACAGAGGTCAAGAAAGTGGCAGCATAAGTGACCATTCAAAGTGTGGTCCAAGACTATTTGGATGACCCAAAAGAGGTATACCTGGATCAAAACTCATTGGTCTATTGGCATGGGAAGATGTTTCAATTGCCAGAGCTCAGCAGGCTGTCAATAAGGTATATGGCTTATCCGGTAGCCAGTGTGTCTTCTGAACATGTGTTCAGGCCAGCAGACATAGTTGTCACAGTCAGAAGAGCCCATCTCTTAACTCAAAAAGTGCAGAGATTGACCATGACCGAAAAGAAAAAAACACTTCGTAACACAGAACCACACTGGAGGAGGATGAGTGTGACTGGTCATAATCAAGTGTGTCAGCTAAGGCATAACTCTACTTCCCTGGCTAAGCAGGCCACAAAGGACTTTCATATATTATCGTCAAAATGCTTTGCAAAAAAAGGGAGTGTATAGAAAAACATGTATATATTTGGTGGCAGCTCCATTTATTCACATGTATGGAGTGGACCAGTATTAACAGAAGAAGCTTGCCTTGTTCACTTAAATGACAAGAAGACAATGCCTCCCATGTTTAGCCTTCCTTTTTTAATTCCATAGCTTGGCTGCCTGCCAGTAAGGATCATTATTAATACAAGACTGACATTGAAAATAGACTAGAAGCATGTGCAGTTTGCCATGCTTTGAACAGGTAACTAATGCATCAAGGAGTGATATACTGAGTGACTGACCAGACATGTGGTAGCTGGGAGGGTGTTGTAACTCATTTTTAAACATGATGTATACTATTTGGTGCCTGGTGTATGATTCTCCCTGAATGATTTCCTTGCTAAATGGTCCACTCCATTCTTTCATGTACTTCTTTTCTTCTGATGCTTCAGAGGCCAGTCAACGTCTTCAGCAAAATTGCATAAAGTATTCAAATTATTTTGCTTGCTCTTCTTGTTCATAAAAACAACAAGTCTATTGTATCTTGGTTGGGAGGGGACTCAGAGTCAGGAGCGTCATGGGATGACACCAACAACCAGAAGTTAAGAACAATGCTCATGGGAAACAAGCAACATGACTCAATGGCCTATGCCTGTGGTCTAGAGAAAGGTGTGTTGATTTGGAAAACGCTGAGTACTGTGCTAGCTTAAGTGTCAAACAAGCTCTAATTAAGTGGTTGTGGTCTGGGGGGACACTCACTTGACATATTGTCACATGACGGATGCCCACAAATGACATTTGTGCAACTGAGCACCAAGGTACATATAGCTACTTGTCTGGGATTGGTAGCAAAAGATTGCTCCCACTTCTGAGTTATCTGCACATGACTGCATTAGCTGATACTCTGCCCTCTTGATCCTCATTTAACATGAAGCTTACCTTCTGCTTGACCCTACAATATTGATGTGTACCTTTTTGTATTCCACAGGACTTCTCTTCTTCTGCACAAAATCGACATCACACTGCTCACCAGACCAGTTACATTCTGCAGCCAAAACAGGCATTCCAAGAAGAAGAATGCAGATGCATTGTGCATTTTGGTATTTATGTATATAGTACCATTTTTCTTTTCTTAACAATAGAATTTTGTAGAACTGTGTGGGTCTTCCCTACTCTGTATTGTTTTCAACCCTAGGTAACACAAGATAACCTGGGATCCTGGGGCTGAAAGACTAATTGCAATGCATTTAGCAACTGTACTGTCATTCCTTCTACATCAGATGTGATGGGTTCTATGACGGAACAACGCATTTGAGAACCATGCATGCCTAAACAACATGGTTGGAACAACGAGCGATTTGTTACCACAAATGCCTTTACCATGCATGCCTTTACAGCGCTTTTTCGTTGTAAAAGTATGCCTAGTAAAGGCATGTGTGGGAACGGTATGCGTTCCAGGTCGCTCCCCTCACCGCAACGCAGCCCCCAGTGTGACCGCTCTCGCTGCCGTGCCCTGACTGCCTGTGCCTGCCTCCTGAGACCGAGCGCCAGTGTCCTCCGATCCTGTGCCCCGAGTGCCTGTGTCCCTGGTATTGTTATTGTTATTGATATTGTTGCCCTGATTGCTCTCCCTTACTTGTTGCCTTGCCTTGACTGTGCTCCCTTTTTCTCTGCTTCCCTCGTCTTGCCGCGTCTCCCCCTCGCCGCACGTTTTTCGCGCCGCCGCGTCCCGGTAGCTCCGCCCCCTTGCACCCCATTGGCCGCACCGCTCCCACCTCCCAGCTGCTCCTCCCTCCCTCTTCCCCTCATATGGAGGCCACGCAGCGGGCGCGCCGCTGGAGCACCAAAGGCAAGTCCGTCTGCGCCCGTCTGCGCCTGGACCGCGCCCAGCGCCAGACCCCCTGGCCCCCGCCGCTACCAGCCTCCCCGCGGACCTACGACGCCGCCACCCTCCTCGCACTCAACACCAGCCGGATCCCCTGGTGCTGCCGTGCCGACCCAAGACGCACCCACGGACCCTTCGCCTGCCAATCATGCAAGTTCTCCTGCATCCGGACCCGCACCGCACCGCACCCGCCAAGCCAAGCACCAGCAGCAACCACCTGAAGTGCATCCTGCTCAACACCCGCTCCATCCACAGACACGCCGTGGAACTCTGGAACATGCTCGACACCACATCTCCAGACATCGCCTTCCTCACAGAAACCTGGATGAACGCCTCCTCAGCACCCTACATTGCCATCGCCATCCCGGACGGATACAAGATCACCCGGAGGGACCGCGTCAACCAGACAGGAGGAGGCATCGCCATCGTCCACAAGAACACCATCCGCATCACGACCAACTCCGACGACACCCTCACAGCTGCCGAACATCTCCACTTCCAGATTCACACCGACCCCAAGACCACACTCAGAGGCACCCTCATCTACAGACCCCCAGGACCCCGCACACAATTCAGCGAAGACATCGCAGACTTCATCAGCCCACACGCCCTCCCCTCCGCTGACTACATCCTCCTAGGGGACCTCAACTTCCACCTGGAGAACAACAACGACAACAACATCACCACCCTGCTGGACAACCTCGCCAACCTCGGACTCAAGCAACTGGTGAACACCCCCACCCACTACGCCGGACACACGCTTGACCCAGTCTTCTCCTCCAACAAGTACATCTCCTTCAGCCACTCCACCGGACTCCACTGGACAGACCACAGCTGCGTCCACTTCAGCTTCAGAAGAATCACGACTCACCACCACCCACAACAGGCTCCCCGCAGGAGCTGGAACAAGATCACCACCGACCAGCTCTCCACATCACTGAGCCAGAACCCTCCCGCCAGCTCAGCAGACCCCAACCAAGCAGCCAATAACCTCACACAGTGGATCACCAACTGCGCTGACAACCTTGCACCTCTGAAAACCCATCCCATCAGGCCCAACAGCAAGAAAGCCTCCTGGTTCAACAACGACCTCAAGAACTCCAAGAAGAACTGCCGCACCCTCGAAAAAGCCTGGCGAAAAAACCCGATTACAGACAACATGACCTCCCTCAAGCACGCCTCCTGCAAACACCACCAGCTGATCCACACCACCAAGAAGACAGCATTCAAAGAACGACTAGACAACAACTCACACAACAGCAAGGAACTCTTCAGCATCGTCAAAGAGCTCTCCAACCCCAGCGCCGGAAACAACGTCATCAACCCCTCACAAGACCTCTGCGACTCACTCGCCTCGTTCTTTCACCGCAAGATCGCCGACATACACAACAGCTTTGGCGCACAGACCACGCACCCAACCACCACACCGACGCCCCCCAACACCACCCTCCGCGCCTGGACCCCGGTCAGCACCGAAGACACCATCCATACAATGAACACCATCCATTCCGGATCACCAACCGACCCATGCCCCCACCACGTCTTCAACAAGGCCGACTCAGTCATCGCACCCCATCTCCGGGACATCATCAATTGCTCCTTCTACACCGCCACCTTCCTGGAGAGCTGGAAGCATGCCGAACTCAGCGCCCTCCTGAAGAAACCATCAGCAGACCCCACCGACCTCAAGAACTACCGCCCCATCTCGCTCCTCCTGTTTCCTGCCAAAGTCATCGAGAAGACCGTCAACAGACAGCTAGCCGCCTTCCTCGAGACTAATAGATCCCTCGACCACTCGCAGTCCGGCTTCCGAGCCAACCACAGCACCGAGACCGCACTCATCGCAGCCACTGACGACATCCGAGCCCTGCTCGACAATGGGGAAACAGCGGCCCTCATCCTCCTGGACCTCTCCCTAGTGCAGCGCCTCAGCAACATCGGAATCCAAGAGAAGGCACTAGGGTGGATCATCTTGTTCCTCGCCGGACGAACCCAGAGAGTCCGCCTCCCCCCGTTCAGATCCGAGGCCACCGAAGTCATCTGCGGCGTACCACAAGGATCATCACTCAGCCCCATCCTCTTCAACGTCTACATGAGCCCCCTCGCAGCCATCGCACGCCATCACAACCTCAACATCATCTCCTACGCCGACGACACCCAGCTGATCCTCTCCCTCACCAACGACCCAGCCACCGCCAGAACCAACCTGCACGAAGGGATGAAAGACGTAGCCGAGTGGATGATGAACAGCCGCCTGAAACTGAACTCAGACAAGATGGAAGTCCTCATCCTTGGATCATCACCCTCTGCCTGGGACGACTCCTGGTGGCCCCCTGCCCTGGGCAGCGCACCCAAACCAACGGACCACGCACGGAACCTGGGCTTCATCCTGGACTCCTCCCTCTCGATGACCAGACAAGTCAACGCCGTCTCATCGTCATGCTTCAACATCCTATGCATGCTCCGAAAGATCTTCCGATGGATCCCCACCGAAACCAGGAAGACGGTCACCCAGGCACTCGTCACCAGCCGACTGGACTACGGTAACACCCTCTACACCGGAACCACGGCCAAACTACAGAAAAGACTCCAACGCATCAGAACGCCTCCGCACGCCTCATCCTTGACATCCCCCGACACAGCCACATCTCCGGACACCTGAGAGACTTGCACTGGCTCCCCGTCAGCAAGAGAATCACGTTCCGCCTCCTCACCCACGCACACAAGGCCCTCCACGACCTGGGCCCCAGGTACCTCAACAACCGCCTGACCTTCTACACTCCCACCCGCCAGCTACGATCGACCAGCCACGCCCTCGCCGCCGTGCCACGCATTAGAAAAGCCACCATGGGAGGAAGATCCTTCTCCTACCTGGCAGCCAAGACTTGGAACTCCCTCCCCATCCACCTCCGTCTGACCCAAGACAACCTCTCCTTCAGGAAGCAACTCAAGACCTGGCTGTTCGAGCAGTAGCGGTCCCCCCTCCCCCAGCGCCTTGAGACCCTCCGGGTGAGTAGCGCGCTATACAAATTGATTGATTGATTGATTGATTGGCACTAGCATGCCACCCCCCACCTGCCCTGAGGCCGAAAAGTACCCCACCCCTAATACTAAAACTAGCCTGACACCCCAACCCTGCCCCTAAAAACAAAAGTACCCTAACACCCCCACCCACCCTGAGCCCGTAAGCCTTCACTGACCCACCCTAAAAATAACCGACTCCCCACCCCTGCTCCATAAAACAAAACTAACATGACCCCCCACCCGCCCCTAAAAACAAAACTACCTTGACCCCTCACCCCACCCCTAAAAACAAAACTACCCGATCCCCCCACCCTGGCCCTTAAAACAAAACTACTCCAATCCCACTAACCTGTCCCTAAAAATTAAAACTACCCCTACACCCATACCCATCATGATCCCTAAAACCTTCACCGACACTTTATCCACCTTAAAAACAACTGACCTCCACCCGCGCCCCTAAAAACAAAACTATCCAGTTCCCCCACCCCTAAAAAACAAATTACTGCGACCTCTCACTCCACCACTGAAACCAAAACTTTCCTGACCCCTACCCCTCAAAACAAAATTACACCGATACTCCCACCCACCCTGAGCCCTAAAACCTTCCCCAAAACCCCCATCCACCTTAAAAACAACAGCCTCCCCCACCAAAACTAAACTACCACGATCCCCCGCCCAGCCTCTAAAAAAACAACAACTACCCGACCCCCCTACCCCGCACCTAGAAATAAAACTACATGGACCCCCCAGCTGCGCTCCTAAAAACAAACTACTCAGATCCCCCACCCCTAAAAAACTAATTACCCTGACCTCCCACACCAGCATTAAAAACCAAACTACCCTAACCTCTACCCCTAAAAACAAAATTACCCATATATCCCTACCCACCCTGAGCCCTAAAACCTTCCCCCAAACCGCCACCCACCTTAAAAACAACAGACAGTAAACATTGCATGGGTGCTGGCCAGTGGGGTGCCTTACACTGCCCATGCCAAGTGCATGGGCAGTGCTGGCCCCCCTTGGGGCCCCCTGCACCTGTTCTCTACCAGCATTTTCAGGGCAGTGATACTTGATTAGGACAACCGCCACTTCCAGACCGCCAGGATCTCCGATCCTGGTGGAGCTGGCGGTTCCCTGGCACCCAACCGCCATCATTGTATTGTGGCATTTGAACCCCCGCATTGGCAGCGATACGACTGCCATCTGTGTAATCAAGCCCTATGTCCTGATTCTCAAAGGTAAAGTACATTTACACTTTTGGTGTAAGTTTAGTCTTGCAGTGTAACTCTACTAATAGCCAGTAACTTTGGAGCAATAATCGTAACTCCTTTTTAAATTATAGGAGGTACTACTCACAAAGTTACTACTCATACAGTTAAGTTACTAATGCAAAGATTTCTAGGCATCAACTTACTTTACCTTTATGAATCAGGCATTATGTTGCTCATAAAATCTACGCAGCATGCAGTAATCTTATCCTGAATCATGACTAGGGTTTTTTGTCAGTTTAATTAGATTTTTTTAATAAACAAAACATTTACTAGCGCCCAAGATTGCTTTGAAGTACTACTGCTAGTTGTTGCTTGTGTGACATTTCTGCCATGGGGTCTCAGTTTTGAATTACCCCCTCGCTCTGTGCTTTTTTCAGTCTAGTTGCCTGTGATTGATAATCCTTCTGAATAGTCCTATAGTTAGAGTTCACCAAGCATGGATCATTTGTTATGAGTGGGAGTGGGACCTTGCTTTGTGAATGTCTTCCATGTTAGTGCTAGACCACTTCTACCGCCAAGATTAAGAAGGCCCTTTAATAAGGTTCAACAAGATTAAGAGAGGTAGCAGCCATCTCCTAATCAATTCAGGTAGGAACTAAGAGCAGAACAAGTTAAGAACATTGTAGTTGTAGTTATTGAAGGTTGTTCTCATGAAGCAGAGATACATAACATTAAGATTTTTGTGTATGTTGTTGGCATAACTGCTTAGTGGTCAATAGTCACAGAGGGTAGAAAAAGGGCATTAACTATCTAGTATACACTTTGATAGATCATTAGGTGCTGCATTACATCACCAAGCAAAAAGTTAAACAGAAATAGTATGTTCCCACTCTGGAAGTGGGGCATCCTGGATAGACCTGGGAGCAAAACTCTACTCTTCAGGAGGAGTTTTCAGAATTCGGGCACTTCAAGCTAAGAAGATTAGCATAAAATTCCCAAATTCTTCCTTATGACTCAAAGCGGAGTTTTGTTTTCTGATCGCACGCATGAGATTGTTGTTTTTGGCACTCACATGTGAATACAATACTCTTGGCCACTAGAGAGGATGTGCAAGATTTCACACCTGTGCGCGGCTTCCAGTCACAATGGCTCCAAAAACAGTGCTATGCACAAATACAATAGATTTTCTACTCAAGCTGCAGCTAAACCTAGTCAAAAAGAGGTTTTTCAGTGAATTTCCATTTTCTTCTCAATTTACCCTTTTGTAGGGTGAGAAGGCTTAATTTTAAAAACATTTCCAACAGGTAGGAAGTGCCCCAGGGACTCCAACTCCCTGTTATTGTCCATCAGGCTCCTCCCAATGTTTTGTTCATCTCCTAGTCACTTTCCACTTGGATTTCCAGGTGGAAGCATTACTCTCTTTGTTTCCTGAATATATGCTGTTGATTTGAGGCCTTTGTTTTTGTGATATAGCGCAAGCAAGTTCAAAAACTATTGTAAAAGGGTGTTGTTTGATATAGCATGCACCAGTATTACTTTGTAATCTTTTT
Source organism: Pleurodeles waltl (assembly GCF_031143425.1). NCBI lineage: Eukaryota > Metazoa > Chordata > Amphibia > Caudata > Salamandridae > Pleurodeles > Pleurodeles waltl. Next base: position 1,046,469,851 of record NC_090437.1, on the reverse strand, counting down.
TGATTATTTAATTTCATTGGGGTAGGTGGCTTTATGTTTAAGTAGGGGTCTAGTATTGTTTTTATGGATTTCATTTTTCATCTTTTGTAAAGGGTAAATATTGCACACTTCAGTACCCTTTCGCCATGTTCCTTACAGTTGCACTATTCATTGTTATCATCATGTGACCTAGACTTCCAAAAGACTATCTAGCTAGTAGGCCCAATACCAACAGTCATAAGTGCATGAGAGAAATGCTTCTGTGGCATGTTTTAAATGTTCATTGTGGTTTGATATTTGATGGCACAGGAGGATGAGTATTGTTGTAAACCTTTACAGCTCAGTTTTTTTTTGTGTTTTGCATTTCTGAATTAATGTTGATGCTTTCTTCAGTGTTACTACCATGCCTTCTTTTTCTGGCCAGCGTGTGTGTGTATGTGTGTGTGTGTGTGTTTGTCATCGGCCACCAATTGTTTTTGTTCTCCATGCCATGTGGCCAGTGGCCATTTTTTGTAGTCTGTGATCATAGACCTGAATGTGTTCTTTGTTCCCCATGCCTCCTTAATTGATGCTGTTGTTTGACCATGTGGCTGGCAGCCCTTTTGTGCATCCAGTCAGTGAGTTTTTGCCATTGGCCTGCATGTGATCTTTGTGCCCCATGCCTCCTTGCTCTCAGCCGTTGTTTGACCATTTGACTGGTGACCATTTTGTGCATCAAGCAAGTGTGGCTTTGCTACAGGCTTGCATGAATAGTTGTGATATCAGTTTAATAATATGCTTCAGGATCATTGTAATGTATGTATACAAAGAATATGTTTTGGATGAAAAGTTCTGATATTATTACATTTTAATTTCGAACCTCCTTGCCCTTCTTTCTTCTCATCCTCCCATATGAATATCGGCCATTATTGATCATTTTTTTAATGTAATCTTTTTATTTGAAATTATTTCTTTTAATTGTCTTTTAATTTTTTTGTTTTTTTATTTTACATTTTTTATCATTTTTAATTATTATTTTGTATTACTTTTAATTTCAGAGTTTTTTTTTTTGCATTTTGACTTGAGCCATCCATCCATCCATACATCAACAGTGGTCGCACAGCTGCACTACATCAGTCAGTTTCTTCAGGTATAATTCAGTTTCCTCCAATACACCCGGAGTGGCACGCACTCCAGACACATCAATAGCATCATTCCATTTTTTAATGATTGTTCCATTTCCCCCGACTATAGGTTTGTTAAGGATTATTCTATTTGCCCATGCACCTCTGTAACTACCACATATATCCCCTTTAGAATAGATGGTGATATAGCAATGAACTATAGCTGTATGTTGTGTTGGTGATTTGAAAAACATTTTGTGGTATGTAGATGTGGTTTAAGTTTACAATGTTTGGATACATTTTAATTGTTATCTATTTTGTAGGTAACCAACCACACTAATATTCCATTTGTATTCACTTTTTGATTTAGACCTGCAACAAGTTCTCGTTTGACTGGCTACATGTTTTGTTTTTCTTCCTTTGTTGCTTTTTTCCACTGGCGCATCTTAGTGCCACTGCCAACTGAGAGCTTTAAGTTGGCCCCAAAGAAAGTTGCATCCAAGAAAGTGGTCAGTGAGGAGGAGCAGCCTTCCACCAGTGGTGTGCCAGCAACAACCTTTTTGTAGAGATGTGTGCCTGCAGCACGTGCCTCTGGGGAGTTACCTGCATCAACAGCACCACCCCAACCTACACCCAAGACCATGTCTGTCAGTGAGGCATACACTGCAATCATGGCAACGCTGACAACCAGTGAAGTTGAATTGGATTGGTCCCTTTCACAAACTCGTACCCAATCATTTCAGGAAGCAGAGCAAGGTGGACAGCAGCTGCAGCCAGCAATGATAGATCTGCCTGAAGTTGGGGAAGAACAGGAGGTTGTGCTTCCTGCTGAGCCAATGATTTTAGAATCATTGACTCCCAGATCTCCAGCCAGGAATAGGGAGGATACTACTCCACCATGTTCTTCAACCACCACTTCTGAGGACAATGATAGGAACATTAAGTGGACCCTAGCAGAGTCCAGGAGACACCAGGAGAGGAGAGGGAAAAGATAAGTTCCTAAAAGCCTTAGACTCATGGAAGGATGAGATAATGACAAAGCCAGTCATTGTGGAAACTGGCACAGAGGTGTCTGACATTATTCAACCTGCTGCGAGGGATGTGGAGCAGGTAGAACTGGCAGCTCCAATATTTGTAAAGCCCCAGCTGAGACCTGCACCAACCCCTACCTCAGTAGAAGTATGCACTTGCAAAGAGACAACTGGTGACACACCCAACTACCTCCAGTTCTTCTTCAGGCATTGGCAGTGGCCACTAAAAAACTATTTCTCCCTAGTTTGGGACTTTTTTATGAAAAGCAAACAGAAGGTGCACATTGCAATTTGCTCCATTTGTCACACAAGTGTTCATTGACATAAACCTTGTTCACATTATGGTACTGGAGGCCAAACTCCCCATATAAAAAAACATCACACAATCCAGTGGGAGAAGCACATTTAAAAGAATGCAGAATATGGTCATGGTGGTGAAGGTGAGGAGAGCTGGGAAACATGAGCTATAGGTCCAATCACAGTAGGAGGTAATGAAGAAGAGGATGATATCTTATTCCAAAGCAGCTCTATCTCAGCAGTGCACCAGAATCACCTACCTCAGCGACTTCACAGTTCCACAAGAAGACACAGAATCAGATTAAAACACAATGGCATACAGTAACTGCCCTATGATGAATATTTTGTCTTCCACTACCTACTATCAAAAGTCACCTGCTTCAGTGGCCCCAGAAAGGAATAACATCCATGCTACTAATACAGGCATGTTTAGGCAGGAGTGGCTCTACCACCACAACCAACCAACAACACCTTTGTATGATGGGAAGCTGGTAAAAGTGTTAGCACTGGACCTCCTTTCTTTTTCTTCTGTGGAAGGAGTGGGATTCTAAGAGTTTGTGGCAGCCGTCTACCCAAAATGGAAGGTTCCAAGTCAAACCTATTTTCCCAGAGTTGCTTTTCTAGAACTGCATTATGATGTACTGTAATTGGTTGGACAGGTTTTGTAACAAAGTGTTGTCCACTCTATCCACCTGATGACAGGCATGTGGACCAGTTTTCAGTTCACTGGTTACGTGTACATCACTGCACGCTGGTTTTCTTTTGTGAAGGTAAAGCAAAAGCTATCTACAGTTCTTGGTTCCGAGGAAAACTTTAAGAGCATTCGGCAGCATGCAACATTAGCCATGTTCACCATGGAGAAATCACATACAGCTGCAAACATCTTGGATGAATTTAACAGCAAAATGCCTGAATGGCTGTGACCAAGACATTACTGAACTTGATTTGTTACCATAAACAGTGGCACCAACATTCTCAAGGCCATTGCAGACAATGGGTATTTCAGGGTCCTGTGTTTGGCGCACTGCAATAACAAGACTTTCACATAACAGAAGGCATAGTCAGCAACATACTGACCACCTACAGACAAATCTGAAATCATTTCAGCCATTTATCTAAAGTATGGAAGCAGTTGCAGATTATTCAGCATGTTAACAGAGTACAAGTTAAAGCCCTGATACAGGAGATGCAAACACATTGGAATTCAACCTATTACATGAGGCAACAACTATGTTATTCAAAGAGGAGGTGAAAATGAGAAAGCTATGAACAGGAATGTGGCTAAATGGGGCCTCGTCAAATGTCTGACACATATGAGACTCTCTTTTGAGGTTTTCACATGGGAAGTTAGCAAGGAATACAGCAGCATGGGCCAAGCTATCCCACTGTTGCATCTGCTAAAGTACCAGCTAAATAAGGTGTCTGATAGGTTTGCCCTTGGAGGTGTGAACAGCAACCCAGAAGTGCATGCCTTGGTTGAGAGCTTAATGTTCACTTGGCTTGTAATGTAAAGGCTGAAAATTACACTATCTCATCCAAAGAGTACATCTGTGCCACCCTACTTGATCCTCACTGCAAAACATTTCTGTCCACTTTCATTCCTTTTTCTTAAGGGGATGCTTTAGAATGCAAGAGGTAGATTATTTAGCAAGTTGGTCACCAGGAAGAAGCATGACTGGAACTTAGAGTCCCACTCCACAGTTTCAGTGGTGCCGCCTTCCACTTCCAGAGAGGGCAGTCTTTTCTCATTACAGCAGACAATACCACCAAAAACAGCAGAAGAAGAATTGGACCGAACCTCTGCATTGGCTTGGGTAAATGTGGCAGGTCTTAAGTCGGGTGCAGAGGCAAAGGTAAAAGAGGTTGAGCAAGAGGCAGCACCAATTACACTTCAGGGGATGTTCCAGGTGTATCTGGAAGACCCAAAAGAGGTGTATGTGGATCGAAGCCCATTGGTGTATTGGTATGGGGAGATCCACCAAGGGCCAGACCTCAGCAGGCTGGCATACAATATCTGGATTGTCCTGTAGCCAGACTGTCTGCTGAATGTGTGTTCAGTGAAGCTGGTGCAGTTGTTACAGTGAGAAGAACTAGTCTCCTGCCTCAAAAGATGGAGATATTAACCATGATCAAAATGAATCAACATTTCATACCACTTGATTACACCATTCCCGAATCACCACAGGAGAAGGAGGATGATTTGTCATAATCAAGTGTGTTAGCTGACCAACTTCTGGGTGAACCACCTGAGTTTAAGAATGTCCTCTACTTCCCAGACTGAGTATGCCAGTGCCACAAAAAAACTTTAAAAGTTTTTCTTATTGAACTCCTTTCTTTGAAAAAAACAGCTAGTGGGACATTATGTTTGTGTCGGATTGATGCTGCCCCCCATTTTGTAGTCACATATATGTCCGGATTGGAGTTGGACCAGTGTGCAGTGAAGAAGCCTCCACATTCCCTTCAGGACATTGGAGACAATGCTCCCCCTCCCGCACATGCATTACCTATTCCTTTCTTTGCATTACCTAACAGGGCTGTCCCAGAAGATTATTGTTTACAAGACTGCCAGTGCCAATGGCAAATCCTTTGTATTGATCCAATTCACAAGGAAATACAGTTTTGTGTCTACCACTGTGCTTGTCTTGGGAGAGGTAACTATTAACTATTGCACCAATGAGTGATGATATATTGAGTGATTGTAAATGGTGATTGATTATGTATATGGTGGCAGGCAACAGGAGAGGGTTTTAATCAAATGAATAAACTTGATTTTGATGATTTGCAATATTTGGCAGCTGATGGATGATAATTTTTTCTGAAGGTGATTGGTCTTTCAAACTGAGCGAAATTTACCTGCAGGGTCCGCTCCTTTTTTCTGATTCTTCAGAGACCAGAACAGTCACTTTAGATAACAAACACCAATCTACACAAAATACTCCAATTCTGTTTCTCTATTTGTTCTTCAACAGCAGTGCACTATACAGGTCAATCTCACTCGGGTTGGGACTGGGGTGAAGTTACTTGGAATCAGGCAGAGGAATATGGAAGGACTCAGGGCAAGAATACCTCAACAGCTAAAAGAAAAAAGTTATCAACTTCAAAGAGACTTTAGGCCTAGTGCTCACTCAACTTTGTGGACTGAAGAGAGGTGCGCTGATTTGTGAAATGTGTTTGCTGCATGGCCTGCTCAAATGTATAATCTCCTTCTTATATTCTTGCTCTACCTTTGAGTCTTCTTGGTACACTCCTGACTCCTCATGAAGCTTACCTTGCTTCTTGTGTCCTTCTCCTTTACTCTATAATACAGTTACTGTTTTTCAATATGCAGATCTTCTCCTAGTTCTCTCCTGCATGAACAAAACTGTGTGAAAGCTCAACATTCCATCTTACCTACTGGAAAGGTCATCCAGACACCTAAGACTGATGGACATTTCGAAAAGAATGCAGACGCACCACCCAATTTGACAATACAGTATTGATTTCCTTTTAACAATCTAAATTTCTAGAACTGGATGGGTTCACTTTAATCCTCTATGATTTGTATTTTGCAAACCTACAAGACAGAGTATTTAGAGATGTACTATCTTGGGTCCCTCTGGGGCTGAAGGACTGTTTGCAAAGCATCTAACTGAATTGTGTCACATTCTTTCCTTTATTTCCTTCCACAACAGATTGATTATGCTGTGCTGCTCAGCACCCTGAAGAATATTGTTGTTATTTCAGTTATATACTGTTTTATTTGTCACAACTTTCCCCAAATACCCTTTCCAATCCATCCATTGAACCCTCACCTTCTTCTACCGGGCTGTGTGACTTTTATTGAGGTGTGGCTTCATTTTGCACCATAAATAGATCACACGTTTGCTAGGGCAGATGCGATGAAGGCGACACCAACTTACTACATGATCGTCTATTAGCTCATTCCAGCCCCTTTTACCCACCCACACATCATTTGACAACATTGTCATTCAGGCCTTTTGTTGTATAAATGTTTAACCTTGTCCACCCCACTCCTGACTTTAATCCCTCTTCTCCAGACTTGAGCATTTGTTTTCCTAAGGTTAGTTTTCAAAAAATGTTGTTCCTCATTTCTCAGAAGAAGTAGATATTGCTAGTTTTTACTATGAGCTCTTCTTTGTTTTGTGTCATCAATCATATTATCATCGTGGCAGTCTGGTCTCTGTCTTTCTAAAGGTATGATATAAATATATCCAAGTAAGTCTCTGTTTTCTTTTAATCAAGTTAACAGTGATGGATAATCCTTTGATTAGTTAACATAGGTGGGAGCTCCGCCGTCCGCCAAGGTACCGCCGCCAAATGACCGCACCGCGGTCAAAAGACCGCGGCGGCCATTCAGACATTTCCTCTGGGCCGGCGGGCGCTCTCCAAAAGAGCGCCCGCCGGCCCAGAGGAAATGCCCCTGCAACGAGGAAGCCGGCTCAGAATTGAGCCGGCGTAGTTGCAGGGGTGCGACAGGTGCAGTTTGCACCCGTCGCGTATTTCAGTGTCTGCATTGCAGACACTGAAATACACAGTGGGGCCCTCTTACGGGGGCCCCTGCAGTGCCCATGCCATTGGCATGGGCACTGCAGGGGCCCCCAGGGGCCCCGCGGCACCCCCTACCGCCATCCTGTTCCTTGCGGGAGACCCGCCAGGAACAGGATGGCGGTAGGGGGTGTCAGAATCCCCATGGCGGCGGAGCGCGCTCCGCCGCCATGGAGGATTCCCCCGAGCAGCGGGAAGTCGGCGGGAGACCGCCGACTTTCCGCTTCTGACCGCGGCTGAACCGCCGCGGTCAAAATGCTCTTGGGAGCACCGCCAGCCTGTTGGCGGTGGTCAGTGGCCCTGGCGGCCTCCGGCCGCCAGGGTCAGAATGACCCCCTGTGTCTTCCCTGTTAGCGCACTAGCCCAGTACTACTATTACCACTACCATAAGATGCCGCCTTGGACAAACCCTGCTGTAAGAAGACTGAGGTAGAAGCCCTCTCTTCATCTATTCAGGTTAATGAATTATGGATTGAGGTGAACTTGTTTAGTTAGCAATTACCTTCTACTGAATATGTTTGTGTATATCTAGGCTTTTGTGGGCAAAATAGACAATGGTAATTACCCTCTAGTGGTCAATACATTTACAGAGGTCAGTAGGGCAAGGGAATAACTAACTGACAGGCACATTTTAAGCAGATTAAAAAAAAAAACAAGCTACACTAAAAGACAGCAGTATAAACTAAAGCACCATAATAAATATTTTAGGTCAAAATGAAGTAAAATAAACAATTCCGCTTTTATTATTTACAAATAGAAATCCTACTCTTTCCCCTGACAACAGGCCACCTTGACCCCAAACAAATTGCCCATCCATAGCCAAACCCAAACAAAATAACTCCAACGAAAGTCCATATAAAATGTCCAAAGAGAAAAACTCCAATCCCAACTCCCTTTCCCACCTTTTCCACCCACAACAAGTGTCCCTCCTACCAAAACAAAAAAGACGCAGAGCTAGAAAATGCAGTCCAAGCATGCAGGGGGCAGCCGTGGAAGAACACGGATGAGTTGATGTCAGTTTGTGGAGGCACTGACAGTGGGAGGTAGGAGGTGCTGGCGGCCAGTTTGAGGAGCTCAGACCCATGGGCATGTTGGCAGCTGCATAGGTCTTGTCTTCCTCCTTCTCCTGAACAGATACCACCCGCTGACATTTTGTGAGGATGGTCTCCAGCCTCTGCTACCACAGCCAGGCTGCTATCTCTTGGCATGTAGGGGGATATCAACCATCAGTAGCTATAGCAAGAAAGAAAAAGGAAAATGGCAAATTATAACAAGTGCTCTGTGCAATCAATTTTAAAGAGTAAAGTGGCATAGACGCTGTGCTTTGCTCATCCCCTAGGGCCATTGGAATTTGATGAGGCTGATTAGGAGTCACAGGGCCATTTTTGTACCTACCCATGCCTCACTGTAGTTGACAAATGTCAAAAGGGTATCATTTGAACTGGCATGAACCTGTTAAGGAAGCCATGAAATATAAATCATTTGTACATAAATGTTGTGCATGCAAAAAAGGGATTTGTAAAGGATTTCTGGAGTGGTTGGGACAGAAATTTGGAAAGTATAAAGGACTGAAGTACTTGGAGGTGACAGAGTGGGCATTGGAAGGAAAGGAAACACACCTTGTTTTAAGTTTAAATTGCATTGACAATTTTGTAAGTGCTGCATTAGCTGAAGCAACTGCATAGACATCACTATTGCACTGCAGAATTGCACCATGCTGCAGAAGCACCATAGTAGCATGGGAGACTAATGTGCAGGGAGGTATGATAGTGGATGGCAGGATACGTATCTGCCTTGCTTAACAACTACAGTCAGTTAATGAAATGAACAGAAAATTAAAACAACACCCACTTTAAACAAAAGCTTAGGTAGCCAAGCAAACCAAGCAAAGTAGGTGAAAAGACACTTCTAGCTCTAAAAACAATCCCTTATTTCTTGATCTAAGCAGTTCTCCATTCATCTTTTCATTGTTCTGTACAGTTTTACACCCACCATTTAAGCTTTACATTCTGTCTCATCTAGTCTTTCACCATTCCAATCCATCCATCAATATATCCACCCATCTATCCATACACTCATCTATCCAGTATCCATCCTTTCAACCATCCTTTCACCCATCCATCCATTAATCCACACATCAGGCCCAATTCACAGAGGTAAACTTAGATCAAAAGTTTAAGTCTATTATGGGTAAGCTTAACTTTACCCATAATAGAGTTAGGCATTTGGTCCAAGTTTAGACTAAGGTGGTCATTCTGACCCTGGCGGTAGACTAACGCCAGGGCCGGGGACCGCGGATGCACCGCCAACAGGCTGGCGGTGCATCCATGGGCATTCTGACCGCGGCGGTACAACGGTGGTCAGAAACGGGAAACCGGCGGTGTCCCGCCGGTTTCCCGCTGCCCTTGGGAATCCTCCATGGCGGCGCTGCAGGCAGCGCCGCCATGGGTATTCCGACCCCCTTACCGCCAGCCTGGCTCTGGCGGTTTTGACCGCCAGAACCTGGCTGGCGGTAACGGGTGTCGCGGGGCCCGTGGGGGCCCCTGCAGTGCCCATGCCACTGGCATGGGCACTGCAGGGTCCCCCTAACAGGGCCCCACCAAGCTTTTCAGTGTCTGCCAAGCAGACACTGAAAATCGCGACGGGTGCAACTGCACCCGTCGCACCCCTTCCACTCCGCCGGCTCCATTCGGAGCCGGCATCCTCATGGAAGGGGGTTTCCCGCTGGGCTGGCGGGCGGCCTTCTGGCGGTCGCCCGCCAGCCCAGCGGGAAACTCAGAATTACCGCGGCGGTCTTTTGACCGCGCAGCGGTATTCTGACGGCGGGACTTTGGCGGGCGGCCTCCGCCGCCCGCCAAAGTCAGAATGACCGCCTAAGAGTCTAAACTTAGACCAAAAGTCTAATTTTTCCATTAGTAAAGTTAGACTTTAGGTTTAAACTTACATTTTTGGTCTAAACTCAGATTTTTTATCTAAGTTCACCTTTGTAAATTGGGCCTATTGATTATTACCATCCACCCACCCATTAGCCCACCCAAGCATCCTTTTACCCATCCACCCTTCAGCCACCCGCACATCCTTTCACTCTTACACCATTTCATCCACTCTTTCTTTCATCTGTAATACTTTGTTTTCCCTTTCCAACAACCCATCATTTGTGGTATCTATTCATTATGAGCTTTTGTCTGCTGAGGTGAAGATAGAAGAGGTCATTAAGAACTCAACCTCCTAAAGCAGAGGGTTCGCAAGCAACACCTTTGCAGTGAGTATACTAATAATTGTCAATAATCAAGCAATTTGGCTTACCAATGCATGTCCCTGCTGCTGCCGGTTTTCCCTTCCAACGGTTTTCCCACTCCGGCGCACTAGTGGCCCCTGCCCTGGTAATCAGTGCAGCTGGAAAAACATGACATATTTTTGAGGCCAGTTACACCTCTAATTGTTATTTTTTAAGAACTAATTTACAAGAAACAGCCTCAATAGATCACTGGAGTTCTATCTTCTTCTATTATTCACTTTATGTTGTTGGTTAACTATGTTAGTAAAGCCTGATAGTCAAGTCAACCACAAATGTTTCATAATCGTGGGGCAGAGCTTCATCACTGAAGCACAATGAAGGGGTGGAATATTTGGTCAATACATGGTGATTAGGTGAGGTCTTGTTTGGCAAATGCCATCTTTATACTACTTTCCAGCCATGCTGCACTTTCATCGAAAGTGCTGATATATTATACTGTATAAATCAATAATACAAACACACAACATGGATGCCACCATGACAATAGCCACTCACTCGTTTTACTGTTTGAGCATAAGCAAGGAAAAGAAGATTTTACAAGCATGCATATAAAGCTGACTCGGCATGCAATCTTCTCCATAGACCATCTGTCCTAAAAATCTGTCCTCTTAGTCTTACAGTGCCAGTCTGTAAGATATTTGAGGGGAGAAGTGAAAGCTAAGCTTAGTAAAAAAGCAGAAGAAAGCCACATACTACAGGCAGAAGGGAGTCAGGTACAGAAACATGAAAAATAGAAAAATGCGGGGATAAAAAGAAATTAACAAAGCTTAGATAAAATAAGTACAAAAAAGGTAGAGACTCAAAGTGAAAAAAATGAGGAGAGGTGAAAGTTAGGGAAATAAAATAAGAGGAAGACTTACTGGGGGCCAGTAGATCTGCCAGCTTAAGTACTGGCGGTGGCTCTGGCACCCTCATCTCATTGACTCACCTGAGATCATGAAGTCTTTTTCCCAATGTGTGCGGAGGCAAGAAATAAAAAGGTAAACACAATGATCAGTGGTACACTCCTAAAAAACATTTTGACAGGCAAGAGTAAACACAGTAACATTGTACTTTTCTAAGTCTGATGACCTAGAGTACTACTATCGACTCACTTTGACCTATTAATTTACTACATCTAAGCCCTACTCTAAATTTCCTAAACTGTGTTTACAATTATGTACCACTACTGATACATTTGTATTCCGATGAATGATCTTTGCTTCTCAACCACCTTTGATGGGTCAACTCAATCTCCCTTTTTTTCAATGCATAATATCATTCAATAATGCACATCACAGGGAGATTATGATTGGGACAGGCTGCATAAGCTACATAAAGAAAGGCACAGAGAAGGGAATGCTAATTCACTGATATTACTTGCTACTACTACCACTATCTTATTCTTGGTGACAGGAGGAGTCTTAGTCTGCATAGGTTCCTATATAATCCGCCCAAATGACTGCTGATGAGAACAATCAGAAAGAGCTGACTGAGCACCTCGCTAGCTCAAACTGGGTCACATAATATTCATCATAATGTAAACTTAGCTTATGTCTGATAGTCAGCACTGCTATTAGAAAAATAAAAAATAGCATTATGTAACACACACAACAAATGAATAACTATTACTCACCGAGCCCTGACACTTCAATGCCCAGCAGGTAGAGCAAATCCTGCTTGCTGTCCATTATGTCCACGTAATGGTGCATCAACTGCTGCTGGGTGCGCATGACAGCAGTTGACACTCCTAAAGGGTGTAACTGCTCCCAGGTCTGCTGCTTGTGGCCATCATGGAGGGGAGGTGGCACTGCACAAAGAACACAAGTGCTGCCACCTCTGCCTCAGTAAAAATGGGTCTGGCTGCACCCCTTGGCGGTGCTGACATCCACAAGCAAAGTGGCTAGCAGCTGCACCAGTGCCACCACTCTCTCTACTGCCCTGTTAAAAAATGGAGCTGGGTGGAAAGAAGAAAGGAAAAGAAATAGAAGGAAGGAAAGAAGAAAGAAAAAAGAAGTAAAGGAAAAAGCAAAAAAAAACAATAGTACAAAAGTATTAAAAAAGTCATGGAAAAACACACATAGAAAAATGACAATGTAAAGTACACAAACACAAAGACACACATGGATAAAATAAAGGCATACATGGATGGATGGATGGATCATTTAGAAAAAGTGGGATTGAAAATATTAAGGGTGAATTAAAGTTAGGCCCAGCACCGTGAACAAGAGAGACAGAGAAAACAAAAGGAACATACACATGCAAATGACGTGGTTCTGTTTGCACAATATTTTCAGTGCAAGAACATGCATCACACTCCCATACATGAAAAACATAGTGTAAGTGGGCACATTGGGCAATTCTGCCTGCTGGCAGAATTTCACAGAGCTGCTGGAGATTTTTAACACTCCAGGGAAATCCATGATGCAGAATGTTCCGAGCTCTGCCCAACCCCAGTCTTGGATTGAAGGAAGAGTTAAGTAAAGTAACCGACTAAAGAATAAATACATGGCAGGGAACTTCAGGTAGAGAAAGTCTGGGGGAAAAGTTGATGCGCAATAAAACTTGTGAAAATTTCAAAGGGCAGCTCCTCATTTCACTCATGTCAATAAACCACAATGCTAGTTTAATAGGCATGCAAAGACAAAAGTCAGGTAGCGAGATATGTGTATCGAAAAAAGCATATATTTTTAAATGAGGAAACCCATCTTATCCACCTATACCAGGCCCACCCATCTCCCCAAATGTCCTGAGTCTTACAATTTCCCAACTTTCCTTCCCACCTCCTACACACAGAACGAAAGTCCCTTCCACCAAAAAAGTTCATTAAAAAAAGGCCTTGAGGGCATCCATTTTATAGTTGATGGATGCCACCTCCTGAACAAGGTTCTACTGCCCACACTGCAGCAGTCCCAGCTCAGGTAGGATGCAGTGGAGGAGGCAGTCTGTTGATGACAAGGAGTAGGGGGATGGTTGTGTACTGCTGAGCAGGAGTTGCACTTGCAAACACCCCAATAATGCAAGGTCCCAAGACAGTTAAAAACTAACCACAGCTAGCGTGGACATAACAGAATACTTAGGGTATAAGAATTTAAGTGTGCCCTCATATGGGGTTTATCTCTCAGGGGAAAGTCCTGCACATTGCCGATCAACCACAGGAGACATGTGGAAATTTGTGCAAGAATTCTTGTGAGAATACCAAAATCTAACAAGAGCAAGAGGCCATCTTGGGTGAAGTTGGCATTACACATAAGAGGTCGCTTCTGCCACTCTGCTGAAGCGAAGCCTTCTCAAAACGTAATGTTGCTGCTTCTCTGCATCTGAACATCTCTGTGCCTAAGAACACCAACAAAGGAGAAGAAAAGACACATTTTGAAAGAAATATGAAGGTGGTAATGCAGTAATGTTAAGGACACTTAGGGGGTTAATAGTGATCAATACTTACAAAATGGTGTAGCAGCAACAATTTGATTTCTGAAAGACAAAAGATAATCAATAATTGCTGTAAAATAATACTGCAGATTAATGTAACAATATCCATAATGTATAGATACTAATACATGATTGGAGATCAGTATATGATTGTTTTCTTAAGCTCATATTAGGAAGATGGAAAATTGATACACAGATACATTATCCATCTGAAAGCTCAAAAGACCGGTATGCAACTTGCTTTATGAACGTTACAATTTTATGAGCCAAATGTTGCTGCAATAGCCTGTTAATAAGCCTTTCTTTATTTAAAGAAAACCAAAAGAGAGAAGGTTATGTTGTGAAGTACAGTGAAGCAAGGGAGAGAGGTCATCAAATGTGGGAAATTGGAAACAACAAGGTACAGACACATGCAATTATAGGCTCACCTATTCGATAGAGGGAAGTAGAAGCTTAGTATAAGATCTCTAAAATCCTGGTTTATATTACAGACAAACTCCAAACCACTTGCACAGAATAGTCCACGAAACTCAAAGAGGGAAGAACAGCAGTTACATCATAAGACTTCTTGCACATTCTCTCTGCAACACATTCCCTTTACATTTCTGTTGCTGCTCCCCCGGCAGTGTATCATTCACAAAGAAGGTGTGGACTAGGATTGGCATTGGGACTCAGCATCTCAACCTTCCATCTCGCTCATCCAGGATTATACAAGTGAGTGACTCACAGCACTGGCACTGTTGTCGCTGGGATGGAGGTGGGCCGGGCTGGCACCCTACGGCACTTGAGTCAAATGCCTCCACCTCCTGCAAGGCTACTAACCAGTGATATTTGGCCACCATGTCCTCTAGCCACTGGCGCAATAGCCGGACAGCTATCTTTGCCTGGATGGGTGACCTCCAACAGCAGGAGTAGCGCTATCAAGAAAGAAAAAGAAAGAAAAACAAGAATTGTAATGGTCAGCGGAAATACTTGTTTATAATATGGTGGCAAAGTATCAGAACATTGTTGGTCCCCTAAGGCATTTGGAACTTTTCATGCGATTAGTCACAGGGCCATGCTACAGGTAATGTAATAACATTGCATGCAATATTTAAGCCAGAATATCAACATAATCAAAAAGTGATCTTTGATTAAAAAATGTAATATTAAAACTGAACAGACACTTTGGGGGTCATTATGACCCTAGTGGTCACTAGACTGCCAGGGTCATAGTTGCGGTCAGACCGCCGCCAAAGAGCTGCCATGGTAAAACCACAGACACTGCGGTTCTAATCCACCAGGGCAGCGCTGCAAGCAGTGCTGCTCTGGGGATTACGAGTCCCCATCCGCCAGCCTGTCCATGGTAGTGAACACTGCCCTGGAAAGGCTGACAGAATTGGGGACTCGGGGGCCCTTGGGGCCCCTGCACTGCCCATGCACTTGGCATGAGCAATGCAGTGACCCCCATGCATAGCCCCATAACGCATTCAACTGCTTGAATTATGGGCAGTGGAATGTGCGATGGGTGCTGCTGCACCCACTGCACCGCCACTTTGCCGCTGGCTCCATTAGGAGCCGGCTGCAATGTTAGGGCCCTGTTCCCCACTGGGCCGGCAGACGGAAACTCTTTTCCAGCCCACCGGCCCAGTGGGGAAGCCATAATAGGGACGGCAGGGTTCAGGCCGCACAGGAGGCCTGATTAGGGGATGGCATTAGCGGGCAGCCTCCGCCGCCCGCCAATGTAAAAATGAGGGCCTTTGTGTGTTATTAATTATCTCTCACTAATGAGTAAGGCGCATATGCAGCACAATCAATAATACAGTTGATTTCAGTATATGTGCAACAATAACTGGGGCGTGTTGCGGCAGCTACTCTGCAGCATGTTTTTGAAACAGCTGTAAAGACATGAGCATTTATTGACTTAATGATATAATATTTCCAATGGCCCTGCTCTTCTCCAACTGCATCTTCAAATCTACCCTAACTCCAAATGGTTTGCAATGTATATTGCATCCACGGTAAGAATAAATTATACATATATCACAAACGATCCACTGTAGTTCAGCGAACAAGATTTTTTTTATTTAGCATGTTTGTCACAGAGAATCCCATCCACTAAACGCTAAATGATTCACTTATTCCCACATTACACGCTGGCCTCCTTCTCAAATTATTTTCAACAAATACCTTAATTTGGAAGTAGGGAAAGTTACTCTACAGGACCGCAGGTTAGAGGAATAAAGCTAGGTGGAGATTTAGCAACGGAATGAATGGGGTTCACTGATAATGTGCTACGCTTTTGCTTAGCCACATTGTTGATGGTTGATGACTAGATGGAAGGAAAAAATTGTAACATGAGTATATTTATCATGGAAGCCATGAAATATGTCACCTTGGCAGAAAACGCGGCACATGCTGAAATATAATGGAACTTTTTTTGTAGGCTTGAACAGAAGGAAAGAATGATGAAGTGAAGTACTAGTAGCTGACTAAGTGGACAATGGGAAACACCTTGGCCCATATTTATACTTTTTGACGCAAAACTGCGCTAACGCAGTTTTGCGTCAAAAAAATTAGCGCCGGCTAACGCCATTCTGAAGGGCCATGCGGGCGCCGTATTTAATCAATGACGTTAGCCGGCGTTAGCCGCCGGCGCTGCCTGGTGTGCGTGGAAAAAAACGACGTACACCAGGCAGTGCCGGCGTAGGGGAAAATGGAGTTTGGGCATCAAAAAATGGGGCAAGTCAGGCTGAGGCAAATTTTTCGCCTCAACCCGATTTGCGTCATTTTTTTTCACTCCCAACCCCCATTGAAATGACTCCTGTCTTAGCAAAGACAGGAGTCATGCCCCCTTGCCCAATGGCCATGCCCAGGGGACTTCTGTCCCCTGGGCATGGTCACTGGGCATAGTGGCATGTAGGGGGGCACAAATCAGGCCCCCCTATGCCACAAAAAAATAAAAATAAAATACTTACCTGAACTTACCTTAAGTTCCCTGGGATGGGTCCCTCCATCCTTGGGCGTCCTCCTGGGGTGGGCAAGGGTGGCAGGGGGTGTCCCTGGGGGCATGGGAGGGCACCTCTGGGCTCCTTCCGAGCCCACAGGTCCCTTAACGCCTACCCTGACCAGGCGCAAAAAAACGACGCAAAAGCGGATGGACGTCATTTTTTTTGACCCGCCCACTCCCGAGCATCATTTTTGCCCGGGAGTGTAAATACGGCGCACATGCCTCGGAGTCATTTTTTAGAAGGGAACGCCTACCTTGCATATCATTAACACAAAGTAGGTGTCCACGCTAAAAAATGACACAAACTCCATGAACTTTGGCGCTAGACGCGTCTAACGCCAGAGTATAAATATGGAGTTCCTTTTTGCGTCAAATGTGCGTAAAAAAAAATGACGCAAATCCGGCGCAAACAGAGTATAAATATGGCCCCTGATGTCTTAACAGTACTACACAATATATATAAAAGAGGAACACTTACTAAAAAAAAGGGCGCAGATGAAATTTACAGACAGGTGAAAGCCACCTGTAGAAATAGGAAAATAGAAAACACAGGGTAATGAAGGGATAACAAATATTAGATAGGGAAGTTGAAAAAAGTAGAATGTATAACAACACAAAGCTATATTTATACTAGTGGGAAGAGGTAAAAGTGAGCAATAATAATAAACATGGCTTTCTAGGGCTAACAGAACCATCGGCCAGGGCACTGGTGGTAGTCCTCTTAGCCTTTGGATCCGTTCTTGCCCTTGGGTTCTTATGTCAGGAATAATTACAATTTAAAAATAGATTAGTGGTACCCTTTACAATAACATTTTGACACACACACACAGCATTGTACTTCCTAAAGCAGATAACCTGTTCCTAGTTTTTCTAAACTAAAATTAAATTTTGAACTTTACTTGCCTGACCCCTTTAGAGGGGCAAATCATTCTCCATTTGCATACAGTACATAAGGGATATTGGGGGTGAATGACCTACCTAAAGGCACAAAGAAGAACATGAACACCCCTGGAATACTATAATCTTAATATTATCAGGAGTTGGTATAGTTTAAATCAGCCCAAGCAAGCACCCGGCTATCTCAAGCTGGAACAGAATACAGGCAGCATCATTCACTTGACATCCACTTCACTCCTGTAGTGCAACAGCCTCCTTGTCTTTCTCCCAGGTGCCCAAATTTATTAAGGGTTTGTGTTGTCCTTGCCAAGAAGGATTGTTTTTGTGCAAGTAGTTGTGCTTACCTGCACACAAATCCAAGGTACTGTGTAATGTGGCACTTCTGAACCATAGAGCAAGGGTGCCTGCATTCACTGTAGGCACAACTCAGTGCAGCAGCAGAGGTACTGAGCAGGATAGCCACATCCATTAATACATTAATACATATGTTGCATTCCTGCCCTCTCCCTTTGACACAGAGCAGCAAGTTGCCTTGATGCATTGTGTGACATTTTTATACCTCTGGGTCCAATGCAATAAGAAATCTGTGCAGATGAACCTTGACATATTACATCAACTGCCCACTTACTTGAGAAGACCATGGGCACAGCTGCAATTATTCTCAAGTATTAAATATTCATTTATTTATGTGAGTGGCACACACTCACATAAAAAAAAAAACACTTGCCTGAACATGGTACAATGTTCTTAAATAAAATGTCCTTTTTGCACCAGAGGACCCATGATAATTAATGCAAAGGTATATATATACTGGCGGTCCCCAGTAGGTAGCTATAGTTAGGACCATGTTTCCATAGGAAAAGCTTTTTGTGACTTGCCTATACCCTTGGTTCCGTTGGGCGATTTTTCACAAAGCTTTCCATAAAAAGTTTTGCTGTGATTCTTGTTGCACATGGAAGGTTTTGGGTTGATCCGTCAAGAGGGGGCCAAGACAAAGGGGGCTCAAAAAAGGTTGTGTTTCCTATGTTAATTTCCATAGGACTCTTTAGACACAACTATAGGCTGAACCACTGGACAGAATTACACCAAATTTGTCAGAAAGCTAGCTGTCAGTACACTGATTACACTTTCACTGATTTGGTGTGAATCCATTCAGTAGTTTTTGAGAAGTTTAGAGAAAGACAAATTTGTATATCTCTGGCCGCAATGTATTCACAAACAAATATGAGCTCATGCAGGGAAATGCACAGCTCTGATTGGCTACCAGCACTTCAAACCATGAAGTATTGGCAGTCATCTTGTGACTCGACTTCAGCTGAGTCCCAGAAATAACAGTAAAAAATTAAAGTGGCCAGGGTAGAAACACCCTGACCTCTTAGCACTGGTGGGGGTCCCAGAAGGACACCCCCAGATAAATAAAACATCAAGTGCGGACTTCACTGTTTGTTTTTTATTGACTCCCGGTTGGGCCAGGTCCTATGGGCATTAATCATTTAGGGGGTCATTCTGACCCTGGTGGTCCATGACCGCCATGGCGGAGGGTGGCGGAAGCACCGCCAACAGGCTGGCGGTGCTTCCTGGGCGATTCTGACCGCGGCGGTAAAGCCACGGTCAGAAAAGGGGAGCCGGCGGTTTCCCGCCGGTTTCCCGCTGGCCCAGGGAATCCGCCATGGCGGCGCTGCTTGCAGCACTGCCATGGGGATTCCGACCGCCTTCCCGCCAGCCTGTTTCTGGCGGTGTCCACCGCCAGAACCAGGATGGCGGGAACGGGTGCTGTGGGGCCCCCTAACAGGGCCCCACAAAGATTTTCATTGTCTGCTTTGCAGACAGTGAAAATCGCGACGGGTGCCACTGCACCCGTCGCACCCCTGCAACTCCGCTGGCACCATTCCGAGCCGGCTTCATTGTTGAAGGGGCTTTCCCGCTGGGCCGGCCGGCGGTCTTCTGGCGGTCGCCCGCCGGCCCAGAAGGAAAGCCGGAATGGCCGCCGCAGTCTTTTGACCGCGGAGCGGTCTTTCGGCGGGAACCGCTTGGCGGGCAGCGACCGCCGCGGTCAGAATGACCGCCTTACTGTGGGAGGGCCTCCTGACCCACCCAGAGCCCTGGGGACCACAACCTCCCTGGGGCTTCCATTCTAATGTAAGTGTGGGGGCCTGTAGTCCCCCACCCCCCATGGACCACCAACTCCGTGGGGCATCAATTCTAATGCAAGTGGGCGGCCCATGGCTCCCCACACCCTGGGGACCACCAGCCCCTGGAGAAAAAAGAAAACAATGGAAAGGGTGTCTGTTTTGGACCCCCTTAGCTCTGGGGATCACCATCTCCCCGGGGCAATGTCCACGTTGGAGAGGGGCCACACGGCCCTCTCTTGGAGACACAAATGGCCCTGGGGACAGCCACCCCCTAGGGCTGGCTCCTGCTGTTTCCTGGGGTGCACACCCTCGAACCATAGCTGTTTACTGTGGTTTTGCTACAGCACTGCAGCTGCAGCCAGGTTACAGTAAACACTCTGCTGTTTGACAGAGGGCCCTTTAAAGCAGGTACCGTTGTCATACAGCAGAGGAATTATAAGGGTGTTGTGGTGTGCCAATCAGAATTGTAAAAATGGTCCCTAGCCTGCTGTGACAATTTTAAAGGCAGAGAGAGCATAAGCACTGAGGTTCTGATTAGCAGGGTCCCAGTGAGACATAAAAAACACACTGAAAAATAGGGTTTTCACTATGAGCACTGGGGTCCTGGCTAGCAGGATCCCAGTGAGACAGTAAAAACACCCTGACATATACTCACAAACAGGCCAAACGTGGGGGTAACAATGCTAGAAAAAAGCTACCTTCCTACAATATTCTATTCTATACCATCTTTCATATTCTTATATATATATATATATATATATATATACATATATACATATATATGTATATATATATATATATATATATATATATATATACATTATAGTTGAGAAATATCAGAGAAGAGATCACTCTAATAGTTAGCAGCACTCAAGCCAGTGTAGGTTACATCCTCCCAGAAATACATATCATGCTCCTTAAGAGCTTGTGCCACTATAATAGCTAATAGCTTGTGAGTCATGCTGAGGAGGCTTAACTTTCCATAGAAAGACCATGCGTCAATACTATAAACAAATGATTGTGGCTTTATATAAACTCCTGTTTTTGGTCATGAAATATTTAATGTGATTTTGCACACGTCAGAGGAGACATTGGCCCTCATTATGACATTGGTGGTAAATCCCACTTACCGCCAATGCTGACTGCTGCCAACATACGGCTGCCGTGGTGAATATCCGCAAACCATATTATGACACACACACACCAATCCATCACTATACAGCCATACACACAAATCCACCAGCCCAAAGGTCAGTGATAAACTGGCGGTATCAAAACCCACACCGTTACGCCAACAGAACCACGCCCACAACATTATGACCCACGAATCACCACTGCAGCCATTTAATGGCGGTAAACCATTAGGAGTACATACCGCTGCACTCAAAATACACACACACTAACAAAACAACACCACATTGGACAATTTGAATAACATACACCGGACACCCATACACACACCACACACACACCACTATAAAACACCCACCCACATTACCCACAACCCTTTACGACTACAAACAATTACCACTAGAGAGAGACAGCAAGAGCACCCACACAACCAGAGCCATATACCACTATCACCTATACACCACCCACGCACCTGACATCACACACCTCAACACATCACCCTACACATCCTCACCCACACTACACACACTACACTCATGGCTCCACAACAACACCCCAGATGCTCTGAGGTGGAGCTAAGGGTCATGATGGAGGAAATCATCCGGGTAGAGCCACAGCTATTTGGAACACAGTTGCAGCAGATATCCATTGCTAGGAAGATGGAGCTATAGCGGAGGATCGTGGACAGGGTCAACGCCATGGAATAGCACCCAAGAACCAGGGATGACATCAGGAAGAGGTGGAACGACCTTCGGGGGAAGGTGCGTTCCATTGCAGCAAGACACCAGATCACAGTACAGAGGACTGGCCGTGGACCCCACCTCCTCCCCCACAACTAACAACATGGGAGGAGCAAGTCTATGCAATCATATATCCTGAGGACCTGACCGGAGTAGGAAGAGGGCTGGACTCTGGTACAACTCTCTATTACTATTACCCCAACCTACCTGCATGCCATCACATACCCCCACCCTTACCCTCACTCCTACCACCCCACCACTTCCCACACACCACTCAATAATAACCGACTCATCCCAATGGCAAGCACTGCATGCTCTACCAATGCATGGCCCCACTCACAGCCCTGCATGGACCCCTATCACAACAGCATGCACACTAGAGAGAATCAGCTAAGCCACCAAAAAACAACTCACACAAGGCAAATCTGCCAGGGCAATAACAACCATAGAGGGCAACACACCCATGCACAATATGTCCCAAATAGAAACAATAACAATGCATTTACATCCCCACAGGAATGCCAGCCAATGTCACCTCAGAAAAGGTGCCAGCAACATCCAGTCCTAAAACAGAAGAGGCCCACAGTGATGACAGCAGCTCTGGTCACCTGGATCTGGATGACCAACCTGGCCCATCATGGACCCCTACACATTCGGTTACCCAGACACAGTCTCACACCACCACAGAGCCTCCCCCTCAAGAAACACTACCACAGCACCCACACAAACCTCTGTGCCCATGACACGTCAATCAGCAGTGTGTCTACCACTGGAGACCAGGCGGATGCCAGGCCACCACACAAACCCAAGACAGTCAGGGACCTGGGGTCAGTGGCAGTGGGCACACGGTTCAGGGGACAGAGGCACAGGACAACAGACAAGCTGGGATGACTACTGTGCCCCAGGGCAAGGACAGGCCCAGGGAGCTGATTCTCCAAGAGGCACTCACCACGATCCTGGGAGCATACCAACATTCCCAGGAAATGCTGGACCAGATCATGGACACGATTCAGGAGAACATGCGGCTGCAGGAGGTACAGTACCTGGGGATCAGGGAGGACTTGAAGTCCATTCACACCACCCTGGTCTCCAGTGCAGGGGTGCTGGCAGACATGGGCAACAGTATGAGAGAGGCAGAGGCACACCAGCGGGCTCCTGACACTAGCCAGACTACTGAACAGCCCTCCACCTCCGCTAGTGGACAGTAGGCACCACCAAAGGACCTTCAGGCCACCAGCACCCCTCTCCCTGCAGAAGGTGAACCACCCCGCAAACTTTTCCTGTGATCCAGGCAGAAGCCAAAAACTATTGCCAGGACCCCATCCAGGACAAAAGACTCTCCTGATTGTCCCCCTTGTGTCCCACTCTGTCAACCTGTCCACCTTGAACTGCCATTGCTCACCTTTCTATGTCCCCTTGGACAATGTACTTGTGCTACAAATAGACTGGACTCTAACCTGGACTTTCCTCCATCACCCCAGCCCATTGCACTACCCACTTTTCTTCGGATCACTGCAATAAACACACTTTGAAAAAACTGGATGTATGGAGTATGTCAAATTATTTAAGTATGTATTTGTTTAACAAGGATTAAACATTGCAATTCAATTTTACAGTAATATTTACATAGGAAAGACCTGTAGTTGGCTGCAGTGAATACACCAGGAGCAATAGTGGGATACCATCATTTGCAAAAAGAGATGCCAATGGGTACAGTGAGTGGGCATAGAAGTAGGAATCCACAGCCTGCCAGTGTCAATGTCAAACATCAAACTATCAATGAAATGCGAAATAACACTGTCTTAACTGTGTCATTGGAAGTATTGACAAATTACTGCATTGCTGTTGTCCTTATCCTCATCTTCTGCCTCCGAATCTTCACTGTCCCCAGGGTCCACTACCACCACACGGCCATCTCAAGCCTCCTCCTCCTGCAGAAAAGACACCTGGTGTCTCAAGGCAAAGTTGTGCAACATACAGCATGCCATGATGATGTAGCAGACCTTTTTGGGTGAATAGCACAGGGATCCACCTGTTAGATGGAGGCTCCGAAACCTGGCCATCAGGAGGCCAAAGGTGCATTCAATAATCCTTCTTGTTCGCCCATGTGCCTCATTGTAAGGTTCCTCTGTCCTTGTCCTGCGATTCCTCACAGGGGTCAGTAGCCATGATAGGTTGGTGTAACCAGAGTCACCTGTAAATATTGAGTAACAACTGTGAGCTACACACTGGCCCTTATGTCCCACACCATACCCGTACACCAACATCCACTGGATGGGAACCAGGGCTCACCTATTAGCCACACCCTGTGCCTCTGTAGTTAGGCCATCACATTTAGGATGGTGCTATTCCTCAGGATAAAGGCATCATGCACCAACACAGGATACTTATCATTGACATGGAAGATGTAATGGTCTGCCAAACACACCATCTGCACATTTCTGAAGACCTGTTCATTTTGGCAGGGGGAAAAATGCAACATGTATCCCATCAATCACACCTCTGATGTTGGGGATATGTCCCATTGCATAGAAGTCAGCCTTCACTGTGGCCAAATCCTCCACCTGGGGGAAAACGATGTTGCTGCACATGTGTTTAATCAGGGCAGACAACACTCTGATCAGCACTATTGAGAACATTGGCTGTGGCATTCCTGCTGCCAAGCCCACTGTCGCTTGGAAAGAACCTGTTGCCAGAAAATGGAGCACTGATAGCACTTGCACAAGAGGGGGATCTCAGTGGGGTGATGGATAGCAGATATCCGGTCAGGCTTCAATTGGGCACACAGCTCTGTGATTGTGGCCCTCTCAAGTCTGTAGGTGAGGATAATGTGCCTGTCCTCCATTGTTGCCAAGTCAACAAGTGGTCTGTACATGGGGTATGTCTCCATCTCCTATTCATCTCTAGCGGTAACCATCTATAGGGCACAAGAGTGAGCAGCTGGTCATAATCTGTACATTGTAACCACTACAGTTCAATGCAAATTGTGATTGTTCCAATTTATTGGTGGCATATGTCTAGAATGTGAAATTGTGAACTGTGACACAGTTAGGATCCATGGCCTGCCCCCCACCCCCTGAAATGGTGTCCGCCTGTCCAGTCTGGACAGACAGATGGAAATGAGGTAATTCCGCTGATGTTGTGCACCATTGCGGTAGGCGGTTGGGAACCGCCATGCAACTCCTCCTGGTTATTATTGGGCTCTATGGGGTACATTGGCCAATGGTGATCTACGCCGGCAGTGACGATATGGACTGCCGTGGACATCACCACCATTTTCGATCTGTTCACTCACTTACTACCTGACCTTCAACAGAAGAGGACCTACACTGCATGTGCTGCTGTGACCTGTGACCTGCAACTGTGAGTACGATGCATGGGGTATGAATGCATGGAGTGCTGTGTGTAAAGGCCTAATGTAGGGGGGATGGTGGATGGGTCCTGGGCAGCATGCAGCATGTATGCTGGGCCATGTCTGTGCCAATGGGGATGGGAAGGGGCATGGTGGGCCATGATTGTAACAGGCAGGATGGTCTGACTAATACCTTTCCCTGTGTCTAGATCCTCTGCAGGTCAGCACCCATGAAAAGAAGGGTATATGGCATCCTTTCGCCAAGGATTCGTGGACCTTGGGGGTCTACGGCAGGCGGAGCACCCACTTTCGGAAACGGTGGGAGGACCTGAGATGCTGGGCATGGAAGACCGCGGATGGCCAGCTGGGGATGGCCTCATAACGAGGAAGGGGTGCACCTCGAACCCTGACCCCCCTGATGGCCTGCATACTAGAAGTGGCCTGGAGCTGGATGGGTTCTAGGGGGCATCACAGCAGCCACAACGGGGTGAGTACAGTGCCCATCATCACAACTTACGCATGGTAGGGTGTTATCTGGGTGGGGATGTGTGCCTGTGGGTGCCCCTAGGCCAGGCCTGCCATTGCAGAGTAGGTCCCATGTTGTTCAGGGTTCTGATATGAAAATCCTCCTCCAAGTTAGTATGCATCCACTACCGGGCTGGGGTGTGTGGGTCCCAGGTATGCTGCAGTTGGCAGTATGTGTCCCTCCCCATGGCACCTGGTGACTAGCATTGTAACTGGTAGTGCATTGTCTAGTGTGTAGGGCTGTTCCCTGTGTGTGAGTGTGTTGTGTACACCAACAGTGGTGTTGGTGCTGCCACTGACCAAGTGTAGCCTTTGTCTCTCCCCCCCCTTTTTGTTTTGTCACTCTGTCCTTAAGTATATTAGCATCATCTGGCATAGGAGCAGAGGCACCAGCAACGGAGGGAGCTGCATCCCACAGGACCCAGGAGGCTGAGTCCACCGACGATGAAGGCACCAGTGGGACGGAGGGCGAGGGGAGCACCACGGCGGAGACAGGAGGGGACAGTAAGGACATGGATACCTCCTTCAGTGGGAGCTCCCTGGTGGTGGCAGACACCTCTGTGCCCACCCCATATAAAGGTACAGCCACCGCCCCCCATACCAGCAATGTCCTCCCAGCAGCCCCTCAGCGAGTTTCCTGTGCCCGGCCACCCAGGAGGGTGGGCATCTCCTTCGCCCCAGGCACCTCAGGTCCTACCCCAGTGAGCCCTGCTGCCCTGAGTGAGAAGGCTATTGACCTCCTGCGATCCATCAATGTCGGGCAGTCAACCATTGTGAATGCCATCCACGGGCTGGCAGCCCAAATGCAACAGTCCAATGCAATTCTAGAGGGCATTCACACTAGCATGGCGGCCCAACACAGATCAATCCAGGCTCTGGCCTCCTATCTGATGACAGCCATTGTCCCTGTTTCCACCCTCCCCTCTCCAACTTTCTCTTCCCAGTCCCATTCCCCTCAACCCCAACCTATCCCAAGCACACAGGCAGATGAGCATGCACACAGGACAACACACAAGTGTAGACATGGCAAACACAAGCACCACACTTCATCCCACAGGCACTCACACAAACACCATCCAGATGCAGACATACCAACATCCACTGCCTCCACTGTGTCCCCCTCCTCCTCATCCTCCACCTCCCTCCCAGTTGCGTCCCCACTTATACCTGCATGCACTACATCCTCATCCACTACCACCATATCAGCACACCTATCAGAACACACACCTCACTGGCAGTCACCACCCCAACATCCATGAACACACCCCCTGTGTCCTCTCCCACTGTGTCTGTGCCCCCTCCTCCAAAGTAAACACTCAGACACCCAACAGCCATCCACCTCACAGCAGCATCCAGCCCATGCACCTACACCCAAACACAGCACATTGACACCTCCTACATCCACTCCCTCCTCCTCCATTCCCAAAACTTCTCCTTCTTCCCACCTCGATGCCGCTAAGAAGCTTTTCCTCTCCACCGTTGACTTCTTCACTCTCCCTCCTCCCCCGTCCTTCACGTCAGGCGAGGGTGGTCAAAACCCATGCAAGCACCTAAACCTCCCAGTCCACGGGCACAGTAGTGTCCCTAGCAACTCCAGGTGGGAAAGGATCCCAGGCACCAGCCAGCAAGACGGAAAGGGTGCCTGCCCCAAGTGCTGCAAGGAAGGGTAAGGAGCCACCCCCCAGCATCTGCACGGAAGGGCAAGGGGCCACCCCCAGCTGCTGCAAGGAAGGGAAAGGAGCGACCCCCAGCTGCTGGTAGGAAGGGCAAGGAGCCACCCCCAGCTGCTGACAAAAGGAGCAAGGAGCCATCCCCAGCTGCTGGCATGAAGGGCAAGGGGCCTGCACCAACAGGCAGTAAGGGCAAGGGGCCTGGTACTGTGACTCTGTCTGAGCCCACACCACCAACCATGGTGGTGCAGCCGCCTTAGGCTACAGGGGATGGGCTAGAGCTACCCCCCACAACCACCAGCAGCAGCACAACCACCACCAGCAGTGGGCAGTTGTCTGAGGCTGCAGGGGATGGGCAGGAGCCTCCCCCCACCACTACCAGCAGCAGCAGCAGCACCACCACTGCTACCACTGAACAGCTGTCACCGCCGGCGGACATTCTGTAGGTCTGCACCCATGGGCTGTTGTGCAGCATGCCCCCTGCAAATGCTGTGGGTATGACACCCACCTGAGAGACTGTGACCTTGCACTACCCAAGATCTGCATCAATGGGCACAATGCCCCCTCCAGAACCAGTGGAGATGCCATCCACTCACCCCATCCTCCCCAGGATGAAGAACACTGGCCATGATGCCCCCTCCAGAACTACTGGAGAAGCCATCCAATTGACAGACTGTGGCCTTGCACTCCCCAGGACCAAGCACAGGGCATGTTGCCCCCTCCAGAGCATGTGAGCAAGTCACTCATTTGAGAGACTGTGGCCTTGCACTCCCCAGGACCAAGCACAGGTCATGTTGCCCCCTCCAGGACCAGTGGAGTTGTACCATCTGCTGGCTAAGGTGCCCCCCATTTCCCATCCCCCTGAGGTTCCTGCCTTTTTTCCAACCGATGCCCCTGCAGTTTTCTCTCTGTGTTGTTGCAGGAGTAAAGTGGGGCCTTGGACATTGTAATGTGGCCCTGTGGCCCACGAACATTGAGGACTGGGCAGTTTCCCTTCATTTGTAAATATGTATATACTTTGTGATTTGGATACATGTATTGCTACTATATTTATCTTATTACACTCACTTTTATCTATTGGAGTTGTCCTTGCATTATTCCTGAGGGGTATGGGGCAAATATGTTATGTTGCTGCATCTGCTTGTGTGTATGGAGTTGGGGGAGAGGGTGTTGCGTGTTGCGTTTTGCGTGTTACGTGTGTGTGTCACTCTGTTTTTCCTACCTAATCCCCTGTGTGTTAGGCAGCTGTACTCACCATGGTCATCTTCCCTGTTGTTGGTGTTCATATTGGAGAAGGACATAAATAAACATTGGGAATATGTGCAGCTCGGTCTCCATGGCGGCGTGGTTCTTCTCTGAGTCTACACAGGTGAGTCCTTTGAATTCTGAGATCTGTTTCTGCCAGGCTTTTGATGTTGTTGGTACTGCCCTGGAAAAGGTGGTGGATTGGACTGTCAAAATACGGTGGGCGTAACATTGGCTTCCGCCTGGCTGCAGGCAACTACCGCCATGATGCCTGTTGATTCTGCCCTGGCGGTCGGTGTATTAAATTTGCTGTCTGTCTGGGCTGTTTCCGCCATATTCATAATTTGGCGGTATTTACCGCCAGCCTGTTGGCGGTATTACCACCACTTTATCACCAACCGTCAGGGTTGTAATGAGGGCCATTATGATTACTTTTAGAGGGAGATGTGCAATTTATGTCATGCATCGTACTATGTGGCACGTGGCACTATGATCATATATGAATGATCATGGTTTAGAAAAAAACCTTTTTGTTTAGAAATGTCTCACATGGAATTGCATGAGTGATAAGATAATTTATACTTACATCTAAAGAAAACTGTGTAATATGCATCATGCACCATCTTATGTGGCACATGAAACTGTCATTATCAGCACCTCTGTAGCAAAGAGGTAAGCCCATGGAGTGAAACCTGTGCATTTTTACTGATGGGGGATCCAACATATTATTAGATTCTCCCTGACGATTTGTTATACATGAATATTTTTAAGGATGTGTTACTTTACCTACTATCAGTTCTGGGATCTCTACTGGTGTGCTGTTTCCATTTTTGGAAATCAATAGAAGTGAGCACCATGCATACATTGTCATGGCTGAACTTTCTATGAAAGGTGATAGGAAAATCTCTGTTTACAACCTAGGGAAGTTGCAGTACATATTGTATATTAGTATATTTAGCACTTGTCACTTTACTTAACATCAGCACTGTAGTATTATCTGGCTCATTGAGTTGGTCTTGTGCATGGGCCCGGAGAATAGCACTAAATATCATATCAGTTTTGTGGGAAATGTGCAATATGTGTCATTGTTTTTTAATTGATTCCCGATATCTCTTAGGAATTGGCAGTGGTAACTGAAACTGAGTTTGTACTACAACAGATATACTAATGAATGTGTGTGACTCTGTAGATATGGAGACTGCCAGATGTATTTACCTATGCATTATACTGTAACCTTTTGAACATTGTGGAGGTATTGCATTTGGCATATTGGGGATTGTCGTCTAGAAACAAGCATGGACACTTTAAAGTAGACAGATAAATGAATGTACTTAATTATACAGGAATATCTGGGATATATTGATATGACTAAATGGGGATTGCAGTGGGTCATATGACTGAGCCCTGAGAGCTCTCTTGTTGGGGGGTCAACATAACAAATGAAGGACTGTCACTAAATGAGCTATGCCATGATAACCATTTAGACTCAGTGGAAGGCATAGAGCCAAAACGTGTCTGTCGCGTTAACCTTGGTAAAGTGCACACGGTTAAGGAATTCTTTGCTTACAATAGAATACATCACAACGGAATACTGCTGTCTATGTACTGTGTTTCCGTGGGTTGGGGAAACAACATGTGATATATATATATATATATATATATATACACACACACACACACACACACACACACACACACTCTATGCCTACAGCCTGTAAATTAAATGCTACTAGTGGGCCTGCAGCGCTGCTTGCGCCACCCACTGAAGTAGCATTTCAAACCTGTCTCAGGCCTGCTAGCGCAGGGCCTGTGTATGCATTTTTCTGCCACAGGCACCTGGCATCTACATTTACTTGCCAGGCCCAGAACTCCCCTTTTACTAAATGTAAGTCACCCCTAAGGTAGGCCATAGCTAGCCCTATGGGCAGGGTGCTATGTATTTAGAAGGCAGGACATGTGCCAGATTGCGTGGCCTGTCCTGGTAGTGACAAACAGCCTAACTTGGTGTCTCACTGCTGTGAGTGTTGCCTTCTCATAGGATTGCATTAGAAATGCCCTGCTTTATACGTAGGGGGGTATTGTCTGATTTATGAGGGATAGCGTAGGCATGTTTGTTATGGTTGTAATGGTGATAAGAAATGCTGCTTACTGGTGTAGGTGTATTTCTTATTACTATTACAGAACTGCCACTTCTAGGAAGTGAGCATTTCTATGTGCTTATGACTCTGGTGTTTTGCAGCTTGACTCCAATGACACTTGGGCTTTGTGCATACTTTTCAGACAGCCTGTACAAAGGTAGGGTGGAGGTCCCACAGAGGTGCATCTGCATACTCAATAGCTTTCCTGGGCTGAGAAAAAGAAGAGGCGGGGCACCCCTACATATGTAAAGGCTGTGCCCTGGCCTCACACATTAGGGTCATTTACCCCCAACTGATGATTGGAGCATGTGCTGGAGGAGAGAGGGGGCACTTCCAGAACTAGTTATAACTGTTTGGAACCTCCTCTCCCCTTCCATTGTAAAACACTGTAAAAACTGAGTATAAGTACAGGAGTGTTTTCCCCACAATTTGGAGACATTTTGGAACTGGACACAGAAGGATGGAAGGACTCACCTGGAACCTCCATGGACTGCTGCTGCTGTGCTGACCTGTGACCTGCTTGGTCACTGTAAGGAACTGCCTGCATTTCCCTTGCGCTGGCCTGCTGCTAGGCACTGTCCCCTGTTCTCCTTCTGCCTGAACTCTGCTCCCCAGGGTCATGGTGCTGTGGCCCCTGATCCCTGCAACCATGTGAAGCACGAAGAGTGCACCACTACTTGAAAGAACTAGCACTTTGGAAAGCACTTCAACTTTTATAGAACTAGTGCTTGGGAAAAGCGCTATACCTTTATTTCTTCAGTGCTTGAGAGCACTTATTGTGCCGTAGGAAATTCACCGCCACGACCCAGGCTTGCTGTATTGTTGAAGCATGAGTGAACCTTGCTTCACAGTGCCCCCTGGGCACGAAGAAAATCCATCTGCAGAAAACCAGAGCAAGTGTGCTCTTATCGGTGCCCCCGGGGCGAGGTTCGCACCGTGGAGCGCCCCCGGGCACCAGAAGGTCCTGACTTAGGGCCATTCACCTCCGAAGCCCAGGGAGAAGGTGAATTCACCTGCCGGTCGGGCAGGGCAACCAGGGTGCATCCGAGCCAGTTGGGAGCCCTCAACGGGCTCAGTACTCGCTCCCAGAGGAGCGCGACCTGGGGGACCGAGACTCGCTGGGCCTCCGTCCTCCTCATCATCTGCGGCTCAAGGGCAGATGGGGTGGAAACCTCATAGGAGGTTCCCGCACCGCCGGGTCCCATCGTTATTCTTCGGAGGCATTGTTGTGCCCCCGCATTTGAGGGCCAGTGAAGGCCCTGGGGGCCCTAGAGATTGCGGGCCCCAGGAAGGTCCCTTGACCAATGGGAGGGGGTGCATGACGCCCCCCTCCTCCCTAATGGTTTCTTCTCTACTTTGGCCCCGCCTTGTGAGGGTCAGTGGAGACCCATGGGGGCCCCCAGAGATCGCAGGTCACAAGAGGGGCCTGTTATTACAGAGAAGGGGGTGTGTGGTGCCCCCCTCCTGTTCTAAATTGGTTTGCTGACTTTGCCCCCCCCCTTATGAGGGCCGGTTAATGCCCAGGGGCCCCAGCGATCGTGGTGTCGGCTGGCCACAACAGCTGTGGCCCCATCCATAATGTCTCAAAACAGTTCGATCCTCTAACGATCCATGGGTCAAAAAGGAAATGCGGCACACCAGCTTAGACAACCCCAGTTCTTAATTTGCTACCAAAACATCCAATGCATTTCGGCTTAAAGGCCTTTGTGACCCACGCCCTAGTAACCAGCCGCCTGGACTACAGCAACACCCTTTATGCTGGGACCACCGCAAAACTCCAAAAACGTCTGCAACGTATTCAAAACGCCTCCGCCCGCCTCATCCTCGACGTACCCCGCAACAGCCACATCTCCGCACACCTGAGACACAACCATTGGCTCCCAGTCAGCAAAAGGATCACCTTCCGACTTCTCACCCACGCACACAAAGCCCTCCATGACAAGGGACCTGAATACCTCAACCGACGCCTCAGCTTCTACGCCCCCACCCGTCTCCTCCGTTCCACCGGCCTCGCGCTTGCTGCCGTCCCTCGCATCCGCCGCTCCACGGCGGGTGGGAGGTCTTTCTCCTACCTGGCAGATAAGACCTGGAACACCCTCCCCACCAGCCTCAGGACCACCCAGGACCACTCCGCATTCCGGAGACTCCTGAAGACCTGGCTTTTCAAGCAGCAGTAACCCCCCTTCCCCCTAGCGCCTTGAGACCTGCACGGGTGAGTAGCGTGCTCTATAAATGTTAATGATTTGATTTGATTTGATTTGATTTGTCGAGTGAATGTTGCATGCCCCACATACCATAGTAAGAGTAGCCAAAATTCATATATATAGACCAGTGGTTTACATCCTTTTGACTTCTGTGGACTCCCACTTTATCAGTACTTGAACCCAGGGAGCCCCTCTGAATCACTATTGGAACCTAATGACCTCCCCATTGAGGCATTACTGCAAGCTGAGGACTTAGGCCCTCATTACAACCCTGGTGGTCAGTGATAAAGCGGCGGTAATACCTGTGCACCGTGTGAACTGCAGCTGCTAGGGCTTCTGTGTACTTTTGCAAGGAATCCTTCATGCACCGCCAATCCCAGGTCCCCAGCGCTCCGTCCTCCAATGCTCGACTCGCTGAGTTGATGTCCGGCTTCGTGGGACCCTCTTTTGTAGTGTTGAGATGACTACTGTGCTCAGTCTTCTTGAACCCATGTTCAAGGATTTCCGCGGATGCTGCCTTCTTGTGCATGGGCTCTCTGTGTTGCTGAGGGCCCCCTCTGTCTCCTCTTCCAAGTGGCAACATCCTGGTCCTTCCTGGGCCCAGGCAGCACCCTTTTTCTTCAACAATGACCTTTGTAGCTAGCAAGGCTTGTTTGTGGTCTTTCTCCAAAGAAATAACCCTGCGTCCTCCAGCACTCCATGGGACATCTTCTACATGAAGGAGAAGTTCCTAGCACCTTTTGTTGTTGCAGAATCTTCAGCTTCTTCCATCCAGAGGCAGCCAATTTGCACCTTCATCCGGGGCTTAGTGGGCTCCTGTCCCCCCAGGACACTTTCACGACTCTTGGACTTGATCCCCTTCCTTTGCAGGTCCTCAGGTCCAGGAATCCGTTTTCAGTACTTTGCAGTGTGTTGTGGTCTTTGCAGAATCATCTATCATGAGTTTAGTCTGTTTCTGGGGAAATTGTAGTACTTTACCCCTACTTTCCAAGGTCTTGGGGTGGGGTATCTTGGACACCCTTAGTGGTTTCTTACACTCCCCGCTACCCTCTACACACTACACTAGCCTAGGGGTCCATCTGTGGTTCGCATTCCACTTTCTTAGTATATGGTTTGTGTTGCCCCTAGGCCTATTGCATCCTATTGTATTCTACAGTGTCTGACTGTTTTACTTACCTGATTTTGGTTTGTGTGTATATTTTGTGTATTTTACTTATCTCCTAAGGGAGGATATCCTCTGAGATATTTTTGGCACATAGTCACTTTATTTTTGGTACAAGTTAGTATTGTGTTTCTTATGATATAGTACCTATATGATATAAGTGGTATAGTAGGAGCTTTGCATGTCTCCAAGTTCAACCTAAGCTGCTCTGCTATAGCTGCTGACTGGTGTACTGCTGCTGCTGGTGGTTGTGGGGGGAAGTTCCTGCCCATACCCTTCAGCCTCGGACGACTGCCTACTGGTGCTGCTGATGCTGGTGGTAGATGTGGGGGATGCTCCTGCCCTTCTTCTGAGGCTTGGACGGCTACCCACTGGTGGTGCTGTTGGTGGTGGCAGTGGTGGGGGGCAGCTACTGCCCATCCCCTGGGGCCTCAGACAGCTGCCCACTGGTGCTGCTGCTGGTGGTGGTGGTGGTGGTTGTGGGGGTAAGCTCCTGCCCATCCCCTGCAGCCTCAGACGGCTGCCCACTGCTGGTGGCGGTGCT
Source organism: Pleurodeles waltl (assembly GCF_031143425.1). Classification (NCBI taxonomy): domain Eukaryota; kingdom Metazoa; phylum Chordata; class Amphibia; order Caudata; family Salamandridae; genus Pleurodeles; species Pleurodeles waltl. The sequence continues at coordinate 1,046,435,458 of NC_090437.1, read as the reverse complement.
GGTGCTAGTGGATTAGGGGGGAGGCTCCAGACTATGCCCGCAGCCTCAGATGACTGCACCACCATGGTTGGTGGTGGGTGCTCCGACTGAGTCCCAGCACCAGGACCCTTGTCCTTTTTGCCTGCGAGTGCAGGCCCCTTGCTGGGGATGGCTCCTTGCTCCTCTTGGCAGTAGCTGGGTGTGGCACCTTTACCTTCACAGTAGCAGCTGGGGTGCCACCTTGACCTTCTTGGCAGCACTTGGGGCTGCCTGGTGCCCGGGATCCCTTCCCACCATGAGTGGGAATGGAAACTATTGCGCACATAGACGGAGTGGCTGAGGTGCTTGCCTGGGGTTCTACACACCCTGGCCAGACATGAAGGACCGGGGGAGTGGTAGGGAAGAGGTCAATGGCGGAGAGGAAAAACTTATTAGGGACATTGGGGTGGGAAGAGAACAGCCCTACCCACTATGCATGGCACTACCAGTAACAATGCTAGTCACCAGGGCATGGGGAGGGACACATACCGCCCAATGCAGCATACCTGGGACCCACACACCCCTGCCCAGAAATGGATGCTTACTAGCTAGGTTGGAGTAATAGCACATCAGAACCCTGCCCAATATGGTACCTACACTTAAAAATGCCAGGCCTGGCCTAGGGGCTCCCACAGGCACACTTCCCCCGCCGGATACCACCCCACCAGGCGTAAGTAGTAATGATGGGCACTGTACTCACCCCCTTGTTGCTGCTGTGATGCCCCCAAGCACCCATCCAGCTCCGGATAGGCCACCGCCAGTATGCGGGCTATCAAGGGGGTCAGAGTTAGACAGGCACCCCTTTCTCGTTGGGAGGTCATCCCCAGCTGGGCCTCTGCCGTCTTCCATGCCCAGCGTGTCAGGTCCTCCCATGGTTTCTGACAGTGGGTGCTCTGCCTGCCGTAGACCCCGAGGGTCTGCCCGTCCTTGGCGATGGCATGCCATATACCTTTCTTTTGATGGGCGCTGATCTGCAGAGGAAATATTCACAGGGAGAGGTATTAGTTAGACCGTCCTGCCTGTTATACTGATGGCCCACCATACCCCTCCCATCCCCTTAAACACAGGCATGGCCCAGCATACATGCTGCATGCTGCCCAGGGCCCCTCCACCAACCCCCCCATACACAAGGCCTTCACACACACCACTCCATGCATTCATGCCCTATACATCGTGCTCACAGTGTACTCACCTGTTGGTCTGGAGGCCCATACAGCAGTCCGTACTGGGGTAGAACCCCATCAACCAGTTCCTCCAACTTACCCGAGGTGAAGGCAGGGGCCCTTTCCCTAGTCACACGGGCCATGGTAGGCTCCAGACATAGTTCACAGAAGCACATGCAGTGTAGGTCTTTTTCTGTTGGAGGTCAGGTAGCAAGTGAGTGAACAGATAGAAAATGGCGGTATCATCCGCGTCGGTGCATACCGTCACCGCCGGCGTACATCACCTTTGGCCACTGTACCCCATAGGGCCCAATAATAACTAATGAGGAGTTGTACGGCGGTTCCCGACGCCTTCCGCAATGGCGCACAACATCAGCGGAATTACATCACTTCCACCTGTCGCTCCACACAGGACAGGCTGATGCCATTTCAAGGGGGGTAGATCATGGCTCCTAACTGTGTACCAGATCACAATTGTACATTCAGGACATATGCCACTAATACATTAAAAAATCACATCATGCATTGAACTGTAGTGGCTACAATGTACAGATTATGACCGGGTCCTCACTTTTTTGCCGCATAGATTGTAACCACTGCAGATGAATAGGAGATGGAGACATCCCCCCGTGTACTGACCCCTGGTGGGCTTGGCAACAATGGAGGATAGGCACATAATATTCACCTACAGACTTGACAGGGTCACAATCTCAGAGCTGTGTATCCAACTTGAGCATGGCCTGATATCTGATATCCGTCACCCCACTGGAATCCCCCCTCTTGTGCAAGTGCTATCAGTGCTCCATTACTTGGCAACTGGTTCTTGTGGGCTTGGCAGCAGGAATGTCACAGCCAATGTTCTCAATAGTGCTGACCAGAGTGTTGTCTGCCCTGATTAAACTCATGTGAAGGCCAGGTTTCAGTGCCTCCATCTAACAGGTGGATCCGGGTGCTACTCACCCAAGAAGGTCTGCCAGATACTTGTGGCAAGCTGCATGTTGCACAACCTTGCTTTGAGAGGCCATGTGCCTTTTCTGCAGGAGAAGGAGGCTGGAGATGGTCATGTGGCAGCAGTGGACCCTGTGGACAGTGAAGATGAGGAGGCAGAGGATGAGGATGAGGACAACAGAACTGCAGTGATATGTCAATACCTCCAATGACACACAGGTTAGACAGTTTAACTTCACATTTCATTGACAGTTTTGTGTTTGACATTGTCACTGGCAGGCTGTGCATTCCCACTTCTATGCCCACTCACTGTACCCTTTGGCAACTCTTTTTGCAGATGTTGGTGCCCCACTATTGCTCCTGGTGTGTTCACTGCAGCCAAATAAAGGTATTTCCTGTGCATACATTACTGTACTGTTGAATTGCAATGTTTAAAGCTTGTTAAACAAATACATACTTAAATCATTTGACATACTCCATACTTGTATTTTTTCAAAGTGTGCTTATTGCAGTGCTCTAAAGAAAAAGTGGGATGTGCAATGGGCTGGGGTGCTGATGGAGGAAAGTCCAGAGTAGAGTGCAGTCTATTGGTAGCACATGTGCATTGTCCAAGGGGGCATAGGAAGGGGAGCAATGGCAGTTCAAGTTGGACAGGGTGACAGAGTGGGACACAAGGGTGACATTCAGGAGAGTCTTATTTGCTAGCGGGGTCTTGGCTTTTTCCTGGATCCTAGGGAATGTATCAGGGGTGGTTCTCCTCCTGCGGGGGGGTGCTGGTGGCCTGTCGGTCTGGTGGTGGGTCCTCCTGTCCACTAGTGGCAGCGGAGGTAGAGGGCTGTTCATTAGTCTTGGTAGTGGTGGGGTCCTGCTGGTGTGACACTGCCTCCCTCATAATGTTGGCCATGTCTGCCAGCACTCCTGCAATGGAGACCAGGGTGGTGTTAGTGAACTTCAAGACCTCCCTGATCCCCTCTTACTGTCCCTCCTGCAGCTGCATGTTCTCCTGCAACTTGTCCATGATGTGGCCCAGCGTATCCTGGGGATGTTGGTATGCTCCCAGGATGGCAGTGAGTGCCTCCTGGAGAGTCGGTTCCCTGGGCCTGTCCTCCCCCTGGTGCACAGCAGTCCTACCAGCTTCCCTTTTGTTCTGTGCCTCTGTCCCCTGAACCGTGTGCCCACTGACCCCAGGTCCCTGATTGTCTTGGTTAGGGTGGTGCCCTGGTGTCCCTGTAGTGGTGGACACACTTGTGATTGACGTGTCCTGGGCAAAGAGGTATGGGCACGCTGGGTGGGTACTGTGGAACTGTTTCCTGAGGGGGAGGTTCTGTGGTGTTTTGGGACTGTTCCTGGGTAACCGATTGTCTAGAGGTCCCTGATGGGCTAAGTTGGTCATCCAGATCCAGGCGAGCAGAGTTGGTGTCATCACTGTGGGCCTCTTCTGTGGGGGGACTGGATGTTGCTGGTACCTCTTCTCCGGTGACATTGGCTGGGATACCTGTGGGGATGTATATGCAGTGTTATTATTTCTGTGTGTGACATATTGTGCATGGGTAGGTCGCCCTCCATGGTTGTTATTGCCCTGGCATCTTTTCCTTGTGTGAGTTGTTAAGTGGTGGGCTAGGTGATTCTCTAGTGTTCATGATAGGTGTCCCTGCAGAGCTGTGAGTGGTGTCCATGTACTGGTAGTGCATGCTGTGCTTGACATTGGAATAAGTGGGTTGTGATGGTGGGGTGTGTGGGAGGTGGGGGAGTGATGGGAGGGAGAGTGGGGTGAGTTTATGTGATGGCATGCAGGTAGGGGGGCTGGTAGTAATAGAGATTTGACTTACCAGAGACCAGTCCTCTTGCTACTCCAGGCAAGACCTCAGGATGCATGATTGCAAAGACTTGTTCCTCCCATGTTGTTAGTTGGGAGGGAGGAGGTGGGGTCCACCGCCAGTCCTCTGTACTGTGAGTTGATGTCTTGCTGCCATGGAACACACCTTCCCCCATAGGTCGTTGCACCTCTTCCTGATTTCATCCCTTGTTCTTGGGTGCTGTCCCACGACATTGACCCTGTCCAAGATCCTCCACCATAGCTTCATTGTCCTAGCAATGGATATCTGCTGCACCTGTGATCCAAATAGCTGTGGCTCTACCTGGATGATTTCCTCCACCATGACCCTTAGCTCCTCCTCAGAGAATCTGGGGTGTCGTGGTGCCATGGGTGTATTGTCAGTGGTGTGGGTGAGGTGTGTAGGGTGATGTGTTGGGGTGTGTGATGTAAGGTTCATGGGTGGTGTATATAATTGATGAAGGTATGTGGCTCTGGTTGTGTGAGTGCTCTTGCTGTCTCTCTCCGGTAGCAAAGATTTGTAGTCATAAAGGGTTGTGGGTAGTGTGGGTGTGTGTTTTATAGTGGTCTGGGTGTGGTGTGTGCATGGGTGTCTAGTGTGTGTAGTTTGGATTGTCTAATGTGGTGTTGTTTTGTTTGAGTGTGTGTATTTTGAGTGCAGCGGAATATACCGCCAATGGTTTACTGCCATTGAATGTCCGCCATGGTGATTCGTGGGTCATAATGTGGTGGGCTTTGTTCTGTTGGCGTAACGGTGTGGGTTTTGATACCAGCAGTTTATCACTAACCTTTGTCCTAACGGACTTGTGTATGTGGCTGTATAGTGACGGACTGATGTGTGTGTGTCAATATATGCCTAACGGATATCCGCTGCAGTATGCTGGTGGCAGTCAGCATGGCGGTAAGTGGGATTTACTGCCAATGTCATAATGAGGGCCTTAATCTTTTAATATTATAACATTTTCTAAGAAGCTGCAAACCGCCTGAGGAGGCTTCCAGGACCCCCGGGGTCCCCAGATCACAGGTTTGGAACCAATGACATAGAACACATAATGCCATTCACCCCCTCCTAACGGTGCTTTGCCCAATATTATTATCATGTCAACTTTTTATGAGCACAATCACGTTATCATACCAACCAAATGTGCAAATGTAAACAGAAAATATCAGGCACATTTAGTAATTGAATTCATCATATAAAGGACAGAAAAGTCCTACTACATACTCCTTACAGTACAGTGATTACTGCAGATGCATATAACACTTCAGTGTGCAGCTTCTCATGTGTATTTCCTTATTGATTGAGATCTATCAGACAATCCATTATAAAATCAATCAAAAACAGTTCAAACCCTCATTAAACATAGAAAAAATAGTATGTGATCTTGCCTTCTAAAACAAATCATCATTCCCTAAATTCATGCCTCGGCCTTGGCCTGGATAACTAATGTAATGTGCATCAATAGTATGCCTACATTGTCACAAAATGTTTCATAACATGGTTATTGGGGCAAAATATATATACACCTCTTCTTTCTTTCAAACAAATAACCTCAAACTTCTAAGCAGTCAACAAAATGAATACTGTCATTTTAACTTTATTTTCACTGTTTTTTAATTAACTCCCCTCTTTGATATGCAAAATTACTTAATATGCCTGTTTTGGACCCCTTACAATGCCCCTCCCCCTTTTTTGAGCAGATGTCTAAATTTTCTCCTAGTGCTTCATAATATCAGATTGAAATCAAATATGGATCATTAGTAACATATATGGTCCTAACATGAAAAGAAATCCCCCCTCTGATCAAGGCCATATCGGCCAAAATAACATTATCTGTTTCTTCGGTGCAAATAAATTCACCAAGTATCGTTGGCTGGAGTGGTTCGCTTTTACATCCACCGGTGAAGTGGTGGTTGTGTTTTTGTATATTTGACAGTGGCGTCTGCCGATGAGCCCTGGCCCTTTGGGAGGGTGTCCCAAACCCATACGGCGCACGACTGTGGAAGCTATATATATATATATATATAAACTGCATTGCTGGGGCACAGGTTATAGTTACTTGAGATAACTCTAACTGGTGAATTTCTATGATTTTGTACATTTAAAATGTAATCCTAACTGTAATGTCCCTCTAATTTGAATTCTATTCCCTAACTATAATGTACCTGTAATCTTTACTTTTTTCAGAGAATCTCTATGTTTTTTTTTACCATATTGTACTTTTTATTACCATACGTTAATCCAACCACCGCTGCACAGGCCCAGAGGCCAACTCCCTATATACACCCAACCTTGCACCATACACAGCCTTCAACCATGCACAGGGGAGGTCTGCAGCCAGAACCTGCAAGCCAACACCCCCTAACCACCCAACCACATGCTGTCAACTGATGGGGGGAGTTGGCTGAGGCCTCTCTGGGTGTGAGAATAGGTGTGAGGGTGTGTATCTGGTAGTGAGAGTGGCTGTCAGACAGTTTGTCTGGGTGTGAGAGTGCATACATCAGTGTTTTAGTGTGTGTGTGGTCTGTGAGTGGGTGCATGATTGTGTCAGTGGATCTGTGAGTGTGTGTATGAGTGTCTGAGTGGTTACGTAAGTGTCTGAGTGATGTGTCAGTGGGAAAAATGTATTCAAAAAGAGGCAGAAAGCGAGAAAGAGAGTAAGAGGGAATAAGGTAGCTTTTTTTTAGGTTTTGATATCTGATATACTTAGAAATGAGGTTTTGGATTCATAGGGCATGTTGTGACTGTTGATGTGTCTACAGGTGCATATTGCTTGTGTGTATGCCGGTGGTGTGTCCTGTGGTGCTTGTGTTTTTTTGAGCTACCGATGGATGTTGAGGTGGATGCATGCTTGTCTGTCTGTGTGCTTTGGCTGGGGCAGGGAAGAGGGGTTTGGGACTGGGAAGAGGAAGGTGGAGGGGATGAAAGACAAAGGGTGAATAGCTGACGTGAGTGTGGAGGCCAAAGAATGAAAGGATCTCTGTAGGCCAGCCAGTGCACCGTGAATGCCCTCCAGGAACACATTACTCTGTTGCACTTGAGTTGCAAGTCCCTGGACGGCAATCATGATTGTTGACTGACCCACAGAGATTGGCCTCAGGAGATCAATAGCCTCCTCACTGAGGGCATCAGGACTGACAGGGATAGGGACAGAGGTGCCTGCGGCAAAGGAGACATCCACCCTCTTGGGTGAGCGGACACGGTCAACTGGGTCAGGAGCTACAGGGAGGGCGGTGGTACAAAGGGGATGGGAGACAAAGATGGTGTTGGTTTGGTCCCTGATGGGTCTGCCACCACCAGGGAGTGGCCAGTGGAGGAGGATTCCAAGGATGATTAAATGGATCCTGTCTCCCTCGTGGCACTCCCCTTGCTCTCCGGGCCACAGTGTCCCTCGTTGTCAGTAGTCTCAGCACTCCAGGTCCCATGGCCAGCAGCATCCCCATTCGCCTGTGCCCCGTCTCCTGCTCCTGCTGATGCACACAAACAGAGAGAAAGGGAGGGAAAGAGAAGGAGAGAGAGGGTCATCACATTCTTCACATACACATATTAGAAGATGCACAACTGTAGGTATACATCTCCCGTCAGGGAAGTCCCAGATTAAAACCCTGAGATACTACATCATGTCCAAATATGACCCTTCAAACTACCCCATTTATCATATGTCTCACTGACAACATAAGCCAAGTATTCGAACACTACTTGACTATCCCATCAAAGCACCTGTAACTTAAGGCAGCATAATTATCATGGTCTGCCTAAAGCTAATATTTCTTCCCCATACAGCTCATCACTGCCCTTCATCTTATCAGTCTTAGGAAATGCAACAACAACTTGTGTATGTGAAATGCAAGTACAGCTAAACCATGAAATATAGCTATGATGCGGTGAGCCAAGACCCAATCCTGTTCAAACAGCCAACATCAGCTAAAGTAAGTGTAGCAAAGAATAGCCCACTATTCATGTTCTGCCACCAAGTATCCATTTAGACATGATGTAGGCAGGTGATACCATATGTAGCACTCTTATAGGTATGGCATTGGGATATCTAGCATGGACAAAGCACATTGCCTATGGGTAAAGCTGCCTAGCCATTTATTTAGTCTACAACAAAGACATCGGGATACAGTTTATTTGTCCAAATGTCAATGTAATGCCAAGAAATGTTAAGGGATAATACACACCATTAGTCTCCCATTGTTGAATGTCCATCCGTTACAAATTTCACATACCCCATTGTATGATTGTGAATTAGCAATGGGGACACCTCCTCAAACCTCATATGGACAGTATTATATTGGCTATACCAATTGCCTGTATGGCATGGCAGCTTCACATGAAGTCTACAACTGTGTAAGCACTCTGGATAACTAGGCCCTGTAACTAATATGTCAGGCCCAATGTTGTACATGGGGCATATCCATTTAAATGGGACTGGAACTATACCTTAGAGCTACATTAGACACTAATTGGATGATTGGACCTGGGAGCACTAGATGGGAAGGATGATACAGCAACTCCCAGACATACATATGGCTGGATAGAGTAACACATGTGGCTCTGTGCATCTCCACATGCAGTCATACATATTGCTGGACACAAGTAATCAACATGTTTCCATGTACAACTAAAAGGCCAGATATCTATTTTTATAATGACAACTGGAGTACTATGTATTCCAATAAGTCAACATACATGTAGCACCTACTACTTTGTCACAGCTGTTGGACTGAGACAGCATAAACCAAATTATCAGAGGAAAGTGTATGGATTCAGTCAGTACTCACCCCTTGTGGCTGCTGTGCTGCCCACAAATGCCAATCCACCTCAGGGTAGGCCACCACCAAAATACAGGCCATTAGGGAGGTCATGGTCCGACGGGCACCCCTCCCTCATTTGAAGGACATCCCCAACTGGGTCTCAGCAGTCTTCTGGGCCCAGTGTCTCAGGTCCTGCCGCCGCTTTCTACAATGGGTGCTCCGCCGTCTGTGGACTACTGGTGTCTGCACTTGCTTGGTGATGGAACGCCAAATCTCCTTCTTCTGATGGGCGTTGACCTGCATGGATGACACAGACAAAAGAAGAAAGCCATGCCCACATGCACCATACCAATACGTGTCGGCAGTACACATCAGTCACAGCAAGTTGGTACATATACCCATCCTCTCTGCTCACATTCTTTCACAATATATATCTGCATGCATCAACACCTTGACAAGTTTACATCAATGGTACACTGTCAAGCAAAACAATATCACACATTTCTATTACATTGGACTCAGCTGCTCTTCTGGTGCTCCATATAGCTGTTCCTACAGGGGTAAGACCTCCTCCACTTGCTTTTCCAGGTCATCACAGGTGGTGGCAGGAGCCCTACCACTTACAGGACATGGCATGATAGCTCCCAGAGGCAGTACACAGAAGCTCAGGTAGTGGAGGTCTTGCTGCCAGCAATGTCATTAATCAAGTGAGCAGTACTGCAGAAGATGACGTCACGGCCGCCACACACATGACAGTCACCGCTGGTGGACAACACCATTGGCCCTTGTCCGCTCAAGGCAGCAATATCTTTCAATGGCTAGTTACACCGCTGTTGTGACCGACTACCGCCATGGCGACTTCCGCAGTAGGACTTAGTCTACTTCCACTTGGCCAGTACAGTAGGTCAGGCACCTGCCATTTTGAGCAAATTTCATGTATGGAAGTATTCCCTTAGTTGCGTCATATACTTAACCGCCTTTTGTGCTATGCATCTGTACTTACTGCCCTCATGTTTGGATGACATCTTATGCATATGTGCTGTGCAAGCTGCGTTGTGTGAGAACATGCAGGAATAGCTCTGTATAACTACACCGAGGTTCCTATTTGTCAGAAATATTCGAATAAGTCCAACAATACGTGAGATATATGTATATCTGATAAGTCTTACACACATTGACAGTTGCAGTAGTCACAAAAGTTATATCCCATTGTTATGGTTGGCAATGTGCACCAAGGAGGGTGTAATCAGATACTGTGCCATATGCTGTACTGTATGTGTCAGATGTTGTAGTCGTCCTCTACCGCGTTTAGGTATGAGGAATGTAAATAGCTGTACTTGATATGTGCATTCAGCATTTCTCATACTATGTTTACTTTTTTCACATAGTTATTTTCCCATGAGGAGAGTAAGACAACCACCAGTGTATCTTCCACTGGTAGACCTGCACACCATGCAAGAAAGGCATGTCATTCGGACATATCGTCTGAATCATTATAACATTATGGATCTTTGTGATCAGTTGTAGCCAATTCTGATGCCTGCCATTCGCAATCCCTGTAGCAAACCTCTCATACTACAAGTATTGTCAGTGCTACACTTCCTGGCCACAGGGTCCTTTCAGAATACAGTGGCTGTAACTGCAAGGATGTCTCAGCCAATGGTCAGTCTGGTTTTGAAGGAAGTAATGTGTGCATTGTTGAAACACATGGACAGCTACAGCAAGTTCCCCCACCAAGCGGATTTGGGCTATGTGAAGGCAGAGTTTTATGCCACGGGAAACATTCCACATGTGGTAGGAGCCATTGAAGTCATCCATATAGCCTTGGTCCCTCCCAGTGCAAATGAACAGCTATATAGAAACATGACAAACTACCCCTCATCAATGTTCAGGGGGTGTGTCTGCACACCAGTACATCTCACAAGTCACAGCCAAGTATCCCATATCTGTGCTTGATTCCTTCATCATGAGAAACAGCAATGTCTTACTGCTAATGACACAACTCTACACAGAGAGGCCCTGGCTGGTTGGTAAGTACCCTTGAACTGTGTGTTTGCAATTTATGTCTCCTGCCATCACACTAAAGCATGACACACATACATGTTTGTGTTGGTTTCACAATGTGTTCACAGGTGACTCTGGCTATCCAAACTGTCCTTCGTTGTTGACACCAGTGAACTACCCAGACTGAAAGTTTGTACTGTGTACAGGGCAGGTTGTTCTGCATTCTCATGTATTGTTCTTGCAGATGCTAACTTACACTTCTGGTAATGACTTATTAGATGTGAGATATGTTTTGTGCAATCTGCTGTCCTCTTTTCCTTTCACTCATAAATTTGCCTAGATCCTGTTTTGCTCTGCAACCTTGGCTTGAGAGATACTTTGTCAGAAGTGGATGGGAATTGTTGACATACAAGAGAGGTGTACATGACAGATACCTGGTAATATGACTTTAGTTTAAGTGGGGTGTAACCTTGATAGTTTAATTGTCATAAAACGAGGGTGATAAAGGATTTATCCTTTTCTTTTACCTGTGGTGTAGAGGTGGATGTCAAATGATGAATTATGTGTCTGGAAAAGTATCTGGCACATGTGTAAAATATTTGATCATAGTCTCTTACTTCACAATAGGTATAGTATAGATGGCATAGCTGTCATTTTGCTCTGACTTTGCAGTCCAATGTGCATGTCACTGTAGACTGATATAGGAGAGTGACAAAGTTGCAGGTATGGGACCAATTTTAGTGTAGGTTTTCAGTACTGGGTACCTCTGTTATAATATATGTATGTTTCATGGGGTATGTGATTTAGAAGGTATGGTACAGGTATGTGAAGAGCCAATCCCAGTTGATACAGAGGACCTATCAGTGTGCCCCTGCTTTATAAATAGATTACCATGAGACTGACTACTGTGTCCTGTGTCTTTCCTTTTTATAACACCATTGCATACATCCTGATTGTACTCTCAGGCATGCTCTATGTGCTGATTGCAATACTGATCATAAATTTGTGTTGACCTGGATTTAAACCTCTTTTACATCTGCCCACAAATGGCATGCATAGCTGTTGTACATGGTTTATAAAGGACACATACACAGTACCTGTGTTTAAGTGTGATTTATTGTGCATATCAAAAGGAATTCTATAACTGTTAGTCTCATATAAATGAACATAACAATGATGGTGGAAGTCATGGTGGATGATTTCATCAGGGTAGTTGCTACACCAGTTTGGTTACACAAGTCCAGTATCCTCGTTGCGGGGGAAAATGGAGTTAGCTTTCAGAACACTCAACAGGGTGTATGTATGGCACACAAGGGGGACTAATCAGGAGAGGTTTACTTCCTAGCAGGGGGTTTTGTCTTGGCATCTGCTCCTGCTTGATGTCTGGGTGGACGTCCACGTTTGATGGGTGTTCTTCAGCTACAGAGGGAGGAGTATCTGAGGCTTGACCTTCCCCTGGAGGGCCTCCATTCCACTAGCAGCAGTAGCTGTTTGAAGGGGCAGCCTTTACATTGCTAGTGGAAGGGGGCAGATGTTGTGTAGAGAAACTAGTCAGGGCGGTATTGATGTCCCTCAGCACCCCTGTAATGGTAGCCATGTGGACATTTTGTGTTTGCTACTGCTGTATGACTTCCTGGTGGTGGTCCCTTTGCAGCATTAGATTTTCCCCCAACATAGTGGTGATTTGGCCCATCCTGTCTTGGGAACTTTGTTGTGCTCCCAAGAATTGGGAGATGGTTTCCTGGACAGTTGTGTCCCTTCGAGGGCCCATCCTCTGTCCCACAGCATCCCTCCCATACACCCTACCCCCACGTGTCCGTACTCCTGGCACAGTGTGCCCGCTCCCAGTGGTGCCAGGTCCATCATCGTCAGGGGTGTCAAGGTTAGATCCAGGTACCTGTACTGTGGGGCACACAATGGATGATACAGTCCTTGGGACACAGGTTTGGGGTAAATGGTTGCCTGTGATGTTGATGCAACAGGGTTGGTAGGAGTAGGGTGAAGCTGAGAGTTGTTGACTGACCAGGTGTCTCAGATGGGCAAGGTTGTTTATCAGTGTCCAGACATCCAAAGCTGTTGTCCTCAATAGGGCCTTTATCCTGAGGGAATTGACAGTCTCAGGTATCTTCTCCATGGTGGCAATTGCAAGGTTACATGTGGAGGGAGGGAGACACACAGTTCAAATTAAAATGGGTGTTTAGTTGCATATGTGTGAGATGCAGACAGTGGCTTAACATGATTCCCTGAAATGACATTGACAGTGCAGCACAACATACCTTTGTTGTACATACAACTCAGTGACTTGATTTCCATACTCCATGTTCAGAGTTGTTATACTAGGTTGGTACATATTACAGTGCAGATGGGTTCTGATTGTGTCTGATTACTGATGTGACTGTTCTCCACTTTTACCTAGTGAATAGTCAGGCTTGCTAGATATCACACATTAATGCTTCACAATGCACAATGGTATCCTAGTGGGATCACGGTTTGTAAGGGAAATTATCCTATATCTAGTTGTTGTGCATGTGCAATGACTCCACAATCTTTCATTCCAACCCAGGTCAGTATATTTTTGGGTTGGGATATTTGATCTGTGGCCAGTAGAAATGGTCACTCAGCTGTAGTTGTTTTTTGCTTTGATTGCTATTGTGAGTGTGCCATTGCATTGCTGTCATTGCCATGTACTGGTCTTCACTGGAACAATCTGGTACAAGGTGGTGTAGCTAGAAATTGAGTTGTACATGCAATACATTTGCGCCCGTATTTATACTTTTTTAGCGTCGCATTTGCGTCGTTTTTTTACGCAAAAACGGCGCAAACTTGCAAAATACCATTGTATTTTGTAGGTTTGCGCCATTTTGCGTCAAAAAGCGGCGCAAATGCGGCGCTAAAAAAAGTATAAATACGGGCCTTGATGTGTTGCGCACATTCCAGGTTTTCACAATGATGGGTTAGTGCGTTCTGGGATTCATAGTGATGTGATTAGCCTTTAGTTAATGTGCCATTTCCAAGGGCTGTGAGGGCAGTTGGACTCAGTGGAGGGGCGGCATGCAAGAGGGGGTATTAGGTGATTTGGTGAGAGGTGTAGTGACTAAAATAGTTTATGGGGGGGTTGGGTGATGAGGAAGCATGAAGGACAACATAATTGTGTGACATTAACGGTGTGGGTACTTCCCAGACTCCAGTCTCACAGGTATGCTTGTGAGGCCCTCAGGATGCAGTATGTCCAAGACCTTCTCCTCTCATTTTGTAAAGGTAGGAGGATGAGGTGGGGGCCCACCGCTGGTTTTCTGTATGGCTATCTGGTGCCTGGAAGACATGGATTGCACCTTGCCCCATAGGCCTATCCACCTTTTCCTGATTTCCTACCTTGTGCTTGGATATCTGCCTACAGAACTGACCCTGTTGACTGTCCTTTGCAACTAATCCATTTTCCTGGAAACAGAAGTTGTTTGGACCTATGCTCCAAACAGGTGTAGCTCCACCCTTACAATTTCATCTACTAGGACCCTTAACTCGTCATCAGTGAAACATGGGTGTTTTTGTGGTGACATGGTTGTGGTTGTGGTTGTGAGTGTAAGGGTGCCGGGTTGGGTAATTGGTGAGGTGTGGGTGCTGCAATATGAGTTGGAGATTGTCCTAGCAGAGTGTGTGTGCTAGTGATGTGTGTATTGTAATAATTGTGCTGATGTGAGGTGTGTCCTGAGTGAAATGTGTATGTGTGCCTATAGTGTACAAGTACAATTCCTATTCTTTTTTGGCATCTCGGTGTTTGTGTATGGCGTTCTGGATGCAAAGGATTGTGGGATGTGTAGGGATTTGTTATATAGTGCAGTGAGTAGGTGTATCTGGTGTGTGGATGTGTGTCAGGTATGAGGTATTCAAACTATCCAATGTTGTGTTGTGTTCTGACACAAGTGAGTTGTGACCGCCGCATTTCGGACCACAAATGGTTTTCCACCATGGAAGAACCACTGTGCTGATTTGTGGATCATAATTTGGTGGGTAGAAATGTGTCAGGCTGGCAGTGCTGGTGGTGGGGCTGCCTCTTTTCCATCATGCTGTGTCCTGGCGGTGTTGGAAATGTTGCTGTTTTTTTTTGGTGGACATCACAGTGTGACTCTTAATATGGCAGTGGGATTACTGCCAACATGCCGGTCTTTTGGTGGTCACCACTGTGGCGATCTTCCCCAAAGATCTCCAAACTCGCGTTGAGGCCCTCAATATTTACAAATTCATATCTCCAGTTCCCTTTATTAGATTTTTGTGATTTATGTGTCATTTCAAAGATAAAACTATAGTCTATTGTTATAAATTGATGTTGGATTTTTATTGTGTTTTGTGATTTACTTACTTACTGTTTTGTTGATATTAATTGTTTTACACACCTGTCTCCTAAGTTAAGACTAACTGCTTATTGCCAAGCTACCAAGGGTTGAGCCAGCATTCATTTATTGAGTCCTTGACTGGACCTAGTGGGGGTTTGTGACCTATTGCTAAGTGTAGGTACTTACCTGCCCTTACCAATAATCCACTTTCCAACATTTCTGGTTTGCAATGGTGGGATCCAGTATTTGTGTTTAATGTCATAATACAGTTTCAAGTGAAGCAAATTAAAAATCCTCTAAATTGTCCTAGTGCAAAAATTGTTTTTAATTTTTAATTTGAACTAATTTCAATGTATTAATTTTTGTATTTTTTCTAAATTTCTGATTCAATTTTTTAAAAAGTTTCTTGTGTGACACAAAACCTAAGGGACGCCATGGAACTTGATCTGGATAGCCTACCCACACTCAATGTAGTCCAGCTTAGGGAGTTGTGTATTAGGATGGGATTGCCAGCAGCTACTAATATTAGAACAACTGAGCTGATTAAATCCCTGAAAGCCTGGGCAGAGGTCCAGAAGGTAGTCACATAGGAAGCTCCAGTAGGAGAGGAGAGGGGGGATCCAAGTTCCAAACTCTCAAAGGAGGGAGAACTACAATACCTCAGTGATAGGGAGGAAGGGGGTGCATCACTCCACACAGTTACCAGGGCCCTGCCTAGAGCTTATTGTGGGAAGGGGATCCCTTCACAAGGGACTAAACTGTCCCGCAAGGAGAGAGAGCTTGAGACCTAATTGGTCTATATAGCACTAGAGGCAGAGAAGTTGGCCCTAGAGAAGAGAAAAACAGAGAGATGATGGGAGCAAAGAGGACTTTGAGATGTCCAGGGAAGGTGTTTTTTTTCCATCCAAGGTTCCTGCTTAGCAAGAGGGGTATGCCATGGACAAGTGGCTGACAACCTTTGAGAGGGCTCTCAGGATGAGGAGAGTTAAGCTTCAGTATTGGGGTTGACTCCTATGGGAGTTGATCACAATATCTGGGAGGGATATTCCCAACATGAAGAAATGCCTCACCCAGAAGTTTTGTCTTACCCTTGAGCAGTACAGGATAAAGATGGGGAACACCCAGAAGGACAATACCTAGTCTTGGGTTGACTGTGTGGATATCTCAGTAAAGCCACTACAGGGCTGGATACCCAATAAAAAGGTAAGTACCCATGAAGGGCTATATACAATTTAATCATGAAAAAACATCTTCTGACTAATTGTGTCTAAGAAAAGTTAAGCGAGTATCTGGTAGACTCTTACTTGTCACAAACTCAGGAACCTAGGGAAGGCAACTGATGAATGGCAGGTAACCTCAGTTACCAGCAAAACCCCAGGGGGTAATCAGAAGAAAGGAGGGCAGGGTCTTTCCCAGAGGGAAGCCCAGGGGAAGGAAAATAAAAAAATCAAGATGTTGGAAGAGAATAAGACTTTGAGATGTCCATGGGTGGTGGGTTTTGTCCCAGACTACCTTTCAGAACCCCACCACTAGAGCTAAGGGGTCAAGGTGTTTGTATCTTGACCTCTTTTGCATGTTTTATTGTTTTCTGGTTCTGGTTTCAGCCCCAAAAGTTCAGTGCAGTGTAACTGTAAGCAGGTGCTTTATAAAATATGTTTTATAAGCCCTGGTGAGAGAAAAATACCCAGATTTGTGATCTCCATTGTAGTGAATAGGCTTCATAGGCTAACATGGAGAGACTTTATTTTAAAATAATAAAGTATGATTTTCCATAAGAAGGAGCTAAACATAGCAAGTTTAGTATCAAATTCAAAAACATGCCACTTCTGAGTTTAATTTGACTTATACCTAGACAGGGTTTTAGAACTCTTGCTAAAAATTACCAACTTCATGCCTGATGTGCTTGTCTTTAATTGGTCAGCCTTTGGCAGCCTGAGATAGGCTGCCTTGATGAGGTGTGAAGTAGCTTGGGCTGAAACAAAGGAAGCATCTGGTGGGAGGAGATCTGCCTCTGCAGATGATAGAACAGGATAGGGCGGAGTAGCCAAACTGGACTTCAAAGGAGGGAAGGACATTTGGGACAGCAACAGGACCTCCCCCATTCTCTGTAGCCCCAGACAATCAGGTGCCCCCAAATTAGATTAAGAGAGGGCTGGAAAGGAGTGTGTTAAGGGAACCCTAACCACACCAGTGGGTGGGCTCAGTCAGATGTAATCTCTAAGACTGAATTTTTGAAATCTTGGATATTGGAGGAATGTTGCTCCCTAGGATTGATTTTTGCCACACTTCCAAACGAAGTGATCACTCAAGAGGGTGGTGGCCTGCACGTGATTGGACAAGTGCACCCCCATGCTTGCCACCCCAGGATAAAATTGACAGAGCTGTCCCACACTTCAGATTCCTACCAGAAGAAGACAAGAAGAAGGACTGCCTTGCTGGACCTCTTGCCTGTACCAGGACACTGCACTCAGAAGGAATACACCAGATGCAAACTTTGGGCTTTACCAAGAAAATGACTTTGCCTGTCTTCTACCACTCCAAGAAAGGACTCTCTGTAGGCTACAGGTAGAAAAGAGTGAGTTGGAATCTTAACCCCCCAAGGAGCAACTCAGTGCTTCTGGAACCTTGTGGTGAGTTGTGGACACCTAAAGAACCTTAAAAGTACTTTTGGTAGAAGATCCAGAAGATTGAAGAAGTTTGGAGCAACTTTGGAAAAAAGCTTTATAAGTGAACTGACCTGATGCCATGAGTCAAGCTGGCCAACGTCAGCTGTGACCCAGCCTAACTTGCAGATTTGTCCCGCTGAAAAGATCTGGAGCCCCAGACTTTCAGGGTTTCATCAGTGGCTCGTGGAAAGGCAATCCGACGATGTTGCATCAAAATCAGCTTGTGGAAGTGGGTCACCCAATGTCCAGGAAGAAAAAGCTCCCAAAAATCTATAAGTACGAAGGTGAAAGTTTGATCGAGGTTTCCCGCACAGTTTATCTGAGGAGGGTTCCATTGAGGTCCGCTTCAACTTTCGACTTCCCAGAAGAAGATTCCTGTCCTGAAAATGATGCTAAGTCTGAATGTATAAACCTGGTCAAAGGCTTCCTGCGATGTGTATCTTAAGAGGGCTCCAGCAAGATCGGCCTCAACTTATGACTTCCTCCCGGTCAGTAAGAAATTAAAAAAAAAGTGAAGGTGAAACTTTGACCGAGGTCTACCGCTCAGTGCAGCCGAGCAGGGCTCCATCGCGTCCAGGTCTAGTGTGACCAAATGTCCAGATTGACGCTTTTGATTTCTAAGCACTAGAAAACATTTTTAAGAAAAGTTTGTACTGCCTTTGCACAAAATCAGTGCTGACCTACCGCCATATTTACATTTTGTTGCTAGACCAGTCTAGCGACAAAATATCTGATTAAGCATCATTTTTTGGGAGCGCCAACCCACCTTGCATCATTTTGCGAAAATGATATGCAAGGTAGGTGCTCCCTTCCAAAAAATGACGCTAGACCTGAAGTGCCATATTTACACCCCAATTCTAAAATGACGCATATTAAGGAACTGGTCCCAAAAAATTATGCAAAGCCAGATTTGCATCAAATTTTAACGCCTGGTCAGACCAGGAATTAAAATGAGGCCCACACAGAACTACTTAAGGAAAACACACAAAAGTAGCATTGGCAACTTCCTGAACAACATGGAACTGATAATGCTCCAGATTGGCACATGCCGCAGACAACCGCAATGACAACAGGTCCCTCCACAGCAACCCCAAACATTACCACAGTAGCCACAAAGGCAGTGCAGAAGGCGGGAGAGGATATTTCAACAGTGCACAACCATCTTTGAACCTACTGTCTGAAGCGGGAGTCAATTGTATGCCTGCTGCACCACATAGCACCAGACATCACAGCAAGGATGGAAACACCATCAAATATTCCATCCATGACCAAAATCCTTGCTGTCTTCCATATGCTGGCATCAGGATCATTTCAGGCAAATGGTGGTATCTCCAAGACATAATTCTCAGCCTTCTTACTAAAGGTTCTGGATGCAATCATCCACCTCACACCACACCACATCAGCTTCCCCAACACCCAGCAACTGCAGCAGGAGACAAAGCATGGTTTCCACCTAATTGCTGAGTTCCCGCATGTACTGGGTGCAATGAACGGCATCCATGTCCAACTTGTGCCACCTGCATCAATGGAACACCTCTACAGGAACTGCCAACGCACCCTTTCGGTAAACGTGCAGACCATTGTGCCCCACCGTGGGCTCTTCATGAGTACTTCTAGGATAGGCAATATCGCAATGGGCTACTAGTTGGCAGGCCACCATACCAATCATTACAGAGACAACACACCAACTTTGTAGGACTAACAAGACATACACCAAACTGAACACACATGGGCAGGGGAACAGATGTACAGACAACACATATGCCTTATGTCACACAACCCTGCATTCATTGCACCATATGTGCATTATGCAGCGATAACTTGACTGGCACACCACATGAAGGACAGGTCGACCTATGTCCTTTTCGCATACAGAAGCTGGGCCCAAACCAGTACAAATGACCACTGGTTGTCAAGTAAATACAGATCTCACACACAACACCAAATAATGAATGTGAATGGCATAGGCCATGTCAATGTAAAGAAAGTCATGCATCAGCACAGCCTCACATTTGTCATGGTATTCAAGCCTCTGGAGGCACCAATATCAGATGCCACCTAAGTATTGCCACTGCCAATGACATATCAACTACACATACCTGACGTACCCATTGTGTGCACCTTCACCTGTCTGCTGCATTGTGCCGCACACATAGGAATACAACATCACCAGCCATGAAAGAACTTGGGGCATATTAACGAAAAGTGGCACAGCACCTATCCAGTGCTACCTCACATGCACCCATCAGCGCCCCTAATGCCACCATGTGCGTGCCATATAAAAGAAATGGCCCACCATGGTGCAGAGTAAGTACAATACTGCCTAGCTAATCGATGCCATAGTAGGACTCTGTAGGAGTATTGGGAAAATACCTGATCTTTATTCCACCGTACATAGGGACCCATGCAAAAATATGGTGTGCCCCCTCCCAGCACCAGCTATGTGCATGTGTTGAAAGTATCTATGATCAATCATGTTTAGGAACCTTGGAGATTCATCTGCACCTATTTTGCTACTCTCTAGGTGTGTGAATCACACCCTTGTACAATGGATGTCTGGCATAGGTATAATCTGCCACAAAGGGTCACAGAGTGTCGCACTGCATGCGTAGTGCCACATGGTAACATGGAGGCCTGAGTTTGGCTTATCAGGGCTACAATGGTGTCAAAACAAACAACGCCATTGTGGTGCAATAAGGTGGTAGGTTCCATTAACAATAGGGCACAGCCTCAAATATGGACAACACAATACATATTTGGTATGGTTGAACTGTCAGTTCAGATTTATTTTGACAATCACCAGGTCCCTGAGCCACAAACCATGATAGTAATGTCCATCAACACAAACCAATGTAAACATTCCACAAAACAGGAACACACTCAGGGCCGTATTTATACTTTTTGGCGCACAACTGCGTTGGCGCAGTTGTGCGTCAAAACATTTAACGCCGGCTAACGCCATTCCAAAGCACCATGCGGGCGCCTTATTTATGGAATGATGCTAGCCGGCGGAGCTGCCTGGTGTGCGTAAAAAAAAATGACTTACACCAGGCAGCGCCGGCGTAGGGGAAAATGGAGCTTGGGTGTCAAAAAATGGGGCAAGTCGGTCTGAGGCAAAAAATCTGGCTCAACCCGAGTTGCGCCATTTTTTTTTGACTCCCACCCTCCATTGACATGACTTCTGTCTTAGCAAAGACAGGAGTCATGCCCCCTTGCCCAATGGCCATGCCCAGGGGACTAATGTCCCCTGGGCATGGTCATTGGGCATAGTGGCATGTAGGGGGGCACAAATCAGGCCCACCTATGCCACAAAAAAAAATAAAAAAAATACTTACCTGAACTTACCTTAAGTTCCCAGGGATGGGTCCCTCCATCCTTGGGTGTTCTCCTGGGGTGGGCAAGGGTGGCAGGGGATGTCCCTGGGGGCATGGGAGGGAACCTCTGGGCTCCTTCCGAGCCCACAGGTCCCTTAACGCCTGCCCTGACCAGGCGCTAAAAAATGACGCTAAAGCAGCTGGACGTCATTTTTTTGGACCCGCCCACTCCCGGGCGTCATTTTTGCCCGGGAGTATAAACACGGCGCACATGCCTCGGAGTCATTTTTTAGACGGGAACACCTACCTTGCATATCATTAACGCAAGGAAGGTGTCCACGCTAAAAAATGACGCAAACTCCAAGATCTTTGGCGCTAGACGGGTCTAACGCCAAAGTATAAATATGGAGTTAGTTTTGCAGCGCAATTCCGGCACAACCAGAGTATAAATATGCCCCTCAGTCCCAGAAGCAAGTCTGAGTCACCACTCCACCTAAAACTAACATCTGCCTTGGAACACACAAAACCACAAATATGCATGACCGACACATGTTCTCCTATTCTTTTGCAGCGGACCAAGGTTACGGTATCCAGCCATGGGTGGTGACTCCTTTTGGCATCCCAACAACGGAGGAAGAGCAGGCATGCAATGAAAGGTACATAAGGACACAAAATGTGGTGAAGAGGACATTTGGATTCCTAAAGGCAAGGTTCAGGCGCCTGACCCTGGGAGGAGGAAGCATGTTGTATGCATGATACTTGTATGTGCTTTCTTGCATAACATATGTATATGGACTGATGTACCCTGGGATGAACTGGTAGATGTCCCCAGTGAGGAGGAGGATGACAATGGTGCAGCACAAGTGGAGGAGGAACTACAAAATACTGCTGCTGGAGTTTGCAGGAGACACCAAATTGTACAGAACTTCTACACCTAGACACTGTACAACTAATATCACTTTGTAAATATCAGCAATAAATCACTTTGCACTAGAATTTCCATGGTCTACTCATTCTTCACTACATATACCATTGGAAATTTGCTCATACCTCAGACAGCAGGAGAGAAACACAACAGTTACAAAGATGGTTAGAACATAGGTTGTGATGTAATGGGGTCTAACACCTCCATGCCACACATCAGTGCCACATAACTCACGGTCATGTGGCTCTCAAAGGCCTAGATCCATGCACCAGAAAAAATATGTGGTGTTAAGTAGGCATTGTGCAAAATCCTACCTCTTTATGTTATGTTATGTTATAGGTATTTATATAGCGCATAACTGCCCAAGTGCCTCGCAGCGCTCAAAATGAAAAACCACAAAAACCGTAACATCACACAACGGTACCTGGGCTCAGGCTCTGAAAAGCCATGTTTTGAGGGCCTTCCTGAAAGGGCGTTCTTGTGTCATTGATCTAATATTAAAAGGGAGACAGTTCCATAGTTTCTCTCCCTGATATGTCAGCGACCTTCAACCCCATCTCGCTTTCCTTACTTTCGGGATTGTTGCTAGCAGAGCTGAGGAAGATCTAAGTAATCTAGTTGTTAAGTGAAAAGAGGCTAGGGATCTGAGCATCTCAGGACCTTGGTTTTGCAGTGCTCTATATATATGGCATAATGCCTTAAATTGAATCCTCTTAGCCACTGGAATCCGGTGCAGAGATGAGATACCCTTTTGTATGGATTGTTTTTTTAGGGGTGTTCAATAACAATCGAGCCAAGGCATTTGGAACTCTCTGCAATCTTTTAATGACATAGCTTGGTGCCCCAATAAACAAGGCATTACCATAGTCAATACGTGATCCGATCAGTGCCTGAATGATTAATCTTTTAGCAGCAAAAGGCAAAATAGTAAAGATCTTCCTCAGCATTCTGAGAAGAGCAAAGGAGGCTCCTGCTATCCTATTTGCATGTTGGGTCATTGAGAGTTGAGGATCTAACCAGATCTCCAGACTTTTAATAAGATCTTTGGGAGGTGGGAAAGTGCCCATCCCATCTATTGTTACTGGGATTGCCAAGGGCTTTTTGGGACGTCCAAAGAACATCACCTCCGTTTTGTCATCGTTAAGCTTTAGTTTGCTTTCTGTCATCCAGGCAGCAACTGCTTGGAGGTAGGGTCCAAATGCTGTCCCCGGAACCAGCAGGTCTTTTGTAAATGAGATGATTAGTTGTGTATCGTCCACATAAGATGCTATCTTTAAACCAAAGGATTGAACAATCGCCGCCAAAGGCAGCATGTAGAAATAACAAAAGGCTAAGGGAGGACCCTTGTGGGACTCCACAACAGCCCATAATTCATTTTGACATATGTGATCTAACTAAAACCTGAAAGGACCTGCCCTTGATAAATGAGGTGATCCACTGTAGTGCAGTCCCAGAGATTCCAATTTCTTCTACCCTATTTATTAGGATATCCAGGTCTACCGTATCAAACACTGCACTAAGGTCCAAGAGGATAATTGCTGTTTCGCTCCCATTATCCAGCCGCTTTTTAACCTCTTCCGTGACGGCAATTAGTGCAGACTCAGTGCCATGAAATGGCCTGGACCCATCTGCGTGTGATGCAAAATCTTATCTTTCTCTAAGAAGAGAGAGAGCTGAGCATGTACGTGTTTTTCAGCTATTTTTGCCACAATAGGTAACAATGAAATAGGTCTGTAGTTCTTCTTCAATTCCGGATCTAGATTAGGTTTCTTTAAAAGAGGTTTAATAATAGCCTGTTTCCATATATCTGGAACTACTCCAGAAGTAAGTGAGGCATTAATGAGATTCGCAATTACCGGGCACATCACCAGCCCTCCCATCAATAGTATCTGTGGTTTGCTGAATCAAGAGGGGAACCTGATTTAATGGTTCCCAGATGTCGCAATAGTGCTCTATTTTGTATTAGGGAAAACTCAGATGTGGCAACTAGTTCCCTTGGTTCTTGCTTGGTGGCTTTATGTTCTGCATTCGAGATGTTGGGAAAGGATGCATAGATGTCCAACTCTTTCCCCACATCATTCCCATGCCAGGCAAGATGTATGCAAGCTGGAGTACATAGAGTAGGGGCTGTTTTCAAATGGTGCTTTAGAAAAATAAGAACTAAACTATGTTACATCTCAGGTGCATATCTGCTACGCCAGCGCTGAGCGCGTGTGACAAGGGGGAACACCATTGATATCAATGGACCTTCATTGACTGTTCAGGGTTAGAAATAATAGTTTGAGTCTAACACTGCACCGTATATCACTGGCGTTATGTACAGGCACCACCTTGACCCCAACCCTACCACATGGTGTACTGTACCTCAAATATAGCATACACAAGTTGGCTGTCGAGTGCGGTAAAGGTTGCTAGACAAGTGAAGCAGCAATAGGTGTCAATAGCCAGGAATTAACAATAAAATGGGAGAATGCACTACCCGCTGAATGTGTGGGTGGAATGTAGGCAGAGTCTGTCGCATTTCCTATGTACATTCTAACATACTTGTCACACAAATCTGCTGATTTGACACATGCCTGCAGCTAATCCAGATATACGTGTGGAGACTGATGTACGGGTGTGTGGCCTGAGTTTGCAATTACCTACAATAGTTTAAATGTGTCACCAAGGTAACCTAGTATAGACTGAATGATACAATCACATACCATATATGAAAACACACCTCTGATTGACACGCACCTGCCTGACCAAGAGAAGGTTACCTACTGTGACAAAATCATTAAAATATCTAGGTCTCCATCATGCCAATCAGGTGTGGGATGTGCAAGTATGTCTAGCAATGTTCAAACATGTCACATACCCATCCTAAATTGTATGGTGGATTAAAGAGACAGATATGCTGTGTGTGGCAAACCAAAAATCACACTGAGATAATTTCACACACTAACAAGATACACTCATGATGACAGTGACATAGGTTGTGCAATGCAGATGTGAGTGCACACCCATGTACACCAAAGGATGTGGAAGGACAGCTGAGAGACTCCCACAGACACTTGGGGATACAACATGAGAGGTCACTTGGAGACTACACAAGTGCTGAGGCTGGTGTACTGTCATGTGTCTGGGGAAGTCATGTACTCTCGCAAAGCCTGGAAATCAGAGGGAAACTATCACGTAGCCAATAGTAGAAGGTGTGTACATTTTAAAATTACACAAGTCACACGTAACATCCTGTCCGTGTATGACCGGACAATGTTGCAGTAGAAGATGTGAACAAAGTGTAAGCCCTCTAAACAAGGCCAGCAATGTAAGACCAAAGCTATCCAAACAAGATATGCCATAATTGTTGGAGAAGGAAAAGACATAGACAAAATACTGACTGTGCAACACAAAAATGTCACCATGTGATCACCTGACACATGTCCACAGAGGATGTTGAGGTCAGTGCATAACCCACTCATGTTTGTTACAACAATAACATTGCATACTATTTTGACAGAAGTCAGTGACAGATGATATCATCTGTCCCCAGGGTCGTACAATAATAACAAGTTACACTAGAGATACAAGCCCTAACCAAGCTGCAAATGGAAATTACTAAGAAAGTATTACCATGACTGTTAGACCATGCCAAATGGTGAGACGTGTTCTACATGTACAAGTAGCCAGTTCTGTGTACATTCTAGGGCAAGCCTGACATCAAGTACCCCAAAGGAAAATTAAAATCCCAGGCCATGTAATCGTATTTGTTCAGGTGTCTGTCTGCAGAGGACTGCGCATTGCTCTGCTGAAGAGCTATCATGATAAGGCTAGGCCCCTGTCTAACACCCCCTAACTCCCATGATGAGGCTGCATTGACTCTTGACACAGTCAGGGGCCTCATGCATGTGCACAGTGGGCTGAGGAGAGTGGATCACTGTCAACCTGCTTCAAAACATTCAGCCTTGAGTCTATGTGGGCACAAAGAGTCCCACAGTATCAATTGTGACTAGGCTGCCATCATTGCCTGACTGCAACACTGCTACACAGTTGTATGCTATTGTGTGTGTCAGTCATAACAAACATGTTATGGTTGTTTATAAGTACCTGGTTTGTGACATGCACACATATGTCTGATTTCATTGTACACCTGTACCACTTAGATGGCACAGGCCTGGTATTGTGTGTTGGAGTCTGCACAAAAGTTAATTTTCCACTAATGAAAATGTATTTGTATCACATGATCATTGATAGACTTCAATGCCCATCAGATGTGTTTCCACATACAGAAACATGGGTGGCACTGACATCACTACACAGCCATTTAACAATGTCCAACATGTGATCATGCAGGAAAATAGATGTGTGAGGTTTCATATCTCATGAACACACTGCTGTGGCATTTGTTACACATATGACACTACACATGTCTTTCCACATGCATGGTAAATACCAACCTTCATTGACACAAGTGAGTGCACCATATCCTGCTTCATAGATCCATAGGGAAACATATTTTACACGTATAGCAGAGCATCATGAACCCTGAACCTAACAACACACCACAATGTGGACACACATGCAGTCAAATTGCCAGGGATTGCGTGAAACCCATCCAGCAATAGTCCACTGCATCCACTGAGTATGATTTGTCAAGGGTATCACATGCATGACCATGTTTTGGACATAGCCATTCATATCTATTGTGTTGTTGTTAAACGTTCATTTGGAAATCAGACATGACAATGTGGTAGACCCACAAATGTGTGTTAGATTACAGATGTGCAATCCTAGTACACATGTGGTAACATGTATGTGGACAAAGTCTTCCAACACATGTACAGATGCAAACGGTATCAGTCATTGCATACATCGTACAAACATACAAACATACTGGTATCACATACTGATGTTACCATTAAAATACGAATGCACATGCACACACAGGCAGCCATACACTACTGACTACATACATGCATAACCCCTGTGACATAATATATGAATCTGGGTGCACTGTCAGCCTTTCCAACAAAATCCAAGTATTACTGTTATGTGTCAAAAATGTTGATGCAAACGGCAATATTCCATACTCTGCTTTGCCAAAAAATTATGCCTGGACCTTGCAGGTCAATCGCAAGTCCACAGGCCTTATCAGTCTTCATGGGAAGGAGTACCACGCATGTCTGCCATGAGTCAAACTTTTTACGAAAACGTCAATACTCCGTACATTGAAAATCATAAAATAAAGCCTGGCCCCAGCAGGTCAAGCGCAAGTCTCGATGCCTTGTCAGCCTCAATGGGAAAAAATCAATTCATGACCGTCATGCATCAGAAAAACCGATGCATATCAGAAAATGTGATGCACATGCCCAGGAAGTGTTGAAACAGGATTTCCTGGCTGCTTACTTGATACAGTTTTTCACTTTCACTTTTACTTCACAGTCTTTTTGTCTGTGACTATTTGAGGGTGTGTAGAGCTGGTGCTGTTGGAGGAGTGGTATTTTTCAAGAGTTTTCTGCTCTGCCTTGTTGCTGTTGTGTGCTTTTTGTCTTTTTCCTCAGTCTTTTGTAGTGTTTTTGTCCTGTATTTGTCATTGTACTGTGGGGTGTTTGTCTTGGGGTAGCATAATTTGTTGGGGTATTTGGGGTTAGGTGGGGTAGTTAACGCTTATTTTTTTTTGGGGGGGGGTCTTTCATTTGCAGTTACCTTATTCTGCAAAATGTCTAGGAAAGGGAGAGCAACAAAGATGAGTGGGGATGAACTGGCAAGGTTCATCTGGCTGGTGCACCATTACCTTCTAATGATGCTAGTTTTGGGTGGCCGGGTAATACAGGGCTACCTCACAGCTGTGATGGGGCAAGGTGCTCTACCACTTACGCATAATTTTTTAGATTTCTGCTCACCGACCATCAGTTAAAACAGACCTCATAGCACGAGAGCAAGATCTACTGGATCACCTGAAGATTCAGATTGGTGAACAAGTTGGTAAGTACTCCATTTGCATAGCAACATCCTTATTTGTGTATGACAGGCGAACGTAAGGTTCACTGCAGCATGTTTTGTCAAGGATCAGGAAAGGTTGTTTTCGGTGTGATTTAAGAGCCCCACCTTAGTGCTGCCATTGCGAAATGCATAATTGACGCTAAGGCAGCAGTAAAGTGACATTTTCCCCGTGCCATATTAACAAAGTGGTGTGATGCATGCATTGCACCACTTTGTTAAGTAATGCACAACATTATGCCTGCAACACTCTTAATGTATGTAAGGGTGGCCTACCCCTGTTAGGGGGGGGAAAAATGAATGGTGCAGGAAATTATTTAATATATAATCGCACCATTTTCCCACACTGTCAATGCCTGCTCAGAGCAGGTGTTAAAAGAGGGCATACCATTTCTATATGATGGGCCACTATGTACAGGAGTTGCGTCAATATATTTATAGATATAGGCGTAAGGCCTGGGAAATGTAAAGAATTCTTTGAAGGTGACTGGTTTTGCTGCTTTCCGAAATAAAATGCAAACTGCAACCTGTTGGGAGTGCGCTTTCTGTCCAGGGACAACTTTGTTTTGTACATATATATGTGTGATCAAGACCAGTAGGTCGAAACGCGTCAGTGGTGAAGGATGGTGATTTAATCCTGACTGCAATAAAAAGAAATAATTTCCTCCTGGAGTGCGGTGGTGAAGTTGCTTGCAACTGTTTGTTTTTGGATTCATGAGAGGAAATGGTCCATTCCTCACACCTGCACCAACATGAAAGAGCGCGCCAGAAGCAGGACCAGTTTGTTTTCTCATATATATATATATATATATATATACATATATATAGATATATATATATACATATATATATATATATATGGTGTACATTGGCTGCCTACATAGTATTAGCAAGACATCCATAATGTTATTTAGTAATGTGCAGGAAGGGACAGATATGTGAACATAAGGAAACTGACTTGCCATTTTAACTCTAGTGTGTGTGCATTCAAATGGTGCACACATATTAGAAACAAGAAACAAGGATGTATCAATGCATTCCTCAACACTCTACTATGCTCACACCACCACTGGGCAGTTGTTAGTCTTTTAGTGCTGATAATGAGTAAGGTATCTTCAACATCTGTGGCAGGGTCAAAAGCAATGAGTGTTACAATGGGATGGCCACTGCAACAAACATTTTATGCCCCACTGATGCAGGATGCTGTTACATGCTGCCCCATATGTACATGGAGGTGTAACACAACGAAACAGCTGCATTACAAATTCATGTACATATGG
The DNA here is from genome assembly GCF_031143425.1 of Pleurodeles waltl. NCBI lineage: Eukaryota > Metazoa > Chordata > Amphibia > Caudata > Salamandridae > Pleurodeles > Pleurodeles waltl. The sequence continues at coordinate 1,046,406,235 of NC_090437.1, read as the reverse complement.
TGCAGTGAAATGCACCACAGGATCATCATAAGAAGTGATACTTTGTTGGTGCCACGTCCTCCATTATCTGGCCCTTTAACTCACAGATGGATTTTTCATGTTTGGCAGTTGTTCTGCCCTACCTCTAAATTGACTTGCTTACTCAGCTTAACAAATTGAGGCCCTCATTACAACCATGACAGTCGGTGTTAAAGCGGCGGTAATACATTTAAACCCCGTAACCCCCTGGAAGAATACAAGGACAAAAGGAATTGAGTTAAATCAGTAATATAATAGAAATAGGCAGATATATGTAATGAATGGAAAAACAGTATTTACAAAAATATACAATATGTAAATAAGGCCGTACATTGTCCCTTCAAAATGTCCATGGGCCACTGGGCCAAAAATCATGGGCCAAGCCCACACTTGACTCCTGCCTCAACACGGAGAGAACACTGCAGGGGCATCAGGTCGAAAACACACAGGCACCTGAGGGGAACGGGAAAGGGAGGGGCACCTCAGCCAGAAGGTGAAATAACGCCACTGCTCCTGGAGGGGGCTCCATGCCCACAGCGATATCCTGGGGAGTGCAAAGCCACAGTCTCTGAAGTGGGTGCTGTGCCCACTGCTTGGTCCTGAGTGCAAAGCCACAGTCTCTGAAGTGGGTGATTTGCCCACTGCTTGGTCCTGGGGAGTGCAAAGCCACGGTCTATCAAGTGGGTTCTTTGCCCACTGCTTGGCCCTGGGGAGTGCAAAGCCACTGTCTCTCAAGTGGGTGCTTTGCCCACTGCTTGGTCCTTGGGAGTGAAAAGCCACAGTCTCTCAATTGGGTGCTTTGCCCAATGCTTGGTCCTGGGGAGTGCAAAGCCACAGTCTCTCAAGTGGGTACTTTGCCCTGCTTGGTCCTGGGGAGTGCAAAGCCACAGTCTCTCTAGTGGGTGCCTTTCTCCACTGGTTCAGTGTGCTACATCCTGCCAAGGATTGGGTGAGTGGATGCATACCTCCACTGGTTATGTAGGGGGCCTTGTGCCCAGTATGCTTCATCCTGCCAAGGAGGGGGTGAGTGGATGCACATCTCCATTGGTTCTGTAGGGGGCCTTGTGCCCAGTGTGATTCATCCTGCCAAGGAGGGGGTGAGTAGATTCATATCTCCACTGGTTCTGGAGGGGACCCTGTGCCCAGTGTGCTTCATCCTGCCAAGGAGGGGGTGAGTGGATGCATATCTCCACTGGTTCTGGAGGGGGCCTTATGCCTAGTGTACTTAATCCTGGGAAGGAGGGGGTGAGTGGATGCATATCTCCATTGGTTCTGAAGGGGGCATTGTTCTCAGTGTGCTTCATCCTGCCAAGGAGGGGCTGAGTGAATGCACATCTCCACTGGTTCTTGAGGGGGCCTTGTGCTCAGTGATGCAGCACTTGGGGTGTGGCAGTTCACATTCCCTCACCTGGGTGTCTGGGGCACGAGATTTGCAGGGACCAAGTTGCCTGATAGTCCATTAAGGCAGGGCTAGACTCCATCCTGGGGTGGCTAAGGCTGCAAACTGGTGGTAGTGCCGGTGCTGGTGGGGGTGCTGCCAGTGGTGGTGGGAGGATCCAGCCCATCTCCTGCAGCCTCGGACTGCTGTCCACTGGGGCTACTGCTGCTGGTAGTGGTCCTACTGTCAGCGGTACAGGTGGCGATGCTTGTGGCGGGGCTGCTGGTGATACTGGCTGTGGTGCCGGTGCTGCTAGAGGTGGAGGGAGGCTCCAGTTCTTCTCCTGTAGCATCGGACAGCTGCACGCTGTGGATGCTGTTGCTGACAGTAGTGGTGCTAGCGGTGGTGAAGGTTGCGGTGCAGGTGGCGGGGCTTGCGGTTGTGCTTGTGGACACCAGGCCTTCACCTGCAGCCTCCGACGGCTGAAGTGCCTTGCCTGTTTTTTTCTGCCCCTTCCTCACCTTGGCAGATGCTGTTGTGACCTTGGCTCTGGCAGCTGGAGTTTTGGAGGAGGCCTTGCTGGGTGGTTTGTGCTCCTTGCCCTTTCTGCACCCTGTCCCCAACTTCACCTTGGCAGGTGGCGGAATGGGTTTGTCCTTTGCAGGGGTTGGTGACACACTGGCTGGGCTGACGGTTGCCCCCTTTGTGCCTCTGTGAGTTGCAGGTACCACAGCGGACGCCAAATGAATTTAGGAGTTTTCCACTTCCAGGGCATATAAAACACACAGGTACATGTCCTGCCTTTACCTACATAGCACCCTGCTCTATGGGTTACCTAGTGCCTACCTTAGCGGCGACATATATGCAGAAGAAGGGGAGTTTAAGGCCTGGCAAGTACTTAAAGGGCAAGTTAAAGTGGCAGTGAATGTGCACACACAGGCCTTGCAATGGAAGGCCTGAGAAACGGTTAAGGGGCTACTTAAACGTGGGTGGCACAACCATTGTTGCACGCCCACTAGTAGAATTCCATTTATAGGCCCTGGGCACATGTAGTGCACTTTACTAGGGATATACAAGTAAATTAAATATGCCAATTGGGTATAAGCCAAAGATACCATGTTTTTAGGAACAGCGCACATGCACTTTAGCACTGGTTAGTAGTGGTAAAGAGTCCAGAGCCCTGAAGTCAGCAAAAATTAGTTCTGAAAAAGTAGAGGTGGAAGGGAAGATGTTTGGGGGTGTCCCTGCAGTCAGGCCATTTCCAACAAAATGCCACTCCACTATATGACACTGCGCTCAACTCTATGATGCTCTCCTCCACTGTTCTATACATTACACTTGATGATGCTCTACTGTATGATACTGTATGTCTCCCTACTCCACTCTAAAACACTCTTATCCACTCCTTGACACCCTAATCTGCTGTTCAACACCCACTTCCACTGTAAAACGTGCTGCTCCAGACTATGATCCTTGACTCCACTATATGAGACACCATGCCACTAACCTATATAACTCTTTATTACACTGTATGATACACTCCTATATTCTACTCTACTTCACTTGATTCCAATCTACATTAATGCAGTCAATGGCAATAGACTTTTTCTCCTCCACTGTACTGTATGACATTCCACATAGCAACTTCACATTTCCGACACTGGATAAAACAAAGGTTAAAGCTCAGCTATAGTTAGGAATACTTATTTTCCCTGTTCAAACCCAATTTAAACTACACACATTTGAAACATTTCTAGAGTTACAGTTATAAATTTCATTTACAATGTATCTACCACCTTCATAACCATAACACTTCAAATTATTTTAATTAGCAGACCTTGTTATACACTGTTTACAGCTGAAAAACCAGGCAGCACAAACTATGACTCGCCAATCTACCATGCACTGTGCTGTCTCAAATAATGATACTCCACTGTACAACACTACAATGTACGAAACTCTCCACCACTGTACTGCACAACACCTCATTCAATAACACTCAACTATACTACACTCTATTTCACTGAACTCCACTCTCTGCCACTACATTCTATAACACTCTGATACACTCTATGCCACTGTACAATACTCTACTTGATGACTCTCTACTTCAGCACACTCTATTTCATTACACTCTAATTGACCATACCCCAGAGTAAAACACTCAGCTCTACTGTTTGACACACCACTACATGATACTCTACTAAACAATATGACCCACCACACCACTCCACAGTATAACCCCTCACTCCACTCTATGCTGTCACTCCACTCTACTTGCCTCCACTCTAATCCACTCTACAGTACTTCACTGTACAACCCAAGATTCTACAACACACTCATTCACAGTACACAAAGACACACCACACTGTAATTTGAGACACATACAAAAATAAAACCCATTAACATGCAATGAAAAAAAGCAAAAATCAAGGACAATTTATAGTAAGAATCACATTGGGGGTCATTATGACCCCGGCTGTCGGTGCAATAGTGGAGGCAGTGGCGGCAACAGGCTGCCAAGTCAACACATTAACCGCCACAGTCTCCAGCCCGGCAGTTATCACTAGGCGGCCTATGGCAATTTGACCCCGCCCACCACCATGGTTACTGTGGTTTCTGTACCACTATGGAAGCCATGGTGGTAGGCACTATCAGTGCCAGAGAATTCCTTCCATGGCACAGATAGGGGTCTTATTGGAAAATGGGTTATTGGTAAGGGCAGGTAAATACCTATACTTAGCAATAGGCCACTGACCTCCACTTCGGTCCAGATAGGTCTCAACCCTTGGTAGCTTGGCAACGAGTGACAAGTCTTAATTTAGGAGACAAAGCGTGAAGCATTCAAATATCACAGAACAGTAATTAAATAAAACACAGGAAACAGTTTAAAATAAAAATAGGAAATATTTTTAGCTTTAAAATGACAACAAAACAAATAAAATCAGATAAGGGGAACCAGAGATAGGAATTTTTTAAGAATTAATGCTTTCTGGTGCATAGAAACAAAAAGCGACAATCTGGTCATCTGGTCGCACCTCGACCGGGGCAAAGCCAAACTTTAACCCCTTAGCTGCTGGGCCTTTTCCCCCCCAGTGCTGAGCCCTTTTTTGGCTATTTGGGGTAGTTCGCGCTTAGGGCTTCATAACTTTTTGTCCACATAAGCTAACCAAGCCAAATTTGTGTCCTTTTTTTCCAACATCCTATGGATTCTAATGGTACCCAGAGTTTGTGGTTTCCCCTGGAGGAGACCAAGAAAATAGCCAAAATACAGTGAAAATTTTGTTTTTTCCAAAAAAATGGGAAAAAAGGGCTGCCGAAGAAGGCTTGTGGTTTTTTCCCTGAAAATGCCATCAACAAAGGGTTTCTGGTGCTGAAATCACTAGCTTCCCACCTTTCAGGAACGGGCAGACTTGAATCAGAAAACCACATTTTTCAACACAAATTTGGCATTTTACTGGGACATACCCCATTTTTACTATATTTGGTGCTTTCAGCCTCCTTCCAGTTAGTGATAGGAATGGGTGTGAAACCAATGCTGGATCCCGGAATGCTAAACATTTCTGAAAACTAGACAAAATTCTGAATTCAGCAAGGGGTAATTTGTGTAGATCCTACAAGGTTTTCCTACAGAAAATAACAGCTGAAATAAAAAAATATTGAAATTGAGCTGAAAACAACAGCCATTTTTCCTTATGTTTTACTCTGTAACTTTTTCCTGCGATGTCAGATTTCTGAAAGCAATATACCGTTTTGTCTGCTGGACTCTTCTGGTTGCGGGGATATAAAGGGCTTGTAGGTTCATCAAGAACCCTAGGTACCCAGAGCCAATAAATGAGCTGCACCCTGCAGTTGGTTTTCATTCTATACTGGGTATACAGCAATTCATTTGCTGAAATATGAAGAGTGAAAAAGAGGTATCAAGAAAACCTTTGCATTTCCAAAATGGGATCAAGATAAGGTTTTGAGGAGCAGTGGTTATTTGCACATCGCTGAATTCCGAGGTGCCCATACTAGCATGTGAATTGCAGGGCATTTCTCAAATAGACGTCTTTTTTACACACTCTCTTATATTTGGAAGGAAAAAATGTAGAGAAAGATAAGGGGCAATAACACTTGTTTTACTATTCTATGTTCCCCCAAGTCTCCTGATAAAAATGATACCTCACTTGTGTGGGTAGGCCTAGTGCCCGCGACAGGAAATGCCCCAAAGCGCAACGTGGACACACACAAATTTGTGGAAGAAAACAGAGGTGTTTTTTGCGAAGTACCTACCTGTAGATTTTGGCCTCTAGCTCAGCCGGCACCTAGGGAAACCTACCAAACCTGTGCATTTCTGAAAACTAGAGACCTAGGGGATTCCAATGAGGGGTGAGTTGCGGGGTTCGGACCAGGTTCTGTTACCCAGAATCCTTTGCAAACCTCAAAAAGTGGCTAAAAAAACAGGTTTTCCTCACATTTCGGTGACAGAAAGTTCTGGAATCTGAGAGGAGCCTCAAATTTCCTTCCACGCAGCGTTCCCCCAAGTCTCCCGATAAAAATGATACCTCACTTGTGTGGGTAGGCCTAGCGCCCGCGTCAGGAAACGCCCCAAAGCGCAACGTGGACACATACACATTTTTGGAAGAAAACAGAGGTGTTTTTTGCGAAGTGCCTACCTGTAGATTTTGGCCTCTAGCTCAGCCGGCACCTAGGGAAACCTACCAAACCTGTGCATTTCTGAAAACTAGAGACCTTGGGGAATCCAAGGAGGGGTGACTTGCGGGGCTCGGACCAGGTTCTGTTACCCAGAATCCTTTGCAAACCTCAAAAAGTGGCTAAAAAAACAAGTTTTCCTCACATTTCGGTGACAGAAAGTTCTGGAATCTGAGAGGAGCCACAAACTTCCTTCCACCCAGCGTTCCCCCAAGTCTCCCGATAAAAATTATACCTCACTTGTGTGGGTAGGCCTAGCGCCCGCAACAGGAAACGCCCCAAAGCGCAACGTGGACACACACAAATTTGTGGAAGAAAACAGAGGTGTTTTTTGCGAAGTGCCTACCTGTAGATTTTGGCCTCTAGCTCAGCCGGCACCTAGGGAAACCTACCAAACCTGTGCATTTCTGAAAACTAGAGACCTAGGGGATTCCATGGAGGGGTGACTTGCATGGCTCGGACCAGGTTCTGTTACCCAGAATCCTTTGCAAACCTCAAAAAGTGGCTAAAAAAACAAGTTTTCCTCACATTTCGGTGACAGAAAGTTCTGGAATCTGAGAGGAGCCACAAATTTCCTTCCACCCAGCGTTCCCCTAAGTCTCCCGATAAAAATGATACCTCACTTGTGTGGGTAGGCCTAGCGCCCGCGACAGGAATGGATCACACAAGGGTCAATGGTAGTCATTGCTTGAGGTCTACTGTTAACCCTGGAGTGATTCATTCCTGAAGCATGCACTAGGCGCAGGCACACAAGCGGGGTTTTGTTTTTATCAGGACAAGTGGGGAAACACTGGGTGGTAGGAATTTTGAGGATCCCTGCAGATCCCTGGACTTCTGCTCATTGAAATGCAAGGAAATGTGTTTTTTAAGCACATAATGTAATTTCAAGGGGATTCTGGGTGAAGGAAAACTGGTGAGAGCCATGCAAGTCCTGCACCCTTGGACTCCCCTGGTACTAGTTTGTTAAAGTTAACCCACCACTCACACTGGTTGGTTTTAGCACCACCAAAAATTATGGTTTCAAAGCATGATTACTTATCAAAGTATCTGAATATTGAAACCAAGCCTTCTGAAGGTGGGCCATAAAGCCGTGTCCAGGCACCAACCTCTTTATGGTCCATTCACACGCCATTCACGCACAACAAACAACCCTTTCATATCGCCAGCCACGGGCCCAATCCAATCAATCACTCCACTCACATTAACTTACCGCTGCCAGACAAGGGCCCATCACATTCACACGCCACAGAACGGAATAAGTTTGACTACATTTTACCACCTGTCAAGTAACTGCCTCCTTCTTCCTTAACATTAAAAAAAATGCATGCGTAACAAACCTTTACTAATGACTCCTGTGACAGCCACCTGAGGCTCAGGAAGACATGTTTTTGATGCGCCTTTAACGCACTCTCTGCGCTAAATCCAACTCCTTCCAGTTTGTGGATGCAAGTTGGGGGTGTCCGAGTATGCCGTACAAAGCGATTCCTCGAACTGAGTGTGCATATCTACCTTTGAAACTAAGGGAGACATGCTGGGGATTTCTCATGCTGTTACCTAAAGAGAAGGTCATAGGCTACCTGCCTCCTTCTTCCTTAACATTACCAAATGCATGCGTAACAAACCTTTACTAATGACTCCTGTGACAGCCACCGGAGGCTCAGGAAGACATGTTTTTCATGCGCCTTTAACGCACTCTCTGTGCTAAATCCAACTCCTTCCAGTTTGTGGATGCAAGTTGGGGGTGTCCGAGTATGCCGTACAAAGCGATTCCTCGAACTGAGTGAGCATATCTACCTTTGAAACTAAGGGAGACATGCTGGGGATTTCTCATGATGTTCCCTAAAGAGAAGGTCATAGGCTATGGAAAAGGGTAGTGTTTGGTACATAGGGGAGTCCATGAGAACGTAGCATATGTCCCAGCCAACATTATGTGCAGTGATGTGACTATAATGCACTTATACAGCAAACTGAGCATCTACTAAGTTCTGATGGAGGATGAACATGAAAAGCAGGTCAAACACTGACCTATACAAGTCATTCTCCTTCAGTGCTGGGATGGCACCAATGGGTTTGAATCCATAGGTGTAGATAATGTACATCTGTACTACCTTTACTATCTGCCTTCTACCTGTGCAATAACCCTGTGAAGGGACTCCTACCATAAGCTTTCCTTACCCATCCATGTCTCTGTTCTCATCAGAGTCCTGGCTAATCCTGTATAATAGCCAAGTGAACCTATACTAGTTTGTGGAAGCAAGTTGGGGGCTTCCAAGTATGCCCTACAAAGTGATTCCTCGAACTGAGAGAGCATATCTACTGTTGAAAGTAAGGTAGACATGCAGGTGAAGAAAGGGTACTCCATGGCAATGTGGCATATGTTCTGTCCACTAGTATATGCAGTAGGGAGAAGAAAATGCATGTTAATTGAACAGAACACCGACCACGCCAAAAGGAAGTCCATGATGAAGTAAAATTCTGTGGCTCCTTGCCTAACGAAGCAGTGGCCCATGGACGTTCGGTATCCATGCACTGCCACTGAAAGGATTACCCAACAGCAGCTCAACCTCAGTCGATTTCCCAGAACTTTGCTTTAGTATAATACAACGTAAAGCAAGTAGGGATACAGAGGCCTGGTTGTGATGGACACTGGGGACAGTAATACCGACTCTCCTGCCGCTTTCCATGCTTTGAGCACACTTTACAGCGACGACATGGACGATCCTTTTTGGGTGTTTTAGGTATGCGATCAGCAAAGTGTCGCTCCTGCAGCCTTGCCACATCCTCCAGAACATATGAGGTGGAGGCTGCTGCTTCTTCTGTAACAGCAGTGAGGCTTTCAATTACAGACAACTGGAAGTCAAGGAAAGTCATGAGTCTTCCTGTTGTTGTCTGACGGTAAACAACATACGCATTATATGTTGCCATCTGAATCAGGTGGGTAAACAGTTTCTTGTACCAAGTGCGAGTTTTACGACACGCATTGTATGGTTGAAGAACCTGGTCGTTCTTGTCCCCTCCACCCATGTACTTATTGTAATCGAGTATACAGATGGGCTTGTGGACTTCGGCCATCTGACCCCAAACCGTGATGGGAGAAGTGCTCTCATCATGAATTGTAGTGAGCACGTATACATCACGTCTATCTAGGAACTTGACTGCGAGCAGTTCGTTAGAACGCAATGCAGTACTCTGTGATTTCTGGAGCTTCTTGCAAACAAGCTCCCGCGGGAATCCTTTGCGGTTACAACGAACTGTACCGCAGGCCACAGTGCCAGCTTTGTAGAGCTCACTGAACAGCTCTACTCCTGTATAGAAATTGTCCACATAAAGGTTATAACCTTTGTGAAGAAGTGGCTGGACAAGTTCCCATACAATCTTACCTGTGACCCCTAACACAGGAGGGCAACCTACAGGGTTTAGGGTAGAATCCTTCCCTGTATACACTCTCAGGCTGTACACATAGCCAGTAGAGCTCTCACACAGCATGTACAGCTTTATGCCATAGCGAGCTCTTTTGCTCGCAATGTACTGTCTGAAAAGCAGCCGTCCTTTGTACAGGATCAAGGACTCATCGACTGCTATATTCTTTTCAGGAGTATATATCTCTGGAAACCTGGCAGACAAATGTTCCACGACAGGCCGAATTTTGAACAACCTGTCATGATCTGGATGGTCCCGGGGCAATGCAGCAGAATTGTCATTGAAATGCAGCATGCGCTGCAGTAGCAAAAAACGATCTCTGCTCATGTATGGTGCGAAGATGGGAGTTACCAAAACCGTGCGAGTCGTCCAGTAGGACTGCAAGGTGGGTTTCTGTACTAACCCCATTTTGAGCGTAAGGCCCAAAAATATCTTCAACTCCGCCAGCGAAGTGGGAGTCCACTGGCGTGCCCTAGATCGGGGCCCTGGAGTGCCTCCGCGCTCCCTCAGAAATTGGTCTGCACGCAAATTTGTTTGCTGCACAACTTTCTGAAGAAAGTCAACATCCAAAAACAGATAGATGTAGTCGACTGGCAAAAAGTTAGCTGTATCGACTTTACATCCAGCGTCACCAGTAAAAGGTGGAATTTGGGGCTGAACCAAACAGGGGGGCTGCCAAGAGAGCACTCTCTCTGTGCTTGCGGTAGCAAGCACGTGCTCCCTGGGTTCGGCTAACCCAATGTGGTCCCACTGCCCCGAATGTGCTTGCGAAGGGACAGCACGGATGTCGTCATTGTCTCCTTCAGACTCACTGGAAGAGGTGTCGTCAGATGGGACTCCGCCGACTGAAAAATCACTCCCAGAATCTGCCCCATTGTCCTCTCCCTCAGATGCTATCTCAGTGTCTGCTGTCTCAGTCTCTGAGCCTACATCAGAACTGTCCTCCATAACCCGAGCTAGGGCTTGATCAGCAGTCATCCAACGAGACGCCATCTCTGCAACTGGCTAAACTGTCCCTCTAAATTACTAGCCTACGTAGAAGGCAGATAGTCACAAAATTGCGTGTGCGTATGTTTGTTGTGTACAACAGGAAATGTCGTCACCTTACCTTCGCTTCTTCTCCAATTCTGCAGATTTTCTGAAAACACTGAAAAAAACAAAAAAAGAATGTATTACTTCACCTTACCACACACCCTGTGCAACAGTCATTTTTGGTGCTCTGCCTCCCATTACCTCCTCTTCTAATTCCCTCAGTACTACCCAGCAAAAGTGCCACTCATATCTCCATAGTCCCCCTGGCATTACATTTGTTTTAAAGCGCAGGTAACGCTTGCCTTTACTAATCCACTCAGCTACTTTATGGCAACTGCCACTACAGAAAAGACATGCATGCATGCATATATATATATATATATATATATATATATATATGCATATTGTGTGAACAAGATTCTCACCCCACTACACAAGGTTCAAATTGACATCTTTTATTGCAGGCAACAGCCACGTACGCGTTTCGACTCTCAAGGATTCTTGATCACAGTAAATGAGTCCCTCTTTTCTTTCATTGTTTATACTTGCGATTAAACATGTCAATTTGAACCTCGTGGAGTGCGGTGAGATTCTTGTTCACAAAATATTTTCGAGGTTGCTCTCCTCCATCACTGAGCACCGGCAGTGGAGTGCACTGCGCAACAGTCTTTTTAACCAATTTGTGTTGCATATATATATATATATATATATATATATATATATATATGTTTAGAAACAAAGTGGTTGAAGGGTTGCTGGGCGGCACACTCCACTGCCGGTGCCCAGTGACAGAAGACCAATCTAGAAATTATCTAATGCCGAAAAATGTCACCGCACTCCACGAAGTACAAATAAAAGTGTATTTTATTGCAGTCAATAACCACCAACGTGTTTCAACTCACCAAGGAGTCTTGATCACGGTCCTCGTGGAGTGCGGTGAAATTGTTCACCATTATAAAACAACACACACAAGAATAACAAGCATTTACAATGTAATGGGTCTCGCATCTGCTCGAGTTAGAGCTATTAGCGTTATAAACTCCTAACCCAACTTTTCTTGCCACATAAATTGATAATTGAAAGTTAAACTCTTTCACATAAGAGAGCCAATTCACAGCGCCACGGCCACCATGAGCATCATGTGAAGAGTTACACAAAAGGAAAAGAAGTTCGCTCGCAGTTAAACATAACTGCAAAAGTGCACTTAGCCTTGTACCAGGGGCGATGGCCAAGGCGGTAACAAAACCTCCCCAAGGAGGGACAAAGGTAAATCATTTTCCAATGTCATCAAAGGATTTTTGAAGGGCAAGCCCACGAACGAGTGGTAGTGATGGGCGTGAGGTGGGCGTTGTTAGAAGCCCAGATACACACCAACAAGTCAGAAAAGCAGCACATGGATGCTGCAATGCTTGTCCTGAAAAAAAAAAAAAAATATATATATATATATATATCTATATCTATATATATCTATATATATGTGTATACATATATACACATATATATGAGAGAGAGAGAGAGAAAGAAAACACGACACTCATGTCACAAACCTTTTTTTTATACATGTGTGCTTGCCCTTGCCAAAGCACACATGTATAAAAAAAAATTGGCCCCATTGATGGTCACCCTAAGGGCTGACCAACAAATTATTTTTTTTCTTTTTTACCCTGGGGGGGCGATTGGCCCCCCCAGGCAAAACTACATGTTTTTTTTTTCCCCCCCTGGGGTCGGCCCGTGTTCCAAGGGCCGACCCCACCATTTTTTTTTTATTTAGTTTTTAATTGTGGGGGGCGCGATCGCCCCCCAAAACTGTGTAAATTATTAATTATTGCCCCCGGGGGGGGGGCGGCCCGTTTACGAGGGGGCCGACCCCCCCAAAGAAGATCCCTGGTGCCTAGGGGCGTTTCCTGGCCGTGGATCGCAGCCGCGCTGCGATCCACGGCCAGGAAACGGTGCCAGGGAGGCATCGATGGAAAGGGGAGAGCCTCCCCTTTCCATCGATGCCTCCCTGGCATCTGGGGAGGCCGTTTTGGCCTTTTTTCCCCCACCGGAGAAAGAGAGAACGCTTACCTGCTTCTCTCCTTCTCCGTGGGGAAAAACTGCACATGGACGCTGCAATGCTTGTCCTGAAAAAAAAAATATATATATATATATATATATATATATATATATATATGTCTATATATATATATATCTATATATATTTATATATATATGTGTATACATATATACACATATATATGAGAGAGAGAGAAAGAAAACAAGACACTGAAGTCACAAATCTTTTTTTTTTTTATACATGTGTGCTTGCCCTTGGAAAAGCACACATGTACAAAAAAAAAAATGGCCCCATTGATGGTCACCCTAAGGGCTGACCACCAACTTTTTTTTTTTTCTTTCTTTTTTTAACCTGGGGGGGCGATCGCCCCCCCCAGGCAAAACTACACGTTTGTTTTTGCCCCCTGGGGTCGGCCCGTGTTACAAGGGCCGACCCCGCCATTTTTTTATTTTTTCCGGTTTTTTATTTTTTATTGTGGGGGGCGCGATCGCCCCCCAAAACTGTGTAATATATTATATATTGCCCTCGTAAACGGGCCGCCCCCCCCAAAGAAGATCCCTGGTGCCTAGGGGCGTTTCCTGGCCGTGGATCGCAGCCGCGCTGCGATCCACGGCCAGGAAACTGTGCCAGGGAGGCATCGATGGAAAGGGGAGAGCCTCCCCTTTCCATCGATGCCTCCCTGGCATCTGGGGAGGCTGTTTTGGCCTTTTTTTCCCCACCGGAAAAGGAGAGAACGCTTACCTGCTTCTCTCCTTCTCCGGTGGGGAAAAACTGTGACGTCATAAGGGGGCGGGAGGGGGGTGGGATGGAGACGCGGAAGCTCTTCCGCGTCTCCTACCGTAAAAAAAAAAAAAAAAAAAAATCCTCTGGTGCATCGCACCGGAGGATTTTTAACCCCCTACCTGGTGTCGGCCACTGGTCGTGACCCGCACCAGGGAGGGTGTGTGGGCGTCGGCCAGTGGCCGACGCCCGCACCAAAGGGGTTAAGGCTGACTGTGATGGAGCCTGGCTCGGCTACAGCTTGTGGGAGGCCTCAATCAAAAGTTTACCTTAGGACTCATTTTTCTGGAGATTTTCTTCAGCGGGATGAACCAGCCAGTCCAATCCGACATCCTGGAACTGTTCCTCAAATACGTGTCGCGGGAGCCCTCGGTGGAGATTTTTACCTTCAAATTAGTTGTTTTTTCAAGGTGAAAATCCTTCGACCGGGGCAAATCTGAATCTTGATCCGAAGTCCTTGGAGCCCTCTTTGGATACGCTGTCTTGGAGGTCCCGGTCAACTTCCTACATTTGGAGATTTTCGTCACCGGGGCGAACTTGCAAGTCAGGTCGGGTTGTAGTTGAGGCAAGCCGGCTAGAGTTGCCGCGGTGGGTCGGTCCCTCTATGGAGCTTTTTTACAAAAGTTCTCCAAACTTCTGGATCTTCTTCCAGATGTTCTTTTAAGGTTCTTTTGAGGTCCACAGTTCACCCCAAGGTTCCAGAAGCTCTAAGATGCTTCTTGAAGGTGCAGACTACAACTCCCAGAATGCATCTGACACAATCTCCTTTTTGGCCACTGTACAGTGATCAGCTGGTTGGTTTCTTCAGGAGTTGGTGCAGGGGACTCTGGTTAGCAAGTTTTCACCTGTAGCAAACAGGGAGTCGCTCCTTGAACGAGTTGAAGCCGGGCAAAGTCCTTCCTGTGGTGAAGCCCAAGTGTGCAGTTGGTGCAGTGCAGTGTCCAGGTGCAGGCCAGGGGTCCAGCAGGGCATTCCTTTTTCTTCTGTAGTTCTTCCTTGTTAGAATCTGATAGGGATCTTGTAGGGAACTGAGGTGAGGGTGCAGGTCTGTCAGTTTTATCCTTGCTCCTGGGTGAAAAACAGGGGAGTCCTGGCTCTCCAATCAGGAACAGGGTCCTTTCCCCTGTGATGACCACTTCCTGGGAAGTGTGGCAAAAATCAATCCCAGGGATCAATATTCCTCAAAAATCCATCATGGCTGGAAGTGATTTTTGGAGGTTACGTCTGGCTGAGCCCACCCACTGGTTTGGCTAAAAATCCTAAACACACCCCTCTCCTGCCCTTTTCTAATCTAACCAAGGGGGCACCTAACTGTCTGGGTTTGCAGTATATGAGAGTGTAACTGGGTTGTTCAAAATGTCCTTCCCTGCCTTTGAAGACCAGTTTGGCAGCGTTCTCCCTTGCTGCTTCCCCATCTGCTGAGGGAAGATCTCCTCCCCAAGGCACATGTCTTTGTGTTGAGCCAGGCCACTTCACACCTCATCAAGTCAGCCTGACCAGGCTGCCAGAGGATGTCCAATCAGAGCAAAGCAGCAAAAACACTGCAGGGCTGAAGTTGGTAACTTTTCAGGTAAAGTTTAAAAGTCCTCACCTGAACAAGTTATATTAAATCCCACAACTGGAAGTTGTGTGATTTATTATAACAATTAATTTGATACCAAACGTGTGGTATCTGTTACTTGAGGGGACTTTTAAAATTAAAATAAAGTCTCCCCATTCTAGCATATGGAGGCCATTCACTACAGTGAGGGAAAAACTAATTTCACTGTTTTACCTCACCAGGGCTTATAAAACTAGTTTTATAAGGTCCCTGCTTATAGTTACATGGCACCCAGCCCTATGGGCGCATAGGGCACACCTTAGGGGTGACTTATATGTAAAATAGGGTAGTTTAAGGCTTTGGAACTACTTTTAATTCCAAAGTCGAATTTGCATGTAAGTTTAATTTAAAAGCAGCCAACAAGGCAGGCCTGCCTTTAAAATTACACTGGGCACCTCAGCAGTGCACCTATGGGTGCACTATCTGTGCTGGGGCCCCTAAACCTACACGCCCTACCATATACTAGGGACTTATAGGTAGGTTGACTTAGCCAATTATAATTAGCCTAATTTGCATACTGCTTTTACACAGAGCACATGCCCTGGGCCTGGTTAGCAGTACCCAGGGCACCATCAGGGTCAGGAAAACACCAGCAAAAAGTGAAAAATGGGGGCAAAAAGTTAGGGGGCCTCTGCAATCAGCCCTGTTTTCTCACAGGTCTCCCCTTCCCCCTCCCCCTCCCCAGAGTCTTCCCCCACCCTCCCCTTGTCCCTCCCACCTCCCCACATATACCCACATACACGCACATGCATACACACCCATTCACACACACATACACACATTCAGCCACGCATGCATACATTGATATACACTCACAGCATCACTCACTAACATACATCCAGGCACAAACTCAATCACATGACACAACATGCACCCACACACACACCCACTCATGCACACATGCATTACAAATGCACACAGGCATTCAAACACAGTCACACCCCTCCCCCCATATATGCACACAGCGCCCCCACTCCCTTCTCCTGTCGGAGAACCTAACTTACCTGCTTGCAGGGGGTCCTCTGGCAAGAGACAGGACGTAGCCCTGCTGCCAGCAGCAGCTTCCTCCAGCAAAACACTGCCATGATACAGTAGGCAAAGTTTTGCTGGCGTGGCACTGCTGGTGGCAGCAGCACCACCTTACCGCCTTCCACTGCCATGACCGTAGCCGGAATTCCGGCTACAGTCATAATTCAATGGATGGTCGGTAGCCACGGTGACGGTATGTTGGCAGCTGTCACCGTGGTGGGGCCCATTATGTATTCTTTCTATACAAACCAAGTTTAAAACACACAAACATAAAAAACTGTAAAGTTATCATTATAACTTCAATTTACAATTTACGCACCACCTTCAAATTAGTGTAAGTGACACACCTCTGAACACAGCCTTGTCACCTCATTCTCCACACCACTATAACTTATGCCTTTTTTATGCACTGATTATACCTTTGCATATTGCATCACTTACAGCATATGAAATCATAGCATTCACAACAACACGTCTAACTTCTCAAATGGCATAGTTTATCACAACACAATGCATGGTAGGGTGGCAAGTTATAGTTAGTGTTGTCTGGTTAGCAAGCTGTAAAGAGTGTGTAACAAGGTATGCTACTTATAATAATATGAAGGTGGGGGATAAATTGCAAATGGAAGATAGAACTATACGTTTAGAATTTTTAGCTTGTGCAGTTTAAACTTTGTTTATGTAGGTAAAATAAATGTTCTTAATTATAACTAAGCTTTAACCTCTGTTGCATATATGTATATAATCATCAGGTAAACTTAACTTACCTGTGATCATGCTGCTTAAAAACAAAAGTATTAGAATTTTAAGAAAACCAAAATATTACTCACAGAACCTGACACCATCGACACCTCGCAGGTGGAGCTGGTCCTGTTCCTTTTCTGGGAACAGCCCAGCGGTGCATCAGAAGATACAGTGTCAACTGGATGCTTGTTCTATGGTGCACACACCACCACACCCACCCCCAGATATGCTCCAAGAGTAGCTGACACTCCCAAGGCCATAACTGTTACCAGACCTACTGTCAACATGTGGAGTAAATGGTGCTGTACCCAAAAGATTAGTAGTACTAACTTCGCCTCACCAAAAATGGGCTGAAGCTGCACCCCTGTTTGCCTGTATCACTCAAAGGTGGAATAGGTGGCACTGACTGCTTCTGCCACAGTGGACTGGACTGGTTTGGGTGAGAGGGAGTCAGACTGGGATTGAAAGGAAAAGAGAAACAGGAGGAGGACAGGTCAGGAAAGGATTACAAAAAACAAAGAACAAAAAGTCATAAAAACACACACAGAAATGTAAATACACTGGGAAAATCATTTAGTAATAAACAAAAGTAAATACAATGTTTGATTGGGAAGTGGGTGATCAGAAGGGGTGGATTCAATAGGAATAAGTTGGAAAAAAGAGCAGCAGGAGAAAGCTGTGCAGAAGCAGTGACAAAACAAAACAGGTGTGGACTTGTGCATTGTGTTGTGTCTTTCATGCAGATTTTTCAGCATGAAATGCAATACCAGTGCTAAAACTCAGCACAAGCAGTGCATCCTGTATTTTTCTCCCTGTTTGTGGAACTCCATGGAATCTCTCAGAGTTTTTTTGTAACTGTAGTGGGTAAGACGTAATGGGACACTTTTACAGTGACATAGTTATGCTTTATTTATGGGTCTATAGAGAAGTTTGTGGATCACTGACAAAAGAAGACAAAATAACATTTAATGAATATTTTCATATAATATACAGAAATGGCTCACCTCAAATAAAGAGCAAGGACAGGCAGAATAATTATTAAAAGCTGGGCTTTATGTCAGGATTCTAGCCACCGAACTGTAGGACTCTTAATAGTGAGCAATAAAGTTGATATGGCGTGCATTGGAGAAAGAAAAATAATAATTATAAGTAAAATTACAAATTGTAAAAGCAGTTAAATAGAGAAAAACCTGAGGGCCTGATTTAGATTTCGGTGGACTGGTTACCCCTTCACCACAGTGACGGATATCTCGTCCACCAAAATATAAATCCTATTATTTCCTATGGGATTTATATTTTGATGGATGGGATATTCATCACGTTGTGACACATCTGCTGAAATCTGAATCAGGCCCTTAATCCAGTTAAATACTGTGCTAAAATTATTTATTCACCTAATATCCAATCACAATAGGTAGAAGCAAGATGCGAGACTAGAAATACTAACAAAACCAGGTATATGACAAAACTAAGGCCCATGATTGAATATAAGGGAGCTCTGGGCTGGATGTGCAAAGACTTGAAATTGGCCATTTGTGAACTCAAAAAGGCTTTTTCTAACATATCAAACCCAACTTGTGATTCCATGACACATTATTGAATCACAGTTTGGGTTTGCAACCTAATAACAATTCAGCATTTGGAAACAGCGTGTTTAGGGTGCCCCTTCGAAATACCTAATCACAGTGGCATGTTCTAATGTTTTGTGACCAAAATGTGATTGTAAAAAATGTGACCATTACCACCAACTCAAAGTTGGTGGCAGCCCATTTGCAAATGAGAAGCGATCACCTAAGGGCCTACTTACTCTTTGAGGATGTTTGTGAAAATATTTTGAAAGAGCAGGTAGCAGTCCTATGGACCACTGCCTTTCATTAAAAAAATAAAAATTAAGCATACTTTTTTTTAAATGTATCCCATTTTCCTTAGAGGACAACGGGCTGCATTAAAAAAAATGATTGCTTGATCAATAATAGATATGGCAGTCTGATGCCCTCAGCAGGCCACCCTCCCTGGACTGGCAGTGAATCCTAGTGGGGCACAAATTGTGACCTACCTCATTAATATTTTTGAGGTAGGTTGAATTGTAACCCACTATGAATCAGTAATTTGCAAACTGACCTATTAGTATTTCGCAAATTACCACACTGGTCGTAAAAATACTAGTCACAAATTGTGAACAGTATTTTGCAACCAGTTGTGCATACCTCTAGCCAATGGAACCTTTCTCTGCTTCCAAATTGCATCATGCAGCAGTTCACAGGGAAATGAGAGGCATGGTGCAGCAGAGCCTTAATATGGTTGTGTTTTGTGTTGTATCGCTTTTGTATTGGGCCTCAGAAGGTCATCATTCTATCATGAGAACAAATTTGTTTTGTGGGCTTAGGTTCTCTCTCTCAGCCACTCCTGTGTGACTAGATCCTGTTGTTCACCATCTTCCAATGAGGGTGGGGTTCCTGTTCCATCTAAATTCTTGGTCCTCATCTACAAGCTCTAGGTGCTTTGACAATGATCCTGACTTTTTTGTTTTCTCTCTTTTTTATTTCCTTCTAGGCGAGGTGTTCTGTGATGTTCCATCATTCCAAGAAAAACGCGCAGGACACGAATGGGGCATGTGTAAGGCATTTGCCATGAGACTCTGGCTATGTTTCATTACATGTTGCACGTTTATTTACTTTCTATTTTTTTTTACATTGGGATTAGTGTGCTGCTGTTCTCTGTGTTGGAATTTAGGGCCAGATGTAGGAAGCCGTTTGCATGGTGCCGTTTGCGCCATGCAAACAGCCTAACGCGATGCACATTCACAAATTGCGAGTCGGTACCAACTCGCAATTTGTGAATGCGACTCGCAAATAGGAAGGGGTGTTCCCTTCCTATTTGCGACTTGCATCGCAATTCAGAATTGATTTGTGACCCCAAATGCGGTCGCAAAGCAACTCGCAGTTACCACCAGTGTCACAATGGTGGTAACTCATTCGCAAAAGGGAAGGGGTCCCCAGGGGACCCCTTCCCCTTTGTGAATGTTGCCCTGAATGTTTTTTCAGAGCAGGCAGTGGTCCAATGGACCACTGCCTACACTGAAAAAAGGAAACCAAATGGTTTCGGTATTTTTTATATTTTGCAACTTGTTTTCCTTTACGGAAAACGGGCTGCAAAATGAAAAAAAAACCTGCTTTATTTAAAAAGCAGTCACAGACATGGAGGTCTGCTGACTTCAGCAGGCCACCATCCCTGTGAGTGCAGGGACTCGCTATGGGGTCGCAAAATGCGACCCACCTCATAAATATTGATGAGGTGGGTCTTTGCGACACCATAGCGAGTCGCAGACGGTGTCTGAGACACCGTTCTGCATCTGAGATTGCGACTCGGAAATTGCGACTCGGACAGACTCGCAATTTCCGAGTCGCAATCTCGGAGTATGCTACATGTGGCCCTTAGTGTCAATCAAGGCAGCTTATTAGGTTTATTGTGATCAGAGGCTTACAAACCTTTTATTTCTTGAAAAATAATTCACAAAGGTTTGGGGAAATGAAAGCTGCAAGTGGTGAACTAACACAACAGCATACAATAAGCACCATGGTGCAACAAGTTTGTCATCTTGCATTCGGATAGTTTTCATTGAGAGTATTTCGCTTTATTGTATCTTGCAGCATCCTAGTTTCCTATGACGGTTTAACATGCACGTTATGTTAGGCAGAGACAGTAGAAAAGGACAAATGAAAAATCACTCTTTGCCTGGCAACATTGGGAGCTTGTTGGTTTTCTTGCTCTGAGAAAGTTTGTTCCCAGCCCCCTTGCATCATGCACCTTAATAGTTTTTTCTTTTCCCTTCATTATCTTTGTTCACTTAACTGCTGTTGCTATGCTTGCTCTTTCTCACTCTCTCTCTTCTCTGCCTCCTCATTCATGCATCCTGTAGAGTCTCGTTCATCTTTGGAATCTGCCAAGATCCTTCTCAGACCACAGTACCTTTTTCTGGCCTACTGAAGCTGAATTTTTCATTCTTGTGCATGGGGTTCCATTTGTAGACAACATATTTTCTATTACTTATTTATTCCTCGCTTCAGTCTCCCAGCATTTGGAGTTATCTTTGAGACTTCCTATGGGCCCAGTGAATTTCCTTATTTTGTTCCCATGTTTCTCAAAGGTGCTGTGTATCAGCATGGTATCCAATGCTATGTTAGTCACTTACATATGGAGGGATGGGGTGTTGGATTAGTCCTTAGCTACAGGGTCATCCCAACAACCTTTTGCCTTTGCATTTTTGTTGAATTCGTTTTTGCTGACACTATGAATTTGTGCACTTTCCCACTGCTAAAAAGTGCTAAAGTACTTGTGCTCTCTCCTGAACCATGGTGGAATTGGCTTAAACTCAATAGTCAAATTTTGTTTACTTGTAAGTCCCTGGTATCATGGCACTGCATGTGCCTAGAGCCTTTAAACTAAATGCTACTAGTGGGCCTTAAGGACTGCTTGTGGCATTCACTTGAGTAGTACTTTAAAATGACTTTGGTCTGTCATTGTAGGCTGTGTGTGTTCAATTTGAGCTGCCATGTCAACCTGGCAACGTAAACCTTTTGCCAGGCCCAAACTTTCCCTTTTTATACATATACATCTCCCCTAGAGTAGGCCCAGGACAGCCCAGAAGGCTGGGCAAAGTTTATTTAAAAGGCTGGACATGTACACTTGATTTGTACATGTCCTGGTAGTGGACAATCCTAAATTCATTTTCACTACTGCAAGGCCTACCTCTCACATAAACTAACATTGGAATTACCTTATTACATTTAATAAGCTGCAA